>NC_092712.1:5715301-6345162 GCF_047496885.1 Scyliorhinus torazame
ACCGACTGTGTCACATCACCCAGCGACTGTGCCACATCACTCAACGACTGTCACATTACCCAGCGACTGTGCCACATCACCCAGCGACTGTGCCACATCACTCAACGACTGTCACATTACCCAGCGACTGTTCCACATCACCCAGCGACTGTCCCATCACCCAGCGACTGTGCCATCTCCCTGAGAGTCTGTGCCACATCACCCAGCGACTGTGCCACATCACCCAGCGACTGTCACATCACCCAGCGACTGTGCCACATCACTCAACGACTGTGCCACATCACCCAGCGACTGTGCCACATCACTCAACGACTGTCACATTACCCAGCGACTGTGCCACATCACCCAGTGACTGTGCCACATCACCCAGCGACTGTCACATCACCCAACGACTGTGCCACATCACCCAGCGACTCTGCCACATCACCCAGCGACTGTCACATCACCCAGCGACTGTCACATCACCCAGCGACTGTGCCATCTCCCTGAGAGTCTGTGCCACATCACCAAGCGACTGTCACATCACCCAGCGACTGTGCCACATCACCCAGCGACTGTCACATCACCCAGCGACTGTCACATCACCCAGCGACTGTGCCACATCACCCAGCGACTGTCACATCACCCAGCGACTGTCACATCACCCAGCGACTGTCACATCACCCAGCGACTGTCACATCACCCAGCGACTGTCACATCACCCAGCGACTGTCACATCACCCAGCGACTGTGCCACATCACCCAGCGACTGTGCCACATCACCCAGCGACTGTCACATCACCCAGCGACTGTCACATCACCCAGCGACTGTCACATCACCCAGCGACTGTGCCACATCACCCAGCGACTGTCACATCACCCAGCGACTGTGCCACATCACCCAGCGACTGTGCCATCTCCCTGAGAGTCTGTGCCACATCACCCAGCGACTGTGTCACATCACCCAGCGACTGTGCCACATCACCCAGCGACTGTCACTTCACCCAGCGACTGTGCCACATCACCCAGCGACTGTGCCACATCACCCAGCGACTGTCACATCACCCAGCGACTGTGCCACATCACCCAGCGACTGTCACATCACCCAGCGACTGTGCCACATCACCCAGCGACTGTGTCACATCACCCAGCGACTGTGCCACACCACCCAGCGACTGTCACTTCACCCAGCGACTGTGCCATCTCCCTGAGAGTCTGTGCCACATCACCCAGCGACTGTGCCACATCACCCAACGACTGTGCCACATCACCCAGCGTCCTGTCACATCACCCAGCGACTGTGTCACATCACCCCGCGACTGTGCCACATCACCCAGCGACTGTGCCACATGACCCAGCGACTGTGCCACTTCACACAGCGACTGTGCCATCTCCCCGAGAGTCTGTGCCACATCACCCCGCGACTGTGCCACATCACCCAGCGACTGTGCCACATGACCCAGCGACTGTGCCACTTCACCCAGCGACTGTGCCATCTCCCTGAGAGTCTGTGCCACATCACCCAGCGACTGTGCCACATCACCCAGCGTCTGTCACATCACCCAGCGACTGTGTCACATCACCCCGCGACTGTGCCACATCACCCAGCGACTGTGCCACATCACCCAGCGACTGTGCCACATCACCCAGCGCCTGTGCCACATCACCCAGCGACTGTGCCACATCACCCCGCGACTGTGCCACATCACCCAGCGACTGTGTCACATCACCCCGCGACTGTGCCACATCACCCAGCGACTGTGCCACATCACCCAGCGACTGTCACATCACCCAGCGACTGTGCCACATCACCCAGCGACTGTACCACATCACCCTGTGACTGTGCCACATCACCCAACGACTGTGCCACATCACCCAGCGACTGTGCCACATCACCCAGCGACTGTCACATCACCCAGCGACTGTGCCACATCACCCAGCGACTGTGTCACATCACCCAGCGACTGTCACATCACCCAGCGACTGTCACATCACCCAACGACTGTGCCACATCACCCAGCGACTGTGTCACATCACCCAGCGACTGTGCCACATCACCCAGCGACTGTGCCACATCACCCAGCGACTGTCACATCACCCAGCGACTGTGCCACATCACCCAGCGACTGTGCCACATCACCCAGCGACTGTCACATCACCCAGCGACTGTGCCACATCACCCAGCGACTGTGCCACATCACCCATCGACTGTGCCACATCACCCAGCGACTGTCACATCACCCAGCGACTGTGCCACATCACCCAGCGACTGTGTCACATCACCCAGCGACTGTCACATCACCCAGCGACTGACACATCACCCAGCGACTGTGCCACATCACCCAGTGACTGTGCCACATCACCCAGCGACTGTCACATCACCCAACGACTGTGCCACATCACCCAGCGACTCTGCCACATCACCCAGTGACTGTCACATCACCCAGCGACTGTCACATCACCCAGCGACTGTGCCATCTCCCTGAGAGTCTGTGCCACATCACCCAGCGACTGTCACATCACCCAGCGACTGTGCCATCTCCCTGAGAGTCTGTGCCACATCACCCAGCGACTGTGTCACATCACCCAGCGACTGTGCCACATCACCCAGCGAATGTCACTTCACCCAGCGACTGTGTCACATTACCCAGCGACTCTGCCACATCACCCAGCGACTGTCACATCACCCAGCGACTGTCACATCACCCCGCGACTGTGCCACATCACCCAGCGACTGTGCCACATCACCCAGCGACTGTGCCACTTCACCCAGCGACTGTGCCATCTCCCCGAGAGTCTGTGCCACATCACCCAGCGACTGTGCCACATCACCCAGCGACTGTGCCACATCACCCAGCGACTGTGCCACATCACCCAGCGACTGTGCCACCGCCCTGAGAGTCTGTGCCACATCACCCAGCGACTGTACCACATCACCCTGTGACTGTGCCACATCACCCAACGACTGTGCCACATCACCCAGCGACTGTGCCACATCACCCAGCGACTGTGCCACATCACCCAGCGACTGTCACATCACCCAGCGACTGTGCCACATCACCCAGCGACTGTGTCACATCACCCAGCGACTGTCACATCACCCAGCGACTGACACATCACCCAGCGACTGTGCCACATCACCCAGTGACTGTGCCACATCACCCAGCGACTGTCACATCACCCAACGACTGTGCCACATCACCCAGCGACTCTGCCACATCACCCAGCGACTGTCACATCACCCAGCGACTGTCACATCGCCCAGCGACTGTGCCATCTCCCTGAGAGTCTGTGCCACATCACCCAGCGACTGTCACATCACTCAGCGACTGTGCCACATCACCCAGCGACTGTGCCATCTCCCTGAGAGTCTGTGCCACATCACCCAGCGACTGTGTCACATCACCCAGCGACTGTGCCACATCACCCAGCGACTGTCACTTCACCCAGCGACTGTGCCATCTCCCTGAGAGTCTGTGCCACATCACCCAGCGACTGTGCCACATCACCCAGCGACTGTCACATCACCCAGCGACTGTACCACATCACCCAGCGACTGTGCCACATCACCCAACGACTGTGCCACATCACCCAGCGTCTGTCACATCACCCAGCGACTGTGTCACATCACCCCGCGACTGTGCCACATCACCCAGCGACTGTGCCACATCACCCAGCAACTGTGCCACATCACCCAGCGACTGTGCCACTTCACCCAGCGACTGTGCCATCTCCCCGAGAGTCTGTGCCACATCACCCAGCGACTGTGTCACATCACCCAGCGACTGTGCCACATCACCCAGCGACTGTCACTTCACCCAGCGACTGTCACATCACCCAGCGAATGTGCCACATCACCCAGCGACTGTGCCACTTCACCCAGCGACTGTGCCATCTCCCCGAGAGTCTGTGCCACATCACCCAGTGACTGTGCCACATCACCCAGCGACTGTGCCACATCACCCAGCGACTGTGCCA
Source organism: Scyliorhinus torazame (assembly GCF_047496885.1). Classification (NCBI taxonomy): domain Eukaryota; kingdom Metazoa; phylum Chordata; class Chondrichthyes; order Carcharhiniformes; family Scyliorhinidae; genus Scyliorhinus; species Scyliorhinus torazame. The sequence continues at coordinate 5,719,259 of NC_092712.1, forward strand.
CATTACCCAGTGACTGTCACATCACCCAGCGACTGTGCCACATCACGCAGCGACTGTGCCACATCACCCAGCGACTGTGCCACATCACCCAGCGACTCTGCCACATCACCCAGCGACTGTGCCACATCACCCAGCGACTGTCACATCACCCAGCGACTGTGCCACATCACCCAGCGACTCTGCCACATCACCCAGCAACTGTCACATCACCCAGCGACTGTCACATCACCCAGCGACTGTGCCATCTCCCTGAGAGTCTGTGCCACATCACCCAGCGACTGTCACATCACCCGGCGACTGTGCCACATCACCCAGCGACTGTGCCATCTCCCTGAGTCTGTGCCACATCACCCAGCGACTGTGTCACATCACCCAGCGACTGTGCCACATCACCCAGCGACTGTCACTTCACCCAGCGACTGTGCCACGTCACCCAGCGACTGTGCCATCTCCCTGAGAGTCTGTGCCACATCACCCAGCGACTGTGTCACATCACCCAGCGACTGTGTCACATCACCCAGCGACTGTGCCACATCACCCAGCGACTGTCACTTCACCCAGCGACTGTGCCATCTCCCTGAGAGTCTGTGCCACATCACCCAGCGACTGTGCCACATCACCCAGCGACTGTCACATCACCCAGCGACTGTACCACATCACCCAGCGACTGTGCCACATCACCCAACGACTGTGCTACATCACCCAGCGCCTGTCACATCACCCAGCGACTGTGTCACATCACCCCGCGACTGTGCCACATCACCCAGCGACTGTGCCACATCACCCAGCGACTGTGCCACTTCACCCAGCGACTGTGCCATCTCCCCGAGAGTCTGTGCCACATCACCCAGCGACTGTGCCACATCACCCAGCGACTGTGCCACCGCCCTGAGAGTCTGTGCCACATCACCCAGCGACTGTACCACATCACCCTGTGACTGTGCCACATCACCCAACGACTGTGCCACATCACCCAGCGACTGTGCCACATCACCCAGCGACTGTGCCACATCACCCAGCGACTGTGCCACATCACCCAGCGACTGTGCCACATCACTCAACGACTGTCACATTACCCAGCGACTGTTCCACATCACCCAGCGACTGTCCCATCACCCAGCGACTGTGCCATCTCCCTGAGAGTCTGTGCCACATCACCCAGCGACTGTCACATCACCCAGCGACTGTGCCACATCACCCAGCGACTGTGCCATCTCCCTGAGAGTCTGTGCCACATCACCCAGCGACTGTGCCACATCACCCAGCGACTGTCACTTCACCCAGCGACTGTGCCATCTCCCTGAGAGTCTGTGCCACATCACCCAGCGACTGTGCCACATCACCCAGCGACTGTCACATCACCCAGCGACTGTACCACATCACCCAGCGACTGTGCCACATCACCCAACGACTGTGCCACATCACCCAGCGTCTGTCACATCACCCAGCGACTGTGTCACATCACCCCGCGACTGTGCCGCATCACCCAGCGACTGTGCCACATCACCCAGCGACTGTGCCACTTCACCCAGCGACTGTGCCATCTCCCCGAGACTCTGTGCCACATCACCCAGCGACTGTGCCACATCACCCAGCGACTGTGCCACCGCCCTGAGAGTCTGTGCCACATCACCCAGCGACTGTACCACATCACCCTGTGACTGTGCCACATCACCCAACGACTGTGCCACATCACCCAGCGACTGTGCCACATCACCCAGCGACTGTGCCACATCACCCAGCGACTGTCACATCACCCAGCGACTGTGCCACATCACCCAGCGACTGTGTCACATCACCCAGCGACTGTCACATCACCCAGCGACTGTCACATCACCCAGCGACTGACACATCACCCAGCGACTGTGCCACATCACCCAGTGACTGTGCCACATCACCCAGCGACTGTGCCACATCACCCAGCGACTGTGCCACATCACCCAGCGACTGTCACATCACCCAGCGACTGTGCCACATCACCCAGTGACTGTGCCACATCACCCAGCGACTGTGCCACATCACCCAGCGACTGTCACTTCACCCAGCGACTGTGCCACATCACCCAGCGACTGTGCCACATCACCCAGCGACTGACACATCACCCAGCGACTGTGCCACATCACCCAGCGACTGACACATCACCCAGCGACTGTGCCACATCACCCAGTGACTGTGCCACATCACCCAGCGACTGTCCCATCACCCAGCGACTGTGCCATCTCCCTGAGAGTCTGTGCCACATCACCCAGCGACTGTGCCACATCACCCAGCGACTGTCACATCACCCAGCGACTGTGCCATCTCCCTGAGAGTCTGTGCCACATCACCCAGCGACTGTGCCACATCACTCAGCCACTGTCACATCACCCAGTGACTGTGCCACATCACCCAGCGACTGTTCCACATCACCCAGTGACTGTGCCACATCACCCAGCGACTGTTCCACATCACCCAACGACTGTGCCACATCACCCAGCGACTGTGCCATCTCCCTGAGAGTCTGTGCCACATCACCCAGCGACTGTGCCACATCACCCAGCGACTGTTCCACATCACCCAACGACTGTGCCACATCACCCAGCGACTGTGCCATCTCCCTGAGAGTCTGTGCCACATCACCCAGCGACTGTGCCACATCACCCAGCGACTGTGCCACATCACCCAGCGACTGTCACATCACCCAGCGACTGTGCCACATCACCCAGCGACTGTGCCATCTCCCTGAGAGTCTGTGCCACATCACCCAGCGACTGTGCCACATCACCCAGCGACTGTGCCACATCACCCAGCGACTGTCACATCACCCAGCGACTGTGCCACATCACCCAGCGACTGTGCCATCTCCCCGAGAGTCTGTGCCACATCACCCAGCGACTGTGCCACATCACCCAGCGACTGTGCCATCTCCCTGAGAGTCTGTGCCACATCACCCAGCGACTGTGTCACATCACCCAGCGACTGTGCCACATCACCCAGCGACTGTCACTTCACCCAGCGACTGTGCCATCTCCCTGAGAGTCTGTGCCACATCACGCAGCGACTGTGCCACATCACCCAGCGACTGTCACATCACCCAGCGACTGTACCACATCACCCAGCGACTGTGCCACATCACCCAACGACTGTGCCACATCACCCAGCGTCTGTCACATCACCCAGCGACTGTGTCACATCACCCCGCGACTGTGCCACATCAACCAGCGACTGTGCCACTTCACCCAGCGACTGTGCCACATCACCCAGCGACTGTGCCACTTCACCCAGCGACTGTGCCATCTCCCCGAGAGTCTGTGTCACATCACCCAGCGACTGTGCCACATCACCCAGCGACTGTGCCACATCACCCAGCGACTGTGCCACATCACCCAGCGACTGTGCCACCGCCCTGAGAGTCTGTGCCACATCACCCAGCGACTGTACCACATCACCCTGTGACTGTGCCACATCACCCAACGACTGTGCCACATCACCCAGCGACTGTACCACATCACCCAGCGACTGTGCCACATCACCCAGCGACTGTCACATCACCCAGCGACTGTGCCACATCACCCAGCGACTGTGTCACATCACCCAGCGACTGTCACATCACCCAGCGACTGTCACATCACCCAGCGACTGTGCCATCTCCCTGAGAGTCTGTGCCACATCACCCAGCGACTGTCACATCACCCAGCGACTGTGCCACATCACCCAGCGACTGTGCCATCTCCCTGAGTGTCTGTGCCACATCACCCAGCGACTGTGTCACATCACCCAGCGACTGTGCCACATCACCCAGCGACTGTCACATCACCCAGCGACTGTGCCACATCACCCAGCAACTGTGCAATCTCCCTGAGAGTCTGTGCCACATCACCCAGCGACTGTGTCACATCACCCAGCGACTGTGCCACATCACCCAGCGACTGTCACTTCACCCAGTGACTGTGCCATCTCCCTGAGAGTCTGTGCCACATCACCCAGCGACTGTGCCACATAACCCAGCGACTGTCACATCACCCAGCGACTGTACCACATCACCCAGCGACTGTGCCACATCACCCAACGACTGTGCCACATCACCCAGCGTCTGTCACATCACCCAGCGACTGTGTCACATCACCCCGCGACTGTGCCACATCACCCAGCGACTGTGCCACATCACCCAGCGACTGTGCCACTTCACCCAGCGACTGTGCCATCTCCCCGAGAGTCTGTGCCACATCACCCAGCGACTGTGCCACATCACCCAGCGACTGTGCCACCGCCCTGAGAGTCTGTGCCACATCACCCAGCGACTGTACCACATCACCCTGCGACTGTGCCACATCACCCAGCGACTGTGCCACATCACCCAGCGACTGTGCCACATCACCCAGCGACTGTCACATCACCCAGCGACTGTACCACATCACCCTGTGACTGTGCCACATCACCCAACGACTGTGCCACATCACCCAGCGACTGTGCCACATCACCCAGCGACTGTGCCACATCACCCAGCGACTGTGCCACATCACCCAGCGACTGTCACATCACCCAGCGACTGTGCCACATCACCCAGCGACTGTGTCACATCACCCAGCGACTGTCACATCACCCAGCGACTGACACATCACCCAGCGACTGTGCCACATCACCCAGTGACTGTGCCACATCACCCAGCGACTGTCACATCACCCAACGACTGTGCCACATCACCCAGCGACTCTGCCACATCACCCAGCGACTGTCACATCACCCAGCGACTGTCACATCGCCCAGCGACTGTGCCATCTCCCTGAGAGTCTGTGCCACATCACCCAGCGACTGTCACATCACTCAGCGACTGTGCCACATCACCCAGCGACTGTGCCATCTCCCTGAGAGTCTGTGCCACATCACCCAGCGACTGTGTCACATCACCCAGCGACTGTGCCACATCACCCAGCGACTGTCACTTCACCCAGCGACTGTGCCATCTCCCTGAGAGTCTGTGCCACATCACCCAGCGACTGTCACATCACCCAGCGACTGTGCCACATCACCCAGCGACTGTCACATCACCCAGCGACTGTGCCACATCACCCAGCGACTGTCACATCACCCAGCGACTGTGCTACATCACCCAGCGACTGTGCCACATCACCCAGCGACTGTCACATCACCCAGCGACTGTACCACATCACCCAGCGACTGTGCCACATCACCCAACGACTGTGCCACATCACCCAGCGTCTGTCACATCACCCAGCGACTGTGTCACATCACCCCGCGACTGTGCCACATCACCCAGCGACTGTGCCACATCACCCAGCAACTGTGCCACATCACCCAGCGACTGTGCCACTTCACCCAGCGACTGTGCCATCTCCCCGAGAGTCTGTGCCACATCACCCAGCGACTGTGTCACATCACCCAGCGACTGTGCCACATCACCCAGCGACTGTCACTTCACCCAGCGACTGTCACATCACCCAGCGACTGTGCCACATCACCCAGCGACTGTGCCACTTCACCCAGCGACTGTGCCATCTCCCCGAGAGTCTGTGCCACATCACCCAGTGACTGTGCCACATCACCCAGCGACTGTGCCACATCACCCAGCGACTGTACCACATCACCCAGCGACTGTGCCACATCACCCAGCGACTGTCACATCACCCAGCGACTGTCACATCACCCAGCGACTGTGCCACATCACCCAGCGACTCTGCCACATCACCCAGCAACTGTCACATCACCCAGCGACTGTCACATCACCCAGCGACTGTGCCATCTCCCTGAGAGTCTGTGCCACATCACCCAGCGACTGTCACATCACCCGGCGACTGTGCCACATCACCCAGCGACTGTGCCATCTCCCTGAGTCTGTGCCACATCACCCAGCGACTGTGTCACATCACCCAGCGACTGTGCCACATCACCCAGCGACTGTCACTTCACCCAGCGACTGTGCCACATCACCCAGCGACTGTGCCATCTCCCTGAGAGTCTGTGCCACATCACCCAGCGACTGTGTCACATCACCCAGCGACTGTGCCACATCACCCAGCGACTGTCACTTCACCCAGCGACTGTGCCATCTCCCTGAGAGTCTGTGCCACATCACCCAGCGACTGTGCCACATCACCCAGCGACTGTCACATCACCCAGCGACTGTACCACATCACCCAGCGACTGTGCCACATCACCCAACGACTGTGCTACATCACCCAGCGCCTGTCACATCACCCAGCGACTGTGTCACATCACCCCGCGACTGTGCCACATCACCCAGCGACTGTGCCACATCACCCAGCGACTGTGCCACTTCACCCAGCGACTGTGCCATCTCCCCGAGAGTCTGTGCCACATCACCCAGCGACTGTGCCACATCACCCAGCGACTGTGCCACCGCCCTGAGAGTCTGTGCCACATCACCCAGCGACTGTACCACATCACCCTGTGACTGTGCCACATCACCCAACGACTGTGCCACATCACCCAGCGACTGTGCCACATCACCCAGCGACTGTGCCACATCACCCAGCGACTGTGACATCACCCAGCGACTGTGACATCACCCAGCGACTGTGCCACATCACCCAGCGACTGTGCCACATCACCCAGCGACTGTGCCACATCACTCAACGACTGTCACATTACCCAGGGACTGTTCCACATCACCCAGCGACTGTCCCATCACCCAGCGACTGTGCCATCTCCCTGAGAGTCTGTGCCACATCACCCAGCGACTGTCACGTCACCCAGCGACTGTGCCACATCACCCAGCGACTGTGCCATCTCCCTGAGAGTCTGTGCCACATCACCCAGCGACTGTGCCACATCACCCAGCGACTGTCACTTCACCCAGCGACTGTGCCATCTCCCTGAGAGTCTGTGCCACATCACCCAGCGACTGTGCCACATCACCCAGCGACTGTCACATCACCCAGCGACTGTACCACATCACCCAGCGACTGTGCCACATCACCCAACGACTGTGCCACATCACCCAGCGTCTGTCACATCACCCAGCGACTGTGTCACATCACCCCGCGACTGTGCCGCATCACCCAGCGACTGTGCCACATCACCCAGCGACTGTGCCACTTCACCCAGCGACTGTGCCATCTCCCCGAGACTCTGTGCCACATCACCCAGCGACTGTGCCACATCACCCAGCGACTGTGCCACCGCCCTGAGAGTCTGTGCCACATCACCCAGCGACTGTACCACATCACCCTGTGACTGTGCCACATCACCCAGCGACTGTGCCACATCACCCAGCGACTGTGCCACATCACCCAGCGACTGTCACATCACCCATCGACTGTGCCACATCACCCAGCGACTGTGTCACATCACCCAGCGACTGTCACATCACCCAGCGACTGTCACATCACCCAGCGACTGACACATCACCCAGCGACTGTGCCACATCACCCAGTGACTGTGCCACATCATCCAGCGACTGTGCCACATCACCCAGCGACTGTGCCACATCACCCAGCGACTGTCACATCACCCAGCGACTGTGCCACATCACCCAGTGACTGTGCCACATCACCCAGCGACTGTGCCACATCACCCAGTGACTGTGCCACATCACCCAGCGACTGTGCCACATCACCCAGCGACTGTGCCACATCACCCAGCGACTGACACATCACCCAGCGACTGTGCCACATCACCCAGTGACTGTGCCACATCACCCAGCGACTGTTCCACATCACCCAGCGACTGTCCCATCACCCAGCGACTGTGCCATCTCCCTGAGAGTCTGTGCCACATCACCCAGCGACTGTGCCACATCACCCAGCGACTGTCACATCACCCAGCGACTGTGCCATCTCCCTGAGAGTCTGTGCCACATCACCCAGCGACTGTGCCACATCACCCAGCGACTGTGCCACATCACCCAGCGACTGTCACATCACCCAGCGACTGTGTCACATCACCCAGCGACTGTGTCACATCACCCAGCGACTGTGTCACATCACCCAGCGACTGTGTCACATCACCCAGCGACTGTGCCACATCACCCAGCGACTGTCCCTTCACCCAGCGACTGTGCCATCTCCCTGAGAGTCTGTGCCACATCACGCAGCGACTGTGCCACATCACCCAGCGACTGTCACATCACCCAGCGACTGTACCACATCACCCAGCGACTGTGCCACATCACCCAACGACTGTGCCACTTCACCCAGCGTCTGTCACATCACCCAGCGACTGTGTCACATCACCCCGCGACTGTGCCACATCACCCAGCGACTGTGCCACTTCACCCAGCGACTGTGCCATCTCCCCGAGAGTCTGTGCCACATCACCCAGCGACTGTGCCACATCACCCAGCGACTGTGCCACCGCCCTGAGAGTCTGTGCCACATCACCCAGCGACTGTACCACATCACCCTGTGACTGTGCCACATCACCCAACGACTGTGCCACATCACCCAGCGACTGTGCCACATCACCCAGCGACTGTGCCACATCACCCAGCGACTGTCACATCACCCAGCGACTGTGCCACATCACCCAGCGACTGTGTCACATCACCCAGCGACTGTCACATCACCCAGCGACTGTCACATCACCCAGCGACTGTGCCATCTCCCTGAGAGTCTGTGCCACATCACCCAGCGACTGTCACATCACCCAGCGACTGTGCCACATCACCCAGCGACTGTGCCATCTCCCTGAGTGTCTGTGCCACATCACCCAGCGACTGTGTCACATCACCCAGCGACAGTGCCACATCACCCAGCGACTGTCACTTCACCCAGCGACTGTGCCACATCACCCAGCGACTGTGCAATCTCCCTGAGAGTCTGTGCCACATCACCCAGCGACTGTGTCACATCACCCAGCGACTGTGCCACATCACCCAGCGACTGTCACTTCACCCAGTGACTGTGCCATCTCCCTGAGAGTCTGTGCCACATCACCCAGCGACTGTCACATCACCCAGCGACTGTGCCACATAACCCAGCGACTGTCACATCACCCAGCGACTGTACCACATCACCCAGCGACTGTGCCACATCACCCAACGACTGTGCCACATCACCCAGCGTCTGTCACATCACCCAGCGACTGTGACACATCACCCCGCGACTGTGCCACATCACCCAGCGACTGTGCCACATCACCCAGCGACTGTGCCACTTCACCCAGCGACTGTGCCATCTCCCCGAGAGTCTGTGCCACATCACCCAGCGACTGTGCCACATCACCCAGCGACTGTGCCACCGCCCTGAGAGTCTGTGCCACATCACCCAGCGACTGTACCACATCACCCTGTGACTGTGCCACATCACCCAACGACTGTGCCACATCACCCAGCGACTGTGCCACATCACCCAGCGACTGTGCCACATCACCCAGCGACTGTCACATCACCCAGCGACTGTGCCACATCACCCAGCGACTGTGCCACATCACCCAGCGACTGTCACATCAACCAGCGACTGACACATCACCCAGCGACTGTGCCACATCACCCAGTGACTGTGCCACATCACCCAGCGACTGTCACATCACCCAACGACTGTGCCACATCACCCGGCGACTGTCACATCAACCAGCGACTGACACATCACCCAGCGACTGTGCCACATCACCCAGTGACTGTGCCACATCACCCAGCGACTGTCACATCACCCAACGACTGTGCCACATCACCCAGCGACTGTGCCACATCACCCAGCGACTTTCACATCACCCAGCGACTGTCACATCACCCAGCGACTGTGCCATCTCCCTGAGAGTCTGTGCCACATCACCCAGCGACTGTCACATCACCCAGCGACTGTGCCACATCACCCAGCGACTGTGCCATCTCCCTGAGAGTTTGTGCCACATCACCCAGCGACTGTGTGACATCACCCAGCGACTGTGCCACATCACCCAGCGACTGTCACTTCACCCAGCCACTGTGCCATCTCCCAGAGAGTCTGTGCCACATCACCCAGCGACAGTGCCACATCACCCAGCGACTGTCACATCACCCAGCGACTGTGCCACATCACCCAGCGACTCTGCCACATCACCCAGCGACTGTCACATCACCCAGCGACTGTCACATCACCCAGCGACTGTGCCATCTCCCTGAGAGTCTGTGCCACATCACCCAGCGACTGTCACATCACCCAGCGACTGTGCCACATCACCCAGCGACTGTGCCATCTCCCTGAGTCTGTGCCACATCACCCAGCGACTGTGTCACATCACCCAGCGACTGTGCCACATCACCCAGCGACTGTGTCACATCACCCAGCGACTGTGCCACATCACCCAGCGACTGTCACTTCACCCAGCGACTGTGCCATCTCCCTGAGAGCCTGTGCCACATCACCCAGCGACTGTGCCACATCACCCAGCGACTGTCACATCACCCAGCGACTGTACCACATCACCCAGCGACTGTGCCACATCATCCAACGACTGTGCCACATCACCCAGCGTCTGTCACATCACCCAGCGACTGTGTCACATCACCCCGCGACTGTGCCACATCACCCAGCGACTGTGCCACATCACCCAGCGACTGTGCCACTTCACCCAGCGACTGTGCCATCTCCCCGAGAGTCTGTGCCACATCACCCAGCGACTGTGCCACATCACCCAGAGACTGTGCCACCGCCCTGAGAGTCTGTGCCACATCACCCAGCGACTGTACCACATCACCCTGTGACTGTGCCACATCACCCAACGACTGTGCCACATCACCCAGCGACTGTGCCACATCACCCAGCGACTGTGCCACATCACCCAGCGACTGTCACATCACCCAGCGACTGTGTCACATCACCCAGCGACTGTGCCACATCACCCAGCGACTGTGTCACATCACCCAGCGACTGTCACATCACCCAGCGACTGACACATCACCCAGCGACTGTGCCACATCACCCAGTGACTGTGCCACATCACCCAGCGACTGTGCCACATCACCCAGCGACTCTGCCACATCACCCAGCGACTGTCACATCACCCAGCGACTGTCACATCACCCAGCGACTGTGCCATCTCCCTGAGAGTCTGTCCCACATCACCCAGCGACTTTCACATCACCCAGCGACTGTGCCACATCACCCAGCGACTGTGCCATCTCCCTGAGAGTCTGTGCCACATCACCCAGCGACTGTGTCACATCACCCAGCGACTGTGCCACATCACCCAGCGACTGTCACTTCACCCAGCGACTGTGCCATCTCCCAGAGAGTCTGTGCCACATCACCCAGCGACAGTGCCACATCACCCAGCGACTGTCACATCACCCAGCGACTGTACCACATCACCCAGCGACTGTGCCACATCACCCAACGACTGTGCCACATCACCCAGCGTCTGTCACATCACCCAGCGACTGTGTCACATCACCCCGCGACTGTGCCACATCACCCAGCGACTGTGCCACTTCACCCAGCGACTGTGCCATCTCCCCGAGAGTCTGTGCCACATCACCCAGCGACTGTGCCACATCACCCAGCGACTGTGCCACCGCCCTGAGAGTCTGTGCCACATCACCCAGCGACTGTACCACATCACCCTGTGACTGTGCCACATCACCCAACGACTGTGCCACATCACCCAGCGACTGTGCCACATCACCCAGCGACTGTCACATCACCCAGCGACTGTGCCTCATCACCCAGCGACTGTGTCACATCACCCAGCGACTGTCACATCACCCAGCGACTGACACATCACCCAGCGACTGTGCCACATCACCCAGTGACTGTGCCACATCACCCAGCAACTGTCACATCACCCAGCGACTGTCACATCACCCAGCGACTGTTCCACATCACCCAGCGACTGTTCCACATCACCCAGCGACTGTCCCATCACCCAGCAACTGTCACATCACCCAGTGACTGTGCCACATCACCCAGCGACTGTGCCACATCACCCAGCGACTGTGCCACATCACCCAGTGACTGTCCCATCACCCAGCAACTGTCACATCACCCAGCGACTGTGCCACATCACCCAGCGACTGTGCCACATCACCCAGCGACTGTCACATCACCCAGCGACTGTGCCATCTCCCTGAGAGTCTGTGCCACATCACCCAGCGACTGTGCCACATCACCCAGCGACTGTGCCACATCACCCAGCGACTGTCACATCACCCAGCGACTGTGCCACATCACCCAGCGACTGTGCCATCTCCCTGAGAGTCTGTGCCACATCACCCAGCGACTGTGTCACATCACCCAGCGACTGTGCCACATCACCCAGCGACTGGCACTTCACCCAGCGACTGTGCCATCTCCCTGAGAGTCTGTGCCACATCACGCAGCGACTGTGCCACATCACCCAGCGACTGTCACATCACCCAGCGACTGTACCACATCACCCAGCGACTGTGCCACATCACCCAACGACTGTGCCACATCACCCAGCGTCTGTCACATCACCCAGCGACTGTGTCACATCACCCCGCGACTGTGCCACATCACCCAGCGACTGTGCCACATCACCCAGCGACTGTGCCACTTCACCCAGCGTCTGTGCCATCTCCCCGAGAGTCTGTGCCACATCACCCAGCGACTGTGCCACATCACCCAGCGACTGTGCCACCGCCCTGAGAGTCTGTGCCACATCACCCAGCGACTGTACCACATCACCCTGTGACTGTGCCACATCACCCAACGACTGTGCCACATCACCCAGCGACTGTACCACATCACCCAGCGACTGTGCCACATCACCCAGCGACTGTCACATCACCCAGCGACTGTGCCACATCACCCAGCGACTGTGTCACATCACCCAGCGACTGTCACATCACCCAGCGACTGTCACATCACCCAGCGACTGTGCCATCTCCCTGAGAGTCTGTGCCACATCACCCAGCGACTGTCACATCACCCAGCGACTGTGCCACATCACCCAGCGACTGTGCCATCTCCCTGAGTGTCTGTGCCACATCACCCAGCGACTGTGCCACATCACCCAGCGACTGTCACTTCACCCAGCGACTGTGCCACATCACCCAGCGACTGTGTCACATCACCCAGCGACTGTGCCACATCACCCAGCGACTGTGCAATCTCCCTGAGAGTCTGTGCCACATCACCCAGCGACTGTGTCACATCACCCAGAGACTGTGCCACATCACCCAGCGACTGTCACTTCACCCAGTGACTGTGCCATCTCCCTGAGAGTCTGTGCCACATCACCCAGCGACTGTGCCACATAACCCAGCGACTGTCACATCACCCAGCGACTGTACCACATCACCCAGCGACTGTGCCATCTCCCCGAGAGTCTGTGCCACATCACCCAACGACTGTGCCACATCACCCAGCGTCTGTCACATCACCCAGCGACTGTGTCACATCACCCCGCGACTGTGCCACATCACCCAGCGACTGTGCCACATCACCCAGCGACTGTGCCACTTCACCCAGCGACTGTGCCATCTCCCCGAGAGTCTGTGCCACATCACCCAGCGACTGTGCCACATCACCCAGCGACTGTGCCACCGCCCTGAGAGTCTGTGCCACATCACCCAGCGACTGTACCACATCACCCTGTGACTGTGCCACATCACCCAACGACTGTGCCACATCACCCAGCGACTGTGCCACATCACCCAGCGACTGTGCCACATCACCCAGCGACTGTCACATCACCCAGCGACTGTGCCACATCACCCAGCGACTGTGTCACATCACCCAGCGACTGTCACATCAACCAGCGACTGACACATCACCCAGCGACTGTGCCACATCACCCAGTGACTGTGCCACATCACCCAGCGACTGTCACATCACCCAACGACTGTGCCACATCACCCAGCGACTGTGCCACATCACCCAGCGACTTTCACATCACCCAGCGACTGTCACATCACCCAGCGACTGTGCCATCTCCCTGAGAGTCTGTGCCACATCACCCAGCGACTGTCACATCACCCAGCGACTGTGCCACATCACCCAGCGACTGTGCCATCTCCCTGAGAGTTTGTGCCACATCACCCAGCGACTGTGTCACATCACCCAGCGACTGTGCCACATCACCCAGCGACTGTCACTTCACCCAGCCACTGTGCCATCTCCCAGAGAGTCTGTGCCACATCACCCAGCGACAGTGCCACATCACCCAGCGACTGTCACATCACCCAGCGACTGTGCCACATCACCCAGCGACTCTGCCACATCACCCAGCGACTGTCACATCACCCAGCGACTGTCACATCACCCAGCGACTGTGCCATCTCCCTGAGAGTCTGTGCCACATCACCCAGCGACTGTCACATCACCCAGCGACTGTGCCACATCACCCAGCGACTGTGCCATCTCCCTGAGTCTGTGCCACATCACCCAGCGACTGTGTCACATCACCCAGCGACTGTGCCACATCACCCAGCGACTGTGTCACATCACCCAGCGACTGTGCCACATCACCTAGCGACTGTCACTTCACCCAGCGACTGTGCCATCTCCCTGAGAGCCTGTGCCACATCACCCAGCGACTGTGCCACATCACCCAGCGACTGTCACATCACCCAGCGACTGTACCACATCACCCAGCGACTGTGCCACATCATCCAACGACTGTGCCACATCACCCAGCGTCTGTCACATCACCCAGCGACTGTGTCACATCACCCCGCGACTGTGCCACATCACCCAGCGACTGTGCCACATCACCCAGCGACTGTGCCACTTCACCCAGCGACTGTGCCCTCTCCCCGAGAGTCTGTGCCACATCACCCAGCGACTGTGCCACATCACCCAGCGACTGTGCCACCGCCCTGAGAGTCTGTGCCACATCACCCAGCGACTGTACCACATCACCCTGTGACTGTGCCACATCACCCAACGACTGTGCCACATCACCCAGCGACTGTGCCACATCACCCAGCGACTGTGCCACATCACCCAGCGACTGTGTCACATCAACCAGCGACTGTGCCACATCACCCAGCGACTGTGTCACATCACCCAGCGACTGTCACATCACCCAGCGACTGACACATCACCCAGCGACTGTGCCACATCACCCAGTGACTGTGCCACATCACCCAGCGACTGTGCCACATCACCCAGCGACTGTGGCACATCACCCAGCGACTCTGCCACATCACCCAGCGACTGTCACATCACCCAGCGACTGTCACATCACCCAGCGACTGTGCCATCTCCCTGAGAGTCTGTGCCACATCACCCAGCGACTGTGTCACATCACCCAGCGACTGTGCCACATCACCCAGCGACTGTCACTTCACCCAGCGACTGTGCCATCTCCCAGAGAGTCTGTGCCACATCACCCAGCGACAGTGCCACATCACCCAGCGACTGTCACATCACCCAGCGACTGTACCACATCACCCAGCGACTGTGCCACATCACCCAACGACTGTGCCACATCACCCAGCGTCTGTCACATCACCCAGCGACTGTGTCACATCACCCCGCGACTGTGCCACATCACCCAGCGACTGTGCCACTTCACCCAGCGACTGTGCCATCTCCCCGAGAGTCTGTGCCACATCACCCAGCGACTGTGCCACATCACCCAGCGACTGTGCCACCGCCCTGAGAGTCTGTGCCACATCACCCAGCGACTGTACCACATCACCCTGTGACTGTGCCACATCACCCAACGACTGTGCCACATCACCCAGCGACTGTGCCACATCACCCAGCGACTGTCACATCACCCAGCGACTGTGCCACATCACCCAGCGACTGTGTCACATCACCCAGCGACTGTCACATCACCCAGCGACTGACACATCACCCAGCGACTGTGCCACATCACCCAGTGACTGTGCCACATCACCCAGCAACTGTCACATCACCCAGCGACTGTGCCACATCACCCAGCGACTGTGCCACATCACCCAGCGACTGTCACATCACCCAGCGACTGTGCCATCTCCCTGAAAGACTGTGCCACATCACCCAGCGACTGTGCCACATCACCCAGCGACTGTGCCACCGCCCTGAGAGTCTGTGCCACATCACCCAGCGACTGTACCACATCACCCTGTGACTGTGCCACATCACCCAACGACTGTGCCACATCACCCAGCGACTGTGCCACATCACCCAGCGACTGTCACATCACCCAGCGACTGTGCCACATCACCCAGCGACTGTGTCACATCACCCAGCGACTGTCACATCACCCAGCGACTGACACATCACCCAGCGACTGTGCCACATCACCCAGTGACTGTGCCACATCACCCAGCAACTGTCACATCACCCAGCGACTGTGCCACATCACCCAGCGACTGTTCCACATCACCCAGCGACTGTCACATCACCCAGCGACTGTGCCATCTCCCTGAAAGACTGTGCCACATCACCCAGCGACTGTGCCACATCAACCAGTGACTGTCACATCACCCAGCGACTGTCACATCACCCAGCGACTGTACCACATCACCCAACGACTGTGCCACATCACCCAGCGTCTGTCACATCACCCAGCGACTGTGTCACATCACCCCGCGACTGTGCCACATCACCCAGCGACTGTGCCACATCACCCAGCGACTGTGCCACTTCACCCAGCGACTGTGCCATCTCCCCGAGAGTCTGTGCCACATCACCCAGCGACTGTGCCACATCACCCAGCGACTGTGCCACCGCCCTGAGAGTCTGTGCCACATCACCCAGCGACTGTACCACATCACCCTGTGACTGTGCCACATCACCCAACGACTGTGCCACATCACCCAGCGACTGTACCACATCACCCAGCGACTGTGCCACATCACCCAGCGACTGTCACATCACCCAGCGACTGTGCCACATCACCCAGCGACTGTGTCACATCACCCAGCGACTGTCACATCACCCAGCGACTGTCACATCACCCAGCGACTGTGCCATCTCCCTGAGAGTCTGCGCCACATCACCCAGCGACTGTCACATCACCCAGCGACTGTGCCACATCACCCAGCGACTGTGCCATCTCCCTGAGTGTCTGTGCCACATCACCCAGCGACTGTGCCACATCACCCAGCGACTGTCACTTCACCCAGCGACTGTGCCACATCACCCAGCGACTGTGTCACATCACCCAGCGACTGTGCCACATCACCCAGCGACTGTGCAATCTCCCTGAGAGTCTGTGCCACATCACCCAGCGACTGTGTCACATCACCCAGAGACTGTGCCACATCACCCAGCGACTGTCACTTCACCCAGTGACTGTGCCATCTCCCTGAGAGTCTGTGCCACATCACCCAGCGACTGTGCCACATAACCCAGCGACTGTCACATCACCCAGCGACTGTACCACATCACCCAGCGACTGTGCCATCTCCCCGAGAGTCTGTGCCACATCACCCAACGACTGTGCCACATCACCCAGCGTCTGTCACATCACCCAGCGACTGTGTCACATCACCCCGCGACTGTGCCACATCACCCAGCGACTGTGCCACATCACCCAGCGACTGTGCCACTTCACCCAGCGACTGTGCCATCTCCCCGAGAGTCTGTGCCACATCACCCAGCGACTGTGCCACATCACCCAGCGACTGTGCCACCGCCCTGAGAGTCTGTGCCACATCACCCAGCGACTGTACCACATCACCCTGTGACTGTGCCACATCACCCAACGACTGTGCCACATCACCCAGCGACTGTGCCACATCACCCAGCGACTGTGCCACATCACCCAGCGACTGTCACATCACCCAGCGACTGTGCCACATCACCCAGCGACTGTGTCACATCACCCAGCGACTGTCACATCAACCAGCGACTGACACATCACCCAGCGACTGTGCCACATCACCCAGTGACTGTGCCACATCACCCAGCGAATGTCACATCACCCAACGACTATGCCACATCACCCAGCGACTGTGCCACATCACCCAGCGACTTTCACATCACCCAGCGACTGTCACATCACCCAGCGACTGTGCCATCTCCCTGAGAGTCTGTGCCACATCACCCAGCGACTGTCACATCACCCAGCGACTGTGCCACATCACCCAGCGACTGTGCCATCTCCCTGAGAGTTTGTGCCACATCACCCAGCGACTGTGTCACATCACCCAGCGACTGTGCCACATCACCCAGCGACTGTCACTTCACCCAGCCACTGTGCCATCTCCCAGAGAGTCTGTGCCACATCACCCAGCGACAGTGCCACATCACCCAGCGACTGTCACATCACCCAGCGACTGTGCCACATCACCCAGCGACTCTGCCACATCACCCAGCGACTGTCACATCACCCAGCGACTGTCACATCACCCAGCGACTGTGCCATCTCCCTGAGAGTCTGTGCCACATCACCCAGCGACTGTCACATCACCCAGCGACTGTGCCACATCACCCAGCGACTGTGCCATCTCCCTGAGTCTGTGCCACATCACCCAGCGACTGTGTCACATCACCCAGCGACTGTGCCACATCACCCAGCGACTGTGTCACATCACCCAGCGACTGTGCCACATCACCTAGCGACTGTCACTTCACCCAGCGACTGTGCCATCTCCCTGAGAGCCTGTGCCACATCACCCAGCGACTGTGCCACATCACCCAGCGACTGTCACATCACCCAGCGACTGTACCACATCACCCAGCGACTGTGCCACATCATCCAACGACTGTGCCACATCACCCAGCGTCTGTCACATCACCCAGCGACTGTGTCACATCACCCCGCGACTGTGCCACATCACCCAGCGACTGTGCCACATCACCCAGCGACTGTGCCACTTCACCCAGCGACTGTGCCATCTCCCCGAGAGTCTGTGCCACATCACCCAGCGACTGTGCCACATCACCCAGCGACTGTGCCACCGCCCTGAGAGTCTGTGCCACATCACCCAGCGACTGTACCACATCACCCTGTGACTGTGCCACATCACCCAACGACTGTGCCACATCACCCAGCGACTGTGCCACATCACCCAGCGACTGTGCCACATCACCCAGCGACTGTCACATCACCCAGCGACTGTGTCACATCACCCAGCGACTGTGCCACATCACCCAGCGACTGTGTCCCATCACCCAGCGACTGTCACATCACCCAGCGACTGACACATCACCCAGCGACTGTGCCACATCACCCAGTGACTGTGCCACATCACCCAGCGACTGTGCCACATCACCCAGCGACTGTGCCACATCACCCAGCGACTCTGCCACATCACCCAGCGACTGTCACATCACCCAGCGACTGTCACATCACCCAGCGACTGTGCCATCTCCCTGAGAGTCTGTGCCACATCACCCAGCGACTGTGTCACATCACCCAGCGACTGTGCCACATCACCCAGCGACTGTCACTTCACCCAGCGACTGTGCCATCTCCCAGAGAGTCTGTGCCACATCACCCAGCGACAGTGCCACATCACCCAGCGACTGTCACATCACCCAGCGACTGTACCACATCACCCAGCGACTGTGCCACATCACCCAACGACTGTGCCACATCACCCAGCGTCTGTCACATCACCCAGCGACTGTGTCACATCACCCCGCGACTGTGCCACATCACCCAGCGACTGTGCCACTTCACCCAGCGACTGTGCCATCTCCCCGAGAGTCTGTGCCACATCACCCAGCGACTGTGCCACATCACCCAGCGACTGTGCCACCGCCCTGAGAGTCTGTGCCACATCACCCAGCGACTGTACCACATCACCCTGTGACTGTGCCACATCACCCAACGACTGTGCCACATCACCCAGCGACTGTGCCACATCACCCAGCGACTGTCACATCACCCAGCGACTGTGCCACATCACCCAGCGACTGTGTCACATCACCCAGCGACTGTCACATCACCCAGCGACTGACACATCACCCAGCGACTGTGCCACATCACCCAGTGACTGTGCCACATCACCCAGCAACTGTCACATCACCCAGCGACTGTGCCACATCACCCAGCGACTGTGCCACATCACCCAGCGACTGTCACATCACCCAGCGACTGTGCCATCTCCCTGAAAGACTGTGCCACATCACCCAGCGACTGTGCCACATCACCCAGCGACTGTGCCACTGCCCTGAGAGTCTGTGCCACATCACCCAGCGACTGTACCACATCACCCTGTGACTGTGCCACATCACCCAACGACTGTGCCACATCACCCAGCGACTGTGCCACATCACCCAGCGACTGTCACATCACCCAGCGACTGTGCCACATCACCCAGCGACTGTGTCACATCACCCAGCGACTGTCACATCACCCAGCGACTGACACATCACCCAGCGACTGTGCCACATCACCCAGTGACTGTGCCACATCACCCAGCAACTGTCACATCACCCAGCGACTGTGCCACATCACCCAGCGACTGTGCCACATCACCCAGCGACTGTCACATCACCCAGCGACTGTGCCATCTCCCTGAAAGACTGTGCCACATCACCCAGCGACTGTGCCACATCAACCAGTGACTGTCACATCACCCAGCGACTGTACCACATCACCCAGCGACTGTACCACATCACCCAGTGACTGTGCCACATCACCGAATGACTGTGCCACATCACCCAGCGACTGTGCCACATCACCAAGCGACTGTGCCACATCACCCTGCGACTGTCACATCACCCAGCGACTGTGCCACATCACCCAGCGACTGTGTCACATCACCCAGCGACTGTCACATCACCCAGCGACTGTCACATCACCCAGCGACTGTGCCACATCACCCAGCGACAGTGCCACATCACCCAGCGACTGGCACATCACCCAGCGACTGTGCCACATCACCCAGCGACTGTGCCACATCACCCAGCGACTGTGCCACATCACCGAGCGACTGTCACATAGCCCAGCGACTGTGCCACATCACCCCGCGACTGTGCCACCTCCCTGAGAGTCTGTGCCACATCACCCAGCGACTGTGCCACATCACCCAGCGACTGTCATATCACCGAGCGACTGTACCACATCACCCAGCGACTGTGCCACATCACCCAGCGACTGTCACATCACCCAGCGACTGTCACATCACCCAGCGACTGTCACATCACCCAGCGACTGTGCCACATCACCCAGCGACTGTCACATCACCCAGCGACTGTTTCTCATCACCCAGCGACTGTGCCACATCACCCAGCGACTGTGCCACATCACCCAGCGACTGTGCCACATCACCCAGCGACTGTGCCACATCACCCAACGACTGTCACATCACCCAGCGACTGTTCCACATCACCCAGCGACTGTCACATCACCCAGCGACTGTGCCATCTCCCTGAAAGTCTGTGCCACATCACCCAGCGACTGTGCCACATCGCCCAGCGACTGTCACATCACCCAGCGACTGTGCCACATCACACAGCGACTGTGCCATCTCCCTGACAGTCTGTGCCACATCACCCAGCCACTGTGTCACATCACTCAGCGACTGTGCCACATCACCCAGCGACTGTGTCACATCACCCAGCGACTGTCACTTCACCCAGCGACTGTGCCATCTCCCTGAGAATTTGTGCCACATCACCCAGCGACTGTGCCACATCTCCCAGCGACTGTGCCACATCACCCAACGACTGTGCCACATCACCCAGCGACTGTCACATCACCCAGCGACTGTGTCACATCACACTGCGACTGTGCCACATCACCCAACGACTGTGCCACATCACCCAGCGACTGTGCCACATCACCAGCGACTGTGCCACATCACCCAGCGACTGTCACATCACCCAGCGACTGTCACATCACCCAGCGACTGTTCCACATCACCCAGCGACTGTCACATCACCCAGCGACTGTGCCATCTCCCTGAGAGTCTGTGCCACATCACCCAGCGACTGTTCCACATCACCCAGCGACTGTCATATCACCGAGCGACTGTACCACATCACCCAGCGACTGTGCCACATCACCCAGCGACTGTCACATCACCCAGCGACTGTGACATCACCCAGCGACTGTCACATCACCCAGCGACTGTGCCACATCACCCAGCGACTGTCACATCACCCAGCGACTGTTTCTCATCACCCAGCGACTGTGCCACATCACCCAGCGACTGTGCCACATCACCCAGCGACTGTGCCACATCACCCAGCGACTGTGCCACATCACCCAACGACTGTCACATCACCCAGCGACTGTTCCACATCACCCAGCGACTGTCACATCACCCAGCGACTGTGCCATCTCCCTGAAAGTCTGTGCCACATCACCCAGCGACTGTGCCACATCGCCCAGCGACTGTCACATCACCCAGCGACTGTGCCACATCACACAGCGACTGTGCCATCTCCCTGACAGTCTGTGCCACATCACCCAGCCACTGTGTCACATCACTCAGCGACTGTGCCACATCACCCAGCGACTGTGTCACATCACCCAGCGACTGTCACTTCACCCAGCGACTGTGCCATCTCCCTGAGAATTTGTGCCACATCACCCAGCGACTGTGCCACATCTCCCAGCGACTGTGCCACATCACCCAACGACTGTGCCACATCACCCAGCGACTGTCACATCACCCAGCGACTGTGTCACATCACACTGCGACTGTGCCACATCACCCAACGACTGTGCCACATCACCCAGCGACTGTGCCACATCACCAGCGACTGTGCCACATCACCCAGCGACTGTCACATCACCCAGCGACTGTTCCACATCACCCAGCGACTGTCACATCACCCAGCGACTGTGCCATCTCCCTGAGAGTCTGTGCCACATCACCCAGCGACTGTTCCACATCACCCAGCGACTGTTACATCACCCAGCGACTGTGCCATCTCCCTGAGAGTCTGTGCCACATCACCCAGCGACTGTGCCACATCACCCAGCGACTGTCACATCACTCAGCGACTGTGCCACATCACCCAGCGACTGTGCCACATCACCCAGCGACTGGGCCATCTCCCCGAGAGTCTGTGCCACATCACCCAGCGACTGTACCACATCACCCTGCGACTGTGCCACATCACCCAACGACTGTACCACATCACCCAGCGACTGTGCCACATCACCCAACGACTGTGCCACATCACCCAGCGACTGTGCCACATCACCCAGCGACTGTGTCACATCACCCAGCGACTGTCACATCACCCAGCGACTGTCACATCACCCAGCGACTGTGCCACATCACCCAGCGACTGTGCCACATCACCCATCGACTGTCACATCACCCAGAGACTGTGCCACATCACCCAGCGACTGTCACATCACCCAGTGACTGTGCCACATCACCCAGCGACTGTGCCACATCACCCAGCGACTGTGTAACATCACCCAGCGACTGTCACATCACCCAGCGACTGTCACATCACCCAGCGACTGTGCCACATCACCCAGCGACTGTCACATCACCCAGAGACTGTCACATCACCCAGAGACTGTCACATCACCCAGAGACTGTGCCACATCACCCAGCGACTGTCACATCACCCAGTGACTGTGCCACATCACCCAGCGACTGTGCCACATCACCCGCCGACTGTGCCACATCACCCAGCGACTGTCACTTCACCCAGCGACTGTGCCATCTCCCTGAGAGTCTGTGCCACATCACCAACCGACTGTGCCACATCACCCAGCGACTGTCACATCACCCAGCGACTGTGCCACATCACCCAGCGACTGTCACTTCACCCAGCGACTGTGCCATCTCCCTGAGAATCTGTGCCACATCACCCAGCGACTGTGCGACATCACCCAGCGACTGTCACATCACCCAGCGACTCTACAACATCACCCAGCGACTGTGCCACATCACCCAACGACTGTGCCACATCACCCAGCGACTGTCACATCACCCAGCGACTGTGTCACATCACCCAGCGACTGTGCCACATCACCCAGCGACTGTGCCACATCACCCAGCGACTTTGCCATCTCCCCGAGAGTCTGTGCCACATCACCCAGTGATTGTCCAACATCACCCAGCGACTGTGCCACCGCCCTGAGAGACTGTGCCACATCACCCAGCGACTGTGCCACATCACCCTGCGACTGTGCCACATCACCCAACGACTGTGCCACATCACCCAGCGACTGTGCCACATCACCCAGCGACTGTGCCACATCACCCATCGACTGTCACATCACCCAGCGACTGTCACATCACCCAGCGACTGTGCCACATCACCCAGCGACTGTCACATCACCCAGCGACTGTGTCACATCACACTGCGACTGTGCCACATCACCCAACGACTGTGCCACATCACCCAGCGACTGTGCCACATCACCAGCGACTGTGCCACATCACCCAGCGACTGTCACATCACCCAGCGACTGTCACATCACCCAGCGACTGTTCCACATCACCCAGCGACTGTCACATCACCCAGCGACTGTGCCATCTCCCTGAGAGTCTGTGCCACATCACCCAGCGACTGTTCCACATCACTCAGCGACTGTCACATCACCCAGCGACTGTGCCATCTCCCTGAGAGTCTGTGCCACATCACCCAGCGACTGTGCCACATCACCCAGCGACTGTCACATCACTCAGCGACTGTGCCACATCACCCAGCGACTGTGCCACATCACCCAGCGACTGGGCCATCTCCCCGAGAGTCTGTGCCACATCACCCAGCGACTGTGCCACCGCCCTGAGAGTCTGTGCCACATCACCCAGCGACTGTACCACATCACCCTGCGACTGTGCCACATCACCCAACGACTGTGCCACATCACCCAGCGACTGTGCCACATCACCCAGCGACTGTCACATCACCCAGCGACTGTCACATCACCCAGCGACTGTCACATCACCCAGCGACTGTGCCACATCACCCAGCGACTGTGCCACATCACCCATCGACTGTCACATCACCCAGCGACTGTCACATCACCCTGAGCGACTGTGCCACATCACCCAGCGACTGTGCGTCATCACCCAGCGACTGTGCCACATCACCCAGCGACTGTGCCACATCACCCAGCGACTGTGCCACATCACCCAGCGACTGTGCCACATCACCCAGGGACTGTGTAACATCACCCAGCGACTGTCACATCACCCAGCGACTGTCACATCACCCAGCGACTGTGCCACATCACCCAGAGACTGTGCCACTTCACCCAGCGACTGTCACATCACCCAGTGACTGTGCCACATCACCCAGCGACTGTGCCACATCACCCGCCGACTGTGCCACATCACCCAGCGACTGTCACATCTCCCTGAGAGTCTGTGCCACATCACCAACCGACTGTGCCACATCACCCAGCGACTGTCACATCACCCACCGACTGTGCCACATCACCCAGCGACTGTCACTTCACCCAGCGACTGTGCCATCTCCCTGAGAATCTGTGCCACATCACCCAGCGACTGTGCCACATCACCCAACGACTGTGCCACATCACCCAGCGACTGTCACATCACCCAGCGACTGTGTCACATCACCCAGCGACTGTGCCACATCACCCAGCGACTGTGCCACATCACCCAGCGACTTTGCCATCTCCCCGAGAGTCTGTGCCACATCACCCAGTGATTGTCCAACATCACCCAGCGACTGTGCCACATCACCCAGCGACTGTGCCACATCACCCATCGACTGTCACATCACCCAGCGACTGTCACATTACCCAGCGACTGTTCCATCTCCCTGAGCGACTGTGCCACATCACCCAGCGACTGTGCCACATCACCCAGCGACTGTGCCACATCACCCAGCGACTGTCACATCACCCAGCGACTGTCACATCACCCAGCGACTGCGCCACATCACCCAGAGACTGTGCCACATCACCCAGCGACTGTGCCACATCACCCGCCGACTGTGCCACATCACCCAGCGACTGTCACATCTCCCTGAGAGTCTGTGCCACATCACCCAGCGACTGTCACATCTCCCTGAGAGTCTGTGCCACATCACCAACCGACTGTGCCACATCAGCCAGCGACTGTCACATCACCCACCGACTGTGCCACATCACCCAGCGACTGTGCCACATCACCGAGCGACTGTCACATCACCCAGCGACTGTCACTTCACCCAGCGACTGTGCCATCTCCCTGAGAATCTGTGCCACATCACCCAGCGACTGTGCCACATCACCCAGCGACTGTCACATCACCCAGTGACTGTACCACATCACCCAGCGACTGTGCCACATCACCCAAAAACTGTGCCACATCACCCAGCGACTGTCACATCACCCAGCGACTGTGTCACATCACCCAGCGACTGTGCCACATCACCCAGCGACTGTGCCACATCACCCAGCGACTGTGCCACATCACCCAGCGACTGTGCCATCTTCTCGAGAGTCTGTGCCACATCACCCAGCGACTGTGCCACATCACCCAGCGACTGTGCCACCGCCCTGAGAGTCTGTGCCACATCACCCAGCGACTGTACCACATCACCCTGCGACTGTGCCACATCACCCAACGACTGTGCCACATCACCCAGCGACTGTGCCACATCACCCAGCGACTGTGCTACATCACCCAGCGACTGTGCCACATCACCCAGCGACTGTGCCACATCACCCAACGACTGTCACATCACCCAGCGACTGTGCCACATCACCCAGCGACTGTGCCACATCACCCAGCGACTGTCACATCACCCAGCGACTGTGCCATCTCCCTGAGCGACTGTACCACATCACCCAGCGACTGTCACATCACCCACCGACTGTGCCACATCACCCAGCGACTGTGCCACATCACCCAGCGACTGTCACATCACCCAGCGACTGTCACATCACCCAGCAACTGTGCCATCTCCCTGAGCGACTGTACCACATCACCCAGCGACTGTCACATCACCCACCGACTGTGCCACATCACCCAGCGACTGTGCCACATCACCCAGCGACTGTGCCACATCACCCAGCGACTGTCACTTCACCCAGCGACTGTGCCATCTCCCTGAGAATCTGTGCCACATCACCCAGCGACTGTGCCACATCACCCAGCGACTGTCACATCACCCAGTGACTCTACAACATCACCCAGCGACTGTGCCACATCACCCAACGACCGTGCCACATCACCCAGCGACTGTCACATCACCCAGCGACTGTGTCACATCACCCAGCGACTGTGCCACATCACCCAGCGACTGTGCCACATCACCCAGCGACTGTGCCATCTCCCCGAGAGTCTGTGCCACATCACCCAGTGATTGTGCCACATCACCCAGCGACTGTGCCACCGCCCTGAGAGACTGTGCCACATCACCCAGCGACTGTGCCACATCACCCTGCGACTGTGCCACATCACCCAACGACTGTGCCACATCACCCAGCGACTGTGCCACATCACCCAGCGACTGTGCCACATCACCCATCGACTGTCACATCACCCAGCGACTGTCACATCACCCAGCGACTGTGCCATCTCCCTGAGCGACTTTGCCACATCACCCAGCGACTGTGCCACATCACCCAGCCACTGTGCCACATCACCCAGCGACTGTCACATCACCCAGCGACTGTGCCACATCACCCAGCGACTGTCACATCACCCAGCGTCTGTGCCACATCACCCAGCGACTGTGCCACATCACCCAGCGACTGTCACATCACCGAGCGACTGTGCCACATCACCCAGAGACTGTGCCACATCACCCAGCGACTGTGCCACATCACCCGCCGACTGTGCCACATCACCCAGCGACTGTCACATCTCCCTGAGAGTCTGTGCCACATCACCAACCGACTGTGCCACATCAGCCAGCGACTGTCACATCACCCACCGACTGTGCCACATCACCCAGCGACTGTGCCACATCACCCAGCGACTGTGCCACATCACCCAGCGACTGTGCCACATCACCCAGTGACTGTGCCACATCACCCAGCGACTGTACCACATCACCCTGCGACTGTGCCACATCACCCAACGACTGTGCCACATCACCCAGCGACTGTGCCACATCACCCAGCGACTGTGTCACATCACCCAGCGACTGTCACATCACCCAGCGACTGTCACATCACCCAGCGACTGTGCCACATCACCCAGCGACTGTGCCACATCACCCATCGACTGTCACATCACCCTGAGCGACTGTCACATCACCCTGAGCGACTGTGCCACATCACCCAGCGACTGTGCCTCATCACCCAGCGACTGTGCCACATCACCCAGCGACTGTGCCACATCACCCAACGACTGTGCCACATCACCCAGCGACTGTGCCACATCACCCAGCGACTGTGCCTCATCACCCAGCGACTGTGCCACATCACCCAGCGACTGTGCCACATCACCCAGCGACTGTGCCACATCACCCAGAGACTTTGCCACATCACCCAGAGACTGTGCCACATCACCCAGCGACTGTGTCACATCACCCAGCGACTGTCACATCGCCCAGCGACTGTGCCACATCACCCAGCGACTGTGCCACATCACCCAGCGACTGTGCCATCTCCCTGAGCGTCTGTGCTACATCACCCAGCGACTGTGCCACATCACCCAGCGACTGTGCCATCTCCCTGAGCGTCTGTGCTACATCACCCAGCGACTGTGCCTCATCACCCAGCGACTGTCACATGACCCAGCGACTGTGCCACATCACCCAGCGACTGTGCCACATCACCCAGCGACTGTGCCTCATCACCCAGCGACTGTGCCTCATCACCCAGCGACTGTGCCACATCACCCAGCGACTGTGCCACATCACCCAGCGACTGTCACATCACCCAGCGACTGTGCCACATCACCCAGCGACTGTGTAACATCACCCAGCGACTGTCACATCACCCAGCGACTGTCACATCACCCAGCGACTGTGCCACATCACCCAGAGACTGTGCCACATCACCCAGCGACTGTGCCACATCACCCAGCGACTGTGTAACATCAGCCAGCGACTGTCACATCACCCAGCGACTGTCACATCACCCAGCGACTGTGCCACATCACCCAGAGACTGTGCCACATCACCCAGCGACTGTGCCACATCACCCAGCGACTGTGCCACATCACCCAGCGACTGTGTAACATCACCCAGCGACTGTGCCTCATCACCCAGCGACTGTGCCACATCACCCAGCGACTGTGCCACATCACCCAGCGACTGTGCCACATCACCCAGAGACTTTGCCACATCACCCAGAGACTGTGCCACATCACCCAGCGACTGTGTCACATCACCCAGCGACTGTCACATCGCCCAGCGACTGTGCCACATCACCCAGCGACTGTGCCACATCACCCAGCGACTGTGCCATCTCCCTGAGCGTCTGTGCTACATCACCCAGCGACTGTGCCACATCACCCAGCGACTGTGCCATCTCCCTGAGCGTCTGTGCTACATCACCCAGCGACTGTGCCTCATCACCCAGCGACTGTCACATGACCCAGCGACTGTGCCACATCACCCAGCGACTGTGCCACATCACCCAGCGACTGTGCCTCATCACCCAGCGACTGTGCCTCATCACCCAGCGACTGTGCCACATCACCCAGCGACTGTGCCACATCACCCAGCGACTGTCACATCACCCAGCGACTGTGCCACATCACCCAGCGACTGTGTAACATCACCCAGCGACTGTCACATCACCCAGCGACTGTCACATCACCCAGCGACTGTGCCACATCACCCAGAGACTGTGCCACATCACCCAGCGACTGTGCCACATCACCCAGCGACTGTGTAACATCAGCCAGCGACTGTCACATCACCCAGCGACTGTCACATCACCCAGCGACTGTGCCACATCACCCAGAGACTGTGCCACATCACCCAGCGACTGTGCCACATCACCCAGCGACTGTGCCACATCACCCAGCGACTGTGTAACATCACCCAGCGACTGTCACATCACCCAGCGACTGTCACATCACCCAGCGACTGTGCCACATCACCCAGAGACTGTGCCACATCACCCAGCGACTGTGTAACATCACCCAGCGACTGTCACATCACCCAGCGACTGTGCCACATCACCCAGCGACTGTGCCACATCACCCAGCGACTGTGTAACATCACCCAGCGACTGTCACATCACCCAGCGACTGTCACATCACCCAGCGACTGTGCCACATCACCCAGAGACTGTGCCACATCACCCAGCGACTGTCACATCACCCAGCGACTGTGCCACATCACCCGCCGACCGTGCCACATCACCCAGCGACAGTCACATCTCCCTGAGAGTCTGTGCCACATCACCAACCGACTGTGCCACATCACCCAGCGACTGTCACATCACCCACCGACTGTGCCACATCACCCAGCGACTGTGCCACATCACCCAGCCACTGTCACTTCACCCAGCGACTGTGCCACATCACCCAGCGACTGTGCCACATCACCCAGCGACTGTCACATCACCCAGCGACTCTACAACATCACCCAGCGACTGTGCCACATCACCCAACGACTGTGCCACATCACCCAGCGACTGTCACATCACCCAGCGACTGTGTCACATCACCCAGCGACTGTGTCACATCACCCAGCGACTGTGTCACATCACCCAGCGACTGTGTCACATCACCCAGCGACTGTGCCACATCACCCAGCGACTGTGTCACATCACCCAGCGACTGTGTCACATCACCCAGCGACTGTGTCACATCACCCAGCGACTGTGTCACATCACCCAGCGACTGTGCCACATCACCCAGCGACTGTGCCACATCACCCAGCGACTGTGCCACATCACCCAGCGACTGTGCCATCTCCCCGAGAGTCTGCGCCACATCACCCAGTGATTGTGCCACATCACCCAGCGACTGTGCCACCGCCCTGAGAGACTGTGCCACATCACCCAGCGACTGTGCCACATCACCCTGCGACTGTGCCGCATCACCCAACGACTGTGCCACATCACCCAGCGACTGTGCCACATCACCCAGCGACTGTGCCACATCACCCATCGACTGTCACATCACCCAGCGACTGTCACATCACCCAGCGACTGTGCCATCTCCCTGAGCGACTGTGCCACATCACCCAGCGACTGTGCCACATCACCCAGCGACTGTCACATCACCCAGCGACTGTCACATCACCCAGCGACTGTGCCACATCACCCAGAGACTGTGCCACATCACCCAGCGACTGTGCCACATCACCCGCCGACTGTGCCACATCACCCAGCGACTGTCACATCTCCCTGAGAGTCTGTGCCACATCACCAACCGACTGTGCCACATCAGCCAGCGACTGTCACATCACCCACCGACTGTGCCACATCACCCAGCGACTGTGCCACATCACCGAGCGACTGTCACATCACCCAGCGACTGTCACTTCACCCAGCGACTGTGCCATCTCCCTGAGAGTCTGTGCCACATCACCGAGCGACTGTGCCACATCACCCAGCGACTGTCACATCACCCAGCGACTGTACCACATCACCCAGCGATTGTGCCACATCACCCAACGACTGTGCCACATCACCCAGCGACTGTCACATCACCCAGCGACTGTGTCACATCACCCAGCGACTGTGCCACATCACCCAGCGACTGTGCCACATCACCCAGCGACTGTGCCACATCACCCAGCGACTGTGCCATCTTCCCGAGAGTCTGTGCCACATCACCCAGCGACTGTGCCACATCACCCAGCGACTGTGCCACCGCCCTGAGAGTCTGTGCCACATCACCCAGCGACTGTACCACATCACCCTGCGACTGTGCCACATCACCCAACGACTGTGCCACATCACCCAACGACTGTGCCACATCCCCCAGCGACTGTGCCACATCACCCAGCGACTGTGCCACATCACCCATCGACTGTCACATCACCCAGCGACTGTCACATCACCCAGCAACTGTGCCATCTCCCTGAGCAACTGTACCACATCACCCAGCGACTGTGCCACATCACCCAGCGACTGTGCCGCATCACCCAGCGACTGTGCCACATCACCCAGCGACTGTGCCACATCACCCAGCAACTGTGCCACATCACCCAGCGACTGTGCCACATCACCCAGCGACTGTGTCACATCACCCAGCGACTGTCACATCACCGAGCGACTGTCATATCACCCAGCGACTGTGCCACATCACCCAGAGACTGTGCCACATCACCCAGCGACTGTGCCACACCACCCACCGACTGTGCCACATCACCCAGCGACTGTGCCACATCACCCAGCGACTGTCACATCTCCCTGAGAGTCTGTGCCACATCACCCACCGACTGTGCCACGTCACCCAGCGACTGTCACATCACCCACCGACTGTGCCACATCACCCAGCGACTGTGCCACATCACCCAGCGACTGTCACATCTCCCTGAGAGTCTGTGCCACATCACCCACCGACTGTGCCACGTCACCCAGCGACTGTCACATCACCCACCGACTGTGCCACATCACCCAGCGACTGTGCCACATCACCGAGCGACTGTCACATCACCCAGCGACTGTCACTTCACCCAGCGACTGTGCCATCTCCCTGAGAGTCTGTGCCACATCACCGAGCGACTGTGCCACATCACCCAGCGACTGTCACATCACCCAGCGACTGTACCACATCACCCAGCGACTGTGCCACATCACCCAACGACTGTGCCACATCACCCAGCGACTGTCACATCACCCAGCGACTGTGTCACATCACCCAGCGACTGTGCCACATCACCCAGCGACTGTGCCACATCACCCAGCGACTGTGCCACATCACCCAGCGACTGTGCCATCTTCCCGAGAGTCTGTGCCACATCACCCAGCGACTGTGCCACATCACCCAGCGACTGTGCCACCGCCCTGAGAGTCTGTGCCACATCACCCAGCGACTGTACCACATCACCCTGCGACTGTGCCACATCACCCAACGACTGTGCCACATCACCCAACGACTGTGCCACATCCCCCAGCGACTGTGCCACATCACCCAGCGACTGTGCCACATCACCCATCGACTGTCACATCACCCAGCGACTGTCACATCACCCAGCAACTGTGCCATCTCCCTGAGCAACTGTACCACATCACCCAGCGACTGTGCCACATCACCCAGCGACTGTGCCGCATCACCCAGCGACTGTGCCACATCACCCAGCGACTGTGCCACATCACCCAGCAACTGTGCCACATCACCCAGCGACTGTGCCACATCACCCAGCGACTGTGTCACATCACCCAGCGACTGTCACATCACCGAGCGACTGTCATATCACCCAGCGACTGTGCCACATCACCCAGAGACTGTGCCACATCACCCAGCGACTGTGCCACACCACCCACCGACTGTGCCACATCA
Source organism: Scyliorhinus torazame (assembly GCF_047496885.1). Classification (NCBI taxonomy): domain Eukaryota; kingdom Metazoa; phylum Chordata; class Chondrichthyes; order Carcharhiniformes; family Scyliorhinidae; genus Scyliorhinus; species Scyliorhinus torazame. The sequence goes on from NC_092712.1 coordinate 5,752,347, forward strand.
CCCAGCGACTGTGCCACATCACCCAGCGACTGTCACATCTCCCTGAGAGTCTGTGCCACATCACCCACCGACTGTGCCACGTCACCCAGCGACTGTCACATCACCCACCGACTGTGCCACATCACCCAGCGACTGTGCCACATCACCCAGCGACTGTCACATCTCCCTGAGAGTCTGTGCCACATCACCCACCGACTGTGCCACGTCACCCAGCGACTGTCACATCACCCACCGACTGTGCCACATCACCCAGCGACTGTCACATCACCCAGCGACTGTGCCACATCACCCAGCGACTGTGCCATCTCCCTGAGAGTCTGTGCCACATCACCCAGCGACTGTCACATCACCCAGCGACTGTGCCACATCACCCAGTGACTGTGCCATCTCCTTGAGAGTCTGTGCCACATCACCCAGCGACTGTGTCACATAACCCAGCGACTGTGCCATATCACCCAGCGACTGTGCCACATGACCCAGCGACTGTGCCACATCAGCCAACGACTATGTCACATCACCCAGCGACTGTCACATCACCCAGCGACTGTGTCACATCACCGAGTGACTGTGCAACATCACCCAGCGACTGTGCCACATCACCCAGCGACTGTGCCACATCACCCAGTGACTGTCACATCACCCAGCGACTGTGCCATCTCCCTGAGCGACTGTGCCACATCACCCAGTGACTGTGCCACTTCACCCAGCGACTGTGCCACATCACCCAGCGACTGTGCCACATCACCCAGCGACTGTCACATCACCCAGCGACTGTGCCACATCACCCAGCGACTGTGCCACATCACCCAGCGACTGTGCCACATCACCCAGCGACTGTCACATCACCCAGCGACTGTGCCACATCACCCAGCGACTGTGTCACATCACCCAGCGACTGTCACATCACCCAGCGACTGTCACATCACCCAGCGACTGTGTCACATCACCCAGAGACTGCCACATCACCCAGCGACTGTGCCACATCACCCAGCGACTGTGCGATCTCCCTGAGCATCTGCCCTACATCACCCAGCGACTGTGCCACATCACCCAGCGACTGTGCCATCTCCCTGAGAGTCTGTGCCACATCACCCAGCGACTGTCACATCACCCACCGACTGTGCCACATCACCCAGCGACTGTCACATCACCCAGCGACTGTGTCACATCACCCAGCGACTGTGCCATCTCCCTGAGAGTCTGTGCCACATCACCCAGCGACTGTGTCTCATCACCCAGCGACTGTGCCACATCACCCAGCGACTGTCACCACCCAGCGAATGTGCCATCTCCCTGAGAGTCTGTGCCACATTACCCAGCGACTGTGCCACATCACCCAGTGACTGTCACATCACCCAGCGACTGTACCACATCACCCAGCGACTGTCACATCTCCCTGAGTGTCTGTGCCACATCACCCACCGACTGTGCCACATCACCCAGCGACTGTCACATCACCCACCGACTGTGCCACATCACCCAGCGACTGTGCCATCTCCCTGAGCGTCTGTGCTACATCACCCAGCGACTGTGCCACATCACCCAGCGACTGTGCCATCTCCCGGAGAGTCTGTGCCACATCACCCAGCGACTGTCACATCACCCAGCGACTGTGCCACATCACCCAGTGACTGTGCCATCTCCCTGAGCGTCTGTGCCACATCACCCAGCGACTGTGCCACATCACCCAGCGACTGTACCACATCACCCAGCGACGGTGCCACATCACCCAACGACTGTGCCATCTCCCTGAGAGTCTGTGCCACATCACCCAGCGACTGTTCCACATCACTCAGCGACTGTCACATCACCCAGCGACTGTGCCATCTCCCTGAGAGTCTGTGCCACATCACCCAGCGACTGTTCCACATCACTCAGCGACTGTCACATCACCCAGCGACTGTGCCATCTCCCTGAGAGTCTGTGCCACATCACCCAGCGACTGTCACATCACCCAGCGACTGTGCCACATCACCCAGCGACTGTGCCACATCACCCAGCGACTGGGCCATCTCCCCGAGAGTCTGTGCCACATCACCCAGCGACTGTGCCACATCACCCAGCGACTGTCACATCACTCAGCGACTGTGCCACATCACCCAGCGACTGTGCCACATCACCCAGCGACTGGGCCATCTCCCCGAGAGTCTGTGCCACATCACCCAGCGACTGTGCCACCGCCCTGAGAGTCTGTGCCACGTCACCCAGCGACTGTACCACATCACCCTGCGACTGTGCCACATCACCCAACGACTGTGCCACATCACCCAGCGACTGTGCCACATCACCCAGCGACTGTGTCACATCACCCAGCGACTGTCACATCACCCAGCGACTGTCACATCACCCAGCGACTGTGCCACATCACCCAGCGACTGTGCCACATCACCCATCGACTGTCACATCACCCAGCGACTGTCACATCACCCTGAGCGACTGTGCCACATCACCCAGCGACTGTGCGTCATCACCCAGCGACTGTGCCACATCACCCAGCGACTGTGCCACATCACCCAGCGACTGTGCCACATCACCCAGCGACTGTGCCACATCACCCAGGGACTGTGTAACATCACCCAGCGACTGTCACATCACCCAGCGACTGTCACATCACCCAGCGACTGTGCCACATCACCCAGAGACTGTGCCACATCACCCAGCGACTGTCACATCACCCAGTGACTGTGCCACATCACCCAGCGACTGTGCCACATCACCCGCCGACTGTGCCACATCACCCAGCGACTGTCACATCTCCCTGAGAGTCTGTGCCACATCACCAACCGACTGTGCCACATCACCCAGCGACTGTCACATCACCCACCGACTGTGCCACATCACCCAGCGACTGTCACTTCACCCAGCGACTGTGCCATCTCCCTGAGAATCTGTGCCACATCACCCAGCGACTGTGCCACATCACCCAGCGACTGTCACATCACCCAGCGACTCTACAACATCACCCAGCGACTGTGCCACATCACCCAACGACTGTGCCACATCACCCAGCGACTGTCACATCACCCAGCGACTGTGTCACATCACCCAGCGACTGTGCCACATCACCCAGCGACTGTGCCACATCACCCAGCGACTTTGCCATCTCCCCGAGAGTCTGTGCCACATCACCCAGTGATTGTCCAACATCACCCAGCGACTGTGCCACATCACCCAGCGACTGTGCCACATCACCCATCGACTGTCACATCACCCAGCGACTGTCACATTACCCAGCGACTGTGCCATCTCCCTGAGCGACTGTGCCACATCACCCAGCGACTGTGCCACATCACCCAGCGACTGTGCCACATCACCCAGCGACTGTCACATCACCCAGCGACTGTCACATCACCCAGCGACTGCGCCACATCACCCAGAGACTGTGCCACATCACCCAGCGACTGTGCCACATCACCCGCCGACTGTGCCACATCACCCAGCGACTGTCACATCTCCCTGAGAGTCTGTGCCACATCACCAACCGACTGTGCCACATCAGCCAGCGACTGTCACATCACCCACCGACTGTGCCACATCACCCAGCGACTGTGCCACATCACCGAGCGACTGTCACATCACCCAGCGACTGTCACTTCACCCAGCGACTGTGCCATCTCCCTGAGAATCTGTGCCACATCACCCAGCGACTGTGCCACATCACCCAGCGACTGTCACATCACCCAGTGACTGTACCACATCACCCAGCGACTGTGCCACATCACCCAAAAACTGTGCCACATCACCCAGCGACTGTCACATCACCCAGCGACTGTGTCACATCACCCAGCGACTGTGCCACATCACCCAGCGACTGTGCCACATCACCCAGCGACTGTGCCACATCACCCAGCGACTGTGCCATCTTCTCGAGAGTCTGTGCCACATCACCCAGCGACTGTGCCACATCACCCAGCGACTGTGCCACCGCCCTGAGAGTCTGTGCCACATCACCCAGCGACTGTACCACATCACCCTGCGACTGTGCCACATCACCCAACGACTGTGCCACATCACCCAGCGACTGTGCCACATCACCCAGCGACTGTGCCACATCACCCATCGACTGTCACATCACCCAGCGACTGTCACATCACCCAGCAACTGTGCCATCTCCCTGAGCGACTGTACCACATCACCCAGCGACTGTCACATCACCCACCGACTGTGCCACATCACCCAGCGACTGTGCCACATCACCCAGCGACTGTGCCACATCACCCAGCGACTGTCACTTCACCCAGCGACTGTGCCATCTCCCTGAGAATCTGTGCCACATCACCCAGCGACTGTGCCACATCACCCAGCGACTGTCACATCACCCAGCGACTCTACAACATCACCCAGCGACTGTGCCACATCACCCAGCGACTGTCACATCACCCAGCGACTGTGTCACATCACCCAGCGACTGTGCCACATCACCCAGCGACTGTGCCACATCACCCAGCGACTGTGCCATCTCCCCGAGAGTCTGTGCCACATCACCCAGTGATTGTGCCACATCACCCAGCGACTGTGCCACCGCCCTGAGAGACTGTGCCACATCACCCAGCGACTGTGCCACATCACCCTGCGACTGTGCCACATCACCCAACGACTGTGCCACATCACCCAGCGACTGTGCCACATCACCCAGCGACTGTGCCACATCACCCATCGACTGTCACATCACCCAGCGACTGTCACATCACCCAGCGACTGTGCCATCTCCCTGAGCGACTTTGCCACATCACCCAGCGACTGTGCCACATCACCCAGCCACTGTGCCACATCACCCAGCGACTGTCACATCACCCAGCGACTGTCACATCACCGAGCGACTGTGCCACATCACCCAGAGACTGTGCCACATCACCCAGCGACTGTGCCACATCACCCGCCGACTGTGCCACATCACCCAGCGACTGTCACATCTCCCTGAGAGTCTGTGCCACATCACCAACCGACTGTGCCACATCAGCCAGCGACTGTCACATCACCCACCGACTGTGCCACATCACCCAGCGACTGTGCCACATCACCGAGCGACTGTCACATCACCCAGCGACTGTCACTTCACCCAGCGACTGTGCCCCATCACCCAGCGACTGTGCCACATCACCCAGCGACTGTCACATCACCCAGAGACTGTGCCACATCACCCAGCGACTGTGCCACATCACCCAGCGACTGTGCCACCGCCCTGAGAGTCTGTGCCACATCACCCAGCGACTGTACCACATCACCCTGCGACTGTGCCACATCACCCAACGACTGTGCCACATCACCCAGCGACTGTGCCACATCACCCAGCGACTGTGTCACATCACCCAGCGACTGTCACATCACCCAGCGACTGTCACATCACCCAGCGACTGTGCCACATCACCCAGCGACTGTGCCACATCACCCATCGACTGTCACATCACCCTGAGCGACTGTCACATCACCCTGAGCGACTGTGCCACATCACCCAGCGACTGTGCCTCATCACCCAGCGACTGTGCCACATCACCCAGCGACTGTGCCACATCACCCAGCGACTGTGCCACATCACCCAGCGACTGTGTAACATCACCCAGCGACTGTCACATCACCCAGCGACTGTCACATCACCCAGCGACTGTGCCACATCACCCAGCGACTGTGCCTCATCACCCAGCGACTGTGCCACATCACCCAGCGACTGTGCCACATCACCCAGCGACTGTGCCACATCACCCAGCGACTGTGTAACATCACCCAGCGACTGTCACATCACCCAGCGACTGTCACATCACCCAGCGACTGTGCCACATCACCCAGAGACTGTGCCACATCACCCAGCGACTGTCACATCACCCAGTGACTGTGCCACATCACCCAGCGACTGTGCCACATCACCCGCCGACCGTGCCACATCACCCAGCGACTGTCACATCTCCCTGAGAGTCTGTGCCACATCACCAACCGACTGTGCCACATCACCCAGCGACTGTCACATCACCCACCGACTGTGCCACATCACCCAGCGACTGTGCCACATCACCCAGCCACTGTCACTTCACCCAGCGACTGTGCCATCTCCCTGAGAATCTGTGCCACATCACCCAGCGACTGTGCCACATCACCCAGCGACTGTCACATCACCCAGCGACTCTACAACATCACCCAGCGACTGTGCCACATCACCCAACGACTGTCACATCACCCAGCGACTGTGTCACATCACCCAGCGACTGTGCCACATCACCCAGCGACTGTGCCATCTCCCCGAGAGTCTGCGCCACATCACCCAGTGATTGTGCCACATCACCCAGCGACTGTGCCACCGCCCTGAGAGACTGTGCCACATCACCCAGCGACTGTGCCACATCACCCTGCGACTGTGCCACATCACCCAACGACTGTGCCACATCACCCAGCGACTGTGCCACATCACCCAGCGACTGTGCCACATCACCCATCGACTGTCACATCACCCAGCGACTGTCACATCACCCAGCGACTGTGCCATCTCCCTGAGCGACTGTGCCACATCACCCAGCGACTGTGCCACATCACCCAGCGACTGTCACATCACCCAGCGACTGTCACATCACCCAGCGACTGTGCCACATCACCCAGAGACTGTGCCACATCACCCAGCGACTGTGCCACATCACCCGCCGACTGTGCCACATCACCCAGCGACTGTCACATCTCCCTGAGAGTCTGTGCCACATCACCAACCGACTGTGCCACATCAGCCAGCGACTGTCACATCACCCACCGACTGTGCCACATCACCCAGCGACTGTGCCACATCACCGAGCGACTGTCACATCACCCAGCGACTGTCACTTCACCCAGCGACTGTGCCATCTCCCTGAGAATCTGTGCCACATCACCCAGCGACTGTGCCACATCACCCAGCGACTGTCACATCACCCAGCGACTGTACCACATCACCCAGCGACTGTGCCACATCACCCAACGACTGTGCCACATCACCCAGCGACTGTCACATCACCCAGCGACTGTGTCACATCACCCAGCGACTGTGCCACATCACCCAGCGACTGTGCCACATCACCCAGCGACTGTGCCACATCACCCAGCGACTGTGCCATCTTCCCGAGAGTCTGTGCCACATCACCCAGCGACTGTGCCACATCACCCAGCGACTGTGCCACCGCCCTGAGAGTCTGTGCCACATCACCCAGCGACTGTACCACATCACCCTGCGACTGTGCCACATCACCCAACGACTGTGCCACATCACCCAGCGACTGTGCCACATCACCCAGCGACTGTGCCACATCACCCATCGACTGTCACATCACCCAGCGACTGTCACATCACCCAGCAACTGTGCCATCTCCCTGAGCGACTGTACCACATCACCCAGCGACTGTCACATCACCCACCGACTGTGCCACATCACCCAGCGACTGTGCCACATCACCCAGCGACTGCACTTCACCCAGCGACTGTGCCATCTCCCTGAGAATCTGTGCCACATCACCCAGCGACTGTGCCACATCACCCAGCGACTGTCACATCACCCAGCGACTCTACAACATCACCCAGCGACTGTGCCACATCACCCAACGACTGTGCCACATCACCCAGCGACTGTCACATCACCCAGCGACTGTGTCACATCACCCAGCGACTGTGCCACATCACCCAGCGACTGTGCCACATCACCCAGCGACTGTGCCATCTCCCCGAGAGTCTGTGCCACATCACCCAGTGATTGTGCCACATCACCCAGCGACTGTGCCACCGCCCTGAGAGACTGTGCCACATCACCCAGCGACTGTGCCACATCACCCTGCGACTGTGCCACATCACCCAACGACTGTGCCACATCACCCAGCGACTGTCACATCACCCAGCGACTGTGCCACATCACCCAGCGACTGTGCCACATCACCCATCGACTGTCACATCACCCAGCGACTGTCACATCACCCAGCGACTGTGCCATCTCCCTGAGCGACTTTGCCACATCACCCAGCGACTGTGCCACATCACCCAGCCACTGTGCCACATCACCCAGCGACTGTCACATCACCCAGCGACTGTCACATCACCCAGCGACTGTGCCACATCACCCAGAGACTGTGCCACATCACCCAGCGACTGTGCCACATCACCCGCCGACTGTGCCACATCACCCAGCGACTGTCACATCTCCCTGAGAGTCTGTGCCACATCACCAACCGACTGTGCCACATCAGCCAGCGACTGTCACATCACCAACGACTGTGCCACATCACCCAGCGACTGTGCCACATCACCGAGCGACTGTCACATCACCCAGCGACTGTCACTTCACCCAGCGACTGTGCCATCTCCCTGAGAATCTGTGCCACATCACCCAGCGACTGTGCCACATCACCCAGCGACTGTCACATCACCCAGCGACTGTACCACATCACCCAGCGACTGTGCCACATCACCCAACGACTGTGCCACATCACCCAGCGACTGTCACATCACCCAGCGACTGTGTCACATCACCCAGCGACTGTGCCACATCACCCATCGACTGTGCCACATCACCCAGCGACTGTGCCATCTTCCCGAGAGTCTGTGCCACATCACCCAGCGACTGTGCCACATCACCCAGCGACTGTGCCACCGCCCTGAGAGTCTGTGCCACATCACCCAGCGACTGTACCACATCACCCTGCGACTGTGCCACATCACCCAACGACTGTGCCACATCCCCCAGCGACTGTGCCACATCACCCAGCGACTGTGCCACATCACCCATCGACTGTCACATCACCCAGCGACTGTGCCACATCACCCAGCAACTGTGCCACATCACCCAGCGACTGTGCCACATCACCCAGCGACTGTGTCACATCACCCAGCGACTGTCACATCACCGAGCGACTGTCATATCACCCAGCGACTGTGCCACATCACCCAGAGACTGTGCCACATCACCCAGCGACTGTGCCACACCACCCACCGACTGTGCCACATCACCCAGCGACTGTCACATCTCCCTGAGAGTCTGTGCCACATCACCCACCGACTGTGCCACGTCACCCAGCGACTGTCACATCACCCACCGACTGTGCCACATCACCCAGTGACTGTGCCACATCACCCAGCGACTGTGCCACATCACCCAGCGACTGTGTCATCTCCCTGAGCATCTGTCCTACATCACCCAGCGACTGTGCCACATCACCCAGCGACTGTGCCATCTCCCTGAGAGTCTGTGCCACATCACCCAGCGACTGTCACATCACCCACCGACTGTGCCACATCACCCAGCGACTGTCACATCACCCAGCGACTGTGCCACATCACCCAGTGACTGTGCCATCTCCTTGAGAGTCTGTGCCACATCACCCAGCGACTGTGCCACATCACCCAGCGACTGTCACTTCACCCAGCGACTGTGCCACATGACCCAGCGACTGTGCCACATCACCCAACGACTGTGTCACATCACCCAGCGACTGTCACATCACCCAGCGACTGTGTCACATCACCGAGTGACTGTGCAACATCACCCAGCGACTGTGCCATCTCCCTGAGCGACTGTGCCACATCACCCAGTGACTGTGCCACTTCACCCAGCGACTGTGCCACATCACCCAGCGACTGTGCCACATCACCCAGCGACTGTCACATCACCCAGCGACTGTGCCACATCACCCAGCGACTGTGCCACATCACCCAGCGACTGTGCCACATCACCCAGCGACTGTCACATCACCCAGCGACTGTGCCACATCACCCAGCGACTGTGTCACATCACCCAGCGACTGTCACATCACCCAGCGACTGTCACATCACCCAGCGACTGTGTCACATCACCCAGAGACTGCCACATCACCCAGCGACTGTGCCACATCACCCAGCGACTGTGCGATCTCCCTGAGCATCTGCCCTACATCACCCAGCGACTGTGCCACATCACCCAGCGACTGTGCCATCTCCCTGAGAGTCTGTGCCACATCACCCAGCGACTGTCACATCACCCACCGACTGTGCCACATCACCCAGCGACTGTCACATCACCCAGCGACTGTGTCACATCACCCAGCGACTGTGCCATCTCCCTGAGAGTCTGTGCCACATCACCCAGCGACTGTGTCACATCACCCAGCGACTGTGCCACATCACCCAGCGACTGTCACCACCCAGCGAATGTGCCATCTCCCTGAGCGTCTGTGCTACATCACCCAGCGACTGTGCCACATCACCCAGCGACTGTGCCATCTCCCGGAGAGTCTGTGCCACATCACCCAGCGACTGTCACATCACCCAGCGACTGTGCCACATCACCCAGCGACTGTGCCATCTCCCTGAGCGTCTGTGCCACATCACCCAGCGACTGTGCCACATCACCCAGCGACTGTACCACATCACCCAGCGACTGTGCCACATCACCCAACGACTGTGCAACATCACCCAGCGACTGTCACATCACCCAGGGACTGTGCCACACCACCCAGCGACTGCGCCACATCACCCAGCGACTGTGCCATCTCCCTGAGAGTCTGTGCCACATCACCGAGCGACTGTCACATCACCCAGCGACTGTGCCACATCACCCAGCGACTGTGCCGCATCACCCAGCGACTGTGCCATCTCCCTGAGTGTCTGTGGCACATCACCGAGCGACTGTCACATCACCCAGCGACTGTGTCACATCACCCAGCGACTGTGCCAAATCACCCAGCGACTGTGCCACATCACCCAGCGACTGCGCCACATCACCCAGCGACTGTGCCACATCACCCAGCGACTGTGTCACATCACCCAGCGACTGTCACATCACCCAGCGACTGTCACATCACCCAGCGACTGTGCCACATCACCCAGAGACTGTGCCACATCACCCACCGACTGTGCCACATCACCCAGCGACTGTCACATCTCCCTGAGAGTCTGTGCCACATCACCCACCGACTGTGCCTCATCACACAGCGACTGTCACATCACCCACCGACTGTGCCACATCACCCAGCGACTGTGCGATCTCCCTAAGCATCTGCCCTACATCACCCAGCGACTGTGCCACATCACCCAGCGACTGTGCCATCTCCCTGAGAGTCTGTGCCACATCACCCAGCGACTGTCACATCACCCACCGACTGTGCCACATCACCCAGCGACTGTCACATCACCCAGCGACTGTGTCACATCACCCAGCGACTGTGCCATCTCCCTGAGAGTCTGTGCCACATCACCCAGCGACTGTGTCACATCACCCAGCGACTGTGCCACATCACCCAGCGACTGTCACCACCCAGCGAATGTGCCATCTCCCTGAGAGTCTGTGCCACATCACCCAGCGACTGTGCCACATCACCCAGTGACTGTCACATCACCCAGCGACTGTACCACATCACCCAGCGACTGTGCCACATCACCCAACGACTGTGCCACATCACCCAGCGACTGTCACATCACGCAGCGACTGTGTCACATCACCCAGCGACTGTGCCACATCACCCAGCGATTGTGCCATCTCCCTGAGCGTCTGTGTCACATCACCCAGCGACTGTGCCACATCACCCAGCGACTGTGGCACATCACCCAGCGACTGTGCCACATCACCCAGCGACTGTCACATCACCCAGCGACTGTGCCACATCACCCAGCGACTGTGCCACATCACCCAGCAACTGTGTCACATCACCCAGCGACTGTCACATCACCCAGCGACTGTCACATCACCCAGCGACTGTGCCACATCACCCAGAGACTTTGCCACATCACCCAGAGACTGTCACATCACCCAGCGACTGTCACATCACCCAGCGACTGTGCCACATCACCCAGCGACTGTGCCACATCACCCAGCGACTGTCACATCTCCCTGAGAGTCTGTGCCACATCACCCAGCGACTGTGCCACATCACCCAGCGACTGTCACATCACCCAGCGACTGTGCCACATCACCCAGCGACTGTGCCACATCACCCAGCGACTGTCACATGACCCAGCGACTGTGCCACATCACCCAGCGACTGTGCCACATCACCCAGCGACTGTGCCATCTCCCTGAGCGTCTGTGCTACATCACCCAGCGACTGTGCCACATCACCCAGCGACTGTGCCATCTCCCTGAGCGTCTGTGCTACATCACCCAGCGACTGTGCCACATCACCCAGCGACTGTCACATGACCCAGCGACTGTGCCACATCACCCAGCGACTGTGCCACATCACCCAGCGACTGTGCCATCTCCCTGAGCGTCTGTGCTACATCACCCAGCGACTGTGCCACATCACCCAGCGACTGTGCCATCTCCCTGAGCGTCTGTGCTACATCACCCAGCGACTGTGCCACATCACCCAGCGACTGTCACATGACCCAGCGACTGTGCTACATCACCCAGCGACTGTGCCACATCACCCAGCGACTGTCACATGACCCAGCGACTGTGCCACATCACCCAGCGACTGTGCCTCATCACCCAGCGACTGTGCCACATCACCCAGCGACTGTGCCACATCACCCAGCGACTGCACCACATCACCCAGCGACTGTGCCACATCACCCAGCGCCTGTGCCACATCACCCAGCGACTGTGCCACATCACCCAGCGACTGTGTCACATCACCCAGCGACTGTCACATCACCCAGCGACTGTCACATCACCCAGCGACTGTGCCACATCACCCAGAGACTGTGCCACATCACCCAGCGACTGTGCCACATCACCCACCGACTGTGCCACATCACCCAGCGACTGTCACATCTCCCTGAGAGTCTGTGCCACATCACCCACCGACTGTGCCTCATCACACAGCGACTGTCACATCACCCACCGACTGTGCCACATCACCCAGCGACTGTGCGATCTCCCTGAGCATCTGCCCTACATCACCCAGCGACTGTGCCACATCACCCAGCGACTGTGCCATCTCCCTGAGAGTCTGTGCCACATCACCCAGCGACTGTCACATCACCCAGCGACTGTGCCACATCACCCAGCGACTGTCACATCACCCAGCGACTGTGTCACATCACCCAGCGACTGTGCCATCTCCCTGAGCGTCTGTGCCACATCACCCAGCGACTGTGCCACATCACCCAGTGACTGTCACATCACCCAGCGACTGTACCACATCACCCAGCGACTGTGCCACATCACCCAACGACTGGGCCACATCACCCAGCGACTGTCACATCACGCAGCGACTGTGTCACATCACCCAGCGACTGTGCCACATCACCCAGCGATTGTGCCATCTCCCTGAGCGTCTGTGTCACATCACCCAGCGACTGTGCCACATCACCCAGCGACTGTGGCACATCACCCAGCGACTGTGCCACATCACCCAGCGACTGTCACATCACCCAGCGACTGTGCCACATCACCCAGCGACTGTGCCACATCACCCAGCAACTGTGTCACATCACCCAGCGACTGTCACATCACCCAGCGACTGTCACATCACCCAGCGACTGTGCCACATCACCCAGAGACTTTGCCACATCACCCAGAGACTGTCACATCACCCAGCGACTGTCACATCACCCAGCGACTGTGCCACATCACCCAGCGACTGTGCCACATCACCCAGCGACTGTCACATCTCCCTGAGAGTCTGTGCCACATCACCCAGCGACTGTGCCACATCACCCAGCGACTGTCACATCACACAGCGACTGTGCCACATCACCCAGCGACTGTGCCACATCACCCAGCGACTGTCACATGACCCAGCGACTGTGCCACATCACCCAGCGACTGTGCCACATCACCCAGCGACTGTGCCATCTCCCTGAGCGTCTGTGCTACATCACCCAGCGACTGTGCCACATCACCCAGCGACTGTGCCATCTCCCTGAGCGTCTGTGCTACATCACCCAGCGACTGTGCCACATCACCCAGCGACTGTCACATGACCCAGCGACTGTGCCACATCACCCAGCGACTGTGCCACATCACCCAGCGACTGTGCCATCTCCCTGAGCGTCTGTGCTACATCACCCAGCGACTGTGCCACATCACCCAGCGACTGTGCCATCTCCCTGAGCGTCTGTGCTACATCACCCAGCGACTGTGCCACATCACCCAGCGACTGTCACATGACCCAGCGACTGTGCTACATCACCCAGCGACTGTGCCACATCACCCAGCGACTGTCACATGACCCAGCGACTGTGCCACATCACCCAGCGACTGTGCCACATCACCCAGCGACTGTGCCACATCACCCAGCGACTGCACCACATCACCCAGCGACTGTGCCACATCACCCAGCGCCTGTGCCACATCACCCAGCGACTGTGCCACATCACCCAGCGACTGTCACATCACCCAGCGACTGTGCCACATCACCCAGCGACTGTCACATCACCCAGCGAGTGTGCCATCTCCCTGAGCGTCTGTGCCACATCACCAAGCGACTGTCACATCACCCAGCGACTGTGCCACATCACCCAGCGACTGTGCCACATCACCCAGCGACTGTGCCACATCACCCAGCGACTGTCACATGACCCAGCGACTGTCACATGACCCAGCGACTGTGCCACATCACCCAGCGACTGTGCCATCTCCCTGAGCGTCTGTGCTACATCACCCAGCGACTGTGCCACATCACCCAGCGACTGTGCCATCTCCCTGAGAGTCTGTGCCACATCACCCAGAGACTGTCACATCACCCAGCGACTGTGCCACATCACCCAGCGACTGTGCCATCTCCCTGAGCGTCTGTGCCACATCACCCAGCGACTGCACCACATCACCCAGCTACTGTGCCACATCACCCAGCGACTGTGCCACATCACCCAGCGACTGTGCCACATCACCCAGCGACTGTCACATCACCCAGCGACTGTGCCACATCACCCAGCGACTGTCACATCACCCAGCGACTGTGCCACATCACCCAGCGACTGTCACATCACCCAGCGACTGTGCCACATCACCCAGCGACTGTCACATCACCCAGCGACTGTGCCATCTCCCTGAGCGTCTGTGCCATATCACCCAACGACTGTCACATCACCCAGCGACTGTGCCACATCACCCAGCGAATGTGCCACATCACCCAGCGACTGTGCCATCTCCCTGAGCGTCTGTGCCATATCACCCAACGACTGTGCCACATCACCCAGCGACTGTGCCACATCACCCAGCGACTGTGCCACATCACCCAGCGACTGTGCCACATCACCCAGCGACTGTCACATCACCCAGCGACTGTCACATCACCCAGCGACTGTCACATCACCCAGCGACTGTCACATCACCCAGCGACTCACATCACCCAGCGACTGTGCCTCATCACCCAGCGACTGTGCCACATCACCCAGCGACTGTGCCACATCACTCAGCGACTGTCACATCACCCAGCGACTGTGCCATCTCCCTGAGCGACTGTGCCACATCACCCAGCCACTGTGCCACATCACCCAGCGACTGTGGCACATCACCCAGCGACTGTGCCACATCACCCAGCGACTGTGCCACATCACCCAGCGACTGTCACATCACCCAGCGACTGTGCCACATCACCCAGCGACTGTGCCACATCACCCAGCGACTGTGCCACATCACCCAGCGACTGTCACATCACCCAGCGACTGTGCCACATCACCCAGCGACTGTGTCACATCACCCAGCGACTGTCACATCACCCAGCGACTGTCACATCACCCAGAGACTTTGCCACATCACCCAGAGACTGTGCCACATCACCCAGCGACTGTGCCACATCACCCAGCAACTGTGTCACATCACCCAGCGACTGTGCCACATCACCCAGCGACTGTGCCACATCACCCAGCGACTGTGCCACATCACCCAGCGACTGTCACATCACCCAGCGACTGTGCCACATCACCCAGCGACTGTGCCACATCACCCAGCGACTGTGCCATCTCCCTGAGAGTCTGTGCCACATCACCCAGTGACTGTGCCACATCACCCAGCGACTGTGCCACATCACCCAGCGACTGTCACATCTCCCTGAGAGTCTGTGCCACATCACCCAGCGACAGTGCCACATCACCCAGCGACTGTGCCACATCACCCAGCGACTGTGCCATCTCCCTGAGAGTCTGTGCCACATCACCCACCGACTGTGCCACATCACCCAGCGACTGTCACATGACCCAGCGACTGTGCCACATCACCCAGCGACTGTGCCATCTCCCTGAGCGTCTGTGCTACATCACCCAGCGACTGTGCCACATCACCCAGCGACTGTGCCACATCACCCAGCGACTGTCACATCACCCAGCGACTGTGCCACATCACCCAGCGACTGTGCCACATCACCCAGCGACTGTCACATGACCCAGCGACTGTGCCACATCACCCAGCGACTGTGCCATCTCCCTGAGCGTCTGTGCTACATCACCCAGCGACTGTGCCATCTCCCTGAGAGTCTGTGCCACATCACCCAGCAACTGTCACATCACCCAGCGACTGTGCCACCGCCCTGAGCGACTGTGCCACATCACCCAGCGACTGTGCCACATCACCCAGCGACTGTCACATCACCCAGCGACTGTGCCACATCACCCAGCGACTGTGTCACATCACCCAGCGACTGTGCCACATCACCCAGCGACTGTCACATCACCCAGCGAGTGTGCCATCTCCCTGAGCGTCTGTGCCACATCACCCAGCGACTGTCACATCACCCAGCGACTGTGCCATCACCCAGCGACTGTGCCACATCACCCAGCGACTGTGCCACATCACCCAGCGACTGTGCCACATCACCCAGCGACTGTGCCACATCACCCAGCGACTGTCACATGACCCAGCGACTGTCACATGACCCAGGGACTGTGCCACATCACCCAGCGACTGTGCCATCTCCCTGAGCGTCTGTGCTACATCACCCAGCGACTGTGCCACATCACCCAGCGACTGTGCCATCTCCCTGAGAGTCTGTGCCACATCACCCAGAGACTGTCACATCACCCAGCGACTGTCACATGACCCAGCGACTGTGCCACATCACCCAGCGACTGTCACATCACCCAGCGACTGTGCCACATCACCCAGCGACTGTGCCATCTCCCTGAGCGTCTGTGCCACATCACCCAGCGACTGTGCCACATCACCCAGCGACTGTGTCACATCTCCCTGAGCGTCTGTGCCACACCACCCAGTGACTGTGCCACATCACCCAGCGACTGTGCCACATCACCCAGCGACTGTGCCACATCACCCAGCGACTGTCACATCACCCAGCGACTGTGCCACATCACCCAGCGACTGTCACATCACCCAGCGACTGTGCCACATCACCCAGCGAATGTGCCACATCCCCCAGCGACTGTGCCACATTAACCAGCGACTGTCACATCACCCAGCGACTGTGCCACATCACCCAGCGACTGTGTCACATCACCCAGCGACTGTCACATCACCCAGCGACTGTCACATCACCAGCGACTGTGCCACATCACCCAGCGACTGTGCCACATCACCCAGCGACTGTGCCACATCACCCAGCAACTGTGCCACATCACCCAGCGACTGTCACATCACCCAGCGACTGTGACATCACCCAGCGACTGTCACATCACCCAGCGACTCACATCACCCAGCGACTGTGCCATCTCCCTGAGAGTTTGTGCCACATCACCCAGCGACTGTCACATCACCCAGCGACTGTCCCATCACCCAGCGACTGTCACATCACCCAGCGACTGTCACATCACCCAGCGACTGTGCCACATCACCCAGCGACTGTGCCTCATCACCCAGTGACTGTGCCACATCACCCAGCGACTGTGCCTCATCACCCAGCGACTGTGCCACATCACCCAATGACTGTCACATCACCCAACGACTGTTCCACATCACCCAGCGACTGTCACATCACCCAGCGACTGTGCCATCTCCCTGAGAGTCTGTGCCACAGCACCCAGCGACTGTGCCACATCACCCAGCGACTGTCACATCACCCAGCGGCTGTGCCACATCACCCAGCGACTGTGCCACATCACCCAGCGACTGTCACATCACCCAGCGACTGTGCCACATCACCCAGCGACTGTGCCATCTCCCTGAGAGTCTGTGGCACATCACCCAGCGACTGTGCCACATCACCCAGCGAATGCGCCACATCACCCAGCGACTGTGCCATCTCCCTGAGAGTCTGTGCCACATCACCGAGCGACTGTCACATCACCCAGCGACTGTGCCACATCACCCAGCGACTGTGCCGCATCACCCAGCGACTGTGCCATCTCCCTGAGAGTCTGTGCCACATCACCGAGCGACTGTCACATCACCCAGCGACTCTGCCACATCACCCAGCGACTGTGCCACATCACCCAGCGACTGTGCAACATCACCCAGCGACTGTCACATCACCCAGCGACTGTGCCACATCACCCAGCGACTGTCACATCACCCAGCGACTGTGCCACATCACCCAGCGACTGTGCCATCTCCCTGAGAGTCTGTGCCACATCACCCAGCGACTGCGCCACATCACCCAGCGACTGTGCCACATCACCCAGCGACTGTGTCACATCACCCAGCGACTGTCACATCACCCAGCGACTGTCACATCACCCAGCGACTGTGCCACATCACCCAGAGACTGTGCCACATCACCCAGCGACTGTGCCACATCACCCACCGACTGTGCCACATCACCCAGCGACTGTCACATCTCCCTGAGAGTCTGTGCCACATCACCCACCGACTGTGCCTCATCACACAGCGACTGTCACATCACCCACCGACTGTGCCACATCACCCAGCGACTGTGCGATCTCCCTGAGCATCTGCCCTACATCACCCAGCGACTGTGCCACATCACCCAGCGACTGTGCCATCTCCCTGAGAGTCTGTGCCACATCACCCAGCGACTGTCACATCACCCACCGACTGTGCCACATCACCCAGCGACTGTCACATCACCCAGCGACTGTGCCACATCACCCAGCGACTGTGCCATCTCCCTGAGAGTCTGTGCCACATCACCCAGCGACTGTGTCACATCACCCAGCGACTGTATCACATCACCCAGCGACTGTGCCACATCACCCAGCGACTGTCACCACCCAGCGAATGTGCCATCTCCCTGAGAGTCTGTGCCACATCACCCAGCGACTGTGCCACATCACCCAGTGACTGTCACATCACCCAGCGACTGTACCACATCACCCAGCGACTGTGCCACATCACCCAACGACTGTGCCACATCACCCAGCGACTGTCACATCACCCAGCGACTGTGTCACATCACCCAGCGACTGTGCCACATCACCCAGCGATTGTGCCATCTCCCCGAGAGGCTGTGCCACATCACCCAGTGACTGTGCCACATCACCCAGCGACTGTGCCACCGCCGTGAGAGTCTGTGCCACATCACCCAGCGACTGTACCACATCACCCTGCGACTGTGCCACATCACCCAACGACTGTGCCACATCAACCAGCGACTGTGCCACATCACCCAGCGACTGTGCCACATCACCCAGCGACTGTGTCACATCACCCAGCGACTGTCACATCACCCAGCGACTGTCACATCACCCAGCGACTGTGCCACATCACCCAGCGACTGTCACATCACCCAGCGACTGTCACATCACCCAGCGACTGTGCCACATCACCCAGCGACTGTGCCACATCACCCAGCGACTGTGTCACATCACCCAGCGACTGTGCCACATCACCCAGCGACTGTGCCATATCACCCAACGACTGTGCCACATCACCCAGCGACTGTGCCACATCACCCAGCGACTGTGCCACATCACCCAGCGACTGTGCCACATCACCCAGCGACTGTCACATCACCCAGCGACTGTCACATCACCCAGCGACTGTCACATCACCCAGCGACTGTCACATCACCCAGCGACTCACATCACCCAGCGACTGTGCCATCTCCCTGAGAGTCTGTGCCACATCACCCAGCGACTGTCACATCACCCAGCGACTGTCACATCACCCAGCGACTGTGCCACATCACCCAGCGACTGTGCCTCATCACCCAGCGACTGTGCCTCATCACCCAGCGACTGTGCCACATCACCCAGCGACTGTGCCACATCACCCAGCGACTGTCACATCACCCAGCGACTGTGCCATCTCCCTGAGCGACTGTGCCACATCACCCAGCCACTGTGCCACATCACCCAGCGACTGCGGCACATCACCCAGCGACTGTGCCACATCACCCAGCGACTGTGCCACATCACCCAGCGACTGTCACATCACCCAGCGACTGTGCCACATCACCCAGCGACTGTGCCACATCACCCAGCGACTGTGCCACATCACCCAGCGACTGTCACATCACCCAGCGACTGTGCCATCTCCCTGAGCGACTGTGCCACATCACCCAGCCACTGTGCCACATCACCCAGCGACTGTGCCACATCACCCAGCGACTGTGCCACATCACCCAGCGACTGTCACATCACCCAGCGACTGTGCCACATCACCCAGCGACTGTGCCACATCACCCAGCGACTGTGCCACATCACCCAGCGACTGTCACATCACCCAGCGACTGTGTCACATCACCCAGCGACTGTGTCACATCACCCAGCGACTGTCACATCACCCAGCGACTGTCACATCACCCAGCGACTGTGCCACATCACCCAGAGACTTTGCCACATCACCCAGAGACTGTGCCACATCACCCAGCGACTGTGCCACATCACCCAGCGACTGTCACATCTCCCTGAGAGTCTGTGCCACATCACCCACCGACTGTGCCACATCACCCAGCGACTGTCACATGACCCAGCGACTGTGCCACATCACCCAGCGACTGTGCCATCTCCCTGAGCGTCTGTGCTACATCACCCAGCGACTGTGCCACATCACCCAGCGACTGTGCCATCTCCCTGAGCGTCTGTGCTACATCACCCAGCGACTGTGCCACATCACCCAGCGACTGTGCCATCTCCCTGAGAGTCTGTGCCACATTACCCAGCGACTGTCACATCACGCAGTGACTGTGCCACATCACCCAGCGACTGTGCCATCTCCCTGAGCGTCTGTGCCACATCACCCAGCGACTGTGCCACATCACCCAGCGACTGCACCACATCACCCAGCGACTGTGCCACATCACCCAGCGACTGTGCCACATCACCCAGCGACTGTCACATCACCCAGCGACTGTGCCACATCACCCAGCGACTGTCACATCACCCAGCGAGTGTGCCATCTCCCTGAGCGTCTGTGCCACATCACCCAGCGACTGTGCCACATCACCCAGCGACTGTGCCACATCACCCAGCGACTGTGCCACATCACCCAGCGACTGTCACATGACCCAGCGACTGTCACATGACCCAGGGACTGTGCCACATCACCCAGCGACTGTGCCATCTCCCTGAGCGTCTGTGCCATATCACCCAGCGACTGTCACATTACCCAGCGACTGTGCCACATCACCCAGCGACTGTGCCATCTCCCTGAGCGTCTGTGCCACATCACCCAGCGACTGTGCCACATCACCCAGCGACTGTCACATCACCCAGCGACTGTGCCACATCACCCAGCGACTGTGCCATCTCCCTGAGCGTCTGTGCCACATCACCCAGTGACTGTGCCACATCACCCAGCGACTGTGCCACATCACCCAGCGACTGTGCCACATCACCGAGCGACTGTCACATCACCCAGCGACTGTGCCACATCACCCAGCGACTGTCACATCACCCAGCGACTGTCACATCACCCAGCGACTCACATCACCCAGCGACTGTGCCATCTCCCTGAGAGTTTGTGCCACATCACCCAGCGACTGTCACATCACCCAGCGACTGTCCCATCACCCAGCGACTGTCACATCACCCAGCGACTGTCACATCACCCAGCGACTGTGCCACATCACCTAGCGACTGTGCCTCATCACCCAGCGACTGTGCCACATCACCCAGCGACTGTGCCACATCACCCAATGACTGTCACATCACCCAACGACTGTTCCACATCACCCAGCGACTGTCACATCACCCAGCGACTGTGCCATCTCCCTGAGAGTCTGTGCCACATCACCCAGCGACTGTGCCACATCACCCAGCGACTGTCACATCACCCAGCGACTGTGCCACATCACCCAGCGACTGTGCCACATCACCCAGCGACTGTCACATCACCCAGCGACTGTGCCACATCACCCAGCGACTGTGCCATCTCCCTGAGAGTCTGTGGCACATCACCCAGCGACTGTGTCACATCACCCAGCGACTGTGCCACATCACCCAGCGACTGTCACTTCACCCAGCGACTGTGCCATCTCCCTGAGAGTCTGTGCCACATCACCCAGCGACTGTGCCACATCACCCAGCGACTGTGCCATCTCCCTGAGAGTCTGTGCCACATCACCCAGCGACTGTGTCACATCACCCAGCGACTGTGCCACATCACCCAGCGACTGTCACATCACCAAGCGACTGTCACATCTCCCTGAGAGTCTGTGCCACATCACCCAGCGACTGTGCCACATCACCCAGCGACTGTCACATCTCCCTGAGAGTCTGTGCCACATCACCCACCGACTGTGCCACATCACCCAGCGACTGTCACATCACCCACCGACTGTGCCACATCACCCAGCGACTGTGCCATCTCCCTGAGCGTCTGTGCTACATCACCCAGCGACTGTGCCACATCACCCAGCGACTGTGCCATCTCCCGGAGAGTCTGTGCCACATCACCCAGCGACTGTCACATCACCCAGCGACTGTGCCACATCACCCAGCGACTGTGCCATCTCCCTGAGCGTCTGTGCCACATCACCCAGCGACTGTGCCATCTCCCGGAGAGTCTGTGCAACATCACCCAGCGACTGTCACATCACCCAGCGACTGTCACATCACCCAGCGACTGTGCCACATCACCCAGCGAATGCGCCACATCACCCAGCGACTGTGCCATCTCCCTGAGAGTCTGTGCCACATCACCGAGCAACTGTCACATCACCCAGCGACTGTGCCACATCACCCAGCGACTGTGCCGCATCACCCAGCGACTGTGCCATCTCCCTGAGAGTCTGTGCCACATCACCGAGCGAATGTCACATCACCCAGCGACTCTGCCACATCACCCAGCGACTGTGCCACATCACCCAGCGACTGTGCAACATCACCCAGCGACTGTCACATCACCCAGCGACTGTGCCACATCACCCAGCGACTGTCACATCACCCAGCGACTGTGCCACATCACCCAGCGACTGTGCCATCTCCCTGAGAGTCTGTGCCACATCACCCAGCGACTGCGCCACATCACCCAGCGACTATGCCACATCACCCAGCGACTGTGTCACATCACCCAGCGACTGTCACATCACCCAGCGACTGTCACATCACCCAGCGACTGTGCCACATCACCCAGAGACTGTGCCACATCACCCAGCGACTGTCACATCTCCCAGCGACTGTGCCACATCACCCAGCGACTGTGCCACATCACCCAGCGACTGTGCCACATCACCCACCGACTGTGCCACATCACCCAGCGACTGTCACATCTCCCTGAGAGTCTGTGCCACATCACCCACCGACTGTGCCTCATCACACAGCGACTGTCACATCACCCACCGACTGTGCCACATCACCCAGCGACTGTGCGATCTCCCTGAGCATCTGCCCTACATCACCCAGCGACTGTGCCACATCACCCAGCGACTGTGCCATCTCCCTGAGAGTCTGTGCCACATCACCCAGCGACTGTCACATCACCCACCGACTGTGCCACATCACCCAGCGACAGTCACATCACCCAGCGACTGTGCCACATCACCCAGCGACTGTGCCATCTCCCTGAGAGTCTGTGCCACATCACCCAGCGACTGTGTCACATCACCCAGCGACTGTGTCACATCACCCAGCGACTGTGCCACATCACCCAGCGACTGTCACCACCCAGCGAATGTGCCATCTCCCTGAGAGTCTGTGCCACATCACCCAGCGACTGTGCCACATCACCCAGTGACTGTCACATCACCCAGCGACTGTACCACATCACCCAGCGACTGTGCCACATCACCCAACGACTGTCCCACATCACCCAGCGACTGTCACATCACCCAGCGACTGTGCCACATCACCCAGCGACTGTGCAACATCACCCAGCGATTGTGCCATCTCCCCGAGAGGCTGTGCCACATCACCCAGTGACTGTGCCACATCACCCAGCGACTGTGCCACATCACCCAGCGACTGTGCCACCGCCGTGAGAGTCTGTGCCACATCACCCAGCGACTGTACCACATCACCCTGCGACTGTGCCACATCACCCAACGACTGTGCCACATCAACCAGCGACTGTGCCACATCACCCAGCGACTGTGTCACATCACCCAGCGACTGTCACATCACCCAGCGACTGTCACATCACCCAGCGACTGTGCCATCTCCCTGAGCGACTGTCACATCACCCAGCGACTGTGCCACATCACCCAGCGACTGTGCCACATCACCCAGCGACTGTGCCACATCACCCAGCGACTGTCACATCACCCAGCGACTGTGCCACATCACCCAGCGACTGTGTCACATCACCCAGCGACTGTCACATCACCCAGCGACTGTCACATCACCCAGCGACTGTGCCACATCACCCAGAGACTTTGCCACATCACCCAGAGACTGTCACATCTCCCTGAGAGTCTGTGCCACATCACCCACCGACTGTGCCACATCACGCAGTGACTGTCACATCACCCAGCGACTGTCACATCACCCAGCGACTGTCACATCACCCAGCGACTGTGCCACATCACCCAGAGACTTTGCCACATCACCCAGAGACTGTGCCACATCACCCAGCGACTGTCACATCTCCCTGAGAGTCTGTGCCACATCACCCACCGACTGTGCCACATCACCCAGCGACTGTCACATCACCCAGCGACTGTCACATCACCCAGCGACTGTCACATGACCCAGCGACTGTGCCACATCACCCAGCGACTGTGCCACATCACCCAGCGACTGTGCCATCTCCCTGAGCGTCTGTGCTACATCACCCAGCGACTGTGCCACATCACCCAGCGACTGTGCCATCTCCCTGAGCGTCTGTGCTACATCACCCAGCGACTGTGCCACATCACCCAGCGACTGTCACATGACCCAGCGACTGTGCCACATCACCCAGCGACTGTGCCACATCACCCAGCGACTGTGCCACATCACCCAGCGACTGTGCCACATCACCCAGCGCCTGTGCCACATCACCCAGCGACTGTGCCACATCACCCAGCGACTGTCACATCACCCAGCGACTGTGCCACATCACGCAGCGACTGTCACATCACCCAGCGAGTGTGCCATCTCCCTGAGCGTCTGTGCCACATCACCCAGCGACTGTCACATCACCCAGCGACTGTGCCACATCACCCAGCGACTGTGCCACATCACCCAGCGACTGTGCCACATCACCCAGCGACTGTCACATGACCCAGCGACTGTCACATGACCCAGCGACTGTGCCACATCACCCAGCGACTGTGCCATCTCCCTGAGCGTCTGTGCTACATCACCCAGCGACTGTTCCACATCACCCAGCGACTGTGCCATCTCCCTGAGAGTCTGTGCCACATCACCCAGCGACTGTCACATCACCCAGCGACTGTGCCACATCACCCAGCGACTGTGCCATCTCCCTGAGCGTCTGTGCCACATCACCCAGCGACTGCACCACATCACCTAGCGACTGTGCCACATCACCCAGCGACTGTGCCACATCACCCAGCGACTGTGCCACATCACCCAGCGACTGTCACATCACCCAGCGACTGTGCCACATCACCCAGCGCCTGTCACATCACCCAGCGACTGTGCCACATCACCCAGCGACTGTCACATCACCCAGCGACTGTGCCACATCACCCAGCGACTGTCACATCACCCAGCGACTGTGCCATCTCCCTGAGCGTCTGTGCCATATCACCCAACGACTGTCACATCACCCAGCGACTGTGCCACATCACCCAGCGTCTGTGCCATATCACCCAGCGACTGTCACATTACCCAGCGACTGTGCCACATCACCCAGCGACTGTGCCATCTCCCTGAGCGTCTGTGCCACATCACCCAGCGACTGTGCCACATCACCCAGCGACTGTCACATCACCCAGCGACTGTGCCACATCACCCAGCGACTGTGCCATCTCCCTGAGCGTCTGTGCCACATCACCCAGTGACTGTGCCACATCACCCAGCGACTGTGCCACATCACCCAGCGACTGTGCCACATCACCGAGCGACTGTCACATCACCCAGCGACTGTGCCACATCACCCAGCGACTGTCACATCACCCAGCGACTGTCACATCACCCAGCGACTCACATCACCCAGCGACTGTGCCATCTCCCTGAGAGTTTGTGCCACATCACCCAGCGACTGTCACATCACCCAGCGACTGTCCCATCACCCAGCGACTGTCACATCACCCAGCGACTGTCACATCACCCAGCGACTGTGCCACATCACCTAGCGACTGTGCCTCATCACCCAGCGACTGTGCCATCTCCCTGAGAGTCTGTGCTACATCACCCAGCGACTGTGCCACATCACCCAGCGACTGTCCCATCACCCAGCGACTGTCACATCACCCAGCGACTGTCACATCACCCAGCGACTGTGCCACATCACCTAGCGACTGTGCCTCATCACCCAGCGACTGTGCCACATCACCCAGCGACTGTGCCACATCACCCAATGACTGTCACATCACCCAACGACTGTTCCACATCACCCAGCGACTGTCACATCACCCAGCGACTGTGCCATCTCCCTGAGAGTCTGTGCCACATCACCCAGCGACTGTGCCACATCACCCAGCGACTGTCACATCACCCAGCGACTGTGCCACATCACCCAGCGACTGTGCCACATCACCCAGCGACTGTCACATCACCCAGCGACTGTGCCACATCACCCAGCGACTGTGCCATCTCCCTGAGAGTCTGTGGCACATCACCCAGCGACTGTGTCACATCACCCAGCGACTGTGCCACATCACCCAGCGACTGTCACTTCACCCAGCGACTGTGCCATCTCCCTGAGAGTCTGTGCCACATCACCCAGCGACTGTGCCACATCACCCAGCGACTGTGCCATCTCCCTGAGAGTCTGTGCCACATCACCCAGCGACTGTGTCACATCACCCAGCGACTGTGCCACATCACCCAGCGACTGTCACATCACCAAGCGACTGTCACATCTCCCTGAGAGTCTGTGCCACATCACCCAGCGACTGTGCCACATCACCCAGCGACTGTCACATCTCCCTGAGAGTCTGTGCCACATCACCCACCGACTGTGCCACATCACCCAGCGACTGTCACATCACCCACCGACTGTGCCACATCACCCAGCGACTGTGCCATCTCCCTGAGCGTCTGTGCTACATCACCCAGCGACTGTGCCACATCACCCAGCGACTGTGCCATCTCCCGGAGAGTCTGTGCCACATCACCCAGCGACTGTCACATCACCCAGCGACTGTGCCACATCACCCAGCGACTGTGCCATCTCCCTGAGCGTCTGTGCCACATCACCCAGCGACTGTGCCATCTCCCGGAGAGTCTGTGCAACATCACCCAGCGACTGTCACATCACCCAGCGACTGTCACATCACCCAGCGACTGTGCCACATCACCCAGCGAATGCGCCACATCACCCAGCGACTGTGCCATCTCGCTGAGAGTCTGTGCCACATCACCGAGCGACTGTCACATCACCCAGCGACTGTGCCACATCACCCAGCGACTGTGCCGCAGCACCCAGCGACTGTGCCATCTCCCTGAGAGTCTGTGCCACATCACCGAGCGACTGTCACATCAACCAGCGACTCTGCCACATCACCCAGCGACTGTGCCACATCACCCAGCGACTGTGCAACATCACCCAGCGACTGTCACATCACCCAGCGACTGTGCCACATCACCCAGCGACTGTCACATCACCCAGCGACTGTGCCACATCACCCAGCGACTGTGCCATCTCCCTGAGAGTCTGTGCCACATCACCCAGCGACTGCGCCACATCACCCAGCGACTGTGCCACATCACCCAGCGACTGTCACATCACCCAGCGACTGTGCCACATCACCCAGCGACTGTGTCACATCACCCAGCGACTGTCACATCACCCAGCGACTGTCACATCACCCAGCGACTGTGCCACATCACCCAGAGACTGTGCCACATCACCCAGCGACTGTCACATCACCCAGCGACTGTGCCACATCACCCAGCGACTGTGCCACATCACCCAGCGACTGTGCCACATCACCCACCGACTGTGCCACATCACCCAGCGACTGTCACATCTCCCTGAGAGTCTGTGCCACATCACCCACCGACTGTGCCTCATCACACAGCGACTGTCACATCACCCACCGACTGTGCCACATCACCCAGCGACTGTGCGATCTCCCTGAGCATCTGCCCTACATCACCCAGCGACTGTGCCACATCACCCAGCGACTGTGCCATCTCCCTGAGAGTCTGTGCCACATCACCCAGCGACTGTCACATCACCCACCGACTGTGCCACATCACCCAGCGACAGTCACATCACCCAGCGACTGTGCCACATCACCCAGCGACTGTGCCATCTCCCTGAGAGTCTGTGCCACATCACCCAGCGACTGTGCCACATCACCCAGCGACTGTGCCACATCACCCAGCGACTGTGTCACATCACCCAGCGACTGTGTCACATCACCCAGCGACTGTGTCACATCACCCAGCGACTGTGCCACATCACCCAGCGACTGTCACCACCCAGCGAATGTGCCATCTCCCTGAGAGTCTGTGCCACATCACCCAGCGACTGTGCCACATCACCCAGTGACTGTCACATCACCCAGCGACTGTACCACATCACCCAGCGACTGTGCCACATCACCCAACGACTGTCCCACATCACCCAGCGACTGTCACATCACCCAGCGACTGTGCCACATCACCCAGCGACTGTGCCACATCACCCAGCGACTGTGCCACCGCCGTGAGAGTCTGTGCCACATCACCCAGCGACTGTACCACATCACCCTGCGACTGTGCCACATCACCCAACGACTGTGCCACATCAACCAGCGACTGTGCCACATCACCCAGCGACTGTGTCACATCACCCAGCGACTGTGTCACATCACCCAGCGACTGTCACATCACCCAGCGACTGTGCCATCTCCCTGAGCGACTGTCACATCACCCAGCGACTGTGCCACATCACCCAGCGACTGTGCCACATCACCCAGCGACTGTGCCACATCACCCAGCGACTGTCACATCACCCAGCGACTGTCACATCACCCAGCGACTGTCACATCACCCAGCGACTGTGCCACATCACCCAGAGACTTTGCCACATCACCCAGCGACTGTGCCACATCACCCACCGACTGTGCCACATCACGCAGTGACTGTCACATCACCCAGCGACTGTCACATCACCCAGCGACTGTCACATCACCCAGAGACTGTGCCACATCAACCAGTGACTGTCACATCACCCAGCGACTGTGCCACATCACCCAGAGACTTTGCCACATCACCCAGAGACTGTGCCACATCACCCAGCGACTGTCACATCTCCCTGAGAGTCTGTGCCACATCACCCACCGACTGTGCCACATCACCCAGCGACTGTCACATCACCCAGCGACTGTCACATCACCCAGCGACTGTCACATGACCCAGCGACTGTGCCACATCACCCAGCGACTGTGCCACATCACCCAGCGACTGTGCCATCTCCCTGAGCGTCTGTGCTACATCACCCAGCGACTGTGCCACATCACCCAGCGACTGTGCCATCTCCCTGAGCGTCTGTGCTACATCACCCAGCGAGTGTGCCACATCACCCAGCGACTGTCACATGACCCAGCGACTGTGCCACATCACCCAGCGACTGTGCCACATCACCCAGCGACTGTGCCACATCACCCAGCGACTGTGCCACATCACCCAGCGACTGTGCCACATCACCCAGCGCCTGTGCCACATCACCCAGCGACTGTGCCACATCACCCAGCGACTGTCACATCACCCAGCGACTGTGCCACATCACGCAGCGACTGTCACATCACCCAGCGAGTGTGCCATCTCCCTGAGCGTCTGTGCCACATCACCCAGCGACTGTCACATCACCCAGTGGCTGTCACATCACCCAGCGACTGTGCCACATCACCCAGCGACTGTGCCACATCACCCAGCGACTGTGCCACATCACCCAGCGACTGTCACATGACCCAGCGACTGTCACATGACCCAGCGACTGTGCCACATCACCCAGCGACTGTGCCATCTCCCTGAGCGTCTGTGCTACATCACCCAGCGACTGTTCCACATCACCCAGCGACTGTGCCATCTCCCTGAGAGTCTGTGCCACATCACCCAGCGACTGTCACATCACCCAGCGACTGTGCCACATCACCCAGCGACTGTGCCATCTCCCTGAGCGTCTGTGCCACATCACCCAGCGACTGCACCACATCACCTAGCGACTGTGCCACATCACCCAGCGACTGTGCCACATCACCCAGCGACTGTGCCACATCACCCAGCGACTGTCACATCACCCAGCGACTGTGCCACATCACCCAGCGACTGTCACATCACCCAGCGACTGTGCCACATCACCCAGCGACTGTCACATCACCCAGCGACTGTGCCACATCACCCAGCGACTGTCACATCACCCAGCGACTGCGCCATCTCCCTGAGCGTCTGTGCCATATCACCCAACGACTGTCACATCACCCAGCGACTGTGCCACATCACCCAGCGAATGTGCCACATCACCCAGCGACTGTGCCATCTCCCTGAGCGTCTGTGCCATATCACCCAACGACTGTGCCACATCACCCAGCGACTGTGCCACATCACCCAGCGACTGTGCCACATCACCCAGCGACTGTGCCACATCACCCAGCGACTGTCACATCACCCAGCGACTGTCACATCACCCAGCGACTGTCACATCACCCAGCGACTCACATCACCCAGCGACTGTGCCATCTCCCTGAGAGTCTGTGCCACATCACCCAGCGACTGTCACATCACCCAGCGACTGTCCCATCACCCAGCGACTGTCACATCACCCAGCGACTGTCACATCACCCAGCGACTGTGCCACATCACCCAGCGACTGTGCCTCATCACCCAGCGACTGTGCCACATCACCCAGCGACTGTGCCACATCACCCAGCGACTGTCACATCACCCAGCGACTGTGCCATCTCCCTGAGCGACTGTGCCACATCACCCAGCCACTGTGCCACATCACCCAGCGACTGCGGCACATCACCCAGCGACTGTGCCACATCACCCAGCGACTGTGCCACATCACCCAGCGACTGTGCCACATCACCCAGCGACTGTCACATCACCCAGCGACTGTGCCATCTCCCTGAGCGACTGTGCCACATCACCCAGCCACTGTGCCACATCACCCAGCGACTGCGGCACATCACCCAGCGACTGTGCCACATCACCCAGCGACTGTCACATCACCCAGCGACTGTGCCACATCACCCAGCGACTTTGCCACATCACCCAGCGACTGTGCCACATCACCCAGCGACTGTCACATCACCTAGCGACTGTGCCATCTCCCTGAGCGACTGTGCCACATCACCCAGCCACTGTGCCACATCACCCAGCGACTGTGCCACATCACCCAGCGACTGTGCCACATCACCCAGCGACTGTCACATCACCCAGCGACTGTGCCACATCACCCAGCGACTGTGCCACATCACCCAGCGACTGTGCCACATCACCCAGCGACTGTCACATCACCCAGCGACTGTGTCACATCACCCAGCGACTGTGTCACATCACCCAGCGACTGTCACATCACCCAGCGACTGTCACATCACCCAGCGACTGTGCCACATCACCCAGAGACTTTGCCACATCACCCAGAGACTGTGCCACATCACCCAGAGACTTTGCCACATCACCCAGAGACTTTGCCACATCACCCAGCAACTGTGCCACATCACCCAGCGACTGTCACATCACCCAGCGCCTGTGCCACATCACCCAGCGACTGTCACATCACCCAGCGACTGTCACATCACCCAGCGACTGTGCCACATCACCCAGCGACTGTGCCACATCACCCAGCGACTGTCACATGACCCAGCGACTGTCACATGACCCAGGGACTGAGCCACATCACCCAGCGACTGTGCCATCTCCCTGAGCGTCTGTGCTACATCACCCAGCGACTGTGCCACATCACCCAGCGACTGTGCCATCTCCCTGAGAGTCTGTGCCATATCACCCAGCGACTGTCACATTACCCAGCGACTGTGCCACATCACCCAGCGACTGAACCATCTCCCTGAGCGTCTGTGCCACATCACCCAGCGACTGTGCCACATCACCCAGCGACTGTCACATCACCCAGCGACTGTGCCACATCACCCAGCGACTGTGCCATCTCCCTGAGCGTCTGTGCCACATCACCCAGTGACTGTGCCACATCACCCAGCGACTGTGCCACATCACCCAGCGACTGTGCCACATCACCCAGCGACTGTCACATCACCCAGCGACTGTGCCACATCACCCAGCGACTGTCACATCACCCAGCGACTGTGCCACATCACCCAGCGACTGTCACATCACCCAGCGACTGTGCCATCTCCCTGAGCGTCTGTGCCATATCACCCAACGACTGTCACATCACCCAGCGACTGTGCCACATCACCCAGCGAATGTGCCACATCCCCCAGCGACTGTGCCACATTAACCAGCGACTGTCACATCACCCAGCGACTGTGCCACATCACCCAGCGACTGTGTCACATCACCCAGCGACTGTCACATCACCCAGCGACTGTGACATCACCAGCGACTGTGCCACATCACCCAGCGACTGTGCCACATCACCCAGCGACTGTGCCACATCACCCAGCGACTGTGCCACATCACCCAGCGACTGTCACATCACCCAGCGACTGTCACATCACCCAGCGACTGTCACATCACCCAGCGACTCACATCACCCAGCGACTGTGCCATCTCCCTGAGAGTCTGTGCCACATCACCCAGCGACTGTCACATCACCCAGCGACTGTCCCATCACCCAGCGACTGTCACATCACCCAGCGACTGTCACATCACCCAGCGACTGTGCCACATCACCCAGCGACTGTGCCTCATCACCCAGCGACTGTGCCACATCACCCAGCGACTGTGCCACATCACCCAATGACTGTCACATCACCCAACGACTGTTCCACATCACCCAGCGACTGTCACATCACCCAGCGACTGTGCCATCTCCCTGAGAGTCTGTGCCACATCACCCAGCGACTGTGCCACATCACCCAGCGACTGTCACATCACCCAGCGACTGTGCCACATCACCCAGCGACTGTGCCACATCACCCAGCGACTGTCACATCACCCAGCAACTGTGCCACATCACCCAGCGACTGTGCCATCTCCCTGAGAGTCTGTGCCACATCACCCAGCGACTGTGTCACATCACCCAGCGACTGTGCCACATCACCCAGCGACTGTCACTTCACCCAGCGACTGTGCCATCTCCCTGAGAGTCTGTGCCACATCACCCAGCGACTGTGCCACATCACCCAGCGACTGTCACATCACCCAGCGACTGTGTCACATCACCCCGCGACTGTGCCACATCACCCAGCGACTGTGCCACATCACCCAGCGACTGTGCCACATCACCCAGCGACTGTGCCATCTCCCCGAGAGTCTGTGCCACATCACCCAGCGACAGTGCCACATCACCCAGCGACTGTGCCACATCACCCAGCGACTGCGCCACCGCCCTGAGAGTCTGTACCACATCACCCAGCGACTGTGCCACATCACCCAGCGACTGTGCCACATCACCCAACGACTGTGCCACATCACCCAGCGACTGTGCCACATCACCCAGCGACTGTCACATCACCCAGCGACTGTGCCACATCACCCAGCGACTGTGCCACATCACCCAGCGACTGTCACATCACCCAGCGACTGTGCCACATCACCCAGCGACTCTACCACATCACCCAGCGACTGTGCCACATCACCCAGCGACTGTCACATCACCCAGCGACTGTCACATCACCCAGCGACTGTACCACATCACCCAGCGACTGTGCCATCTCCCTGAGAGTCTGCGCCACATCACCCAGCGACTGTGCCACATCACCCAGCGACTGTGCCACATCACCCAGCGACTGTCACATCACCCAGCGACTGTGCCACATCACCCAGCGACTGTGCCACATCACCCAGCGACTGTCACATCACCCAGCGACTGTGCCACATCACCCAGCGACTCTACCACATCACCCAGCGACTGTGCCACATCACCCAGCGACTGTCACATCACCCAGCGACTGTCACATCACCCAGCGACTGTACCACATCACCCAGCGACTGTGCCATCTCCCTGAGAGTCTGCGCCACATCACCCAGCGACTGTGCCACATCACCCAGTGACTGTCACATCACCGAGCGACTGTACCACATCACCCAGCGACTGTCACATCACCCAGCGACTGTACCACATCACCCAGCGACTGTGTCACATCACTCAGCGACTGTGCCACATCACCCAACGACTTTACCATCACCCAGCGACTGTGCCACATCACCCAGCGACTGTGCAACATCACCCAGCGACTTTCCCATCACCCAGCGACTGTGCCACATCACCCAGCGACTGTGCCACATCACCCAGCGACGGTCACATCACCCAGCGCCTGTGTCACATCACCCCGCGACTGTGCCATCTCCCTGAGAGTCTGTGCCACATCACCCAGCGACTGTGCCACATCACCCAGCGACTGTGCCACATCACCCAACGACTGTGCCACATCACCCAGCGACTGTGCCACATCACCCAGCGACTGTGCCACATCACCCAGCGACTGTCACATCACCCAGCGACTGTGCCACATCACCCAGCGACTGTGTCACATCACCCAGCGACTGTCACATCACCCAGCGACTGTCACATCACGCAGCGACTGTGTCACATCACCCAGCGACTGTGCCACATCACCCAGCGATTGTGCCATCTCCCCGAGAGGCTGTGCCACATCACCCAGTGACTGTGCCACATCACCCAGCGACTGTGCCACCGCCCTGAGAGTCTGTGCCACATCACCCAGCGACTGTACCACATCACCCTGCGACTGTGCCACATCACCCAACGACTGTGCCACATCAACCAGCGACTGTGCCATCTCCCTGAGCGACTGTGCCACATCACCCAGCGACTGTGCCACATCACCCAGCGACTGTGGCACATCACCCAGCGACTGTGCCACATCACCCAGCGACTGTGCCACATCACCCAGCGACTGTGCCACATCACCCAGCGACTGTGCCACATCACCCAGCGACTGTGCCACATCACCCAGCGACTGTGCCACATCACCCAGCGACTGTCACATCACCCAGCGACTGTGCCACATCACCCAGCGACTGTGTCACATCACCCAGCGACTGTCACATCACCCAGCGACTGTCACATCACCCAGCGACTGTGCCACATCACCCAGCGACTGTGCCACATCACCCAGCGACTGTGCCACATCACCCAGCGACTGTCACATCACCCAGCGACTGTGCCACATCACCCAGCGACTGTGTCACATCACCCAGCGACTGTTACATCACCCAGCGACTGTCACATCACCCAGCGACTGTGCCACATCACCCAGAGACTTTGCCACATCACCCAGAGACTGTGCCACATCACCCAGCGACTGTGCCACATCACCCAGCGACTGTCACATCTCCCTGAGAGTCTGTGCCACATCACCCACCGACTGTGTCACATCACCCAGCGACTGTGCCATCTCCCTGAGAGTCTGTGCCACATCACCCAGCGACTGTCACATGACCCAGCGACTGTGCCACATCACCCAGCGACTGTGCCACATCACCCAGCGACTGTGCCATCTCCCTGAGCGTCTGTGCTACATCACCCAGCGACTGTGCCACATCACCCAGCGACTGTGCCATCTCCCTGAGCGTCTGTGCTACATCACCCAGCGACTGTGCCACATCACCCAGCGACTGTCACATGACCCAGCGACTGTGCCACATCACCCAGCGACTGTGCCACATCACCCAGCGACTGTGCCATCTCCCTGAGCGTCTGTGCTACATCACCCAGCGACTGTGCCACATCACCCAGCGACTGTCACTTCACCCAGCGACTGTGCCATCTCCCTGAGAGTCTGTGCCACATCACCCAGCGACTGTGCCACATCACCCAGCGACTGTCACATCACCCAGCGACTGTGTCACATCACCCCGCGACTGTGCCACATCACCCAGCGACTGTGCCACATCACCCAGCGACTGTGCCACATCACCCAGCGACAGTGCCATCTCCCCGAGAGTCTGTGCCACATCACCCAGCGACTGTGCCACATCACCCAGCGACTGCGCCACCGCCCTGAGAGTCTGTGCCACATCACCCAGCGACTGTACCACATCACCCAGCGACTGTGCCACATCACCCAGCGACTGTGCCACATCACCGAACGACTGTGCCACATCACCCAGCGACTGTGCCACATCACCCAGCGACTGTGCCACATCACCCAGCGACTGTCACATCACCCAGCGACTGTGCCACATCACCCAGCGACTGTGTCACATCACCCAGCGACTGTCACATCACCCAGCGACTGTCACATCACCCAGCGACTGTGCCACATCACCCAGCGACTGTGCCACATCACCCAGCGACTGTCACATCACCCAGCGACTGTGCCACATCACCCAGCGACTCTACCACATCACCCAGCGACTGTGCCACATCACCCAGCGACTGTCACATCACCCAGCGACTGTCACATCACCCAGCGACTGTGCCATCTCCCTGAGAGTCTGCGCCACATCACCCAGCGACTGTGCCACATCACCCAGTGACTGTCACATCACCGAGCGACTGTACCACATCACCCAGCGACTGTCACATCACCCAGCGACTGTACCACATCACCCAGCGACTGTGTCACATCACTCAGCGACTGTGCCACATCACCCAACGACTTTACCATCACCCAGCGACTGTGCCACATCACCCAGCGACTGTGCCACATCACCCAGCGACTGTGCAACATCACCCAGCAACTGTCACATCACCCAGCGACTGTGCCACATCACCCAGCGACTTTCCCATCACCCAGCGACTGTGCCACATCACCCAGCGACTGTGCCACATCACCCAGCGACGGTCACATCACCCAGCGACTGTGCCACATCACCCCGCGACTGTGCCATCTCCCTGAGAGTCTGTGCCACATCACCCAGCGACTGTCACATCACCCAGCGACTGTGCCACATCACCCAGCGACTTTCCCATCACCCAGCGACTGTGCCACATCACCCAGCGACTGTACCACATCACCCAGCGACGGTCACATCACCCAGCGACTGTGCCACATCACCCCGCGACTGTGCCATCTCCCTGAGAGTCTGTGCCACATCACCCAGCGACTGTGCCACATCACCCAGCGACTGTGCCACATCACCCAACGACTGTGCCACATCACCCAGCGACTGTGCCACATCACCCAGCGACTGTCACATCACGCAGCGACTGTGTCACATCACCCAGCGACTGTGCCACATCACCCAGCGATTGTGCCATCTCCCCGAGAGGCTGTGCCACATCACCCAGTGACTGTGCCACATCACCCAGCGACTGTGCCACCGCCCTGAGAGTCTGTGCCACATCACCCAGCGACTGTACCACATCACCCAACGACTGTGCCACATCAACCAGCGACTGTGCCACATCACCCAACGACTGTGCCACATCAACCAGCGACTGTGGCACATCACCCAGCGACTGTGCCACATCACCCAGCGACTGTGCCACATCACCCAGCGACTGTCACATCACCCAGCGACTGTGCCACATCACCCAGCGACTGTGTCACATCACCCAGCGACTGTCACATCACCCAGCGACTGTCACATCACCCAGCGACTGTGCCACATCACCCAGTGACTGTCACATCACCGAGCGACTGTACCACATCACCCAGCGACTGTCACATCACCCAGCGACTGTGTCACATCACTCAGCGACTGTGCCACATCACCCAACGACTTTACCATCACCCAGCGACTGTGCGACATCACCCAGCGACTGTGCCACATCACCCAGCGACTGTGCAACATCACCCAGCAACTGTCACATCACCCAGCGACTGTCACATCACCCAGCGACTGTGCCACATCACCCAGTGACTGTCACATCACCGAGCGACTGTACCACATCACCCAGCGACTGTGCCACATCACCCAGCGACTGTGCCACATCACCCAGCGACTGTGCCACATCACCCAGCGACTGTGCCACATCACCCAGCGACTGTCACATCACCCAGCGACTGTGCCACATCACCCAGCGACTGTGCCATCTCCCTGAGAGTCTGTGCCACATCACCCAGCGACTGTGCCACATCACCCAGCGACTGTGCCACATCACCCAACGACTGTGCCACATCACCCAGCGACTGTGCCACATCACCCAGCGACTGTGCCACATCACCCAGCGACTGTCACATCACCCAGCGACTGTGCCACATCACCCAGCGACTGTCACATCACCCAGCGACTGTCACATCACGCAGCGACTGTGTCACATCACCCAGCGACTGTGCCACATCACCCAGCGATTGTGCCATCTCCCCGAGAGGCTGTGCCACATCACCCAGTGACTGTGCCACATCACCCAGCGACTGTGCCACCGCCCTGAGAGTCTGTGCCACATCACCCAGCGACTGTACCACATCACCCTGCGACTGTGCCACATCACCCAACGACTGTGCCACATCAACCAGCGACTGTGGCACATCACCCTGCGACTGTGCCACATCACCCAACGACTGTGCCACATCAACCAGCGACTGTGGCACATCACCCTGCGACTGTGCCACATCACCCAACGACTGTGCCACATCACCCAACGACTGTGCCACATCAACCAGCGACTGTGGCACATCACCCAGCGACTGTGCCACATCACCCAGCGACTGTGCCACATCACCCAGCGACTGTCACATCACCCAGCGACTGTGCCACATCACCCAGCGACTGTGTCACATCACCCAGCGACTGTCACATCACCCAGCGACTGTCACATCACCCAGCGACTGTGCCACATCACCCAGAGACTTTGCCACAT
The DNA here is from genome assembly GCF_047496885.1 of Scyliorhinus torazame. Classification (NCBI taxonomy): domain Eukaryota; kingdom Metazoa; phylum Chordata; class Chondrichthyes; order Carcharhiniformes; family Scyliorhinidae; genus Scyliorhinus; species Scyliorhinus torazame. Next base: position 5,791,456 of record NC_092712.1, read on the forward strand.
CACCCAGCGACTGTGCCACATCACCCAGCGACTGTCACATCACCCAGCGACTGTGCCACATCACCCAGCGACTGTGTCACATCACCCAGCGACTGTCACATCACCCAGCGACTGTCACATCACCCAGCGACTGTGCCACATCACCCAGAGACTTTGCCACATCACCCAGAGACTGTGCCACATCACCCAGCGACTGTCACATCTCCCTGAGAGTCTGTGCCACATCACCCACCGACTGTGCCACATCACCCAGCGACTGTCACATGACCCAGCGACTGTGCCACATCACCCAGCGACTGTGCCACATCACCCAGCGACTGTGCCACATCACCCAGCGACTGTGCCACATCACCCAGCGACTGTGCCACATCACCCAGCGACTGTGCCATCTCCCTGAGCGTCTGTGCTACATCACCCAGCGACTGTCACATCACCCAGCGACTGTGCCATCTCCCTGAGCGTCTGTGCTACATCACCCAGCGACTGTGCCACATCACCCAGCGACTGTCACATGACCCAGCGACTGTGCCACATCACCCAGCGACTGTGCCATCTCCCTGAGCGTCTGTGCTACATCACCCAGCGACTGTCACATCACCCAGCGACTGTGCCATCTCCCTGAGCGTCTGTGCTACATCACCCAACGACTGTGCCACATCACCCAGCGACTGTCACATGACCCAGCGACTGTGCCACATCACCCAGCGACTGTGCCACATCACCCAGCGACTGTCACATGACCCAGCGACTGTGCCACATCACCCAGCGACTGTGCCATCTCCCTGAGCGTCTGTGCTACATCACCCAGCGACTGTGCCACATCACCCAGCGACTGTCACATGACCCAGCGACTGTGCCACATCACCCAGCGACTGTCACATCACCCAGCGACTGTGCCACATCACCCAGCGACTGTGCCACATCACCCAGCGACTGTGCCACATCACCCAGCGACTGTCACATGACCCAGCGACTGTCACATGACCCAGCGACTGTGCCACATCACCCAGCGACTGTGCCACATCACCCAGCGACTGTCACATCACCCAGCGACTGTGCCACATCACCCAGCGACTGTGCCATCTCCCTGAGCGTCTGTGCCACATCACCCAGCGACTGTGCCACATCACCCAGCGACTGTGCCATCTCCCTGAGCGTCTGTGCTACATCACCCAGCGACTGTGCCACATCACCCAGCGACTGTGCCATCTCCCTGAGAGTCTGTGCCACATCACCCAGAGACTGTCACATCACCCAGCGACTGTGCCACATCACCCAGCGACTGTGCCATCTCCCTGAGCGTCTGTGCCACATCACCCAGCGACTGCACCACATCACCCAGCGACTGTGCCACATCACCCAGCGACTGTGCCACATCACCCAGCGACTGTGCCACATCACCCAGCGACTGTCACATCACCCAGCGACTGTGCCACATCACCCAGCGACTGTCACATCACCCAGCGACTGTGCCACATCACCCAGCGACTGTCACATCACCCAGCGACTGTGCCACATCACCCAGCGACTGTCACATCACCCAGCGACTGTCACATCACCCAGCGACTGTGCCATTTCCCTGAGAGTCTGCGCCACATCACCCAGCGACTGTGCCATCTCCCTGAGCGTCTGTGCCATATCACCCAACGACTGTCACATCACCCAGCGACTGTGCCACATCACCCAGCGAATGTGCCACATCACCCAGCGACTGTGCCATCTCCCTGAGCGTCTGTGCCATATCACCCAACGACTGTCACATCACCCAGCGACTGTGCCACATCACCCAGCGACTGTGCCACATCACCCAGCGACTGTGCCACATCACCCAGCGACTGTCACATCACCCAGCGACTGTCACATCACCCAGCGACTCACATCACCCAGCGACTGTGCCATCTCCCTGAGAGTCTGTGCCACATCACCCAGCGACTGTCACATCACCCAGCGACTGTCCCATCACCCAGCGACTGTCACATCACCCAGCGACTGTCACATCACCCAGCGACTGTGCCACATCACCCAGCGACTGTGCCTCATCACCCAGCGACTGTGCCACATCACCCAGCGACTGTGCCACATCACTCAGCGACTGTCACATCACCCAGCGACTGTGCCATCTCCCTGAGCGACTGTGCCACATCACCCAGCCACTGTGCCACATCACCCAGCGACTGTGGCACATCACCCAGCGACTGTGCCACATCACCCAGCGACTGTGCCACATCACCAAGCGACTGTCACATCACCCAGCGACTGTGCCACATCACCCAGCGACTGTGCCACATCACCCAGCGACTGTGCCACATCACCCAGCGACTGTCACATCACCCAGCGACTGTGCCACATCACCCAGCGACTGTGTCACATCACCCAGCGACTGTCACATCACCCAGCGACTGTCACATCACCCAGCGACTGTGCCACATCACCCAGAGACTTTGCCACATCACACAGAGACTGTGCCACATCACCCAGCGACTGTGCCACATCACCCAGCGACTGTCACATCTCCCTGAGAGTCTGTGCCACATCACCCACCGACTGTGCCACATCACCCAGCGACTGTCACATCACCCAGCGACTGTGCCATATCACCCAGCGACTGTCACATCACCCAGCGACTGTCACATGACCCAGCGACTGTGCCACATCACCCAGCGACTGTGCCATCTCCCTGAGCGTCTGTGCTACATCACCCAGCGACTGTGCCGCATCACCCAGCGACTGTGCCATCTCCCTGAGAGTCTGTGCCACATCACCCAGCGACTGTCACATCACGCAGCGACTGTGCCACATCACCCAGCGACTGTGCCACATCACCCAGCGACTGTGCCACATCACCCAGCGACTGTCACATCACGCAGCGACTGTGCCACATCACCCAGCGACTGTCACATCACCCAGCGAGTGTGCCATCTCCCTGAGCGTCTGTGCCACATCACCCAGCGACTGTCACATCACCCAGCGACTGTGCCACATCACCCAGCGACTGTGCCACATCACCCAGCGACTGTGCCACATCACCCAGCGACTGTCACATGACCCAGCGACTGTCACATGACCCAGGGACTGTGCCACATCACCCAGCGACTGTGCCATCTCCCTGAGCGTCTGTGCTACATCACCCAGCGACTGTGCCACATCACCCAGCGACTGTGCCATCTCCCTGAGAGTCTGTGCCACATCACCCAGCGACTGTCACATCACCCAGCGACTGTGCCACATCACCCAGCGACTGTGCCATCTCCCTGAGCATCTGTGCCACATCACCCAGCGACTGTGCCACATCACCCAGCGACTGTGCCACATCACCCAGCGACTGTCACATCACCCAGCGACTGTGCCACATCACCCAGCGACTGTGCCATCTCCCTGAGCGTCTGTGCCACATCACCCAGTGACTGTGACACATCACCCAGCGACTGTGCCACATCACCCAGCGACTGTGCCACATCACCCAGCGACTGTGCCACATCACCCAGCGACTGTCACATCACCCAGCGACTGTGCCACATCACCCAGCGACTGTCACATCACCCAGCGACTGTGCCATCTCCCTGAGCGTCTGTGCCATATCACCCAACGACTGTCACATCACCCAGCGACTGTGCCACATCACCCAGCGAATGTGCCACATCCCCCAGCGACTGTGCCACATTAACCAGCGACTGTCACATCACCCAGCGACTGTGCCACATCACCCAGCGACTGTGTCACATCACCCAGCGACTGTCACATCACCCAGCGACTGTCACATCACCAGCGACTGTGCCACATCACCCAGCGACTGTGCCACATCACCCAGCGACTGTGCCACATCACCCAGCGACTGTCACATCACCCAGCGACTGTCACATCACCCAGCGACTGTCACATTACCCAGCGACTCACATCACCCAGCGACTGTGCCATCTCCCTGAGAGTTTGTGCCACATCACCCAGCGACTGTCACATCACCCAGCGACTGTCCCATCACCCAGCGACTGTCACATCACCCAGCGACTGTCACATCACCCAGCGACTGTGCCACACCACCCAGCGACTGTGCCTCATCACCCAGCGACTGTGCCACATCACCCAGCGACTGTGCCACATCACCCAATGACTGTCACATCACCCAACGACTGTTCCACATCACCCAGCGACTGTCACATCACCCAGCGACTGTGCCATCTCCCTGAGAGTCTGTGCCACATCACCCAGCGACTGTGCCACATCACCCAGCGACTGTCACATCACCCAGCGACTGTGCCACATCACCCAGCGACTGTGCCACATCACCCAGCGACTGTCACATCACCCAGCGACTGTGCCACATCACCCAGCGACTGTGCCATCTCCCTGAGAGTCTGTGGCACATCACCCAGCGACTGTGTCACATCACCCAGCGACTGTGCCACATCACCCAGCGACTGTCACTTCACCCAGCGACTGTGCCATCTCCCTGAGAGTCTGTGCCACATCACCCAGCGACTGTGCCACATCACCCAGCGACTGTGCCATCTCCCTGAGAGTCTGTGCCACATCACCCAGCGACTGTGTCACATCACCCAGCGACTGTGTCACATCACCAAGCGACTGTGCCACATCACCCAGCGACTGTCACATCTCCCTGAGAGTCTGTGCCACATCACCCAGCGACTGTCACATCACGCACCGACTGTGCCACATCACCCAGCGACTGCGCCATCTCCCTGAGCGTCTGTGCTACATCACCCAGCGACTGTGCCACATCACCCAGCGACTGTGCCATCTCCCGGAGAGTCTGTGCCACATCACCCAGCGACTGTCACATCACCCAGCGACTGTGCCACATCACCCAGCGACTGTGCCATCTCCCTGAGCGTCTGTGCCACATCACCCAGCGACTGTGCCACATCACCCAGCGACTGTACCACATCACCCAGCGACTGTGCCACATCACCCAGCGACTGTGCAACATCACCCAGCGACTGTCACATCACCCAGCGACTGTGCCACATCGCCCAGCGACTGTGCCATCTCCCTGAGAGTCTGTGCCACATCACCGAGCGACTGTCACATCACCCAGCGACTGTGCCACATCACCCAGCGACTGTGCCGTATCACCCAGCGACTGTGCCATCTCCCTGAGAGTCTGTGCCACATCACCGAGCGACTGTCACATCACCCAGCGACTCTGCCACATCACCCAGCGACTGTGCCACATTACCCAGCGACTGTGCAACATCACCCAGCGACTGTCACATCACCCAGCGACTGTGCCACATCACCCAGCGACTGTCACATCACCCAGCGACTGTGCCACATCACCCAGCGACTGTGCCATCTCCCTGAGAGTCTGTGCCACATCACCCAGCGACTGCGCCACATCACCCAGCGACTGTGCCACATCACCCAGCGACTGTGTCACATCACCCAGCGACTGTCACATCACCCAGCGACTGTCACATCACCCAGCGACTGTGCCACATCACCCAGAGACTGTGCCACATCACCCAGCGACTGTGCCACATCACCCACCGACTGTGCCACATCACCCAGCGACTGTCACATCTCCCTGAGAGTCTGTGCCACATCACCCACCGACTGTGCCTCATCACACAGCGACTGTCACATCACCCACCGACTGTGCCACATCACCCAGCGACTGTGCGATCTCCCTGAGCATCTGCCCTACATCACCCAGCGACTGTGCCACATCACCCAGCGACTGTGCCATCTCCCTGAGAGTCTGTGCCACATCACCCAGCGACTGTCACATCACCCACCGACTGTGCCACATCACCCAGCGACTGTCACATCACCCAGCGACTGTGCCACATCACCCAGCGACTGTGCCATCTCCCTGAGAGTCTGTGCCACATCACCCAGCGACTGTGTCACATCACCCAGCGACTGTGCCACATCACCCAGCGACTGTCACCACGCAGCGAATGTGCCATCTCCCTGAGAGTCTGTGCCACATCACCCAGCGACTGTGCCACATCACCCAGTGACTGTCACATCACCCAGCGAGTGTACCACATCACCCAGCGACTGTGCCACATCACCCAACGACTGTGCCACATCACCCAGCGACTGTCACATCACCCAGCGACTGTGCCACATCACCCAGCAACTGTCACATCACCCAGCGACTGTGTCACATCACCCAGCGACTGTGCCACATCACCCAGCGATTGTGCCATCTCCCCGAGAGGCTGTGCCACATCACCCAGTGACTGTGCCACATCACCCAGCGACTGTGCCACCGCCCTGAGAGTCTGTGCCACATCACCCAGCGACTGTCACATCACCCAGCGACTGTACCACATCACCCAGCGACTGTCACATCACCCAGCGACTGTGCCATCTCCCTGAGCGACTGTGCCACATCACCCAGCGACTGTGCCACATCACCCAGCGACTGTGGCACATCACCCAGCGACTGTGCCACATCACCCAGCGACTGTGCCACATCACCCAGCGACTGTCACATCACCCAGCGACTGTCACATCACCCAGCGACTGTACCACATCACCCAGCGACTGTGCCACATCACCCAGCGACTGTCACATCACCCAGCGACTGTGCCACATCACCCAGCGACTGTGTCACATCACCCAGCGACTGTCACATCACCCAGCGACTGTCACATCACCCAGCGACTGTGCCACATCACCCAGAGACTTTGCCACATCACCCAGAGACTGTGCCACATCACCCAGCGACTGTGCCACATCACCCATCGACTGTGCCACATCACCCAGCGACTGTGCCACATCACCCAGCGACTGTCACATCTCCCTGAGAGTCTGTGCCACATCACCCACCGACTGTGCCACATCACCCAGCGACTGTCACATGACCCAGCGTCTGTGCCACATCACCCAGCGACTGTGCCACATCACCCAGCGACTGTGCCATCTCCCTGAGCGTCTGTGCTACATCACCCAGCGACTGTGCCACATCACCCAGCGACTGTGCCATCTCCCTGAGCGTCTGTGCTACATCACCCAGCGACTGTGCCACATCACCCAGCGACTGTCACATGACCCAGCGACTGTGCCACATCACCCAGCGACTGTGCCACATCAACCAGCGACTGTGCCATCTCCCTGAGCGTCTGTGCTACATCACCCAACGACTGTGCCACATCACCCAGCGACTGCACCACATCACCCAACGACTGTGCCACATCACCCAGCGCCTGTGCCACATCACCCAGCGACTGTGCCACATCACCCAGCGACTGTCACATCACCCAGCGACTGTGCCACATCACGCAGCGACTGTCACATCACCCAGCGAGTGTGCCATCTCCCTGAGCGTCTGTGCCACATCACCCAGCGACTGTCACATCACCCAGCGACTGTGCCACATCACCCAGCGACTGTGCCACATCACCCAGCGACTGTGCCACATCAGCCAGCGACTGTCACATGACCCAGCGACTGTCACATCACCCAGCGACTGTGCCACATCACCCAGCGACTGTGCCATCTCCCTGAGCGTCTGTGCTACATCACCCAGCGACTGTGCCACATCACCCAGCGACTGTGCCATCTCCCTGAGAGTCTGTGCCACATCACCCAGCGACTGTCACATCACCCAGCGACTGTGCCACATCACCCAGCGACTGTGCCATCTCCCTGAGCGTCTGTGCCACATCACCCAGCGACTGCACCACATCACCTAGCGACTGTGCCACATCACCCAGCGACTGTGCCACATCACCCAGCGACTGTGCCACATCACCCAGCGACTGTCACATCACCCAGCGACTGTGCCACATCACCCAGCGACTGTCACATCACCCAGCGACTGTGCCACATCACCCAGCGACTGTCACATCACCCAGCGACTGTGCCACATCACCCAGCGACTGTCACATCACCCAGCGACTGTGCCATCTCCCTGAGCATCTGTGCCATATCACCCAACGACTGTCACATCACCCAGCGACTGTGCCACATCACCCAGCGAATGTGCCACATCACCCAGCGACTGTGCCATCTCCCTGAGCGTCTGTGCCATATCACCCAACGACTGTGCCACATCACCCAGCGACTGTGCCACATCACCCAGCGACTGTGCCACATCACCCAGCGACTGTGCCACATCACCCAGCGACTGTGCCACATCACCCAGCGACTGTCACATCACCCAGCGACTGTGTCACATCACCCAGCGACTGTGCCACATCACCCAGCGACTGTGTCACATCACCCAGCGACTGTGCCACATCACCCAGCGACTGTGCCACATCACCCAGCGACTGTGTCACATCACCCAGCGACTGTCACATCACCCAGCGACTGTGCCACATCACCCAGCGACTGTGTCACATCACCCAGCGACTGTGCCACATCACCCAGCGACTGTGTCACATCACCCAGCGACTGTGCCACATCACCGAGCGACTGTGTCACATCACCCAGCGACTGTGCCACATCACCCAGCGACTGTGTCACATCACCCAGCGACTGTCACATCACCCAGCGACTGGCACATCACCCAGCGACTCACATCACCCAGCGACTGTGCCATCTCCCTGAGAGTCTGTGCCACATCACCCAGCGACTGTCACATCACCCAGCGACTGTCCCATCACCCAGCGACTGTCACATCACCCAGCGACTGTCACATCACCCATCGACTGTGCCACATCACCCAGCGACTGTGCCATCTCCCTGAGAGTCTGTGCCACATCACCCAGCGACTGTGCCACATCACCCAGCGACTGTCACATCACCCAGCGACTGTGCCATCTCCCTGAGCGACTGTGCCACATCACCCAGCCACTGTGCCACATCACCCAGCGACTGTGGCACATCACCCAGCGACTGTCACATCACCCAGCGACTGTGCCACATCACCCAGCGACTGTGCCACATCACCCAGCGACTGTGCCACATCACCCAGCGACTGTGCCACATCACCCAGCGACTGTCACATCACCCAGCGACTGTGCCATCTCCCTGAGCGACTGTGCCACATCACCCAGCCACTGTGCCACATCACCCAGCGACTGTGCCACATCACCCAGCGACTGTGCCACATCACCCAGCGACTGTCACATCACCCAGCGACTGTGCCACATCACCCAGCGACTGTGCCACATCACCCAGCGACTGTGCCACATCACCCAGCGACTGTCACATCACCCAGCGACTGTGTCACATCACCCAGCGACTGTGTCACATCACCCAGCGACTGTCACATCACCCAGCGACTGTCACATCACCCAGCGACTGTGCCACATCACCCAGAGACTTTGCCACATCACCCAGAGACTGTGCCACATCACCCAGCGACTGTGCCACATCACCCAGCGACTGTCACATCTCCCTGAGAGTCTGTGCCACATCACCCACCGACTGTGCCACATCACCCAGCGACTGTCACATGACCCAGCGACTGTGCCACATCACCCAGCGACTGTGCCACATCACCCAGCGACTGTCACATGACCCAGCGACTGTCACATGACCCAGGGACTGTGCCACATCACCCAGCGACTGTGCCATCTCCCTGAGCGTCTGTGCTACATCACCCAGCGACTGTGCCACATCACCCAGCGACTGTGCCATCTCCCTGAGAGTCTGTGCCATATCACCCAGCGACTGTCACATTACGCAGCGACTGTGCCACATCACCCAGCGACTGTGCCATCTCCCTGAGCGTCTGTGCCACATCACCCAGCGACTGTGCCACATCACCCAGCGACTGTCACATCACCCAGCGACTGTGCCACATCACCCAGCGACTGTGTCACATCACCCAGCGACTGTCACATCACCCAGCGACTGCACCACATCACCCAGCGACTGTGTCACATCACCCAGCGACTGTCACATCACCCAGCGACTGCACCACATCACCCAGCGACTGTGCCACATCACCCAGCGACTGTCACATCACCCAGCGACTGTGCCACATCACCCAGAGACTTTGCCACATCACCCAGAGACTGTGCCACATCACCCAGCGACTGTGCCACATCACCCAGCGACTGTCACATCTCCCTGAGAGTCTGTGCCACATCACCCACCGACTGTGCCACATCACCCAGCGACTGTCACATGACCCAGCGACTGTGCCACATCACCCAGCGACTGTGCCACATCACCCAGCGACTGTGCCATCTCCCTGACCGTCTGTGCTACATCACCCAGCGACTGTGCCACATCACCCAGCGACTGTGCCATCTCCCTGAGCGTCTGTGCTACATCACCCAGCGACTGTGCCACATCACCCAGCGACTGTCACATGACCCAGCGACTGTGCCACATCACCCAGCGACTGTGCCACATCACCCAGCTACTGTGCCATCTCCCTGAGCGTCTGTGCTACATCACCCAGCGACTGTGCCACATCACCCAGCGACTGCACCACATCACCCAGCGACTGTGCCACATCACCCAGCGACTGTGCCACATCACCCAGCGACTGTGCCGCATCACCCAGCGACTGTGCCATCTCCCTGAGAGTCTGTGCCACATCACCGAGCGACTGTCACATCACCCAGCGACTCTGCCACATCACCCAGCGACTGTGCCACATCACCCAGCGACTGTGCAACATCACCCAGCGACTGTCACATCACCCAGCGACTGTGCCACATCACCCAGCGACTGTCACATCACCCAGCGACTGTGCCACATCACCCAGCGACTGTGCCATCTCCCTGAGAGTCTGTGCCACATCACCCAGCGACTGTGCCACATCACCCAGCGACTGTGTCACATCACCCAGCGACTGTCACATCACCCAGCGACTGTCACATCACCCAGCGACTGTGCCACATCACCCAGAGACTGTGCCACATCACCCAGCGACTGTGCCACATCACCCACCGACTGTGCCACATCACCCAGCGACTGTCACATGTCCCTGAGAGTCTGTGCCACATCACCCACCGACTGTGCCTCATCACACAGCGACTGTCACATCACCCACCGACTGTGCCACATCACCCAGCGACTGTGCGATCTCCCTGAGCATCTGCCCTACATCACCCAGCGACTGTGCCACATCACCCAGCGACTGTGCCATCTCCCTGAGAGTCTGTGCCACATCACCCAGCGACTGTCACATCACCCACCGACTGTGCCACATCACCCACCGACTGTCACATCACCCAGCGACTGTGCCACATCACCCAGCGACTGTGCCATCTCCCTGAGAGTCTGTGCCACATCACCCAGCGACTGTGCCACATCACCCAGTGACTGTCACATCACCCAGCGACTGTACCACATCACCCAGCGACTGTGCCACATCACCCAACGACTGTGCCACATCACCCAGCGACTGTCACATCACGCAGCGACTGTGTCACATCACCCAGCGACTGTGCCACATCACCCAGGGATTGTGCCATCTCCCCGAGAGGCAGTGCCACATCACCCAGTGACTGTGCCACATCACCCAGCGACTGTGCCACCGCCCTGAGAGTCTGTGCCACATCACCCAGCGACTGTACCACATCACCCAGCGACTGTCACATCACCCAGCGACTGTGCCATCTCCCTGAGCGACTGTGCCACATCACCCAGCGACTGTGCCACATCACCCAGCGACTGTGGCACATCACCCAGCGACTGTGCCACATCACCCAGCGACTGTGCCACATCACCCAGCGACTGTCACATCACCCAGCGACTGTGCCATCTCCCTGAGCGACTGTACCACATCACCCAGCGACTGTGCCACATCACCCAGCGACTGTCACATCACCCAGCGACTGTGCCACATCACCCAGCGACTGTGTCACATCACCCAGCGACTGTCACATCACCCAGCGACTGTCACATCACCCAGCGACTGTGCCACATCACCCAGAGACTTTGCCACATCACCCAGAGACTGTGCCACATCACCCAGCGACTGTCACATCTCCCTGAGAGTCTGTGCCACATCACCCACCGACTGTGCCACATCACCCAGCGACTGTCACATGACCCAGCGACTGTGCCACATCACCCAGCGACTGTGCCACATCACCCAGCGACTGTGCCATCGCCCTGAGCGTCTGTGCTACATCACCCAGCGACTGTGCCACATCACCCAGCGACTGTGCCATCTCCCTGAGCGTCTGTGCTACATCACCCAGCGACTGTGCCACATCACCCAGCGACTGTCACATGACCCAGCGACTGTGCCACATCACCCAGCGACTGTGCCACATCACCCAGTGACTGTGCCACATCACCCAGCGACTGTCACATCACCCAGCGACTGTGCCACATCACGCAGCGACTGTCACATCACCCAGCGAGTGTGCCATCTCCCTGAGCGTCTGTGCCACATCACCCAGCGACTGTCACATCACCCAGCGACTGTGCCACATCACCCAGCGACTGTGCCACATCATCCAGCGACTGTGCCACATCACCCAGCGACTGTCACATGACCCAGCGACTGTCACATGACCCAGCGACTGTGCCACATCACCCAGCGACTGTGCCATCTCCCTGAGCGTCTGTGCTACATCACCCAGCGACTGTGCCACATCACCCAGCGACTGTGCCATCTCCCTGAGAGTCTGTGCCACATCACCCAGCGACTGTCACATCACCCAGCGACTGTGCCACATCACCCAGCGACTGTGCCATCTCCCTGAGCGTCTGTGCCACATCACCCAGCGACTGTACCACATCACCCAGCGACTGTCACATCACCCAGCGACTGTGCCACATCACCCAGCGACTGTGCCATCTCCCTGAGCGTCTGTGCCACATCACCCAGCGACTGCACCACATCACCTAGCGACTGTGCCACATCACCCAGCGACTGTGCCACATCACCCAGCGACTGCACCACATCACCCAGCGACTGTCACATCACCCAGCGACTGTGCCACATCACCCAGCGACTGTGCCACATCACCCAGCGACTGTGCCACATCACCCAGGACTGCACCACATCACCTAGCGACTGTGCCACATCACCCAGCGTCTGTGCCACATCACCCAGCGACTGCACCACATCACCTAGCGACTGTGCCACATCACCCAGCGACTGTCACATCACCCAGCGACTGTGCCACATCACCCAGCGACTGTCACATCACCCAGCGACTGTGCCACATCACCCAGCGACTGTCACATCACCCAGCGACTGTGCCACATCACCCAGCGACTGTCACATCACCCAGCGACTGTGCCATCTCCCTGAGCATCTGTGCCATATCACCCAACGACTGTCACATCACCCAGCGAATGTGCCACATCACCCAGCGACTGTGCCATCTCCCTGAGCGTCTGTGCCATATCACCCAACGACTGTGCCACATCACCCAGCGACTGTGCCACATCACCCAGCGACTGTGCCACATCACCCAGCGACTGTGCCACATCACCCAGCGACTGTCACATCACCCAGCGACTGTGTCACATCACCCAGCGACTGTGCCACATCACCCAGCGACTGTGTCACATCACCCAGCGACTGTGCCACATCACCCAGCGACTGTGCCACATCACCCAGCGACTGTGTCACATCACCCAGCGACTGTCAAATCACCCAGCGACTGTGCCACATCACCCAGCGACTGTGTCACATCACCCAGCGACTGTGCCACATCACCCAGCGACTGTGTCACATCACCCAGCGACTGTGCCACATCACCCAGCGACTGTGTCACATCACCCAGCGACTGTGCCACATCACCCAGCGACTGTGTCACATCACCCAGCGACTGTCACATCACCCAGCGACTGGCACCTCACCCAGCGACTCACATCACCCAGCGACTGTGCCATCTCCCTGAGAGTCTGTGCCACATCACCCAGCGACTGTCACATCACCCAGCGACTGTCCCATCACCCAGCGACTGTCACATCACCCAGCGACTGTCACATCACCCAGCGACTGTGCCACATCACCCAGCGACTGTGCCTCATCACCCAGCGACTGTGCCACATCACCCAGCGACTGTCACATCACCCACCGACTGTGTCACATCACCCAGCGACTGTGCCATCTCCCTGAGCGACTGTGCCACATCACCCAGCCACTGTGCCACATCACCCAGCGACTGTGGCACATCACCCAGCGACTGTCACATCACCCAGCGACTGTGCCACATCACCCAGCGACTGTGCCACATCACCCAGCGACTGTGCCACATCACCCAGCGACTGTCACATCACCCAGCAACTGTGCCACATCACCCAGCGACTGTGCCATCTCCCTGAGCGACTGTGCCACATCACCCAGCCACTGTGCCACATCACCCAGCGACTGTGCCACAACACCCAGCGACTGTGCCACATCACCCAGCGACTGCCACATCACCCAGCGACTGTGCCACATCACCCAGCGACTGTCACATCACCCAGCGACTGTGTCACATCACCCAGCGACTGTGTCACATCACCGAGCGACTGTCACATCACCCAGCGACTGTCACATCACCCAGCGACTGTGCCACATCACCCAGAGACTTTGCCACATCACCCAGAGACTGTGCCACATCACCCAGCGACTGTGCCACATCACCCAGCGACTGTCACATCTCCCTGAGAGTCTGTGCCACATCACCCACCGACTGTGCCACATCACCCAGCGACTGTCACATGACCCAGCGACTGTGCCACATCACCCAGCGACTGTGCCACATCACCCAGCGACTGTCACATGACCCAGCGACTGTCACATGACCCAGGGACTGTGCCACATCACCCAGCGACTGTGCCATCTCCCTGAGCGTCTGTGCTACATCACCCAGCGACTGTGCCACATCACCCAGCGACTGTGCCATCTCCCTGAGAGTCTGTGCCATATCACCCAGCGACTGTCACATTACGCAGCGACTGTGCCACATCACCCAGCGACTGTGCCACATCACCCAGCGACTGTGCCATCTCCCTGAGCGTCTGTGCCACATCACCCAGCGACTGTCACATCACCCAGCGACTGTGCCACATCACCCAGCGACTGTGTCACATCACCCAGCGACTGTCACATCACCCAGCGACTGTCACATCACCCAGCGACTGTGCCACATCACCCAGAGACTTTGCCACATCACCCAGAGACTGTGCCACATCACCCAGCGACTGTGCCACATCACCCAGCGACTGTCACATCTCCCTGAGAGTCTGTGCCACATCACCCACCGACTGTGCCACATCACCCAGCGACTGTCACATGACCCAGCGACTGTGCCACATCACCCAGCGACTGTGCCACATCACCCAGCGACTGTGCCATCTCCCTGAGCGTCTGTGCTACATCACCCAGCGACTGTGCCACATCACCCAGCGACTGTGCCATCTCCCTGAGCGTCTGTGCTACATCACCCAGCGACTGTGCCACATCACCCAGCGACTGTCACATGACCCAGCGACTGTGCCACATCACCCAGCGACTGTGCCACATCACCCAGCTACTGTGCCATCTCCCTGAGCGTCTGTGCTACATCACCCAGCGACTGTGCCATCTCCCTGAGAGTCTGTGCCACATCACCCAGCGACTGCACCACATCACGCAGCGACTGTGCCACATCACCCAGTGCCTGTGCCACATCACCCAGCGACTGTGCCACATCACCCAGCGACTGTCACATCACCCAGCGACTGTGCCACATCACCCAGCGACTGTCACATCACCCAGCGACTGTCACATCACCCAGCGACTGTGCCACATCACCCAGCGACTGTGCCACATCACCCAGCGACTGTGCCACATCACCCAGCGACTGTCACATCACCCAGCGACTGTGCCACATCACCCAGCGACTGTGCCACATCACCCAGCGACTGTGCCACATCACCCAGCGACTGTGCCACATCACCCAGCGACTGTCACATCACCCAGCGACTGTGTCACATCACCCAGCGACTGTGCCACATCACCCAGAGACTTTGCCACATCACCCAGAGACTGTGCCACATCACCCAGCGACTGTGCCACATCACCCAGCGACTGTCACATCTCCCTGAGAGTCTGTGCCACATCACCCACCGACTGTGCCACATCACCCAGCGACTGTCACATGACCAAGCGACTGTGCCACATCACCCAGCAACTGTGCCATCTCCCTGAGCGTCTGTGCTACATCACCCAGCGACTGTGCCACATCACCCAGCGACTGTGCCATCTCCCTGAGAGTCTGTGCCACATTACCCAGCGACTGTCACATCACGCAGCGACTGTGCCACATCACCCAGCGACTGTGCCACATCACCCAGCGACTGTGCCACATCACCCAGCGACTGCACCACATCACCCAGCGACTGTGCCACATCACCCAGCGACTGTGCCACATCACCCAGCGACTGTCACATCACCCAGCGACTGTGCCACATCACCCAGCGACTGTCACATCACCCAGCGAGTGTGCCATCTCCCTGAGCGTCTGTGCCACATCACCCAGCGACTGTCACATCACCCAGCGAGTGTGCCATCTCCCTGAGCGACTGTGCCACATCACCCAGCGACTGTGCCACATCACCCAGCGACTGTGCCACATCACCCAGCGACTGTCACATGACCCAGCGACTGTCACATGACCCAGGGACTGTGCCACATCACCCAGCGACTGTGCCATCTCCCTGAGCATCTGTGCTACATCACCCAGCGACTGTGCCACATCACCCAGCGACTGTGCCATCTCCCTGAGAGTCTGTGCCATATCACCCAGCGACTGTCACATTACCCAGCGACTGTGCCATATCACCCAACGACTGTGCCACATCACCCAGCGACTGTGCCACATCACCCAGCGACTGTGCCACATCACCCAGCGACTGTGCCACATCACCCAGCGACTGTCACATCACCCAGCGACTGTGTCACATCACCCAGCGACTGTGCCACATCACCCAGCGACTGTGTCACATCACCCAGCGACTGTGCCACATCACCCAGCGACTGTGCCACATCACCCAGCGACTGTGTCACATCACCCAGCGACTGTCAAATCACCCAGCGACTGTGCCACATCACCCAGCGACTGTGTCACATCACCCAGCGACTGTGCCACATCACCCAGCGACTGTGTCACATCACCCAGCGACTGTGCCACATCACCCAGCGACTGTGTCACATCACCCAGCGACTGTGCCACATCACCCAGCGACTGTGTCACATCACCCAGCGACTGTCACATCACCCAGCGACTGGCACCTCACCCAGCGACTCACATCACCCAGCGACTGTGCCATCTCCCTGAGAGTCTGTGCCACATCACCCAGCGACTGTCACATCACCCAGCGACTGTCCCATCACCCAGCGACTGTCACATCACCCAGCGACTGTCACATCACCCAGCGACTGTGCCACATCACCCAGCGACTGTGCCTCATCACCCAGCGACTGTGCCACATCACCCAGCGACTGTCACATCACCCACCGACTGTGTCACATCACCCAGCGACTGTGCCATCTCCCTGAGCGACTGTGCCACATCACCCAGCCACTGTGCCACATCACCCAGCGACTGTGGCACATCACCCAGCGACTGTCACATCACCCAGCGACTGTGCCACATCACCCAGCGACTGTGCCACATCACCCAGCGACTGTGCCACATCACCCAGCGACTGTCACATCACCCAGCAACTGTGCCACATCACCCAGCGACTGTGCCATCTCCCTGAGCGACTGTGCCACATCACCCAGCCACTGTGCCACATCACCCAGCGACTGTGCCACAACACCCAGCGACTGTGCCACATCACCCAGCGACTGCCACATCACCCAGCGACTGTGCCACATCACCCAGCGACTGTCACATCACCCAGCGACTGTGTCACATCACCCAGCGACTGTGTCACATCACCGAGCGACTGTCACATCACCCAGCGACTGTCACATCACCCAGCGACTGTGCCACATCACCCAGAGACTTTGCCACATCACCCAGAGACTGTGCCACATCACCCAGCGACTGTGCCACATCACCCAGCGACTGTCACATCTCCCTGAGAGTCTGTGCCACATCACCCACCGACTGTGCCACATCACCCAGCGACTGTCACATGACCCAGCGACTGTGCCACATCACCCAGCGACTGTGCCACATCACCCAGCGACTGTCACATGACCCAGCGACTGTCACATGACCCAGGGACTGTGCCACATCACCCAGCGACTGTGCCATCTCCCTGAGCGTCTGTGCTACATCACCCAGCGACTGTGCCACATCACCCAGCGACTGTGCCATCTCCCTGAGAGTCTGTGCCATATCACCCAGCGACTGTCACATTACGCAGCGACTGTGCCACATCACCCAGCGACTGTGCCATCTCCCTGAGCGTCTGTGCCACATCACCCAGCGACTGTCACATCACCCAGCGACTGTGCCACATCACCCAGCGACTGTGTCACATCACCCAGCGACTGTCACATCACCCAGCGACTGTCACATCACCCAGCGACTGTGCCACATCACCCAGAGACTTTGCCACATCACCCAGAGACTGTGCCACATCACCCAGCGACTGTGCCACATCACCCAGCGACTGTCACATCTCCCTGAGAGTCTGTGCCACATCACCCACCGACTGTGCCACATCACCCAGCGACTGTCACATGACCCAGCGACTGTGCCACATCACCCAGCGACTGTGCCACATCACCCAGCGACTGTGCCATCTCCCTGAGCGTCTGTGCTACATCACCCAGCGACTGTGCCACATCACCCAGCGACTGTGCCATCTCCCTGAGCGTCTGTGCTACATCACCCAGCGACTGTGCCACATCACCCAGCGACTGTCACATGACCCAGCGACTGTGCCACATCACCCAGCGACTGTGCCACATCACCCAGCTACTGTGCCATCTCCCTGAGCGTCTGTGCTACATCACCCAGCGACTGTGCCATCTCCCTGAGAGTCTGTGCCACATCACCCAGCGACTGCACCACATCACGCAGCGACTGTGCCACATCACCCAGTGCCTGTGCCACATCACCCAGCGACTGTGCCACATCACCCAGCGACTGTCACATCACCCAGCGACTGTGCCACATCACCCAGCGACTGTCACATCACCCAGCGACTGTCACATCACCCAGCGACTGTGCCACATCACCCAGCGACTGTGCCACATCACCCAGCGACTGTGCCACATCACCCAGCGACTGTCACATCACCCAGCGACTGTGCCACATCACCCAGCGACTGTGCCACATCACCCAGCGACTGTGCCACATCACCCAGCGACTGTGCCACATCACCCAGCGACTGTCACATCACCCAGCGACTGTGTCACATCACCCAGCGACTGTGCCACATCACCCAGAGACTTTGCCACATCACCCAGAGACTGTGCCACATCACCCAGCGACTGTGCCACATCACCCAGCGACTGTCACATCTCCCTGAGAGTCTGTGCCACATCACCCACCGACTGTGCCACATCACCCAGCGACTGTCACATGACCAAGCGACTGTGCCACATCACCCAGCAACTGTGCCATCTCCCTGAGCGTCTGTGCTACATCACCCAGCGACTGTGCCACATCACCCAGCGACTGTGCCATCTCCCTGAGAGTCTGTGCCACATTACCCAGCGACTGTCACATCACGCAGCGACTGTGCCACATCACCCAGCGACTGTGCCACATCACCCAGCGACTGTGCCACATCACCCAGCGACTGCACCACATCACCCAGCGACTGTGCCACATCACCCAGCGACTGTGCCACATCACCCAGCGACTGTCACATCACCCAGCGACTGTGCCACATCACCCAGCGACTGTCACATCACCCAGCGAGTGTGCCATCTCCCTGAGCGTCTGTGCCACATCACCCAGCGACTGTCACATCACCCAGCGAGTGTGCCATCTCCCTGAGCGACTGTGCCACATCACCCAGCGACTGTGCCACATCACCCAGCGACTGTGCCACATCACCCAGCGACTGTCACATGACCCAGCGACTGTCACATGACCCAGGGACTGTGCCACATCACCCAGCGACTGTGCCATCTCCCTGAGCATCTGTGCTACATCACCCAGCGACTGTGCCACATCACCCAGCGACTGTGCCATCTCCCTGAGAGTCTGTGCCATATCACCCAGCGACTGTCACATTACCCAGCGACTGTGCCACATCACCCAGCGACTGTGCCACATCACCCAGCGACTGTGCCATCTCCCTGAGCGTCTGTGCCACATCACCCAGCGACTGTGCCACATCACCCAGCGACTGTCACATCACCCAGCGACTGTGCCACATCACCCAGCGACTGTGCCATCTCCCTGAGCGTCTGTGCCACATCACCCAGTGACTGTGCCACATCACCCAGCGACTGTGCCACATCACCCAGCGACTGTGCCACATCACCCAGCGACTGTCACATCACCCAGCAACTGTGCCACATCACCCAGCGACTGTCACATCACCCAGCGACTGTGCCACATCACCCAGCGAATGTGCCACATCCCCCAGCGACTGTGCCACATTAACCAGCGACTGTCACATCACCCAGCGACTGTGCCACATCACCCAGCGACTGTCACATCACCCAGCGACTGTCACATCACCCAGCGACTGTCACATCACCCAGAGACTGTCACATCACCAGCGACTGTGCCACATCACCCAGCCACTGTGCCACATCACCCAGCGACTGTGTCACATCACCCAGCGACTGTGCCACATCACCCAGCGACTGTCACATCACCCAGCGACTGTGTCACATCACCCAGCGACTGTGCCACATCACCCAGCGACTGTGCCACATCACCCAGCGACTGTGTCACATCACCCAGCGACTGTCACATCACCCAGCGACTGTGCCACATCACCCAGCGACTGTGTCACATCACCCAGCGACTGTGCCACATCACCCAGCGACTGTGTCACATCACCCAGCGACTGTGCCACATCACCCAGCGACTGTGTCACATCACCCAGCGACTGTGCCATCTCCCTGAGAGTCTGTGCCACATCACCCAGCGACTGTCACATCACCCAGCGACTGTCCCATCACCCAGCGACTGTCACATCACCCAGCGACTGTGCCACATCACCCAGCGACTGTCACATCACCCAGCGACTGTGCCACATCACCCAGCGACTGTGTCACATCACCCAGCGACTGTGCCACATCACCCAGCGACTGTGCCATCTCCCTGAGAGTCTGTGCCACATCACCCAGCGACTGTGCCACATCACCCAGCGACTGTCACATCACCCAGCGACTGTGTCACATCACCCCGCGACTGTGCCACATCACCTAGCGACTGTGCCACATCACCCAGCGACTGTGCCACATCACCCAGCGACTGTGCCATCTCCCCGAGAGTCTGTGCCACATCACCCAGCGACAGTGCCACATCACCCAGCGACTGTGCCACATCACCCAGCAACTGCGCCACCGCCCTGAGAGTCTGTGCCACATCACCCAGCGACTGTACCACATCACCCAGCGACTGTGCCACATCACCCAGCGAGTGTGCCACATCACCCAATGACTGTGGCACATCACCCAGCGACTGTGCCACATCACCCAGCGACTGTGCCACATCACCCAGCGACTGTCACATCACCCAGCGACTGTGCCACATCACCCAGCGACTGTGTCACATCAACCAGCGACTGTCACATCACCCAGCGACTGTCACATCACCCAGCGACTGTGCCACATCACCCAGCGACTGTGCCACATCACCCAGCGACTGTCACATCACCCAGCGACTGTGCCACATCACCCAGCGACTGTGCCACATCACCCAGCGACTGTCACATCACCCAGCGACTGTCACATCACCCAGCGACTGTGCCATCTCCCTGAGAGTCTGCGTCACATCACCCAGCGACTGTGCCACATCACCCCGTGACTGTCACATCACCGAGCGACTGTACCACATCACCCAGCGACTGTCACATCACCCAGCGACTGTACCACATCACCCAGCGACTGTGTCACATCACTCAGCGACTGTGCCACAACACCCAACGACTTTACCATCACCCAGCGACTGTGCCACATCACCCAGCGACTGTGCCACATCACCCAGCGATTGTGCAACATCACCCAGCGACTGTCACATCACCCAGCGACTGTGCCACATCACCCAGCGACTTTCCCATCACCCAGCGACTGTGCCACATCACCCAGCGACTGTGCCACATCACCCAGCGACGGTCACATCACCCAGCGACTGTGCCACATCACCCAGCGACTGTCACTTCACCCAGCGACTGTGCCATCTCCCTGAGAGTCTGTGCCACATCACCCAGCGACTGTGCCACATCACCCAGCGACTGTGCCATCTCCCTGAGAGTCTGTGCCACATCACCCAGCGACTGTGTCACATCACCCAGCGACTGTGCCACATCACCCAGCGACTGTCACATCACCAAGCGACTGTGCCACATCACCCAGCGACTGTCACATCTCCCTGAGAGTCTGTGCCACATCACCCACCGACTGTGCCACATCACCCAGCGACTGTCACATCACCCACCGACTGTGCCACATCACCCAGCGACTGTGCCATCTCCCTGAGAGTCTGTGCCACATCACCCAGCGACTGTCACATCACCCAGCGACTGTCCCATCACCCAGCGACTGTCACATCACCCAGCGACTGTGCCACATCACCCAGCGACTGTCACATCACCCAGCGACTGTGCCACATCACCCAGCGACTGTGTCACATCACCCAGCGACTGTGCCACATCACCCAGCGACTGTCACATCACCCAGCGACTGTGTCACATCACCCAGCGACTGTGCCACATCACCCAGCGACTGTGCCACATCACCCAGCGACTGTGTCACATCACCCAGCGACTGTCACATCACCCAGCGACTGTGCCACATCACCCAGCGACTGTGTCACATCACCCAGCGACTGTGCCACATCACCCAGCGACTGTGTCACATCACCCAGCGACTGTGCCACATCACCCAGCGACTGTGTCACATCACCCAGCGACTGTGCCATCTCCCTGAGAGTCTGTGCCACATCACCCAGCGACTGTCACATCACCCAGCGACTGTCCCATCACCCAGCGACTGTCACATCACCCAGCGACTGTGCCACATCACCCAGCGACTGTCACATCACCCAGCGACTGTGCCACATCACCCAGCGACTGTGTCACATCACCCAGCGACTGTGCCACATCACCCAGCGACTGTGCCATCTCCCTGAGAGTCTGTGCCACATCACCCAGCGACTGTGCCACATCACCCAGCGACTGTCACATCACCCAGCGACTGTGTCACATCACCCCGCGACTGTGCCACATCACCTAGCGACTGTGCCACATCACCCAGCGACTGTGCCACATCACCCAGCGACTGTGCCATCTCCCCGAGAGTCTGTGCCACATCACCCAGCGACAGTGCCACATCACCCAGCGACTGTGCCACATCACCCAGCAACTGCGCCACCGCCCTGAGAGTCTGTGCCACATCACCCAGCGACTGTACCACATCACCCAGCGACTGTGCCACATCACCCAGCGAGTGTGCCACATCACCCAATGACTGTGGCACATCACCCAGCGACTGTGCCACATCACCCAGCGACTGTGCCACATCACCCAATGACTGTGGCACATCACCCAGCGACTGTGCCACATCACCCAACGACTGTCACATCACCGAGCGACTGTACCACATCACCCAGCGACTGTCACATCACCCAGCGACTGTACCACATCACCCAGCGACTGTGTCACATCACTCAGCGACTGTGCCACAACACCCAACGACTTTACCATCACCCAGCGACTGTGCCACATCACCCAGCGACTGTGCCACATCACCCAGCGATTGTGCAACATCACCCAGCGACTGTCACATCACCCAGCGACTGTGCCACATCACCCAGCGACTTTCCCATCACCCAGCGACTGTGCCACATCACCCAGCGACTGTGCCACATCACCCAGCGACGGTCACATCACCCAGCGACTGTGCCACATCACCCAGCGACTGTCACTTCACCCAGCGACTGTGCCATCTCCCTGAGAGTCTGTGCCACATCACCCAGCGACTGTGCCACATCACCCAGCGACTGTGCCATCTCCCTGAGAGTCTGTGCCACATCACCCAGCGACTGTGTCACATCACCCAGCGACTGTGCCACATCACCCAGCGACTGTCACATCACCAAGCGACTGTGCCACATCACCCAGCGACTGTCACATCTCCCTGAGAGTCTGTGCCACATCACCCACCGACTGTGCCACATCACCCAGCGACTGTCACATCACCCACCGACTGTGCCACATCACCCAGCGACTGTGCCATCTCCCTGAGCGTCTGTGCTACATCACCCAGCGACTGTGCCACATCACCCAGCGACTGTGCCATCTCCCGGAGAGTCTGTGCCACATCACCCAGCGACTGTCACATCACCCAGCGACTGTGCCACATCACCCAGCGACTCTGCCATCTCCCTGAGCGTCTGTGCCACATCACCCAGCGACTGTGCCACATCACCCAGCGACTGTACCACATCACCCAGCGACTGTGCCACATCACCCAGCGACTGTGCAACATCACCCAGCGACTGTCACATCACCCAGCGACTGTGTCACATCACCCAGCGACTGTGCCACATCACCCAGCGACTGTGCCATCTCCCCGAGAGTCTGTGCCACATCACCCAGCGACAGTGCCACATCACCCAGCGACTGTGCCACATCACCCAGCGACTGTACCACATCACCCAGCGACTGTGCCACATCACCCAGCGACTGTGCCACATCACCCAATGACTGTGCCACATCACCCAGCGACTCTGCCACATCACCCAGCGACTGTGCCACATCACCCAGCGACTGTCACATCACCCAGCGACTGTGCCACATCACCCAGCGACTGTGTCACATCAACCAGCGACTGTCACATAACCCAGCGACTGTCACATCACCCAGCGACTGTGCCACATCAACCAGCGACTGTGCCACATCACCCAGCGACTGTCACATCACCCAGCGACTGTGCCACATCACCCAGCGACTCTACCACATCACCCAGCGACTGTGCCACATCACCCAGCGACTGTCACATCACCCAGCGACTGTCACATCACCCAGCGACTGTGCCACATCACCCAGCGACTGTGCCACATCACCCAGCGACTGTGCCACATCACCCAGCGACTGTGCCATCTCCCCGAGAGTCTGTGCCACATCACCCAGCGACAGTGCCACATCACCCAGCGACTGTGCCACATCACCCAGCGACTGCGCCACCGCCCTGAGAGTCTGTGCCACATCACCCAGCGACTGTACCACATCACCCAGCGACTGTGCCACATCACCCAATGACTGTGCCACATCACCCAGCGACTCTGCCACATCACCCAGCGACTGTGCCACATCACCCAGCGACTGTCACATCACCCAGCGACTGTGCCACATCACCCAGCGACTGTGTCACATCAACCAGCGACTGTCACATCACCCAGCGACTGTCACATCACCCAGCGACTGTGCCACATCACCCAGCGACTGTGCCACATCACCCAGCGACTGTCACATCACCCAGCGACTGTGCCACATCACCCAGCGACTCTACCACATCACCCAGCGACTGTGCCACATCACCCAGCGACTGTCACATCACCCAGCGACTGTCACATCACCCAGCGACTGTGCCATCTCCCTGAGAGTCTGCGCCACATCACCCAGCGACTGTGCCACATCACCCAGTGACTGTCACATCACCGAGCGACTGTACCACATCACCCAGCGACTGTGTCACATCACTCAGCGACTGTGCCACAACACCCAACGACTGTGTCACATCACTCAGCGACTGTCACATCACCCAGCGACTGTACCACATCACCCAGCGACTGTCACATCACCCAGCGACTGTACCACATCACCCAGCGACTGTGTCACATCACTCAGCGACTGTGCCACAACACCCAACGACTTTACCATCACCCAGCGACTGTGCCACATCACCCAGCGACGGTCACATCACCCAGCGACTGTGCCACATCACCCAGCGACGGTCACATCACCCAGCGACTGTGCCACATCACCCAGCGACTGTCACTTCACCCAGCGACTGTGCCATCTCCCTGAGAGTCTGTGCCACATCACCCAGCGACTGTGCCACATCACCCAGCGACTGTGCCATCTCCCTGAGAGTCTGTGCCACATCACCCAGCGACTGTGTCACATCACCCAGCGACTGTGCCACATCACCCAGCGACTGTCACATCACCAAGCGACTGTGCCACATCACCCAGCGACTGTCACATCTCCCTGAGAGTCTGTGCCACATCACCCACCGACTGTGCCACATCACCCAGCGACTGTCACATCACCCACCGACTGTGCCACATCACCCAGCGACTGTGCCATCTCCCTGAGCGTCTGTGCTACATCACCCAGCGACTGTGCCACATCACCCAGCGACTGTGCCATCTCCCGGAGAGTCTGTGCCACATCACCCAGCGACTGTCACATCACCCAGCGACTTAGCCACATCACCCAGCGACTCTGCCATCTCCCTGAGCGTCTGTGCCACATCACCCAGCGACTGTGCCACATCACCCAGCGACTGTACCACATCACCCAGCGACTGTGCCACATCACCCAGCGACTGTGCAACATCACCCAGCGACTGTCACATCACCCAGCGACTGTGCCACATCACCCAGCGACTGCGCCACATCACCCAGCGACTGTGCCATCTCCCTGAGAGTCTGTGCCACATCACCGAGCGACTGTCACATCACCCAGCGACTGTGTCACATCACCCAGCGACTGTGCCACATCACCCAGCGACTTTCCCATCACCCAGCGACTGTGCCACATCACCCAGCGACTGTGCCACATCACCCAGCGACGGTCACATCACCCAGCGACTGTGCCACATCACCCAGCGACTGTCACTTCACCCAGCGACTGTGCCATCTCCCTGAGAGTCTGTGCCACATCACCCAGCGACTGTGCCACATCACCCAGCGACTGTGCCATCTCCCTGAGAGTCTGTGCCACATCACCCAGCGACTGTGTCACATCACCCAGCGACTGTGCCACATCACCCAGCGACTGTCACATCACCAAGCGACTGTGCCACATCACCCAGCGACTGTCACATCTCCCTGAGAGTCTGTGCCACATCACCCACCGACTGTGCCACATCACCCAGCGACTGTCACATCACCCACCGACTGTGCCACATCACCCAGCGACTGTGCCATCTCCCTGAGCGTCTGTGCTACATCACCCAGCGACTGTGCCACATCACCCAGCGACTGTGCCATCTCCCGGAGAGTCTGTGCCACATCACCCAGCGACTGTCACATCACCCAGCGACTGTGCCACATCACCCAGCGACTCTGCCATCTCCCTGAGCGTCTGTGCCACATCACCCAGCGACTGTGCCACATCACCCAGCGACTGTACCACATCACCCAGCGACTGTGCCACATCACCCAGCGACTGTGCAACATCACCCAGCGACTGTCACATCACCCAGCGACTGTGCCACATCACCCAGCGACTGCGCCACATCACCCAGCGACTGTGCCATCTCCCTGAGAGTCTGTGCCACATCACCGAGCGACTGTCACATCACCCAGCGACTGTGCCACATCACCCAGCGACTGTGCCGCATCACCCAGCGACTGTGCCATCTCCCTGAGAGTCTGTGCCACATCACCGTGCGACTGTCACATCACCCAGCGACTCTGCCACATCACCCAGCGACTGTGCCACATCACCCAGCGACTGTGCCATCTCCCTGAGAGTCTGTGCCACATTACCCAGCGACTGTCACATCACGCAGCGACTGTGCCACATCACCCAGCGACTGTGCCATCTCCCTGAGCGTCTGTGCCACATCACCCAGCGACTGTGCCACATCACCCAGCGACTGCACCACATCACCCAGCGACTGTGCCACATCACCCAGCGACTGTGCCACATCACCCAGCGACTGTCACATCACCCAGCGACTGTGCCACATCACCCAGCGACTGTCACATCACCCAGCGAGTGTGCCATCTCCCTGAGCGTCTGTGCCACATCACCCAGCGACTGTCACATCACCCAGCGAGTGTGCCATCTCCCTGAGCGACTGTGCCACATCACCCAGCGACTGTGCCACATCACCCAGCGACTGTCACATCACCCAGCGACTGTCACATGACCCAGGGACTGTGCCACATCACCCAGCGACTGTGCCATCTCCCTGAGCGTCTGTGCTACATCACCCAGCGACTGTGCCACATCACCCAGCGACTGTGCCATCTCCCTGAGAGTCTGTGCCATATCACCCAGCGACTGTCACATTACCCAGCGACTGTGCCACATCACCCAGCGACTGTGCCATCTCCCTGAGCGTCTGTGCCACATCACCCAGCGACTGTGCCACATCACCCAGCGACTGTGCCACATCACCCAGCGACTGTGCCATCTCCCTGAGCGTCTGTGCCACATCACCCAGTGACTGTCACATCACCCAGCGACTGTGCCACATCACCCAGCGACTGTCACATCACCCAGCGACTGTGCCACATCACCCAGCGACTGTCACATCACCCAGCGACTGTGCCACATCACCCAGCGACTGTCACATCACCCAGCGACTGTGCCATCTCCCTGAGCGTCTGTGCCATATCACCCAACGACTGTCACATCACCCAGCGAATGTGCCACATCCCCCAGCGACTGTGCCACATTAACCAGCGACTGTCACATCACCCAGCGACTGTGCCACATCACCCAGCGACTGTGTCACATCACCCAGCGACTGTCACATCACCCAGCGACTGTCACATCACCAGCGACTGTGCCACATCACCCAGCCACTGTGCCACATCACCCAGCGACTGTGCCACATCACCCAGCGACTGTGCCACATCACCCAGCGACTGTCACATCACCCAGCGACTGTCACATCACCCAGCGACTGTCACATCACCCAGCGACTCACATCACCTAGCGACTGTGCCATCTCCCTGAGAGTCTGTGCCACATCACCCAGCGACTGTCACATCACCCACCGACTGTGCCACATCACCCAGCGACTGTCACATCACCCACCGACTGTGTCACATCACCCAGCGACTGTCCCATCACCCAGCGACTGTCACATCACCCAGCGACTGTCACATCACCCAGCGACTGTGCCACATCACCCAGCGACTGTGCCTCATCACCCAGCGACTGTGCCACATCACCCAGCGACTGTGCCACATCACCCAATGACTGTCACATCACCCAACGACTGTTCCACATCACCCAGCGACTGTCACATCACCCAGCGACTGTGCCATCTCCCTGAGAGTCTGTGCCACATCACCCAGCGACTGTGCCACATCACCCAGCGACTGTCACATCACCCAGCGACTGTGCCACATCACCCAGCGACTGTGCCACATCACCCAGCGACTGTCACATCACCCAGCAACTGTGCCACATCACCCAGCGACTGTGCCATCTCCCTGAGAGTCTGTGCCACATCACCCAGCGACTGTGTCACATCACCCAGCGACTGTGCCACATCACCCAGCGACTGTCACTTCACCCAGCGACTGTGCCATCTCCCTGAGAGTCTGTGCCACATCACCCAGCGACTGTGCCACATCACCCAGCGACTGTCACATCACCCAGCGACTGTGTCACATCACCCCGCGACTGTGCCACATCACCCAGCGACTGTGCCACATCACCCAGCGACTGTGCCACATCACCCAGCGACTGTGCCTCCTCCCGGGAGTCTGTGCCACATCACCCAGCGACTGTGCCACATCACCCAGCGACTGTGCCACATCACCCAGCGACTGTGCCTCCTCCCGGGAGTCTGTGCCACATCACCCAGCGACAGTGCCACATCACCCAGCGACTGTGCCACATCACCCAGCGACTGCGCCACCGCCCTGAGAGTCTGTGCCACATCACCCAGCGACTGTACCACATCACCCAGCGACTGTGCCACATCACCCAGCGACTGTGCCACATCACCCAATGACTGTGCCACATCACCCAGCGACTGTGCCACATCACCCAGCGACTGTGCCACATCACCCAGCGACTGTCACATCACCCAGCGACTGTGCCACATCACCCAGCGACTGTGTCACATCAACCAGCGACTGTCACATCACCCAGCGACTGTCACATCACCCAGCGACTGTGCCACATCACCCAGCGACTGTCACATCACCCAGCGACTGTGCCACATCACCCAGCGACTGTCACATCACCCAGCGACTGTGCCACATCACCCAGCGACTCTACCACATCACCCAGCGACTGTGCCACATCACCCAGCGACTGTCACATCACCCAGCGACTGTCACATCACCCAGCGACTGTGCCATCTCCCTGAGAGTCTGTGCCACATCACCCACCGACTGTGCCTCATCACACAGCGACTGTCACATCACCCACCGACTGTGCCACATCACCCAGCGACTGTGCGATCTCCCTGAGCATCTGCCCTACATCACCCAGAGACTGTGCCACATCACCCAGCGACTGTGCCACATCACCGACCGACTGTGCCACATCACCCAGCGACTGTCACATCTCCCTGAGAGTCTGTGCCACATCACCCACCGACTGTGCCTCATCACACAGCGACTGTCACATCACCCACCGACTGTGCCACATCACCCAGCGACTGTGCCATCTCCCTGAGAGTCTGTGCCACATCACCCAGCGACTGTCACATCACCCACCGACTGTGCCACATCACCCAGCGACTGTCACATCACCCAGCGACTGTGCCACATCACCCAGCGACTGTGCCATCTCCCTGAGAGTCTGTGCCACATCACCCAGCGACTGTGTCACATCACCCAGCGACTGTGCCACATCACCCAGCGACTGTCACCACCCAGCGAATGTGCCATCTCCCTGAGAGTCTGTGCCACATCACCCAGCGACTGTGCCACATCATCCAGTGACTGTCACATCACCCAGCGACTGTACCACATCACCCAGCGACTGTGCCACATCACCCAACGACTGTGCCACATCACCCAGCGACTGTCACATCACCCAGCGACTGTGCCATCTCCCTGAGCGA
Source organism: Scyliorhinus torazame (assembly GCF_047496885.1). NCBI lineage: Eukaryota > Metazoa > Chordata > Chondrichthyes > Carcharhiniformes > Scyliorhinidae > Scyliorhinus > Scyliorhinus torazame. The sequence continues at coordinate 5,822,411 of NC_092712.1, forward strand.
CTGTGTCACATCACCCAGCGACTGTCACATCACGCAGCGACTGTGTCACATCACCCAGCGACTGTGCCACATCACCCAGCGATTGTGCCATCTCCCCGAGAGGCTGTGCCACATCACCCAGCGACTGTGCCACATCACCCAGCGACTGTGCCACCGCCCTGAGAGTCTGTGCCACATCACCCAGCGACTGTACCACATCACCCTGCGACTGTGCCACATCACCCAACGACTGTGCCACATCAACCAGCGACTGTGCCACATCACCCAACGACTGTCACATCACCCAGCGACTGTGCCACATCAACCAGCGACTGTGCCATCTCCCTGAGCGACTGTGTCACATCACCCAGCGACTGTGCCACATCACCCAGCGACTGTGCCACATCACCCAGCGACTGTGCCACATCACCCAGCGACTGTGGCACATCACCCAGCGACTGTGCCACATCACCCAGCGACTGTGCCACATCACCCAGCGACTGTGCCACATCACCCAGCGACTGTGCCACATCACCCAGCGACTGTGTCACATCACCCAGCGACTGTGCCACATCACCCAGCGACTGTGACATCACCCAGCGACTGTGGCACATCACCCAGCGACTGTGCCACATCACCCAGCGACTGTGCCACATCACCCAGCGACTGTGCCACATCACCCAGCGACTGTGCCACATCACCCAGCGACTGTGTCACATCACCCAGCGACTTTGCCACATCACCCAGCGACTGTGCCACATCACCCAGCGACTGTGTCACATCACCCAGCGACTGTGCCACATCACCCAGCGACTGTGCCACATCACCCAGCGACTGTGCCACATCACCCAGCGACTGTGCCACATCACCCAGCGACTGTGCCACATCACCCAGCGACTGTGTCACATCACCCAGCGACTGTCACATCACCCAGCGACTGTCACATCACCCAGCGACTGTGCCACATCACCCAGCGACTGTGCCACATCACCCAACGACTGTGCCACATCACCCAGCGACTGTGCCACATCACCCAGCGACTGTGCCACATCACCCAGCGACTGTGCCACATCACCCAGCGACTGTCACATCACCCAGCGACTGTGCCACATCACCCAGCGACTGTGCCACATCACCCAGCGACTGTGCCACATCACCCAGCGACTGTGTCACATCACCCAGCGACTGTGCCACATCACCCAGCGACTGTGCCACATCACCCAGCGACTGTGTCACATCACCCAGCGACTGTGCCACATCACCCAGCGACTGTGCCACATCACCCAGCGACTGTGCCACATCACCCAGCGACTGTGCCACATCACCCAGCGACTGTGCCACATCACCCAGCGACTGTGCCACATCACCCAGCGACTGTCACATCACCCAGCGACTGTGCCACATCACCCAGCGACTGTGTCACATCACCCAGCGACTGTGTCACATCACCCAGCGACTGTCACATCACCCAGCGACTGTCACATCACCCAGCGACTGTGCCACATCACCCAGAGACTTTGCCACATCACCCAGAGACTGTCACATCACCCAGCGACTGTGCCACATCACCCAGCGACTGTGCCACATCACCCAGCGACTGTCACATCACCCAGCGACTGTCACATCTCCCTGAGAGTCTGTGCCACATCACCCAGCGACTGTGCCACATCACCCACCGACTGTGCCACATCACCCAGCGACTGTGCCACATCACCCAGCGACTGTCACATCACCCAGCGACTGTCACATCTCCCTGAGAGTCTGTGCCACATCACCCAGCGACTGTGCCACATCACCCACCGACTGTGCCACATCACCCAGCGACTGTCACATGACCCAGCGACTGTCACATCACCCAGCGACTGTGCCACATCACCCAGCGACTGTGCCATCTCCCTGAGCGTCTGTGCTACATCACCCAGCGACTGTGCCACATCACCCAGCGACTGTGCCATCTCCCTGAGCTTCTGTGCCACATCACCCAGCGACTGTGTCACATCACCCAGCGACTGTGCCACATCACCCAGCGACTGTCACATCACCCAGCGACTGTGTCACATCACCCAGCGACTGTGCCACATCACCCAGCGACTGTGCCACATCACCCAGCGACTGTGTCACATCACCCAGCGACTGTCACATCACCCAGCGACTGTGCCACATCACCCAGCGACTGTGTCACATCACCCAGCGACTGTGCCACATCACCCAGCGACTGTGTCACATCACCCAGCGACTGTGCCACATCACCCAGCGACTGTGTCACATCACCCAGCGACTGTGCCATCTCCCTGAGAGTCTGTGCCACATCACCCAGCGACTGTCACATCACCCAGCGACTGTCCCATCACCCAGCGACTGTCACATCACCCAGCGACTGTGCCACATCACCCAGCGACTGTCACATCACCCAGCGACTGTGCCACATCACCCAGCGACTGTGTCACATCACCCAGCGACTGTGCCACATCACCCAGCGACTGTGCCATCTCCCTGAGAGTCTGTGCCACATCACCCAGCGACTGTGCCACATCACCCAGCGACTGTCACATCACCCAGCGACTGTGTCACATCACCCCGCGACTGTGCCACATCACCTAGCGACTGTGCCACATCACCCAGCGACTGTGCCACATCACCCAGCGACTGTGCCATCTCCCCGAGAGTCTGTGCCACATCACCCAGCGACAGTGCCACATCACCCAGCGACTGTGCCACATCACCCAGCAACTGCGCCACCGCCCTGAGAGTCTGTGCCACATCACCCAGCGACTGTACCACATCACCCAGCGACTGTGCCACATCACCCAGCGAGTGTGCCACATCACCCAATGACTGTGGCACATCACCCAGCGACTGTGCCACATCACCCAGCGACTGTGCCACATCACCCAATGACTGTGGCACATCACCCAGCGACTGTGCCACATCACCCAACGACTGTCACATCACCGAGCGACTGTACCACATCACCCAGCGACTGTCACATCACCCAGCGACTGTACCACATCACCCAGCGACTGTGTCACATCACTCAGCGACTGTGCCACAACACCCAACGACTTTACCATCACCCAGCGACTGTGCCACATCACCCAGCGACTGTGCCACATCACCCAGCGATTGTGCAACATCACCCAGCGACTGTCACATCACCCAGCGACTGTGCCACATCACCCAGCGACTTTCCCATCACCCAGCGACTGTGCCACATCACCCAGCGACTGTGCCACATCACCCAGCGACGGTCACATCACCCAGCGACTGTGCCACATCACCCAGCGACTGTCACTTCACCCAGCGACTGTGCCATCTCCCTGAGAGTCTGTGCCACATCACCCAGCGACTGTGCCACATCACCCAGCGACTGTGCCATCTCCCTGAGAGTCTGTGCCACATCACCCAGCGACTGTGTCACATCACCCAGCGACTGTGCCACATCACCCAGCGACTGTCACATCACCAAGCGACTGTGCCACATCACCCAGCGACTGTCACATCTCCCTGAGAGTCTGTGCCACATCACCCACCGACTGTGCCACATCACCCAGCGACTGTCACATCACCCACCGACTGTGCCACATCACCCAGCGACTGTGCCATCTCCCTGAGCGTCTGTGCTACATCACCCAGCGACTGTGCCACATCACCCAGCGACTGTGCCATCTCCCGGAGAGTCTGTGCCACATCACCCAGCGACTGTCACATCACCCAGCGACTGTGCCACATCACCCAGCGACTCTGCCATCTCCCTGAGCGTCTGTGCCACATCACCCAGCGACTGTGCCACATCACCCAGCGACTGTACCACATCACCCAGCGACTGTGCCACATCACCCAGCGACTGTGCAACATCACCCAGCGACTGTCACATCACCCAGCGACTGTGTCACATCACCCAGCGACTGTGCCACATCACCCAGCGACTGTGCCATCTCCCCGAGAGTCTGTGCCACATCACCCAGCGACAGTGCCACATCACCCAGCGACTGTGCCACATCACCCAGCGACTGTACCACATCACCCAGCGACTGTGCCACATCACCCAGCGACTGTGCCACATCACCCAATGACTGTGCCACATCACCCAGCGACTCTGCCACATCACCCAGCGACTGTGCCACATCACCCAGCGACTGTCACATCACCCAGCGACTGTGCCACATCACCCAGCGACTGTGTCACATCAACCAGCGACTGTCACATAACCCAGCGACTGTCACATCACCCAGCGACTGTGCCACATCAACCAGCGACTGTGCCACATCACCCAGCGACTGTCACATCACCCAGCGACTGTGCCACATCACCCAGCGACTCTACCACATCACCCAGCGACTGTGCCACATCACCCAGCGACTGTCACATCACCCAGCGACTGTCACATCACCCAGCGACTGTGCCACATCACCCAGCGACTGTGCCACATCACCCAGCGACTGTGCCACATCACCCAGCGACTGTGCCATCTCCCCGAGAGTCTGTGCCACATCACCCAGCGACAGTGCCACATCACCCAGCGACTGTGCCACATCACCCAGCGACTGCGCCACCGCCCTGAGAGTCTGTGCCACATCACCCAGCGACTGTACCACATCACCCAGCGACTGTGCCACATCACCCAATGACTGTGCCACATCACCCAGCGACTCTGCCACATCACCCAGCGACTGTGCCACATCACCCAGCGACTGTCACATCACCCAGCGACTGTGCCACATCACCCAGCGACTGTGTCACATCAACCAGCGACTGTCACATCACCCAGCGACTGTCACATCACCCAGCGACTGTGCCACATCACCCAGCGACTGTGCCACATCACCCAGCGACTGTCACATCACCCAGCGACTGTGCCACATCACCCAGCGACTCTACCACATCACCCAGCGACTGTGCCACATCACCCAGCGACTGTCACATCACCCAGCGACTGTCACATCACCCAGCGACTGTGCCATCTCCCTGAGAGTCTGCGCCACATCACCCAGCGACTGTGCCACATCACCCAGTGACTGTCACATCACCGAGCGACTGTACCACATCACCCAGCGACTGTGTCACATCACCCAGCGACTGTGCCACATCACCCAGCGACTGTCACATCACCAAGCGACTGTGCCACATCACCCAGCGACTGTCACATCTCCCTGAGAGTCTGTGCCACATCACCCACCGACTGTGCCACATCACCCAGCGACTGTCACATCACCCACCGACTGTGCCACATCACCCAGCGACTGTGCCATCTCCCTGAGCGTCTGTGCTACATCACCCAGCGACTGTGCCACATCACCCAGCGACTGTGCCATCTCCCGGAGAGTCTGTGCCACATCACCCAGCGACTGTCACATCACCCAGCGACTGTGCCACATCACCCAGCGACTCTGCCATCTCCCTGAGCGTCTGTGCCACATCACCCAGCGACTGTGCCACATCACCCAGCGACTGTACCACATCACCCAGCGACTGTGCCACATCACCCAGCGACTGTGCAACATCACCCAGCGACTGTCACATCACCCAGCGACTGTGTCACATCACCCAGCGACTGTGCCACATCACCCAGCGACTGTGCCATCTCCCCGAGAGTCTGTGCCACATCACCCAGCGACAGTGCCACATCACCCAGCGACTGTGCCACATCACCCAGCGACTGTACCACATCACCCAGCGACTGTGCCACATCACCCAGCGACTGTGCCACATCACCCAATGACTGTGCCACATCACCCAGCGACTCTGCCACATCACCCAGCGACTGTGCCACATCACCCAGCGACTGTCACATCACCCAGCGACTGTGCCACATCACCCAGCGACTGTGTCACATCAACCAGCGACTGTCACATAACCCAGCGACTGTCACATCACCCAGCGACTGTGCCACATCAACCAGCGACTGTGCCACATCACCCAGCGACTGTCACATCACCCAGCGACTGTGCCACATCACCCAGCGACTCTACCACATCACCCAGCGACTGTGCCACATCACCCAGCGACTGTCACATCACCCAGCGACTGTCACATCACCCAGCGACTGTGCCACATCACCCAGCGACTGTGCCACATCACCCAGCGACTGTGCCACATCACCCAGCGACTGTGCCATCTCCCCGAGAGTCTGTGCCACATCACCCAGCGACAGTGCCACATCACCCAGCGACTGTGCCACATCACCCAGCGACTGCGCCACCGCCCTGAGAGTCTGTGCCACATCACCCAGCGACTGTACCACATCACCCAGCGACTGTGCCACATCACCCAATGACTGTGCCACATCACCCAGCGACTCTGCCACATCACCCAGCGACTGTGCCACATCACCCAGCGACTGTCACATCACCCAGCGACTGTGCCACATCACCCAGCGACTGTGTCACATCAACCAGCGACTGTCACATCACCCAGCGACTGTCACATCACCCAGCGACTGTGCCACATCACCCAGCGACTGTGCCACATCACCCAGCGACTGTCACATCACCCAGCGACTGTGCCACATCACCCAGCGACTCTACCACATCACCCAGCGACTGTGCCACATCACCCAGCGACTGTCACATCACCCAGCGACTGTCACATCACCCAGCGACTGTGCCATCTCCCTGAGAGTCTGCGCCACATCACCCAGCGACTGTGCCACATCACCCAGTGACTGTCACATCACCGAGCGACTGTACCACATCACCCAGCGACTGTGTCACATCACTCAGCGACTGTGCCACAACACCCAACGACTGTGTCACATCACTCAGCGACTGTCACATCACCCAGCGACTGTACCACATCACCCAGCGACTGTCACATCACCCAGCGACTGTACCACATCACCCAGCGACTGTGTCACATCACTCAGCGACTGTGCCACAACACCCAACGACTTTACCATCACCCAGCGACTGTGCCACATCACCCAGCGACGGTCACATCACCCAGCGACTGTGCCACATCACCCAGCGACGGTCACATCACCCAGCGACTGTGCCACATCACCCAGCGACTGTCACTTCACCCAGCGACTGTGCCATCTCCCTGAGAGTCTGTGCCACATCACCCAGCGACTGTGCCACATCACCCAGCGACTGTGCCATCTCCCTGAGAGTCTGTGCCACATCACCCAGCGACTGTGTCACATCACCCAGCGACTGTGCCACATCACCCAGCGACTGTCACATCACCAAGCGACTGTGCCACATCACCCAGCGACTGTCACATCTCCCTGAGAGTCTGTGCCACATCACCCACCGACTGTGCCACATCACCCAGCGACTGTCACATCACCCACCGACTGTGCCACATCACCCAGCGACTGTGCCATCTCCCTGAGCGTCTGTGCTACATCACCCAGCGACTGTGCCACATCACCCAGCGACTGTGCCATCTCCCGGAGAGTCTGTGCCACATCACCCAGCGACTGTCACATCACCCAGCGACTTAGCCACATCACCCAGCGACTCTGCCATCTCCCTGAGCGTCTGTGCCACATCACCCAGCGACTGTGCCACATCACCCAGCGACTGTACCACATCACCCAGCGACTGTGCCACATCACCCAGCGACTGTGCAACATCACCCAGCGACTGTCACATCACCCAGCGACTGTGCCACATCACCCAGCGACTGCGCCACATCACCCAGCGACTGTGCCATCTCCCTGAGAGTCTGTGCCACATCACCGAGCGACTGTCACATCACCCAGCGACTGTGTCACATCACCCAGCGACTGTGCCACATCACCCAGCGACTTTCCCATCACCCAGCGACTGTGCCACATCACCCAGCGACTGTGCCACATCACCCAGCGACGGTCACATCACCCAGCGACTGTGCCACATCACCCAGCGACTGTCACTTCACCCAGCGACTGTGCCATCTCCCTGAGAGTCTGTGCCACATCACCCAGCGACTGTGCCACATCACCCAGCGACTGTGCCATCTCCCTGAGAGTCTGTGCCACATCACCCAGCGACTGTGTCACATCACCCAGCGACTGTGCCACATCACCCAGCGACTGTCACATCACCAAGCGACTGTGCCACATCACCCAGCGACTGTCACATCTCCCTGAGAGTCTGTGCCACATCACCCACCGACTGTGCCACATCACCCAGCGACTGTCACATCACCCACCGACTGTGCCACATCACCCAGCGACTGTGCCATCTCCCTGAGCGTCTGTGCTACATCACCCAGCGACTGTGCCACATCACCCAGCGACTGTGCCATCTCCCGGAGAGTCTGTGCCACATCACCCAGCGACTGTCACATCACCCAGCGACTGTGCCACATCACCCAGCGACTCTGCCATCTCCCTGAGCGTCTGTGCCACATCACCCAGCGACTGTGCCACATCACCCAGCGACTGTACCACATCACCCAGCGACTGTGCCACATCACCCAGCGACTGTGCAACATCACCCAGCGACTGTCACATCACCCAGCGACTGTGTCACATCACCCAGCGACTGTGCCACATCACCCAGCGACTGTGCCATCTCCCCGAGAGTCTGTGCCACATCACCCAGCGACAGTGCCACATCACCCAGCGACTGTGCCACATCACCCAGCGACTGTACCACATCACCCAGCGACTGTGCCACATCACCCAGCGACTGTGCCACATCACCCAATGACTGTGCCACATCACCCAGCGACTCTGCCACATCACCCAGCGACTGTGCCACATCACCCAGCGACTGTCACATCACCCAGCGACTGTGCCACATCACCCAGCGACTGTGTCACATCAACCAGCGACTGTCACATAACCCAGCGACTGTCACATCACCCAGCGACTGTGCCACATCAACCAGCGACTGTGCCACATCACCCAGCGACTGTCACATCACCCAGCGACTGTGCCACATCACCCAGCGACTCTACCACATCACCCAGCGACTGTGCCACATCACCCAGCGACTGTCACATCACCCAGCGACTGTCACATCACCCAGCGACTGTGCCACATCACCCAGCGACTGTGCCACATCACCCAGCGACTGTGCCACATCACCCAGCGACTGTGCCATCTCCCCGAGAGTCTGTGCCACATCACCCAGCGACAGTGCCACATCACCCAGCGACTGTGCCACATCACCCAGCGACTGCGCCACCGCCCTGAGAGTCTGTGCCACATCACCCAGCGACTGTACCACATCACCCAGCGACTGTGCCACATCACCCAATGACTGTGCCACATCACCCAGCGACTCTGCCACATCACCCAGCGACTGTGCCACATCACCCAGCGACTGTCACATCACCCAGCGACTGTGCCACATCACCCAGCGACTGTGTCACATCAACCAGCGACTGTCACATCACCCAGCGACTGTCACATCACCCAGCGACTGTGCCACATCACCCAGCGACTGTGCCACATCACCCAGCGACTGTCACATCACCCAGCGACTGTGCCACATCACCCAGCGACTCTACCACATCACCCAGCGACTGTGCCACATCACCCAGCGACTGTCACATCACCCAGCGACTGTCACATCACCCAGCGACTGTGCCATCTCCCTGAGAGTCTGCGCCACATCACCCAGCGACTGTGCCACATCACCCAGTGACTGTCACATCACCGAGCGACTGTACCACATCACCCAGCGACTGTGTCACATCACTCAGCGACTGTGCCACAACACCCAACGACTGTGTCACATCACTCAGCGACTGTCACATCACCCAGCGACTGTACCACATCACCCAGCGACTGTCACATCACCCAGCGACTGTACCACATCACCCAGCGACTGTGTCACATCACTCAGCGACTGTGCCACAACACCCAACGACTTTACCATCACCCAGCGACTGTGCCACATCACCCAGCGACGGTCACATCACCCAGCGACTGTGCCACATCACCCAGCGACGGTCACATCACCCAGCGACTGTGCCACATCACCCAGCGACTGTCACTTCACCCAGCGACTGTGCCATCTCCCTGAGAGTCTGTGCCACATCACCCAGCGACTGTGCCACATCACCCAGCGACTGTGCCATCTCCCTGAGAGTCTGTGCCACATCACCCAGCGACTGTGTCACATCACCCAGCGACTGTGCCACATCACCCAGCGACTGTCACATCACCAAGCGACTGTGCCACATCACCCAGCGACTGTCACATCTCCCTGAGAGTCTGTGCCACATCACCCACCGACTGTGCCACATCACCCAGCGACTGTCACATCACCCACCGACTGTGCCACATCACCCAGCGACTGTGCCATCTCCCTGAGCGTCTGTGCTACATCACCCAGCGACTGTGCCACATCACCCAGCGACTGTGCCATCTCCCGGAGAGTCTGTGCCACATCACCCAGCGACTGTCACATCACCCAGCGACTTAGCCACATCACCCAGCGACTCTGCCATCTCCCTGAGCGTCTGTGCCACATCACCCAGCGACTGTGCCACATCACCCAGCGACTGTACCACATCACCCAGCGACTGTGCCACATCACCCAGCGACTGTGCAACATCACCCAGCGACTGTCACATCACCCAGCGACTGTGCCACATCACCCAGCGACTGCGCCACATCACCCAGCGACTGTGCCATCTCCCTGAGAGTCTGTGCCACATCACCGAGCGACTGTCACATCACCCAGCGACTGTGTCACATCACCCAGCGACTGTGCCACATCACCCAGCGACTTTCCCATCACCCAGCGACTGTGCCACATCACCCAGCGACTGTGCCACATCACCCAGCGACGGTCACATCACCCAGCGACTGTGCCACATCACCCAGCGACTGTCACTTCACCCAGCGACTGTGCCATCTCCCTGAGAGTCTGTGCCACATCACCCAGCGACTGTGCCACATCACCCAGCGACTGTGCCATCTCCCTGAGAGTCTGTGCCACATCACCCAGCGACTGTGTCACATCACCCAGCGACTGTGCCACATCACCCAGCGACTGTCACATCACCAAGCGACTGTGCCACATCACCCAGCGACTGTCACATCTCCCTGAGAGTCTGTGCCACATCACCCACCGACTGTGCCACATCACCCAGCGACTGTCACATCACCCACCGACTGTGCCACATCACCCAGCGACTGTGCCATCTCCCTGAGCGTCTGTGCTACATCACCCAGCGACTGTGCCACATCACCCAGCGACTGTGCCATCTCCCGGAGAGTCTGTGCCACATCACCCAGCGACTGTCACATCACCCAGCGACTGTGCCACATCACCCAGCGACTCTGCCATCTCCCTGAGCGTCTGTGCCACATCACCCAGCGACTGTGCCACATCACCCAGCGACTGTACCACATCACCCAGCGACTGTGCCACATCACCCAGCGACTGTGCAACATCACCCAGCGACTGTCACATCACCCAGCGACTGTGCCACATCACCCAGCGACTGCGCCACATCACCCAGCGACTGTGCCATCTCCCTGAGAGTCTGTGCCACATCACCGAGCGACTGTCACATCACCCAGCGACTGTGCCACATCACCCAGCGACTGTGCCGCATCACCCAGCGACTGTGCCATCTCCCTGAGAGTCTGTGCCACATCACCGTGCGACTGTCACATCACCCAGCGACTCTGCCACATCACCCAGCGACTGTGCCACATCACCCAGCGACTGTGCCATCTCCCTGAGAGTCTGTGCCACATTACCCAGCGACTGTCACATCACGCAGCGACTGTGCCACATCACCCAGCGACTGTGCCATCTCCCTGAGCGTCTGTGCCACATCACCCAGCGACTGTGCCACATCACCCAGCGACTGCACCACATCACCCAGCGACTGTGCCACATCACCCAGCGACTGTGCCACATCACCCAGCGACTGTCACATCACCCAGCGACTGTGCCACATCACCCAGCGACTGTCACATCACCCAGCGAGTGTGCCATCTCCCTGAGCGTCTGTGCCACATCACCCAGCGACTGTCACATCACCCAGCGAGTGTGCCATCTCCCTGAGCGACTGTGCCACATCACCCAGCGACTGTGCCACATCACCCAGCGACTGTCACATCACCCAGCGACTGTCACATGACCCAGGGACTGTGCCACATCACCCAGCGACTGTGCCATCTCCCTGAGCGTCTGTGCTACATCACCCAGCGACTGTGCCACATCACCCAGCGACTGTGCCATCTCCCTGAGAGTCTGTGCCATATCACCCAGCGACTGTCACATTACCCAGCGACTGTGCCACATCACCCAGCGACTGTGCCATCTCCCTGAGCGTCTGTGCCACATCACCCAGCGACTGTGCCACATCACCCAGCGACTGTGCCACATCACCCAGCGACTGTGCCATCTCCCTGAGCGTCTGTGCCACATCACCCAGTGACTGTCACATCACCCAGCGACTGTGCCACATCACCCAGCGACTGTCACATCACCCAGCGACTGTGCCACATCACCCAGCGACTGTCACATCACCCAGCGACTGTGCCACATCACCCAGCGACTGTCACATCACCCAGCGACTGTGCCATCTCCCTGAGCGTCTGTGCCATATCACCCAACGACTGTCACATCACCCAGCGAATGTGCCACATCCCCCAGCGACTGTGCCACATTAACCAGCGACTGTCACATCACCCAGCGACTGTGCCACATCACCCAGCGACTGTGTCACATCACCCAGCGACTGTCACATCACCCAGCGACTGTCACATCACCAGCGACTGTGCCACATCACCCAGCCACTGTGCCACATCACCCAGCGACTGTGCCACATCACCCAGCGACTGTGCCACATCACCCAGCGACTGTCACATCACCCAGCGACTGTCACATCACCCAGCGACTGTCACATCACCCAGCGACTCACATCACCTAGCGACTGTGCCATCTCCCTGAGAGTCTGTGCCACATCACCCAGCGACTGTCACATCACCCACCGACTGTGCCACATCACCCAGCGACTGTCACATCACCCACCGACTGTGTCACATCACCCAGCGACTGTCCCATCACCCAGCGACTGTCACATCACCCAGCGACTGTCACATCACCCAGCGACTGTGCCACATCACCCAGCGACTGTGCCTCATCACCCAGCGACTGTGCCACATCACCCAGCGACTGTGCCACATCACCCAATGACTGTCACATCACCCAACGACTGTTCCACATCACCCAGCGACTGTCACATCACCCAGCGACTGTGCCATCTCCCTGAGAGTCTGTGCCACATCACCCAGCGACTGTGCCACATCACCCAGCGACTGTCACATCACCCAGCGACTGTGCCACATCACCCAGCGACTGTGCCACATCACCCAGCGACTGTCACATCACCCAGCAACTGTGCCACATCACCCAGCGACTGTGCCATCTCCCTGAGAGTCTGTGCCACATCACCCAGCGACTGTGTCACATCACCCAGCGACTGTGCCACATCACCCAGCGACTGTCACTTCACCCAGCGACTGTGCCATCTCCCTGAGAGTCTGTGCCACATCACCCAGCGACTGTGCCACATCACCCAGCGACTGTCACATCACCCAGCGACTGTGTCACATCACCCCGCGACTGTGCCACATCACCCAGCGACTGTGCCACATCACCCAGCGACTGTGCCACATCACCCAGCGACTGTGCCTCCTCCCGGGAGTCTGTGCCACATCACCCAGCGACTGTGCCACATCACCCAGCGACTGTGCCACATCACCCAGCGACTGTGCCTCCTCCCGGGAGTCTGTGCCACATCACCCAGCGACAGTGCCACATCACCCAGCGACTGTGCCACATCACCCAGCGACTGCGCCACCGCCCTGAGAGTCTGTGCCACATCACCCAGCGACTGTACCACATCACCCAGCGACTGTGCCACATCACCCAGCGACTGTGCCACATCACCCAATGACTGTGCCACATCACCCAGCGACTGTGCCACATCACCCAGCGACTGTGCCACATCACCCAGCGACTGTCACATCACCCAGCGACTGTGCCACATCACCCAGCGACTGTGTCACATCAACCAGCGACTGTCACATCACCCAGCGACTGTCACATCACCCAGCGACTGTGCCACATCACCCAGCGACTGTCACATCACCCAGCGACTGTGCCACATCACCCAGCGACTGTCACATCACCCAGCGACTGTGCCACATCACCCAGCGACTCTACCACATCACCCAGCGACTGTGCCACATCACCCAGCGACTGTCACATCACCCAGCGACTGTCACATCACCCAGCGACTGTGCCATCTCCCTGAGAGTCTGTGCCACATCACCCACCGACTGTGCCTCATCACACAGCGACTGTCACATCACCCACCGACTGTGCCACATCACCCAGCGACTGTGCGATCTCCCTGAGCATCTGCCCTACATCACCCAGAGACTGTGCCACATCACCCAGCGACTGTGCCACATCACCGACCGACTGTGCCACATCACCCAGCGACTGTCACATCTCCCTGAGAGTCTGTGCCACATCACCCACCGACTGTGCCTCATCACACAGCGACTGTCACATCACCCACCGACTGTGCCACATCACCCAGCGACTGTGCCATCTCCCTGAGAGTCTGTGCCACATCACCCAGCGACTGTCACATCACCCACCGACTGTGCCACATCACCCAGCGACTGTCACATCACCCAGCGACTGTGCCACATCACCCAGCGACTGTGCCATCTCCCTGAGAGTCTGTGCCACATCACCCAGCGACTGTGTCACATCACCCAGCGACTGTGCCACATCACCCAGCGACTGTCACCACCCAGCGAATGTGCCATCTCCCTGAGAGTCTGTGCCACATCACCCAGCGACTGTGCCACATCATCCAGTGACTGTCACATCACCCAGCGACTGTACCACATCACCCAGCGACTGTGCCACATCACCCAACGACTGTGCCACATCACCCAGCGACTGTCACATCACCCAGCGACTGTGCCATCTCCCTGAGCGACTGTGTCACATCACCCAGCGACTGTCACATCACGCAGCGACTGTGTCACATCACCCAGCGACTGTGCCACATCACCCAGCGATTGTGCCATCTCCCCGAGAGGCTGTGCCACATCACCCAGCGACTGTGCCACATCACCCAGCGACTGTGCCACCGCCCTGAGAGTCTGTGCCACATCACCCAGCGACTGTACCACATCACCCTGCGACTGTGCCACATCACCCAACGACTGTGCCACATCAACCAGCGACTGTGCCACATCACCCAACGACTGTCACATCACCCAGCGACTGTGCCACATCAACCAGCGACTGTGCCATCTCCCTGAGCGACTGTGTCACATCACCCAGCGACTGTGCCACATCACCCAGCGACTGTGCCACATCACCCAGCGACTGTGCCACATCACCCAGCGACTGTGGCACATCACCCAGCGACTGTGCCACATCACCCAGCGACTGTGCCACATCACCCAGCGACTGTGCCACATCACCCAGCGACTGTGCCACATCACCCAGCGACTGTGTCACATCACCCAGCGACTGTGCCACATCACCCAGCGACTGTGACATCACCCAGCGACTGTGGCACATCACCCAGCGACTGTGCCACATCACCCAGCGACTGTGCCACATCACCCAGCGACTGTGCCACATCACCCAGCGACTGTGCCACATCACCCAGCGACTGTGTCACATCACCCAGCGACTTTGCCACATCACCCAGCGACTGTGCCACATCACCCAGCGACTGTGTCACATCACCCAGCGACTGTGCCACATCACCCAGCGACTGTGCCACATCACCCAGCGACTGTGCCACATCACCCAGCGACTGTGCCACATCACCCAGCGACTGTGCCACATCACCCAGCGACTGTGTCACATCACCCAGCGACTGTCACATCACCCAGCGACTGTCACATCACCCAGCGACTGTGCCACATCACCCAGCGACTGTGCCACATCACCCAACGACTGTGCCACATCACCCAGCGACTGTGCCACATCACCCAGCGACTGTGCCACATCACCCAGCGACTGTGCCACATCACCCAGCGACTGTCACATCACCCAGCGACTGTGCCACATCACCCAGCGACTGTGCCACATCACCCAGCGACTGTGCCACATCACCCAGCGACTGTGTCACATCACCCAGCGACTGTGCCACATCACCCAGCGACTGTGCCACATCACCCAGCGACTGTGTCACATCACCCAGCGACTGTGCCACATCACCCAGCGACTGTGCCACATCACCCAGCGACTGTGCCACATCACCCAGCGACTGTGCCACATCACCCAGCGACTGTGCCACATCACCCAGCGACTGTGCCACATCACCCAGCGACTGTCACATCACCCAGCGACTGTGCCACATCACCCAGCGACTGTGTCACATCACCCAGCGACTGTGTCACATCACCCAGCGACTGTCACATCACCCAGCGACTGTCACATCACCCAGCGACTGTGCCACATCACCCAGAGACTTTGCCACATCACCCAGAGACTGTCACATCACCCAGCGACTGTGCCACATCACCCAGCGACTGTGCCACATCACCCAGCGACTGTCACATCACCCAGCGACTGTCACATCTCCCTGAGAGTCTGTGCCACATCACCCAGCGACTGTGCCACATCACCCACCGACTGTGCCACATCACCCAGCGACTGTGCCACATCACCCAGCGACTGTCACATCACCCAGCGACTGTCACATCTCCCTGAGAGTCTGTGCCACATCACCCAGCGACTGTGCCACATCACCCACCGACTGTGCCACATCACCCAGCGACTGTCACATGACCCAGCGACTGTCACATCACCCAGCGACTGTGCCACATCACCCAGCGACTGTGCCATCTCCCTGAGCGTCTGTGCTACATCACCCAGCGACTGTGCCACATCACCCAGCGACTGTGCCATCTCCCTGAGCTTCTGTGCCACATCACCCAGCGACTGTCACATGACCCAGCGACTGTGCCACATCACCCAGCGACTGTGCCACATCACCCAGCGACTGTGCCACATCACCCAGCGACTGTGCCACATCACCCAGCGCCTGTGCCACATCACCCAGCGACTGTGCCACATCACCCAGCGACTGTCACATCACCCAGCGACTGTCACATCACCCAGCGACTGTCACATCACCCAGCGACTGTGCCACATCACCCAGCGACTGTGCCACATCACCCAGCGACTGTCACATCACCCAGCGACTGTCACATCACCCAGCGAGTGTGCCATCTCCCTGAGCGTCTGTGCCACATCACCCAGCGACTGTCACATCACCCAGCGACTGTGCCACATCACCCAGCGACTGTGCCACATCACCCAGCGACTGTGCCACATCACCCAGCGACTGTCACATGACCCAGCGACTGTCACATGACCCAGCGACTGTGCCACATCACCCAGCAACTGTGCCATCTCCCTGAGCGTCTGTGCTACATCACCCAGCGACTGTGCCACATCACCCAGCGACTGTGCCATCTCCCTGAGAGTCTGTGCCACATCACCCAGCGACTGTCACATCACCCAGCGACTGTGCCACATCACCCAGCGACTGTGCCATCTCCCTGAGCGTCTGTGCCACATCACCCAGCGACTGCACCACATCACCTAGCGACTGTGCCACATCACCCAGCGACTGTGCCACATCACCCAGCGACCGTGCCACATCACCCAGCGACTGTCACATCACCCAGCGACTGTGCCACATCACCCAGCGACTGTCACATCACCCAGCGACTGTGCCACATCACCCAGCGACTGTCACATCACCCAGCGACTGTGCCACATCACCCAGCGACTGTCACATCACCCAGCGACTGTGCCATCTCCCTGAGCATCTGTGCCATATCACCCAACGACTGTCACATCACACAGCGACTGTGCCACATCACCCAGCGAATGTGCCACATCACCCAGCGACTGTGCCATCTCCCTGAGCGTCTGTGCCATATCACCCAACGACTGTGCCACATCACCCAGCGACTGTGCCACATCACCCAGCGACTGTGCCACATCACCCAGCGACTGTGCCACATCACCCAGCGACTGTCACATCACCCAGCGACTGTCACATCACCCAGCGACTGTCACATCACCCAGCGACTCACATCACCCAGCGACTGTGCCATCTCCGTGAGAGTCTGTGCCACATCACCCAGCGACTGTCACATCACCCAGCGACTGTCCCATCACCCAGCGACTGTCACATCACCCAGCAACTGTCACATCACCCAGCGACTGTGCCACATCACCCAGCGACTGTGCCTCATCACCCAGCGACTGTGCCACATCACCCAGCGACTGTGCCACATCACCCAGCGACTGTCACATCACCCAGCGACTGTGCCATCTCCCTGAGCGACTGTGCCACATCACCCAGCCACTGTGCCACATCACCCAGCGACTGTGGCACATCACCCAGCGACTGTGCCACATCACCCAGCGACTGTGCCACATCACCCAGCGACTGTCACATCACCCAGCGACTGTGCCACATCACCCAGCGACTGTGCCACATCACCCAGCGACTGTGCCACATCACCCAGCGACTGTCACATCACCCAGCGACTGTGCCATCTCCCTGAGCGACTGTGCCACATCACCCAGCCACTGTGCCACATCACCCAGCGACTGTGCCACATCACCCAGCGACTGTGCCACATCACCCAGCGACTGTCACATCACCCAGCGACTGTGCCACATCACCCAGCGACTGTGCCACATCACCCAGCGACTGTGCCACATCACCCAGCGACTGTCACATCACCCAGCGACTGTGTCACATCACCCAGCGACTGTGTCACATCACCCAGCGACTGTCACATCACCCAGCGACTGTGCCACATCACCCAGAGACTTTGCCACATCACCCAGAGACTGTGCCACATCACCCAGCGACTGTGCCACATCACCCAGAGACTTTGCCACATCACCCAGCGACTGTGCCACATCACCCAGCGACTGTCACATCTCCCTGAGAGTCTGTGCCACATCACCCACCGACTGTGCCACATCACCCAGCGACTGTCACATGACCCAGCGACTGTGCCACATCACCCAGCGACTGTGCCATCTCCCTGAGCGTCTGTGCTACATCACCCAGCGACTGTGCCACATCACCCAGCGACTGTGCCATCTCCCTGAGAGTCTGTGCCACATTACCCAGCGACTGTCACATCACGCAGCGACTGTGCCACATCACCCAGCGACTGTGCCACATCACCCAGCGACTGCACCACATCACCCAGCGACTGTGCCACATCACCCAGCGACTGTGCCACATCACCCAGCGACTGTCACATCACCCAGCGACTGTGCCACATCACCCAGCGACTGCACCACATCACCCAGCGACTGTGCCACATCACCCAGCGACTGTCACATCACCCAGCGACTGTGCCACATCACCCAGCGACTGTGCCACATCACCCAGCGAGTGTGCCATCTCCCTGAGCGTCTGTGCCACATCACCCAGCGACTGTGCCACATCACCCAGCGACTGTGCCATCACCCAGCGACTGTGCCACATCACCCAGCGACTGTGCCACATCACCCAGCGACTGTGCCATCTCCCTGAGAGTCTGTGCCACATCACCCACCGACTGTGCCACATCACCCAGCGACTGTGCGACATCACCCAGCGACAATGCGACATCACCCAGCGACTGTCACATCACCCAGCGACTGTCACATCACCCAGCGACTGTGCCACATCACCCAGCGACTGTCACATGACCCAGCGACTGTCACATGACCCAGGGACTGTGCCACATCACACAGCGACTGTGCCATCTCCCTGAGCGTCTGTGCCATATCACCCAGCGACTGTCACATTACCCAGCGACTGTGCCACATCACCCAGCGACTGTGCCATCTCCCTGAGCGTCTGTGCCACATCACCCAGCGACTGTGCCACATCACCCAGCGACTGTCACATCACCCAGCGACTGTCACATCACCCAGCGACTGTGCCACATCACCCAGCAACTGTCACATCACCCAGCGACTGTGCCATCTCCCTGAGCATCTGTGCCATATCACCCAACGACTGTCACATCACCCAGCGACTGTGCCACATCACCGAGCAACTGTGCCATCTCCCTGAGCGTCTGTGCCACATCACCCAGTGACTGTGCCACATCACCCAGCGACTGTCACATCACCCAGCGACTGTGCCACATCACCCAGCGACTGTCACATCACCCAGCGACTGTGCCACATCACCCAGCAACTGTCACATCACCCAGCGACTGTGCCATCTCCCTGAGCGTCTGTGCCATATCACCCAACGACTGTCACATCACCCAGTGACTGTGCCACATCACCCAGCGAATGTGCCACATCCCCCAGCGACTGTGCCACATTAACCAGCGACTGTCACATCACCCAGCGACTGTGCCACATCACCCAGCGACTGTGTCACATCACCCAGCGACTGTCACATCACCCAGCGACTGTCACATCACCAGCGACTGTGCCACATCACCCAGCGACTGTGCCACATCACCCAGCGACTGTGCCACATCACCCAGCGACTGTGCCACATCACCCAGCGACTGTCACATCACCCAGCGACTGTCACATCACCCAGCGACTCACATCACCCAGCGACTGTGCCATCTCCCTGAGAGTCTGTGCCACATCACCCAGCGACTGTCACATCACCCAGCGACTGTCCCATCACCCAGCGACTGTCACATCACCCAGCGACTGTCACATCACCCAGCGACTGTGCCACATCACCCAGCGACTGTGCCTCATCACCCAGCGACTGTGCCACATCACCCAGCGACTGTGCCACATCACCCAATGACTGTCACATCACCGAACAACTGTTCCACATCACCCAGCGACTGTCACATCACCCAGCGACTGTGCCATCTCCCTGAGAGTCTGTGCCACATCACCCAGCGACTGTGCCACATCACCCAGCGACTGTCACATCACCCAGCGACTGTGCCACATCACCCAGCGACTGGGCCACATCACCCAGCGACTGTGCCATCTCCCTGAGAGTCTGTGCCACATCACCCAGCGACTGTGTCACATCACCCAGCGACTGTGCCACATCACCCAGCGACTGTCACTTCACCCAGCGACTGTGCCATCTCCCTGGGAGTCTGTGCCACATCACCCAGCGACTGTGCCACATCACCCAGCGACTGTCACATCACCCAGCGACTGTGTCACATCACCCCGCGACTGTGCCACATCACCCAGCGACTGTGCCACATCACCCAGCGACTGTGCCACATCACCCAGCGACTGTGCCATCTCCCCGAGAGTCTGTGCCACATCACCCAGCGACAGTGCCACATCACCCAGCGACTGTGCCACATCACCCAGCGACTGCGCCACTGCCCTGAGAGTCTGTGCCACATCACCCACGACTGTACCACATCACCCAGCGACTGCGCCACCGCCCTGAGAGTCTGTACCACATCACCCAGCGACTGTGCCACATCACCCAGCGACTGTCACATCACCCAGCGACTGTGCCACATCACCCAGCGACTGTGTCACATCACCCAGCGACTGTCACATCACCCAGCGACTGTCACATCACCCAGCGACTGTGCCACATCACCCAGCGACTGTGCCACATCACCCAGCGACTGTAACATCACCCAGCGACTGTGCCACATCACCCAGCGACTCTACCACATCACCCAGCGACTGTGCCACATCACCCAGCGACTGTCACATCACCCATCGACTGTCACATCACCCAGCGACTGTGCCATCTCCCTGAGAGTCTGCGCCACATCACCCAGCGACTGTGCCACATCACCCAGTGACTGTCACATCACCGAGCGACTGTACCACATCACCCAGCGACTGTCACATCACCCAGCGACTGTACCACATCACCCAGCGACTGTGTCACATCACTCAGCGACTGTGCCACATCACCCAACGACTTTACCATCACCCAGCGACTGTGCCACATCACCCAGCGACTGTGCCACATCACCCAGCGACTGTGCAACATCACCCAGCGACTGTCACATCACCCAGCGACTGTGCCACATCACCCAGCGACTTTCCCATCACCCAGCGACTGTCACATCACCCAGCGACTGTGTCACATCACTCAGCGACTGTGCCACATCACCCAACGACTTTACCATCACCCAGCGACTGTGCCACATCACCCAGCGACTTTGCCACATCACCCAGCGACGGTCACATCACCCAGCGACTGTGCCACATCACCCCGCGACTGTGCCATCTCCCTGAGAGTCTGTGCCACATCACCCAGCGACTGTGCCACATCACCCAGTGACTGTGCCACATCACCCAACGACTGTGCCACATCACCCAGCGACTGTGCCACATCACCCAGCGACTGTGCCACATCACCCAGCGACTGTCACATCACCCAGCGACTGTGCCACATCACCCAGCGACTGTGTCACATCACCCAGCGACTGTCACATCACCCAGCGACTGTCACATCACCCAGCGACTGTGCCACATCACCCAGCGACTGTGCCACATCACCCAGCGACTGTCACATCACCCAGCGACTGTGCCATCTCCCTGAGAGTCTGCGCCACATCACCCAGCGACTGTGCCACATCACCCAGTGACTGTCACATCACCGAGCGACTGTACCACATCACCCAGCGACTGTCACATCACCCAGCGACTGTACCACATCACCCAGTGACTGTGTCACATCACTCAGCGACTGTGCCACATCACCCAACGACTTTACCATCACCCAGCGACTGTGCCACATCACCCAGCGACTGTGCCACATCACCCAGCGACTGTGCAACATCACCCAGCGACTGTCACATCACCCAGCGACTGTGCCACATCACCCAGCGACTTTCCCATCACCCAGCGACTGTGCCACATCACCCAGCGACTGTGCCACATCACCCAGCGACGGTCACATCACCCAGCGACTGTGCCACATCACCCCGCGACTGTGCCATCTCCCTGAGAGTCTGTGCCACATCACCCAGCGACTGTGCCACATCACCCAGTGACTGTCATATCACCCAGCGACTGTGCCACATCACCCAGCGACTGTCACATCACCCAGCGACTGTGTCGCATCACCCAGCGACTGTGTCGCATCACCCAGCGACTGTGCCACATCACCCAGCGACTGTCACATCACCCAGCGACTGTGCCACATCACCCCGCGACTGTGCCATCTCCCTGAGAGTCTGTGCCACATCACCCAGCGACTGTGCCACATCACCCAGCGACTGTCATATCACCTAGAGACTGTGCCACATCACCCAGCGACTGTCACATCACCCAGTGACTGTGTCGCTTCACCCAGCGACTGTCACATCACCCAGCGACTGTGCCACATCACCCCGCGACTATGCCATCTCCCTGAGAGTCTGTGCCACATCACCCAGCGACTGTGCCACATCACCCAGCGACTGTCACATCACCCAGCGACTGTATCACATCACCCAGCGACTGTGTCACATCACCCAGCGACTGTGCCACATCACCGAGCGACTGTGCCACATCACCCAGCGACTGTCACATCACCCAGCGACTGTCATATCACCCAGCGACTGTGCCACTTCACCCAGCGACTGTCATATCACCCAGCGACTGTGCCACATCACCCAGCGACTGTCATATCACCCAGCGACTGTGCCACATCACCCAGCGACTGTGTCACATCACCCAGCGACTGTGTCACATCACCCAGTGACTGTGCCACATCACCCAGCGACTGTGTCACATCACCCAGCGACTGTCATATCACCCAGCGACTGTGCCACATCACCCAGCGACTGTCACATCACCCAGCGACTGTGCCACATCACCCAGCGACTGTGCCACATCACCCAGCGACTGTGTCACATCACCCAGCGACTGTGCCACATCACCCAGCGACTGTGCCACATCACCCAGCGACTGTGCCACCTCCCTGACAGTCTGTGCCACATCACCCAGCGACTGTACCACATCACCCAACGACTGTGCCACATCACTCAGCCACTGTCACATCACCCAGCGACTGTGCCACATCACCCAGCGACTGTGCCACATCACCCAGCGACTGTGCCACATCACCCAGCGACTGTGTCACATCACCCAGCGACTGTACCACATCACCCAGCGACATTCACATCACCCAGCGACTGTGCCACATCACCCAGCGACTGTGCCACATCACCCAGCGACTGTGCCACATCACCCAGCGACTGTGCCACATCACCCAGCGACTGTCACATCAGCCAGCGACTGTCACATCACCCAGCGACTGTGCCACATCACCCAGCGACTGTGCCACATCACCCAGCAACTGTACCACATCACCCAGCGACTGTCACATCACCCAGCGACTGTGCCACATCACCCAGCGACTGTGCCACATCACCCAGTGACTGTGCCACATCACCCAGCGACTGTGCCACATCACCCAGCGACTGTGCCACATCACCCTGCGACTGTGCCACATCACCCAGCGACTGTGCCACATCACCCAGCGACTGTGCCACATCACCCAATGACTGTCACATCACCCAGCGACTGTGCCATCTCCCTGAGAGTCTGTGCCACATCACCCAGCGACTGTGCCACATCACCCAGCGACTGTCACATCACCCAGCGACTGTGCCACATCACCCAGCGACTGTGCCACATCACCCAGCGACTGTGCCATCTCCCTGAGAGTCTGTGCCACATCACCCAGCGACTGTGTCACATCACCCAGCGACTGTGCCACATCACCCAGCGACTGTCACATCACCCAGCGACTGTGCCACATCACCCAGCGACTGTCACTTCACCCAGCGACTGTGCCATCTCCCTGAGAGTCTGTGCCACATCACCCAGCGACTGTGCCACATCACCAAGCGACTGTCACATCACCCAGCGACTGTGCCACATCACCCAGCGACTGTGCCACATCACCCAGCGACTGTGCCACATCACCCAGCGACTGCGCCACCGCCCTGAGAGTCTGTGCCACATCACCCAGCGACTGTGCCACATCACCCAGCGACTGTGCCACATCACCCAACGACTGTGCCACATCACCCAGCGACTGTGCCACATCACCCAGCGACTGTGCCACATCACCCAGCGACTGTCACATCACCCAGCGACTGTGCCATCTCCCCGAGAGTCTGTGCCATATCACCCAGCGACTGTCACATCACCCAGCGACTGTCACATCACCCAGCGACTGTGCCACATCACCCAGCGACTGTGCCACATCACTCAGCGACTGTCACATCACCCAGCGACTGTGCCACATCACCCAGCGACTGTGTCACATCACCCAGCGACTGTCACATCACCCAGCGACTGTCACATCACCCAGCGACTGTGCCACATCACCCAGCGACTGTGCCACATCACCCAGCGACTGTCACATCACCCAGCGACTGTGCCACATCACCCAGCGACTCTACCACATCACCCAGCGACTGTGCCACATCACCCAGCGACTGTCACATCACCCAGCGACTGTCACATCACCCAGCGACTGTGCCATCTCCCTGAGAGTCTGCGCCACATCACCCAGCGACTGTGCCACATCACCCAGTGACTGTCACATCACCGAGCGACTGTACCACATCACCCAGCGACTGTCACATCACCCAGCGACTGTACCACATCACCCAGCGACTGTGTCACATCACTCAGCGACTGTGCCACATCACCCAACGACTTTACCATCACCCAGCGACTGTGCCACATCACCCAGCGACTGTGCCACATCACCCAGCGACTGTGCAACATCACCCAGCGACTGTCACATCACCCAGCGACTGTGCCACATCACCCAGCGACTTTCCCATCACCCAGCGACTGTGCCACATCACCCAGCGACTGTGCCACATCACCCAGCGACGGTCACATCACCCAGCGACTGTGCCACATCACCCCGCGACTGTGCCATCTCCCTGAGAGTCTGTGCCACATCACCCAGCGACTGTGCCACATCACCCAGCGACTGTGCCACATCACCCAACGACTGTGCCACATCACCCAGCGACTGTGCCGCATCACCCAGCGACTGTGCCACATCACCCAGCGACTGTCACATCACCCAGCGACTGTGCCACATCACCCAGCGACTGTGTCACATCACCCAGCGACTGTCACATCACCCAGCGACTGTCACATCACCCAGCGACTGTGCCACATCACCCAGCGACTGTGCCACATCACCCAGCGACTGTCACATCACCCAGCGACTGTGCCACATCGCCCAGCGACTGTCACATCACCCAGCGACTGTCACATCACCCAGCGACTGTGCCATCTCCCTGAGAGTCTGCGCCACATCACCCAGCGACTGTGCTACATCACCCAGTGACTGTCACATCACCGAGCGACTGTACCACATCACCCAGCGACTGTCACATCACCCAGCGACTGTACCACATCACCCAGCGACTGTGTCACATCACTCAGCGACTGTGCCACATCACCCAACGACTTTACCATCACCCAGCGACTGTGCCACATCACCCAGCGACTGTGCCACATCACCCAGCGACTGTGCAACATCACCCAGCGACTGTCACATCACCCAGCGACTGTGCCACATCACCCAGCGACTGTGCCACATCACCCAGCGACGGTCACATCACCCAGCGACTGTGCCACATCACCCCGCGACTGTGCCATCTCCCTGAGAGTCTGTGCCACATCACCCAGCGACTGTGCCACATCACCCAGTGACTGTCATATCACCCAGCGACTGTGCCACATCACCCAGCGACTGTCACATCACCCAGCGACTGTGTCGCATCACCCAGCGACTGTGCCACATCACCCAGCGACTGTGCCACATCACCCAGCGACTGTGCAACATCACCCAGCGACTGTCACATCACCCAGCGACTGTGCCACATCACCCAGCGACTTTCCCATCACCCAGCGACTGTGCCACATCACCCAGCGACTGTGCCACATCACCCAGCGACGGTCACATCACCCAGCGACTGTGCCACATCACCCCGCGACTGTGCCATCTCCCTGAGAGTCTGTGCCACATCACCCAGCGACTGTCACATCACCCAGCGACTGTGCCACATCACCCAGCGACTGTGTCACATCACCCAGCGACTGTCACATCACCCAGCGACTGTCACATCACCCAGCGACTGTGCCACATCACCCAGCGACTGTGCCACATCACCCAGCGACTGTCACATCACCCAGCGACTGTGCCACATCACCCAGCGACTGTCACATCACCCAGCGACTGTCACATCACCCAGCGACTGTGCCATCTCCCTGAGAGTCTGTGCCACATCACACAGCGACTGTGCCACATCACCCAGTGACTGTCACATCACCGAGCGACTGTACCACATCACCCAGCGACTGTCACATCACCCAGCGACTGTACCACATCACCCAGCGACTGTGTCACATCACTCAGCGACTGTGCCACATCACCCAACGACTTTACCATCACCCAGCGACTGTGCCACATCACCCAGCGACTGTGCCACATCACCCAGCGACTGTGCAACATCACCCAGCGACTGTCACATCACCCAGCGACTGTGCCACATCACCCAGCGACTGTGCCACATCACCCAGCGACGGTCACATCACCCAGCGACTGTGCCACATCACCCCGCGACTGTGCCATCTCCCTGAGAGTCTGTGCCACATCACCCAGCGACTGTGCCACATCACCCAGTGACTGTCATATCACCCAGCGACTGTGCCGCATCACCCAGCGACTGTCACATCACCCAGCGACTGTGTCGC
The DNA here is from genome assembly GCF_047496885.1 of Scyliorhinus torazame. Classification (NCBI taxonomy): domain Eukaryota; kingdom Metazoa; phylum Chordata; class Chondrichthyes; order Carcharhiniformes; family Scyliorhinidae; genus Scyliorhinus; species Scyliorhinus torazame. The sequence continues at coordinate 5,850,067 of NC_092712.1, forward strand.
ATCACCCAGCGACTGTGTCGCATCACCCAGCGACTGTGCCACATCACCCAGCGACTGTCACATCACCCAGCGACTGTGCCACATCACCCCGCGACTGTGCCATCTCCCTGAGAGTCTGTGCCACATCACCCAGCGACTGTGCCACATCACCCAGCGACTGTCATATCACCCAGAGACTGTGCCACATCACCCAGCGACTGTGTCGCTTCACCCAGCGACTGTCACATCACCCAGCGACTGTGCCACATCACCCCGCGACTATGCCATCTCCCTGAGAGTCTGTGCCACATCACCCAGCGACTGTGCCACATCACCCAGCGACTGTCACATCACCCAGCGACTGTATCACATCACCCAGCGACTGTGTCACATCACCCAGCGACTGTGCCACATCACCGAGCGACTGTGCCACATCACCCAGCGACTGTCATATCACCCAGCGACTGTGCCACATCACCCAGCGACTGTCACATCACCCAGCGACTGTCATATCACCCAGCGACTGTGCCACTTCACCCAGCGACTGTCATATCACCCAGCGACTGTGCCACATCACCCAGCGACTGTCATATCACCCAGCGACTGTGTCACATCACCCAGCGACTGTGTCACATCACCCAGTGACTGTGCCACATCACCCAGCGACTGTGTCACATCACCCAGCGACTGTCATATCACCCAGCGACTGTGCCACATCACCCAGCGACTGTCACATCACCCAGCGACTGTGCCACATCACCCAGCGACTGTGCCACATCACCCAGCGACTGTGCCACATCACCCAGCGACTGTGCCACATCACCCAGCGACTGTGTCACATCACCCAGCGACTGTGCCACATCACCCAGCGACTGTGCCACCTCCCTGACAGTCTGTGCCACATCACCCAGCGACTGTACCACATCACCCAACGACTGTGCCACATCACTCAGCCACTGTCACATCACCCAGCGACTGTGCCACATCACCCAGCGACTGTGCCACATCACCCAGCGACTGTACCACATCACCCAGCGACTGTCACATCACCCAGCGACTGTGCCACATCACCCAGCGACTGTGCCACATCACCCAGCGACTGTGCCACATCACCCAGCGACTGTCACATCACCCAGCGACTGTGCCACATCACCCAGCGACTGTGCCACATCACCCAGCGACTGTGCCACATCACCCAGCGACTGTGCCATCTCCCTGAGAGTCTGTGCCACATCACCCAGCGACTGTGCCACATCACCCAGTGACTGTCATATCACCCACCGACTGTGCCACATCACCCAGCGACTGTGCCACATCACCCAGCGACTGTGCCACATCACCCAGCGACTGTGCCACATCACCCAGCGACTGTGCCACATCACCCAGTGACTGTGCCACATCACCCAGCGACTGTGCCATATCACCCACCGACTGTGCCACATCACCCAGCGACTGTGCCACATCACCCAGCGACTGTGCCATATCACCCACCGACTGTGCCACATCACCCAGCGACTGTGCCACATCACCCAGCGACTGTGCCACATCACCCAGCGACTGTGCCACATCACCCAGCGACTGTGCCACATCACCCAGCGACTGTGCCACATCACCCAGCGACTGTCACATCACCCAGCGACTGTCACATCACCCAGCGACTGTGCCACATCACCCAGCGACTGTGCCATATCACCCACCGACTGTGCCACATCACCCAGCGACTTTGCCACATCACCCAGCGACTTTGCCACCTCCCTCTGGGACTCCCTTGATTCCTGCTGCTTGTCCCTGAACTACGCCTCCTTTTCCCTGGCCAAAACCTGTGAGCCACGATCCACTGGACAAAGGCGAGAGTTGAATACAACTGAGGCTTTATTGCTCTAAGATGTGTGGCCTCCCCCAGCAGCTGGAGAAATGGCTGCTGCACAGAGGACACACATATTTATACTCCGCCGACTGGGTGGAGCCAGCAGGCAGGGACTACCACCGTACCTGTGGTACAGGTCCTACCGTACATCACCTAATATCATAGAACATAGAACATAGAACATACAGCACAGAACAGGCCCTTCGGCCCACGATGTTGTGCCGAACCTTTGTCCTAGATTAATCATAGATTATCATTGAATTTACAGAGCAGAAGGAGGCCATTCGGCCCCGAGTCTGCACCGGCTCTTGGAAAGAGCACCCCACCCAAACTCAACACCTCCACCCAACACCAAGGGCAATTTTGGACAATAAGGGAAATTTATCATGGCCAATCCACCTACCCTGCACATCTTTGGACTGTGGGAGGAAACCGGAGCACCCGGAGGAAACCCACGCACACACGGGGAGGACGTGCAGACTCCGCACAGACAGTGACCCAAGCCGGAATCGAACCTGGGACCCTGGAGCTGTGAAGCAATTGTGCTATCCACAATGCTGCTATCCACAATGCTACCGTGCTGCCCTTAAAAACAAATAAATCTACACTATATCATTTTACCGTAATCCATGTACCTATCCAATAGCTGCTTGAAGGTTGCTAATGTTTCTGATTCAACTACTTCCACAGGCAGTGCATTCCATGCCCCCACTACTCTCTGGGTAAAGAACCTACCTCTGATATCCCTCCTATATCTTCCACCTTTCACCTTAAATTTATGTCCCCTTGTAATGGTTTGTTCCACCCGGGGACTGTCTACTCTATCTATTCCCCTGATCATCTTATAAACCTCTATCAAGTCGCCCCTCGTCCTTCTCCGTTCTAATGAGAAAAGGCCTAGCACCCTCAACCTTTCCTCGTAAGACCTACTCTCCATTCCAGGCAACATCCTGGTAAATCTTCTTTGCACCTTTTCCAGAGCTTCCACATCCTTCCTGAAATGAGGCGACCAGAACTGTACACAGTACTCCAAATGTGGCCTGAACAAAGTTTTGTGCAGCTGCATCATCACCTCACGGCTCTTAAATTCAATCCCTCTGTTAATGAACGCGAGCACACCATAGGCCTTCTTCACAGCTCTATCCACTTGAGTGGCAACTTTCAAAGATGTATGAACATAGACCCCAAGATCTCTCTCCTCCTCCACATTGCCAAGAACTCTACCGTTAACCCTATATTCCGCATTCATATTTGTCCTTCCAAAATGGACAACCTCACACTTTTCAGGGTTAAACTCCATCTGCCACTTCTCAGCCCAGCTCTGCATCCTATCTATGTCTCTTTGCAGCCGACAACAGCCCTCCTCACTATCCACAACTCCACCAATCTTCGTATCGTCTGCAAATTTACTGACCCACCCTTCAACTCCCTCATCCAAGTCATCAATATCGGTGCAACAGTGGTTTGCCACATTCACCCCCTGTTAAAATTGAGTCCGGTGGGCGGGTGGAGAACTATATACAGAAATTGAATTTACATATACAATATTTGCGAGAAAAAAAAATTTCTTTTGAAGTTGAGTGAACCAGTTCGAGGTTTCGCCGGTCCGGGGCCTTGATGTGCCGCTGGGAGCGACGCAGCGGTGGCAGCGATTCTGGTGTTAGTCTGGTCCTCGGTGACTCCGGGAGCGTGCCAAAATCCTCTTCATCCTCGGGCGTGGGCAGAGGGAGGACGGATGGTCCTGGGGGGTTGCTGCTGGGAGCGCCGGGGAGGGGAGGGTGGTGCCAGGCCGGGTCGGGGGTGTGTGTGTGTGGAACCTGCTGGTGCCAGGTCCCTGAGGGAGACAGTATACTGGTGGCCATCGGGGTACGCCGCGTAGGCATACTGGGGGTTAGCGTGGAGTAACTGCACCCTTTCAACCAACGGGTCCGCCTTGTGGAGTCGGACGTGCCTACGGAGAAGGACTGGTCCTGGAGCTGCGAGCCAAGTCGGGAGCGAGACCCCGGATGTGGGCTTCCTGGGGAACGCAAAGAGACGTTCATGGGGTGTGTCGTTAGTGACGGTGCACAACAGTGACCGAATGGAGTGTAGTGCATCAGGGAGGACCTCCTGCCAGCGGGACGGCGGGAGGTTCCTGGACCGTAGGGCCAGTTGGACGGCCCTCCAGACCGTCCCGTTCTCCCTCTCCACCTGCACGTTTCCCCGGGGGTTATAGCTGGTCGTCCTGCTGGAGGCGATGCCCTTGCTGAGCAGGAACTGACGCAGCTCAACACGCATGAAGGAGGATCCCGTTACTGTGGATGTAGGCGGGGAAACCGAACAGAGCGAAGATTGTGTTGAGGGCTTTGATGACGGTGGCGGGCGTCATATTGGGGCATGGGATGGCAAAGGGGAATCTGGAGTATTCATCGACCACACTGAGAAACTACGTGTTAAGGTTGGTGGAGGGGAGGGGCCCTTTGAAACCCACGCTGAGGCGTTCAAAGGGCGGGAGTCCTTCGCCGGGCGCGCATGGTCCGGCCGGGAGAAGTGCGGTTTGCACTCCGCACAGACCTGGCAGTCCCTGGTGATTGTCCGTACTTCCTCGACGGAGTAGGGCAGATTGCGGTCCTTTATGAAATGGTACAACTGTGTGACCCCCGGGTGACAAAGGTTGTCGTGCAGGGTCCGGAGTCGGTCTACTTATGCGCTGGCACATGTATCTCGGGATAAGGCGTCGGGGGGCTCGTTGAGCTTACCGGGGCGATACAAAATCTCGTAATTATAGGTGGAGAGCTCGATCCTCCACTGCAAGATTTTATCATTTTTGATCTTGCCCCGCTGTGTGTTATTGAACATGAAGGCAACCGACTGTTGGTCCGTGAGGAGAGTGAATCTCCTGCCGGCCAGGTAATGCCTCCAATGCCGCACAGCTTCAACGATAGCTTGGGCCTCCTTTTCGACGGAGGAGTGCCGAATTTCGGAGGCATGAAGGGTTCGTGAAAAGAATGCCACGGGCCTGCCTGCCTGATTGGGGGTGGCGGCTAGGGCGACGTCTGAAGCGTCGCTCTCTACTTGGAAGGGTAACGTCTCGTCTACTGCGTGCATCGCGGCCTTGGCGATATCAGCTCTGATACGGTCGAAGGCCTGTTGAGCCTCGGCCGTCAGGGGGAATTGGGTGGACTGAATGAGTGGGCGGGCCTTGTCCGCATAGTTTGGGACCCACTGGGCGTAGTAAGAAAAGAACCCCAGGCAGCGTTTGAGGGCCTTGGGGCAGTGGGGAAGGGGGAGCTCCTGAGGGGGCGCATGCGGTCGGGGTCGGGCCCCAGAACTCCGTTCTGGGCCACATAGCCGAGGATGGCTAAGCGGTTCATGCTGAATACGCACTTCTCCTTGTTGTAGGTTAGGTTTAGGAGAGTGGCGGTGTGGAGAAATTTGGCAAGGTTGGCATCATGGTCCTGCTGATCGGGGCCGCAGATGGTGACATTGTTTAGGTACGGGAAGGTGGCCCGCAACCCGTACCGGTCAACCATTCGGTCCATCTCCCTTTGGAAGACCGAGACCCCATTGGTGACGCCGAAGGGAACCTGAGAAAATGGTAGAGGCGGCCATCTGCCTCGAAGGCAGTGTATGGGAGGTCCGCCTTACGGATGGGGAGCTGGTGGTAGGCGGATTTGAGGTCTACAGTTGAGAAGACGCGGTACTGCGCAATCTGATTGACCATATCAGATATGCGTGGGAGGGGGCACGCGTTGAGCTGCGTGTACCCATTGATGGTCTGGCTGTAGTCCACGACCATTCGGTGTTTCTTCCCAGTTTTCACAACTACCACTTGGGCTCTCCAGGGGCTGTTGCTGGCCTCGATGACTCCCTCCCGAAGCAGCCGCTGGACCTCGGACCTGATGAAGGTCCTGTCCTGGGCGCTGTACCGTCTGCTCCTGGTGGCGACGGGTTTGCAATCCGGGGTTAGATTGGCAAACAGGGAAGGCGGATCGACCTTTAGGGTCGCGAGGCCGCACACAGGAAGGGGTGGTAAGGGTCCGCCGAATTTCAGAGTTAGGCTCTGGAGGTTACACTGGAAGTCCAGGCCGAGTAGCAGGGCAGCGCAGAGGTTGGGGAGGACGTCGAGGCGGAAACCGCTGAATTCTACGCCCTGGACCGTGACCGTACAGTACCCCCGGATCGCCACGGAATGGGACCCGGAGGCCAGGGAGATTCTTTGGTTGGCGGGGTGTACCGCGAGGGAGCAGCACCTTACCGTATCCAGGTGGATGAAGCTTTCGCTACTCCCGGAGTCCAGCAGGCAAGAGGTCACGTGTCCGTCGATTTTAACGCTGGTCGATGCGGTGGCCAGGTTGTGCGGGCGAGACTGGTCGATGGTCACTGAGACGAGCCGTGGTCAGTCGTCGCTGGTGTCGGATGATGGGGTGCCCGGGGGGCACGGGTCCTGGAACGTTGGCGGTGCCCATGCCCCGTGGGGGAGACAAGATGGCGGCGCCTGAAGATCTTGAGTAGGGCAGAATGGCGGCTGCCATGGGCCGCACGTGGCGGAGTTTGAACAAGATGGCAGTGCCCATGGGCTGCACATGTTGCGCGGAGGTGAAGATGGCGGCACCCATTGTGCGTAAACGAGGGGGGTGGGGGTGATAGTGGCGACTGCGCGGGCCTGGCACACCGTGGTGAAGTGCCCCTTCTTACCGCAAGCCTTACAAGAGGCAGTGCGGGCCGGGCAGCGTTGGCGGGGGTGTTTTTGCTGGCCGCAAAAGTAACGTCGGTGTCCCCCGGGGTTAGCTGGCATGTGGCGCAGGCGTATTGGCTGGGCAAGGCCCCCACTGGGGCGGCCATCTGCAGAGTCCATGATGCGTAGGAGGGGTGGGCCGGGCGGCTGGGGGCGTCGGCCTGAATATTGCGTGAGGCGACTGTCATAGAGAGCGCGAGCTTCTTTGTCTCTGCAAGATCGAGCGTAGCCCCTTCTAAACATCGCTGGCGTATGAGGTCCGACCCAATCCCCGTAACAAAAGTGTCCCGCATAAGGAGGTTAGAATGTTCAGTGGCCGTAACGGCCTGACAGTCACAGTCCCGGACGAGTGGGATTAGGGCCCGCCAGAAGTCTTCTATGGACTCACCAGGGAGTTGCGAGCGAGTGGCGAGTACGTGTCTGGCGAAGAGCGTGTTCGTCCGCTGGGCGTAATTTTCTTTAAGTAGCGCCAGGGCTTCATCGTAGTTCCGCGCGATCCGGATCAGCGGAAAGGCGTTGGAGCTCAGCCGGAACAGGGCTTGGCACCGAGTTGATGTACGCATCGAAACAAGCTCGCCAGCGCTGAAAGTCCTTTTTGGCGTCGCTTGATTGCGGATCCCGCTGCAGGCGATCCGGCTTAATCCGGACGGCCAACTTCTGAAAAGACGAGAGTTGAATACAACTGAGGCTTTATTACACTAAGGTGTGTGGCCTCCTACAGCAGCTGGTGAAATGGCTGCTGTATGGGGAGCACACATATTTATACTCCGCCTACTGGGCGGAGTCAGCAGGCAGGGACTACCTGTAGTACAGATCCTACCGTACATCACCTAATATAGGTGCAACAGTGATTTACCCCATCCTGCCTATCATGTCTATTCAGCTTGCCGTTGCTGAGTACTGCATCTCCATTCAGCCCCTCTGCTTCCTGCTACTGAGGATCCCCGCCCCCCCCTTCCTGCCAATCTTGTTTAAGCCCTCCCTGGCAGCACGGGCAAATCTGCCCCCCAGGATATTCATCCCCCTCCAGTTCAGATGCAACCCGTCCCTCTTAAACAGGGCACCCCTGCCCCAGAAAGATCCCAATGAGCTAAGAATGTGAATCCCTGCCCCCTGCCTCCTGCCTCCTGCCCCCTGCCCCCTGCCTGCTGCCCGCTGCCTCCTGCACCGATTCTTTAGCCACACATTCATCTGCCATATTCTCCTGTTCTTACTCTCACTCGCACGTGGCACAGGCGAGGTTACCACCCTCCAGGTCCTGCTTGATAACCTTTTCCCCAGCTCTCTATAATCACCCCTCAGGAACGAGTGGCAACGTTCACAATGACCTCTGCCTGCTCCCCCTCCCCCTGCAGGATGTCCTGCAGCCGCTCAGAGATATCCTTGACCCTGGCACGCGGGAGGCTAGACACCATCCTGTCCGTTCCCCAAACTATCGAGTCTCCGAGTGTCGATCCCACCCCGGCAAATCCGGCACCGATTCCCATTGGAATCGATTGTGTTCCACGTGACGCTGGTGCGAGACCCTCACAGTCGCTGAATCGGTCCCAGTGCGCCGTCGGTAAAATCCCCCAAATCCTGCCTCGGCGTCAACAGAGATCCCGCTGCCGGACCCGCCCAGGGCAGAGAGGGGTGTTACCGATTCCCAACTCGCTCTAATAACAGCACCGCACTCACCAAGGCAGAACGGACATGTTTGAGATGACCATTGGCCATTCCACCATTTTCAGGACCTGTTCCCCCTCGATCTCCCTCCCTTTCTTCCTCTTTTCTCCACCATCCCATCTTTGCACTTTTCCTGACCCCTGGATTAGCAATTTCACCTTCAGAGAGTTGCTGCTCCGTGTCAGACAGAGCTGGACTACTCTGGATGGGAGGGGCCAGAAAGCTGGACTACTCTGGATGGGAGGGGCCAGAGAGCTGCACTGCTCTGGGTGGGAGGGGCCAGAAAGCTGGACTACTCTGGATGGGAGGGGCCAGAAAGCTGCACTGCTATGGGTGGGAGGGGCCAGAGAGCTGCACTGCTCTGGATGGGAGGGGCCAGAGAGCTGCACTGCTCTGGGTGGGAGGGGCCAGAGAGCTGCACTGCTCTGGGTGGGAGGGGCCAGAAAGCTGGACTACTCTGGATGGGAGGGGCCAGAAAGCTGCACTGCTATGGGTGGGAGGGGCCAGAGAGCTGCACTGCTCTGGATGGGAGGGGCCAGAGAGCTGCACTGCTCTGGGTGGGAGGGGCCAGAGAGCTGCACTGCTCTGGGTGGGAGGGGCCAGAAAGCTGGACTACTCTGGATGGGAGGGGCCAGAAAGCTGCACTGCTATGGGTGGGAGGGGCCAGAGAGCTGCACTGCTCTGGATGGGAGGGGCCAGAGAGCTGCACTGCTCTGGGTGGGAGGGGCCAGAGAGCTGCACTGCTCTGGGTGGGAGGGGCCAGAGAGCTGGACTGCGCTGGATGGGAGGGGCCAGAAAGCTGCACTGTTATGGGTGGGAGGGGCCAGAGAGCTGCACTGCTCTGGGTGGGAGGGGCCAGAGAGCTGCACTGCTATGGATGGGAGGGGCCAGAGAGCTGCACTGCTCTGGGTGGGAGGTGCCAGAGAGCTGCACTGCTCTGGGTGGGAGGGGCCAGAGAGCTGGACTGCTCTGGATGGGAGGGGCAGGGAGCTGCACTGCTCAGGGTGGGAGGGGCCAGAGAGCTGGATTGCTCTGGATGGGAGGGGCCAGAGAGCTGGACTGCTCTGGATGGGAGGGGCCACAGAGCTGGACTGCTCTGGATGGGAGGGGCCAGAGAACTGTACTGCTCTGGATGGGAGGGGCCACTGAGCTGGACTGCGCTGGATGGGAGGGGCCAGAGAGCTGCACGGTTCTGGGTGGGAGGGGCCAGAGAGCTGGACTGCTCTGGGTGGGAGGGGCCAGAGAGCTGCACTGCTCTGGGTGGGAGGGGCCAGAGTTAGAGGTGTCTGGTCAGTCTCAGAGTGGGGGGGACCCAGTCTGTGGGGGGGGGGTTTGGTTTGGGGGGGCCGGGCCTGGGTGGGATCGGACTGTGCCTGTGGTGACAGTTCTCCGTTTTGCTCCCACTCTGCACAGACGCAGTCATTGAGACGGGTGCGGAATCTGTTTGAAGATTTGCAAGATGGAGAATTCTTCATCATCTTCCTGGAGGCATTAACCGGCGATGTGCTGGTGAGTCAGAACCGTCCCTATTAACCAGCGATGTCCCCGTGAGTCAGAACCGTCCCTATTAACCAGCGATGTCCCGGAGAGTCAGAACCGTCCCTATTAACCGGCGATGTCCCGATGAGTCAGAACCGTCCCTATTAACCGGCGATGACCCGGAGAGTCAGAACCGTCCCTATTAACCAGCGATGTCCCGGAGAGTCAGAATCGTCCCTATTAACCAGCGATATCCCGGTGAGTCAGAACCGGCCCTATTAACCGGCGATGTGCTGGTGAGTCAGAACCGCCCCTATTAACCAGCGATGTGCTGGTGAGCCAGAACCGTCCCTATTAACCGGCGATGTGCTGATGAGTCAGAACCGTCCCTATTAACCAGCGATGTCCCGGTGAGTCTGAACCGCCCCTATTAACCAGCGATGTGCCGGTGAGTCAGAACCGTCCCTATTAACCAGCGATGACTCGGAGAGTCAGAACCGTCCCTATTAACCAGCGATGTGCTGGTGAGTCAGAACCGCCCCTATTAACCGGCGATGTGCTGGTGAGTCTGAACCGTCCCTATTAACCAGCGATGACCCGGAGAGTCAGAACCGTCCCTATTAACCAGCGATGGGCTGGTGAGTCAGAACCGCCCCTATTAACCAGCGATGTGCTGGTGAGTCAGGACCGTCCCTATTAACCAGCGATGTCCCGGTGAGTCAGAACAGCCCCTATTAACCAGCGATGACCCGGAGAGTCAGAACCATACCTATTAACCAGCGATGTGCTGGTGAGTCAGAACCGCCCCTATTTACCAGCGATGACCCGGAGAGTCAGAACCGCCCCTATTAACCAGCGATGACCCGGAGAGTCAGAACCGCCCCTATTAACCAGCGATATCCCGGAGAGTCAGAACCGCCCCTATTAACCAGCGAGGTCCCGGTGAGTCAGAATCGCCCCTATTAACCAGCGATGTGCTGGTGAGTCAGAACCGCCCCTATTTACCAGCGATGACCCGGAGAGTCAGAACCGTCCCTATTAACCAGCGATGTGCTGGTGAGTCAGAACCGCCCCTATTTACCAGCGATGACCCGGAGAGTCAGAACCGCCCCTATTAACCAGCGATGACCCGGAGAGTCAGAACCGCCCCTATTAACCAGTGAGGTCCCGGTGAGTCAGAACCGCCCCTATTAACCGGCGATGTGTGGTGAGTCAGAACCGCCCCTATTAACCAGCGATGTCCCGGTGAGTCAGAACCGCCCCTATTAACCGGCGATGTCCCGGTGAGTCAGAATCGTCCCTATTAACCGGGGATGTGCTGATGAGTCAGAACCATCCCTATTAACCGGCAATGTCCCGGTGAGCCAGAACCGTCCCTATTAATCGACGATGCACCGGTGTGTCAGAACCGTCCCTATTAACCAGCGATGTCCCGGTGAGTAAGAACCGTCCCTGTTAACCGGCGATGTCCCGGTGTGTCAGATCACCGTCCCTATTAACCGGCGATGTCCCGGTGAGTCAGATCACCGTCCCTATTAACCAGCGATGTCCCGGTGAGACAGGTCACCGTCCCTATTAACCAGTGATGTCCTGGTGTGCCAGATCACCATCCCTATTAACCAGCGATGTCCCGGTGAGACAGATCACCGTCCCTAATAACCAGCGATATCCCGGTGTGTCAGATCACCATCCCTATTAACCAGCGATGTCCCGGTGAGTCAGATCACTGTCCCTATTAACCAGCGATGTCCCGGTGCGTCAGATCACCGTCCCTATTAACCAGCGATGTTCCGGTGAGTCAGATCACCGTCCCTATTAACCAGCGATGTCCCGGTGAGTCAGATCACCGTCCCTAATAACCAGCGATATCCCGCTGAGTCACATCACCGTCCCTATTAACCGGCGATGTCCCAGTGAGTCAGATCACCGTCCCTATTAACCAGCGATGTCCCGGTGAGTCAGATCACCGTCCCTATTAACCGACGATGTCCCGGTGAGTCAGAACCATCCCTATTAACCAGCGATGTCCCGGCGAGTCAGATCACTGTCCCTATTAACCAGCGATGTCCCGGTGAGTCAGATCACCGTCCCTATTAACCGGCGATGTCCCGGTGAGTCAGAACCGTCCCTATTAACCAGCGATGACCCGGTGAGTCAGAACCGTCCCTATTAACCAGCGATGTCCCGGTGAGTCAGATCACTGTCCCTATTAACCAGCGATGTCCCGGTGAGTCAGAACCGTCCCTATTAACCGGCGATGTCCCAGTGAGTCAAATCACCGTCCCTATTAACCAGCAATGCCCCAGTGAGTCAGAACCGTCCCTATTAACCAGTGATGTCCCGATGAGTCAGATCACCATCCCTATTAACCAGCGATGTGCCGGTGAATCAGATCACTGTCCCTATTAACCAGCTATATCCCGCTGAGTCACATCACCGTCCCTATTAACCAGCGATGTCCCGGTGTGTCAGATCACTGTCCCTATTAACCAGCGATGTCCCAGTGAGTCAGATCACCGTCCCTATTAACCGGCGATGTCCCAGTGAGTCAGAACTGTCTCTATTAACCAGCGATGTCCCAGTGAGTCAGAACCATCCCTATTAACCAGTGAGGTCCCGGTGAGTCAGATCACCGTCCCTATTAACCAGCGATGTCCCGGTGAGTCAGATCACCGTCCCTATTAACCAGCGATGTCCCGGTGAGTCAGATCACTGTCCCTATTAACCAGCGATGTCCCAGTGAGTCAGATCACCGTCCCTATTAACCGGCGATGTCCCGGTGAGTCAGATCAACGTCCCTATTAACCGGCGATGTCTCAGTGAGTCAGAACCACCCCCATTAACCAGCGATGTCCCGGTGTGTCAGATCACTGTCCCTATTAACCAGCGATGTCCCGGTGTGTCAGATCACCGTCCCTATTAACCGGCGATGTCCCGGTGAGTCAGATCACCGTCCCTAATAACCAGCGATGTCCCGGTGAGTCAGAACTGTCCCTATTAACCAGCGATGTCCCGGTGAGTCAGATCACCGTCCCTATTAACCAGCGATGTCCCGGTGAGTCAGATCAACGTCCCTATTAACCAGCGATGCCCCAGTGAGTCAGAACTGCCCCTATTAACCAGCGATGTCCCGGTGAGTCAGATCACCGTCCCCATTAACCAGCGATGTCCCGATGAGTCAGAACTGTCCCTATTAACCAGCGATGTCCCGGTGAGTCAGAACACAGTCCCTATTAACCAGCGATGTCCCGGTGTGTCAGATCACCGTCCCTATTAACCGGTGATGTCCCGGTGAGTCAGACCACCGTCCCTATTAACTGGTGATGTCCCGGTGAGTCAGATCAACATCCCTATTAACCAGCGATGTCCCAGTGAGTCAGAACTGCCCCTATTAACCAGCGATGTTCCGGTGAGTCAGATCACCGTCCCTATTGACCAGCGATATCCCAGTGAGTCAGATCACCGTCCCTATTAACCAGCGATGTCCCGGTGAATCAGATCACTGTCCCTATTAACCGGCGATGTCCCGGTGAGTCAGATCACTGTCCCTATTAACCAGCGATGTCCCGGTGAGTCACATCATCGTCCCTATTGACCGGCGATGTCCCGGTGAGTCAGATCACCGTCCCTATTAACCAGCGATATCCCGGTGTGTCAGATCACCATCCCTATTAACCAGCGATGTCCCGGTGAGTCAGATCACTGTCCCTATTAACCAGCGATGTCCCGGTGTGTCAGATCACCGTCTCTATTAACCAGCGATGTCCCGGTGAGTCAGACCACCGTCCCTATTAACCAGCGATGTCCCGGTGAGTCAGATCACCGTCCCTATTAACCAGCGATATCCCGCTGAGTCACATCACCGTCCCTATTAACCGTCGATGTCCCAGTGAGTCAGATCACCGTCCCTATTAACCAGCGATGTCCCGGTGAGTCAGATCACCGTCCCTATTAACCGACGATGTCCCGGTGAGTCAGAACCATCCCTATTAACCAGCGGTGTCCCGGCGAGTCAGATCACTGTCCCTATTAACCAGCGATGTCCCGGTGAGTCAGAACCGTCCCTATTAACCGGCGATGTCCCGGTGAGTCAAATCACCGTCCCTATTAACCAATGATGCCCCAGTGAGTCAGAACCGTCCCTATTAACCAGCGATGTCCCGGTGAGTCAAATCACCGTCCCTATTAACCAGCGATGTCCCAGTGAGTCAGAACCATCCCTATTAACCAGCGATGTCCCGGTGAGTCACATCATCGTCCCTATTGACCAGCGATGACCCGGAGAGTCAGAACCGCCCCTATTAACCAGCGATATCCCGGAGAGTCAGAACCGCCCCTATTAACCAGCGAGGTCCCGGTGAGTCAGAATCGCCCCTATTAACCAGCGATGTGCTGGTGAGTCAGAACCGCCCCTATTTACCAGCGATGACCCGGAGAGTCAGAACCGTCCCTATTAACCAGCGATGTGCTGGTGAGTCAGAACCGCCCCTATTTACCAGCGATGACCCGGAGAGTCAGAACCGCCCCTATTAACCAGCGATGACCCGGAGAGTCAGAACCGCCCCTATTAACCAGTGAGGTCCCGGTGAGTCAGAACCGCCCCTATTAACCGGCGATGTGTGGTGAGTCAGAACCGCCCCTATTAACCAGCGATGTCCCGGTGAGTCAGAACCGCCCCTATTAACCGGCGATGTCCCGGTGAGTCAGAATCGTCCCTATTAACCGGGGATGTGCTGATGAGTCAGAACCATCCCTATTAACCGGCAATGTCCCGGTGAGCCAGAACCGTCCCTATTAATCGACGATGCACCGGTGTGTCAGAACCGTCCCTATTAACCAGCGATGTCCCGGTGAGTAAGAACCGTCCCTGTTAACCGGCGATGTCCCGGTGTGTCAGATCACCGTCCCTATTAACCGGCGATGTCCCGGTGAGTCAGATCACCGTCCCTATTAACCAGCGATGTCCCGGTGAGACAGGTCACCGTCCCTATTAACCAGTGATGTCCTGGTGTGCCAGATCACCATCCCTATTAACCAGCGATGTCCCGGTGAGACAGATCACCGTCCCTAATAACCAGCGATATCCCGGTGTGTCAGATCACCATCCCTATTAACCAGCGATGTCCCGGTGAGTCAGATCACTGTCCCTATTAACCAGCGATGTCCCGGTGCGTCAGATCACCGTCCCTATTAACCAGCGATGTTCCGGTGAGTCAGATCACCGTCCCTATTAACCAGCGATGTCCCGGTGAGTCAGATCACCATCCCTAATAACCAGCGATATCCCGCTGAGTCACATCACCGTCCCTATTAACCGGCGATGTCCCAGTGAGTCAGATCACCGTCCCTATTAACCAGCGATGTCCCGGTGAGTCAGATCACCGTCCCTATTAACCGACGATGTCCCGGTGAGTCAGAACCATCCCTATTAACCAGCGATGTCCCGGCGAGTCAGATCACTGTCCCTATTAACCAGCGATGTCCCGGTGAGTCAGATCACCGTCCCTATTAACCGGCGATGTCCCGGTGAGTCAGAACCGTCCCTATTAACCAGCGATGACCCGGTGAGTCAGAACCGTCCCTATTAACCAGCGATGTCCCGGTGAGTCAGATCACTGTCCCTATTAACCAGCGATGTCCCGGTGAGTCAGAACCGTCCCTATTAACCGGCGATGTCCCAGTGAGTCAAATCACCGTCCCTATTAACCAGCAATGCCCCAGTGAGTCAGAACCGTCCCTATTAACCAGTGATGTCCCGATGAGTCAGATCACCATCCCTATTAACCAGCGATGTGCCGGTGAATCAGATCACTGTCCCTATTAACCAGCGATATCCCGCTGAGTCACATCACCGTCCCTATTAACCAGCGATGTCCCGGTGTGTCAGATCACTGTCCCTATTAACCAGCGATGTCCCAGTGAGTCAGATCACCGTCCCTATTAACCGGCGATGTCCCAGTGAGTCAGAACTGTCTCTATTAACCAGCGATGTCCCAGTGAGTCAGAACCATCCCTATTAACCAGTGAGGTCCCGGTGAGTCCGATCACCGTCCCTATTAACCAGCGATGTCCCGGTGAGTCAGATCACCGTCCCTATTAACCAGCGATGTCCCGGTGAGTCAGATCACTGTCCCTATTAACCAGCGATGTCCCAGTGAGTCAGATCACCGTCCCTATTAACCGGCGATGTCCCGGTGAGTCAGATCAACGTCCCTATTAACCAGCGATGTCTCAGTGAGTCAGAACCACCCCCATTAACCAGCGATGTCCCGGTGTGTCAGATCACTGTCCCTATTAACCAGCGATGTCCCGGTGTGTCAGGTCACCGTCCCTATTAACCGGCGATGTCCCGGTGAGTCAGATCACCGTCCCTAATAACCAGCGATGTCCCGGTGAGTCAGAACTGTCCCTATTAACCAGCGATGTCCCGGTGAGTCAGATCACCGTCCCTATTAACCAGCGATGTCCCGGTGAGTCAGATCAACGTCCCTATTAACCAGCGATGCCCCAGTGAGTCAGAACTGCCCCTATTAACCAGCGATGTCCCGGTGAGTCAGATCACCGTCCCCATTAACCAGCGATGTCCCGATGAGTCAGAACTGTCCCTATTAACCAGCGATGTCCCGGTGAGTCAGAACACAGTCCCTATTAACCAGCGATGTCCCGGTGTGTCAGATCACCGTCCCTATTAACCGGTGATGTCCCGGTGAGTCAGACCACCGTCCCTATTAACTGGTGATGTCCCGGTGAGTCAGATCAACATCCCTATTAACCAGCGATGTCCCAGTGAGTCAGAACTGCCCCTATTAACCAGCGATGTTCCGGTGAGTCAGATCACCGTCCCTATTGACCAGCGATATCCCAGTGAGTCAGATCACCGTCCCTATTAACCAGCGATGTCCCGGTGAATCAGATCACTGTCCCTATTAACCGGCGATGTCCCGGTGAGTCAGATCACTGTCCCTATTAACCAGCGATGTCCCGGTGAGTCACATCATCGTCCCTATTGACCGGCGATGTCCCGGTGAGTCAGATCACCGTCCCTATTAACCAGCGATATCCCGGTGTGTCAGATCACCATCCCTATTAACCAGCGATGTCCCGGTGAGTCAGATCACTGTCCCTATTAACCAGCGATGTCCCGGTGTGTCAGATCACCGTCTCTATTAACCAGCGATGTCCCGGTGAGTCAGACCACCGTCCCTATTAACCAGCGATGTCCCGGTGAGTCAGATCACCGTCCCTATTAACCAGCGATATCCCGCTGAGTCACATCACCGTCCCTATTAACCGTCGATGTCCCAGTGAGTCAGATCACCGTCCCTATTAACCAGCGATGTCCCGGTGAGTCAGATCACCGTCCCTATTAACCGACGATGTCCCGGTGAGTCAGAACCATCCCTATTAACCAGCGATGTCCCGGCGAGTCAGATCACTGTCCCTATTAACCAGCGATGTCCCGGTGAGTCAGAACCGTCCCTATTAACCGGCGATGTCCCGGTGAGTCAAATCACCGTCCCTATTAACCAGTGATGCCCCAGTGAGTCAGAACCGTCCCTATTAACCAGCGATGTCCCGGTGAGTCAAATCACCGTCCCTATTAACCAGCGATGTCCCAGTGAGTCAGAACCATCCCTATTAACCAGCGATGTCCCGGTGAGTCACATCATCGTCCCTATTGACCAGCGATGTCCCGGTGAGTAAGAACCGTCCCTATTAACCAGCGATGTCCCGGTGAGTCAGATCACCGTCCCTATTAACCGGCGATATCCCGGTGAGTCAGATCACCGTCCCTATTAACCAGCGATGTCCCGGTGAGTCAGATCACCGTCCCTATTAACCGGCGATGTCCCAGTGAGTCAGATCACCGTCCCTATTAACCGGCTATGTCCCGGTGAGTCAGATCACCGTCCCTATTAACCAGCGATGTCCCAGTGAGTCAGATCACCGTCCCTATTAACCAGCAATGTCCCGGTGAGTCAGATCACTGTCCCTATTAACCGGCGATGTCACGGTGAGACAGATCACCGTCCCTATTAACCAGCGATGTCCCGGTGAGTCAGATCACCGTCCCTATTAACCAGCGATGTCCCAGTGAGTCAGATCACCGTCCCTATTAACCGGCGATGTCCCGGCGAGTCAGATCACCGTCCCTATTAACCGGCGATGTCCCGGTGAGTCAGATCAACGTCCCTATTAACCAGCGATGTCCCAGTGAGTAAGAACCACCCCCATTAACCAGCGATGTCCCGGTGTGTCAGATCACTGTCCCTATTAACCAGCGATGTCCCGGTGTGTCAGATCACCATCCCTATTAACCGGCGATGTCCCGGTGAGTCAGACCACCGTCCCTATTAACTGGTGATGTCCCGGTGAGTCAGATCAACGTCCTATTAACCAGCGATGTCCCAGTGAGTCAGAACTGCCCCTATTAACCAGCGATGTCCCGGTGAGTCAGATCACCGTCCCTATTAACCAGCGATGTCCCGGTGAGTCAGAACTGTCCCTATTAACCAGCGATGTCCCGGTGAGTCAGATCACCGTCCCTATTAACCAGCGATGTCCCGGTGTGTCAGATCACCGTCCCTATTAACCGGTGATGTCCCGGTGAGTCAGACCACCATCCCTATTAACTGGTGATGTCCCGGTGTGTCAGATCACCGTCCCTATTAACCAGCGATGTCCCAGTGAGTCAGAACTGCCCCTATTAACCAGCGATGTCCCGGTGAGTCAGATCACCGTCCCTATTAACCGGCGATGTCCCGGTGAGTCAGATCACCGTCCCTATTAACCAGTGAGGTCCCGGTCAGTCAGATCACCGTCCCTATTAACCAGCGATGTCCCGGTGAGTCAGTTCACCGTCCCTATTAAACAGCGATGTCCCAGTGAGTCAGATCACTGTCCCTGTTAACCAGCGATGTCCCAGTGAGTCAGATCACCGTCCCTATTAACCAGCGATGTCCCGGTGAGTCAGATCACTGTCCCTATTAACCGGCGATGTCCCGGTGAGTCAGATCACCGTCCCTATTAACCAGTGAGGTCCCGGTCAGTCAGATCACCGTCCCTATTAACCAGCGATGTCCCGGTGAGTCAGATCACCGTCCCTATTAACCAGCGATATCCCAGTGAGTCAGATCACCGTCCCTATTAACCAGTGAGGTCCCGGTCAGTCAGATCACCGTCCCTATTAACCAGCGATGTCCCGGTGAGTCAGATCACCGTCCCTATTAAACAGCGATGTCCCAGTGAGTCAGATCACTGTCCCTGTTAACCAGCGATGTCCCAGTGAGTCAGATCACCGTCCATATTAACCGGCGATGTCCCGGTGTGTCAGATCACCGTCCCTATTAACCAGCGATGTCCCAGTGAGTCAGATCACCGTCCCTATTAACCGGCGATGTCTCGGTGAGTCAGATCACCGTCCCTATTAACCAGCGATGTCCCAGTGAGTCAGATCACCGTCCCTATTAACCAGCGTGTCCCAGTGAGTCAGATCACTGTCCCAATTAACCGGCGATGTCCCGGTGAGTCAGATCACCGTCCCTATTAACCAGCGATGTCCCGGTGAGTCACATCATCGTCCCTATTGACCAGCGATATCCAGGTGAGTCAGATCACTGTCCCTATTAACCAGCGATGTCCCAGTGAGTCAGATCACTGCCCCTATTAACCAGCGATGTCCCAGTGAGTCAGATCACCGTCCCTATTAACCGGCGATGTCCCGGTGAGTCAGATCACTGTCCTTATTAACCGGTGATGTCCCAGTGAGTCAGATCTCCGTCCCTATTAACCAGCGATGTCCCGGTGAGTCAGATCACCGTCCCTATTAACCAGCGATGTCCCGGTGAGTCAGATCACCGTCCCTATTAACCAGCGATGTCCAAGTGAGTCAGATCACCGTCCCTATTAACCGGCGATGTCCCGGTGAGTCAGATCACTGTCCCTATTAACCGGTGATGTCCCAGTGAGTCAGATCTCCGTCCCTATTAACCAGCGATGTCCCGGTGAGTCAGATCACCGTCCCTATTAACCAGCGATGTCCCGGTGAGTCAGATCACCGTCCCTATTAACCAGCGATGTCCAAGTGAGTCAGATCACCGTCCCTATTAACCAGCGATGTCCCGGTGAGTCAGATCACCGTCCTTATTAACCGGTGATGTCCCGGTGAGTCAGATCACCGTCCCTATTAACCAGCGATGTCCCGGTGAGTCAGATCACCGTCCTTATTAACCGGTGATGTCCCGGTGAGTCAGATCACCGTCCTTATTAACCGGTGATGTCCCGGTGAGTCAGATCACCGTTCCTCCGTCCTGGAATTGAATCCGGGAACCTGGCGCTGTGAGGCAGCGGTGCTAACCACTGTGTCACTCTGGGGCTGTGAGGCAGTAGTGCTAACCACTGTGTCACTCTGGGGCTGTGAGGCAGCAGTGCTAACCACTGTGTCACTCTGGGGCTGTGAGGCAGCAGTGCTAACCACTGTGTCACTCTGGGGCTGTGAGGCAGCAGTGCTAACCACTGTGTCACTCTGGGGCTGTGAGGCAGCAGTGCTAACCACTGTGCCACTCTGGGGAGTGTGGAGCAACGTTCAATATTCCTGTCGCCGATCACCCAGCGTCCCCCCAGGAGTAACCCCCCCCGGGAGTAACCCCCCCCGGGAGTAACCCCCCCCGGGAGTAATTATTATGACATCTCTCCTTTTTTTTACTCATTTTAAAAAATGTGTGTCGGTGAAGGAATCTTATTTGAAGGATCTTATCCTGCCGAACTATGACAACTTGTGAGATCTTTAATATTATTGGACTGCGCCAAGTTGTTGGACTCCGAGTATTATTCGACTGTGTAAAGTTGAAGGAATTTCTATTATTTCTACTATTCGGTACCAGCAGCACTTTGCGAATACTGGGACTCAGCAGAAATTTAAGTTAAAACCTCTCAGGTGCCAATAGGAATTGTCATAGATGTCATAGAATTTACAGTGCAGAAGGAGGCCATTCGGCCCATCGAGTCTGCACCGGCTCCTGGAAAGAGCACCCTACCCAAGGTCCTCACCTCCACCCTATCCCCAAAACCCAGTAACCCCACCCAACACTAAGGGCAATTTAGGACACTAAGGGCAATTTATCACAGCCAATCCACCTAACCTGCGCATCTTTGGACTGTGGGAGGAAACCGGAGCACCCGGAGGAAACCCACGCAGACACGGGGAGGATGTGCAGACTCCGCACAGACAGTGACCCAAGCTGGAATCGAACCTGGGACCCTGGAGCTGTGAAGCAATTGTGCTATCCACAATGCTACCGTGCTGCCCTTTAAGGGCATAAAGAAATATATAAAGAAATAATTCTTTATTTTTCTTCTATTGATTACAATTTGAAAGTCATTTAGAAGGCAATTCGTAGACAATCTGAAGCTTTCAGAAGAATCAAAGACATTATCTGTTTTGCTTAGGCAGACAGCTCGAAAGTAACTTTTAAAAGGATCAAAGTCTGAAAATGAAACATGAAGAGAGAGAGAAAGCTAATCTTCAGCTAAACTCAAACTCAAAGTCAAAAACACTACATCACTACAAAGACAGACAGACTGACAGACAGACAAAGTAACTAACAGACAGACTAAAATGGCGGGCGGAAACTTTTCAGTTATACACTTTCATATCTGTCTTAAGTCATCTAATCACACCCCAATATAATCCTAATTGGTTTGAGTTAGACTCAAACACATTTGATTTGACGGCAAGCCGTCCATCTTCAATGTGCAACATTAATTTTTAATTGTTTCATGTCTGCATGTTATGGAATGTGATATTCTGCTAATCTTTACCAGCAAAAACCTGGTTTTAAGCTAGCTTGGCTAATGTAACAATGGAGACTTCATGTCGAGAAAGCTGGAATCAAATATATCTTTGATTCAATGCTCTACAAACTGCACTGGACTCCTGCCACCTCGTTGCCATGGAATTCAGCCCTTGTCCTTGACAGTAGCACAAGCAGTGTCAAATTGTTTTGCAACTTGCTGTTTTAATCTACGATGGAATTATGCTGTTTTGTGTCTCTGCGTGTCCAGAGGTGACCTGAGGTTATGGGTGTTGAAATCCTCCTTTTAAAATGGGTATTTAAAACTGGGGCTTAACATTTATGCTTAAGCAGCTATCTTTTACCTATACTAGTTGTATCAGAAATACCTGGCTTCTACAGTAGGTCAATAAAAAGAGTGTGTGTGTGTCCAGGAGCCTGACTATATACAAAGTATGTTAACGTATTTACATGGGAAGGTGTCTCGTGCAGATAGAGGGCAGATAACAAATTAGGGAGAAACAATATGTCCAGATGTGTAAACGGATCACAAGGTAATGCAACATTCAGTCTATAAATTCAGCCTCTGTGGTGGGCGACGAATTCTGGTTGACCGCCTCAAGGGTGGGTCAGGGGCCACCTGCACTTGAACGGGCGGAACTGCCTCCAATGTAGAGGTCGGTGAGATACCCTCAATTACGACTCAGGAGAGGAGTTCGATAATACAAAGGCTTTAATAACCAGAGAACCAGACAGCTGCCGAGAAGTGTGCTCACTGCACGCTGCCCACTGAACGTAACCTTATATACAGTTCCCTGGGGGCGGAGCCAGAGGCGGAGTCCCCCAGGGTTCTAAACTCGGTCTTAAAGGGGTCTACGCATTAAAGGTACATATGTATAGAGATATCATTCATCACATTCACCCCCTGTTTAAAAAAACGCATAGTCCGTTGGGGGTGAAGTGGAATTACAAGTTCAGTCTTTTGGGTGGTCTGATTGTCCGTGTCGACCTTCTCAGCTCCGGCGGTAGTGCGGTGGATACGGTCGTCCTCGGTGGGGGTATATCCGGGAGCACAGTTGTCTGAGCCTTTGCCCGTGTTGGAGCAGGGGGGGTGTCCGGGTTGACTAGGGTGATTGGTGCCGGCGCCGGCTGGGGGGTAGGGGGCGCTATGGGGGGGGTGCTGTCGGAGTTGACCGCTGGTGCGGGGAGGGGAGCGTCGGTGGAAGGGGGGGGGCATCGGTGGGCGAGCCAGCGGGTGCCAGATCTCGCAGGGAAACGGTGTCTTGCCTGCCGTCGAGGTGCTTGACGTAGGCGTCTTGAGGGTTTGCATGTAGCAGTTGGACCCTCTCGACTAGTGGGTCTGTCTTATGGCTCCTCGCGTGCCTCCGGAGTAGAACTGGTCCCGGAATCGTCAGCCAACGTGGAAGCGAGACCCCAGAGGTGGACGTCCTGGGGAAGACAAACAAACGGTTGTGAGGGGTCTTGTTCGTGGCCGTATAGAGGAACAACCTAATGGAGTTTAGGGCATCAGGTAGGACCTCCTGCCAGCGGGCGGTTGGGAGACTTCTTGACCTTAGGGCTAGAAGGACAGCCTTCCAAACTGTCGCGTTCTCCCTCTCCACCTGCCCGTTTCCCCACGGGTTATAGCTGGTCGTTCTGCTCGAGGCGATGCCCTTGTTGAGCAGATATCGACGCAGCTCATCGCTCATGAACGATGCACCCCGATCGCTGTGGATATAAGCAAGGAAACCAAACAGGGTGGAAGATGCTGTGCAGTGCCTTGATTACTGAGGCCGAGGTCATATCGGGGCAAGAGACAGCGAATGGGAAGCGGGAGAATTCATCGATGACAGTGAGGAAATAAACGTTGCAGTTGGTGGACGGGAGGGGCCCTTTCGAAGTCCACGCTTAGTCGCTCAAAGGGCCCCTTTACCAGGCGAGCCTTGTCTGGTTGGTAGAAGTGCGGTTTGCACTCCGCACAAATCTTGCAAGCCTTGGTCATGGCCTTGACCGCCTCGGTGGAGTAAGGTAGGTTTCGGGACTTGATGAAGTGAGCAAGTCGGGTGACAGAGGTCATCGTGGATGGCCCTCAGGCGGTCTTTCTGCGCGTTGGCGCACGTGCCGCGGGACAGGGCATCTGGGGACTCGTTGAGCTTCCCCGGACGATATGTAATATCGTACGTATAGGTGGAGAGTTCTATCCTCCACCTCAGAATTTTATCATTCTTTATTTTGCCCCGTTGTGCGTTATCGAACATAAATGGAGAGGGATAAGTATACACCGCAGGGCAAAAGTTATAGCTGGGGGAAGGGAAATTATGATGCCATTAGACGTGACTTGGGGGGGACAAGGTGGAGAAGTAGGCTGCAAGTGTTGGACACACTGGATAAGTGGAGCTTGTTCAAGGATCAGCTACTGCGTGTTCTTGATAAGTATGTACCGGTCAGGCAGGGAGGAAGGTGCCGAGCGAGGGAACCGTGGTTTACCAAAGAAGTGGAATCTCTTGTTAAGAGGAAGAAGGAGGCCTATGTGAAGGTGCGGTGTGAAGTTTCAGTTGGGGCGATGGATAGTTACAAGGTAGCGAGGAAGGATCTAAAGAGAGAGCTAAGACGAGCAAGGAGGGGACATGAGAAGTATTTGGCAGGAAGGATCAAGGAAAACCCAAAAGCTTTCTATAGGTATGTCAGGAATAAGCGAATGACTAGGGAAAGAGTAGGACCAGTCAAGGACAGGGATGGGAAGTTGTGTGTAGAGTCTGAAGAGATAGGCGAGATACTAAATGAATATTTTTCGTCAGTATTCACTCAGGAAAAAGATAATGTTGTGGAGGAGAATGCTGAGCTCCAGGTAAATAGATTAGATGGCATTGAGGTACGTAGGGAAGAGGTGTTGGCAATTCTGGACAGGCTGAAAATAGATAAGTCCCCGGGACCTGATGGGACTTATCCTAGGATTCTCTGGGAGGCCAGGGAAGAGATTGCTGGACCATTGGCTTTGATTTTTATGTCATCATTGGCTACAGGAATAGTGCCAGAGGACTGGAGGATAGCAAATGTGGTCCCTTTGTTCAAAAAGGGGAGCAGAGACAACCCCGGCAACTATAGACCGGTGAGCCTCACGTCTGTAGTGGGTAAAGTCTTGGAGGGGATTATAAGAGACGAGATTTATAATCATCTAGATAGGAATAATATGATCAGGGATAGTCAGCATGGCTTTGTGAAGGGTAGGTCATGCCTCACAAACCTTATCGAGTTCTTTGAGAAGGTGACTGAACAGGTAGACGAGGGTAGAGCAGTTGATGTGGTGTATATGGATTTCAGCAAAGCGTTTGATAAGGTTCCCCACGGTAGGCTATTGCAGAAAATACGGAGGCTGGGGATTGAGGGTGATTTAGAGATGTGGATCAGAAATTGGCTAGCTGAAAGAAGACAGAGGGTGGTGGTTGATGGGAAATGTTCAGAATGGAGTTCAGTCACAAGTGGAGTACTAGAAGGATCTGTTCTGGGGCCGTTGCTGTTTGTCATTTTTATCAATGACCTAGAGGAAGGCGCAGAAGGGTGGGTGAGTAAATTTGCAGACGATACTAAAGTCGGTGGTGTTGTCGATAGTGTGGAAGGAAGTAGCAGGTTACAGTGGGATATAGATAAGCTGCAGAGCTGGGCTGAGAGGTGGCAAATGGAGTTTAATGTAGAGAAGTGTGAGGTGATTCACTTTGGAAGGAATAACAGGAATACGGAATATTTGGCTAATGGTAAAGTTCTTGGAAGTGTGGATGAGCAGAGGGATCTAGGTGTCCATGTGCATAGATCCCTGAAAGTTGCCACCCAGGTTGATAGGGTGGTGAAGAAGGCCTATGGAGTGTTGGCCTTTATTGGTAGAGGGATTGAGTTCCGGAGTCAGGAGGTCATGTTGCAGCTGTACAGAACTCTGGTACGGCCGCATTTGGAGTATTGCGTACAGTTCTGGTCACCGCATTATAGGAAGGACGTGGAGGCTTTGGAGCGGGTGCAGAGGAGATTTACCAGGATGTTGCCTGGTATGGAGGGAAAATCTTATGAGGAAAGGCTGATGGACTTGAGGTTGTTTTCGTTGGAGAGAAGAAGGTTAAGAGGAGACTTAATAGAGGCATACAAAATGATCAGGGGGTTGGATAGGGTGGACAGTGAGAGCCTTCTCCCGCGGATGGAAATGGCTGGCACGAGGGGACATAACTTTAAACTGAGGGGTAATAGATATAGGACAGAGGTCAGAGGTAGGTTCTTTACGCAAAGAGTAGTGAGGCCGTGGAATGCCCTACCTGCTACAGTAGTGACCTCGCCAACATTGAGGGCATTTAAAAGTTTATTGGATAAACATATGGATGATAATGGTATAGTGTAGGTTAGATGGCTTTTGTGGGCCGAAGGGCCTGTACTGCGCTGTATTGTTCTATGTTCTGGGGACCCACTGGGCATAATAGGAAAAGAGCCCCAAGCACTGATCGAGTGCCTTGAGGCAACGGCGGAAGAGAAGTTCCTTAAGGGGGCGCATGCGGTCGGGGTCTGGGCCCAGGGTTCCGTTTTCCACGACGTAGCCGAGGATGGCTAGTCGGGTTGTGTGGAACACGCATTTCTCTCTGTTGTATGTCAGATTGAGGGCCCGGGCGGTCTGGAGGAACTGGTCATGGCCGCAGATGGTGACGTTGTCCGAGTACGGGTATGTAGCCCGTAAGCTGTACTGGTCCACCATTTGATCCATCGCTCTTTGAAAAACGGAGACTCCGTTTGTGATGCCAGAAGGGACCCTGAGGAAGTGAAAAAGCCGACCGGCTGCTTCGAAGGCCGTGTAGGGGCGGTCCTCCGGGCGGATAGGGAGCTGATGATAGGCAGATTTTAGATCAACCGTGGAGAATACCCGATACTGCGCGATTTGGTTCACCATTTCTGCTCTGCGGGGAAGTGGGTACGCATCGAGTAGTGTAAAGCGGTTTATGGTCTGGCTATAAAACTTCACCTGAGCGTCTATCTGACAGACAAAGTCCGACTGCTCACCCGGCGTGGTGATGGATCTAGAGAGTGCGTCGGCCACAATGAGCTCTTTGCCCGGGGTGTAGACCAGGTCGAAATCGTAGCGGCGGAGTTTGAGGAGGATACGTTGTAGCCGTGGCGTCATATCATTGAGGTCTTTTTGGATGATGTGAACCAATGGCCTGTGGTCTGTCTCGACCGTGAATTTGGGGAGTCCGTACACGTCATCATGGAATTTGTCAATCCCTGTGAGGAGGCCCAGGCATTCTTTTTCAATCTGAGCGTATCATTGCTCAGTAGGCGTCATGTCTCTAGAGGCATATGCGACTGGAGCCCAGGAGGAGGATTCGTCCCGCTGGAGGAGTACTGCCCCAATGCCAGCCTGGCCCGCATCGGTGGAGACCTTTGTCTCCTTGGTGGAGTTGAAAAATGCCAGTACCGGGGCCTTGGTGAGTTTCGCCCTGAGCTCACGCCACTCTCGCTCATGAGTGGGGAGCCACTGGAAGTCCGTAGTTTTTTTGACAAGATTGCGGAGAGCTGTGGTGTGTAATGCAAGGTTGGGATAAACTTCCCAAGGAAATTGACCAACCCTAGGAAGCGGAGGACCGCCTTCTTGTCCTCCGGGGTCTTCATGGCGTTGATCGCCGCCACCTTGTCTGCATCTGGCCGTACACCGAACTGCAAAATATGGTCGCCAAGGAACTTTATTTCTGCTTGATCGAACAAGCATTTGGCTCTATTGAGTCGGAGGCCATGCTCGAGGATCCTGTGGAACACTCGCTTGAGGCGATCGAGGAGTTGTGGACCAGATAATAATATCATCGACGTACGCTCGCACCCCCTCAATTCCCTCCATCATTTGCTCCATTATGCGGTGGAACACCTCCGAGGCGGAGGTGATGCCAAAGGGCATCTGGTTGTAACAGTAGCAACCGAACGGGGTGTTAAATGTGCACAACTTTCGACTGGATGCGTCCAGCTGTATTTGCCAAAACCCCTTGGAGGCATCCAGCTTGGTGAAAAGCTTGGTGTGAGCCATTTCGCTGGTGAGCTCTTCTCGTTTAGGTATCGGGTAGTGTTCCCTCAGGATGTTATGGTTCAAATCTTTGGAGTCGATGCAAATTCCCCTGACGGTTTTTTGACACAGACCATGGAGCTAACCCAGTCCGTGGGTTCAGTGACCTTAGAAATGACGCCCTGGTCCTGGAGGTCTTGCAGCTGCTGCTTGAGGCGGTCCCTGAGGGGGCCGGCACCCGACGCGGTGCATGAACCACGGGTGTGGCATTCGGCTTCAGCAGTATCTTGTATCGGTAAGGTAGTGTACCCATACCCTCGAAGACGCTGTGGTATTGTGCTATGATGTCATCTAATTGGGCTTGGAGCTGTTGCCTCTGCGGACGACACGGTGTGAACCCGCTGCACAAGATTCAGGATGTTGCCGGCCCGAGCACCGAGCAGGGAAGCTCTGTTGGTTCCTCCAAATTCAAAACGCGGGGTTGCTTGTGAAGAACGATGGGACACCGCAAGCTGGCATGAGCCACTGGCAGCAATGGCATTGCCATTGTAGTCGAGGAGCTGGCAGGCCGGTGGAAGAATGCTCGGCTTGACGCGGCTGGTGTCAAGGTCAGACTTTGAAATGAGGTTCGCTGAAGCGTCGGTGCCCTGCCTGAAGCGTATGCGAGCCTCGGTGACCGTAAGGGTGGCACACCGCCCGTCGTCCGGATCAATGCTCATCACTGGGAGTTGTTTCACCTCCTTCGCTGAAGGCATCGTGTGCTTGGTGATGATGCCCACCCGGAATGGGGATGTGAGGCCCTCGGTGTCGGAATCTGGAACCCTGTCGGAGTCGGAGTCTGCAACGGGTTACTGTCCTGACCGGACGTTCCTGCGCTGCGACGGGGATCGCTGTGTATTGGGCAGTTGTGCAGATCTGCACAGGGCTGCGTAGTGGCCAAGCTTGCCACACTGGAGACAGCGTCGAGATTTCGCGGGACATTGCCGCTTTAAATGGGCGGAGCCACAGTTGTTGCACGTCATGGCGCCGATGTCAGGACGCTCCGTGCGCCACCGTGCATGCGCAGGAGCCCAGGAAAAGCGTGCGAAATGGCCGCCCTCATCCAGACTCCGGCCCTGGAGCTGTTATACCGCCTGCACCCGCTCCGCATCGTGGGGGCCTTGCCGCGCCATCTCTGCCGCCTTGATATGGGAGTACCGGTTGTTAGCGTGCTCGTGGAGGACGCAGGTTTCGATGGCGATGGTGAGGGTGAGCTGCTTAACTTTAAGGAGCTGCTGGTGAAGGGGATCGGAATGGACCCCGAAAACGATCTGGTCGCGGATCATGGAGTTGGAAGTGGAGGCGTAGTTGCAGGACTGCGCGAGGATACGGAGATGGGTGAAGAAGGACTGGAAAGGTTCATCCTCACCCTGCAGCCTCTGCTGGGACACACAGCGTTCAAAGCTCTCGTTGACTTCGATGTCACAGTGGCTGTTGAACTTCAGCAGGACTGTTTTAAACTTTGTCTTGTCCTCGCCTTCAGCGAAGGTGAGGGAGTTGGAGACGTGGAGAGCCTGGTCCCCGGCTGTAGAGAGGAAGAGAGCGATCTTCCTGGCATCCGATGCGGTTTCCAGGTCGGTGGCGTCAAGATACAGCTGGAACTTCTGCTTGAAAATCTTCCAGTTGGCACCGAGGTTGCCGGCGATGCGGAGCTGCGGGCCGAGGATTGCGGCGATGCGGAGCTGCGAGCCGAGGTTGCCGGCGATGCGGAGCTGCGGGCCGAGGTTGCCGGCGATGCGGAGCTGCGGGCCGAGGTTTGCGGCGATGCGGAGCTGCGGGCCGAGGTTTGCGGCGATGCGGAGCTGCGGGCCGAGGTTGCCGGGATGCGGAGCTGCGGGCCGAGGTTTGCGGCGATGCGGAGCTGCGGGCCGAGGTTTGCGGCGATGCGGAGCTGCGGGCCGAGGTTGCCGGCGATGCGGAGCTGCGGGCCGAGGTTTGCGCCGATGCGGAGCTGCGGGCCGAGGTTGCCGGCGATGCGGAGCTGCGGGCCGAGGTTGACGGGGATGCGGAGCTGCGGGCCGAGGTTGCGGCGATGCGGAGCTGCGGGCCGAGGTTGCCGGAGATGCGGAGCTGCGGGCCGAGGTTGCCGGCGATGCGGAGCTGCGGGCCGAGGTTGCGGCGATGCGGAGCTGCGGGCCGAGGTTGCCGGCGATGCGGAGCTGCGGGCCGAGGTTGCCGGGATGCGGAGCTGCGGGCCGAGGTTTGCGGCGATGCGGAGCTGCGGGCCGAGGTTTGCGGCGATGCGGAGCTGCGGGCCGAGGTTTGCGGCGATGCGGAGCTGCGGGCCGAGGTTTGCGGCGATGCGGAGCTGCGGGCCGAGGTTGCGGCGATGCGGAGCTGCGGGCCGAGGTTTGCGGCGATGCGGAGCTGCGGGCCGAGGTTGCGGCGATGCGGAGCTGCGGGCCGAGGTTGCCGGCGATGCGGAGCTGCGGGCCGAGGTTGCCGGCGATGCGGAGCTGCGGGCCGAGGTTGACGGGGATGCGGAGCTGCGGGCCGAGGTTGCCGGCGATGCGGAGCTGCGGGCCGAGGTTGCCGGCGATGCGGAGCTGCGGGCCGAGGTTTGCGGCGATGCGGAGCTGCGGGCCGAGGTTGCCGGCGATGCGGAGCTGCGGGCCGAGGTTTGCGGCGATGCGGAGCTTCGGGCCGAGGTTGCCGGCGATGCGGAGCTGCGGGCCGAGGTTGCCGGCGATGCGGAGCTGCGGGCCGAGGTTGCCGGCGATGCGGAGCTGCGGGCCGAGGTTGCCGGCGATGCGGAGCTGCGGGCCGAGGTTGACGGGGATGCGGAGCTGCGGGCCGAGGTTTGCGCCGATGCGGAGCTGCGGGCCGAGGTTGCCGGCGATGCGGAGCTGCGGGCCGAGGTTGCGGCGATGCGGAGCTGCGGGCCGAGGTTGCCGGCGATGCGGAGCTGCGGGCCGAGGTTGCGGCGATGCGGAGCTGCGGGCCGAGGTTGCCGCCGATGCGGAGCTGCGGGCCGAGGTTTGCGCCGATGCGGAGCTGCGGGCCGAGGTTGCCGGCGATGCGGAGCTGCGTGCCGAGGTTTGCGGCGATGCGGATCTGCGGGCCGAGGTTTGCGGCGATGCGGAGCTGCGGGCCAAGGTTGCCGCCGATGCGGAGCTGCGGGCCGAGGTTGCGGCGATGCGGAGCTGCGGGCCGAGGTTTGCGGCGATGCGGAGCTGCGGGCCGAGGTTTGCGGCGATGCGGAGCTGCGGGCCGAGGTTGCCGGCGATGCGGAGCTGCGGGCCGAGGTTTGCGGCGATGCGGAGCTGCGGGCCGAGGTTGCCGGCGATGCGGAGCTGCGGGCCGAGGTTTGCGGCGATGCGGAGCTGCGGGCCGAGGTTGCCGGCGATGCGGAGCTGCGGGCCGAGGTTTGCGGCGATGCGGAGCTGCGGGCCGAGGTTTGCGGCGATGCGGAGCTGCGGGCCGAGGTTTGCGGCGATGCGGAGCTGCGGGCCGAGGTTGCCGGCGATGCGGAGCTGCGGGCCGAGGTTTGCGGCGATGCGGAGCTGCGGGCCGAGGTTGACGGGGATACGGAGCTGCGGGCCGAGGTTGACGGGGATGCGGAGCTGCGGGCCGAGGTTGCCGGCGATGCGGAGCTGCGGGCCGAGGTTGCCGGCGATGCGGAGCTGCGGGCCGAGGTTGCCGGCGATGCGGAGCTGCGGGCCGAGGTTTGCGGCGATGCGGAGCTGCGGGCCGAGGTTTGCGGCGATGCGGAGCTGCGGGCCGAGGTTGCCGGCGATGCGGAGCTGCGGGCCGAGGTTTGCGGCGATGCGGAGCTGCGGGCCGAGGTTGACGGGGATGCGGAGCTGCGGGCCGAGGTTGCCGGCGATGCGGAGCTGTGGGCCGAGGTTGACGGGGATGCGGAGCTGCGGGCCGAGGTTGACGGGGATGCGGAGCTGCGGGCCGAGGTTGCCGGCGATGCGGAGCTGCGGGCCGAGGTTGACGGGGATGCGGAGCTGCGGGCCGAGGTTGACGGGGATGCGGAGCTGCGGGCCGAGGTTGCCGGCGATGCGGAGCTGCGGGCCGAGGTTGCCGGCGATGCGGAGCTGCGGGCCGAGGTTGACGGGGATGCGGAGCTGCGGGCCGAGGTTTGCGCCGATGCGGAGCTGCGGGCCGAGGTTGCCGGCGATGCGGAGCTGCGGGCCGAGGTTGCGGCGATGCGGAGCTGCGGGCCGAGGTTGCCGGCGATGCGGAGCTGCGGGCCGAGGTTGCGGCGATGCGGAGCTGTGGGCCGAGGTTGCCGCCGATGCGGAGCTGCGGGCCGAGGTTTGCGCCGATGCGGAGCTGCGGGCCGAGGTTGCCGGCGATGCGGAGCTGCGTGCCGAGGTTTGCGGCGATGCGGAGCTGCGGGCCGAGGTTTGCAGCGATGCGGAGCTGCGGGCCGAGGTTGCCGCCGATGCGGAGCTGCGGGCCGAGGTTTGCGGCGATGCGGAGCTGCGGGCCGAGGTTGCCGGCGATGCGGAGCTGCGGGCCGAGGTTTGAGGCGATGCGGAGCTGCGGGCCGAGGTTGCCGGCGATGCGGAGCTGCGGGCCGAGGTTTGCGGCGATGCGGAGCTGCGGGCCGAGGTTGCCGGCGATGCGGAGCTGCGTGCCGATGTTTGCGGCGATGCGGAGCTGCGGGCCGAGGTTTGCGGCGATGCGGAGCTGCGGGCCGAGGTTTGCGGCGATGCGGAGCTGCGGGCCGAGGTTGCCGGCGATGCGGAGCTGCGGGCCGAGGTTTGCGGCGATGCGGAGCTGCGGGCCGAGGTTGCCGGCGATGCGGAGCTGCGGGCCGAGGTTTGCGGCGATGCGGAGCTGCGGGCCGAGGTTTGCGGCGATGCGGAGCTGCGGGCCGAGGTTTGCGGCGATGCGGAGCTGCGGGCCGAGGTTGACGGGGATGCGGAGCTGCGGGCCGAGGTTGCCGGCGATGCGGAGCTGCGGGCCGAGGTTGCCGGCGATGCGGAGCTGCGGGCCGAGGTTGCCGGCGATGCGGAGCTGCGGGCCGAGGTTGCCGGCGATGCGGAGCTGCGGGCCGAGGTTTGCGGCGATGCGGAGCTGCGGGCCGAGGTTGCCGGCGATGCGGAGCTGCGGGCCGAGGTTGCCGGCGATGCGGAGCTGCGGGCCGAGGTTGCCGGCGATGCGGAGCTGCGGGCCGAGGTTGCCGGCGATGCGGAGCTGCGGGCCGAGGTTGCCGGCGATGCGGAGCTGCGGGCCGAGGTTGACGGGGATGCGGAGCTGCGGGCCGAGGTTGCCGGCGATGCGGAGCTGCGGGCCGAGGTTGACGGGGATGCGGAGCTGCGGGCCGAGGTTGACGGGGATGCGGAGCTGCGGGCCGAGGTTGCCGGCGATGCGGAGCTGCGGGCCGAGGTTGCGGCGATGCGGAGCTGCGGGCCGATGTTTGTGGCGATGCGGAGCTGCGTGCCGAGGTTGTGGCGATGCGGAGCTGCGGGCCGAGGTTTGCGGCGATGCGGAGCTGCGGGCCGAGGTTTGCGGCGATGCGGAGCTGCGGGCCGAGGTTTGCGGCGATGCGGAGCTGCGGGCCGAGGTTGCCGGCGATGCGGAGCTGCGGGCCGAGGTTTGCGGCGATGCGGAGCTGCAGGGGAGGGCGGACGCTGTCCATGTTACCGGATGGCTGATCGCTGGTCAAAGGCCGACTATCTCAAGGTGGATCCGTCACACTCGAGCATTACTCACTGGTACCAGGATTTGTTGGGTAAGCCGGGTCTGCGAGGACTGCGGTTACTGCAGCAGTGAGAGAGAGACAGGCTTCCAACACTTGGAGAAATGCAACTCGATTTTATTGAACTCTTAACTATCACACATACTTTAACTGTGGGTTGACACTATGCTGACTTGACTGGCGACCTGAGGCTAACCTGACCAGACTATCTCACTAGCACATGGTGTATGTTCTAGTTGCTGTTCATGGGCTCTGACTGTCTCAGAGGCTGGGTCCCGAGAGAGCGGGAAAACTAGTGCCCTCTGGCTTTATAGTGGTCGTGTCCTGTCTGGTGATTGGCTGCTGTGTTCACTGTTCATCCTGTGTGTCAATCACTGCCTGTCTGTGCACCATCATATATCTGTGTGTATATTATGACACATCTCTCTCTCTCTCCCCCCCCTCCCTGACTACCTCTCTTCCTGTCTCTCTCTCCCTGTCTCTCTCTGTCCCTCTCTCTCCCTCCCTCTCTCTCGCTCTCCCTCCCTCCCTCACTCCCTCTCTCTCCCTCCTTCTCTCTCTCCTTCCCTCTCTCACTCCCCCTCTCTCCCTCCCTCCGTCTCTCACTCCCTCCCTTCCTCTCTCTCTCTCACTCCCTCCCTCTCTTTCTCCCTATCTTCAACTCTCTCCCTCCACCTCTCTCCCTCCCCCTCTCCATCTCTCCCCCACTCTCCCACCCTCTCTCTTCCCCCCTCTCTCTCCCTCCCTCTCTCTCTCGCCCCCTCCCTCTCTCCCCCTCTCTCTCTCTCTTCCACCCCCTCTCCTTCCCTCTCCCTGTCTCCCTCTCTCTCTCTGTCTCGCTCCCTGTCTTCCTCTCTCTGTCTCTCTCTCTCTCCCTATGTTTCTCTCTCCTTCTCTCTCTCTCTCTCCCTCCCTCTCTCGCTCCCTCTCCCTCCCTCTCTCCAACTCTCTCCCTCTGATGCACTATCAATTACCACAAAGACGGGAGTAGTGGAACAATCGAGGCTTTATTGAGCAAAGATGTTGTGCCTCCTGTAGCTGGAACCAGAATGGCTGCAGCACGGTGAGCACACACATTTATACTCCGCCTAGTGGGTGGAGCCAGCAGACAGGGATTTACCCATGTACCTCTACTATACGGGCCTTACCGTAATACATGTAATACTACTTAGTGGTGACTACCACATTCACCCCCTGTTTAAAAAAAAGAATCCGGCGGGGGTGGTGGAGAACATTACAAGTTCCGTCTGTCGGGGGCCTTGACCCTCCGCTGCGATCGCCTCAGTCCGGGTGGTGATGTGGGCGCCGACTTGGTCACCTGCGACTCTGGGAGCGTGTTGTCCTCGTCTTCATTGCCCCTGAGTGGAACCAATGGGAGGCCGGATCCTCCCTGGGGTGGGGGCTGCGGTGAGGTTCGCTGGAATGAGGGTGAGTGGCGCAGGGGTGAATGAGGCAACTGGGGGGGAGGGAGGGGGCAGTGTCAGGTTGGGGGTTGTGGGTGGGGACCCAGCGGGTGCCAGGTCCCGGAGGGAGACTGTGTCCTGGCGCCCGTCGGGGTGCGCTACGTAGGCGTACTGCGGGTTTGCGTGGAGGAGGTGGACCCTTTCGACCAAGGGGTCCGACTTATGGGTCCGCACATGCTTCCGGAGGAGGACGGGCCCAGGAACTGTCAGCCATGTTGGGAGCGAGACCCCGGAGGTGGACTTCCTGGGGAAGGCAAACACACGTTCGTGGGGGGTCTCATTAGTGGCAGTGCACAGGAGCGACCGGATGGAGTGGAGCGCGTCGGGGAGGACCTCCTGCCAGCGGGAGACCGGGAGATGTTTAGACCGAAGGGCCAGCAGGACGGCTTTCCAGACCGTCCCGTTCTCCCTCTCCACCTGCCCGTTCCCCCGGGGGTTGTAGCTGGTCGTCCTGCTTGAGGCTATGCCCTTGCTGAGCAGGAATTGACGCAGCTCGTCACTCATGAAGGAGGACCCCCTGTCGCTATGTATGTAGGTGGGGAAACCGAACAGGGTAAAGATGCTGCGCAGGGCCCTGATGAACGTGGCAGGAGTCATATCGGTGCATGGGATGGCGAAAGGGAACTGGGAGTACTCATCAATTACGTTGAGGAAATACGTGTTGCGGTCGGTGGAGGGGAGGGGCCTTTGAAATCCATGCTGAGACGCTCAAAGGGGCGGGAGGCCTTCACCAGGTGCGCTCTATCTGGTCGGTAGAAGTGCGGTTTGCATTCCGCGCAGATTTGGCAGTCTCTGGTTACGGTCCTGACCTCCTCGATGGAGAAAGGCAGGTTGCGGGCCTTGACAAAATGGAAGAACCGGTTGACCCCCGGGTGGCAGAGGTCATAGTGGAGAGCCCGGAGTCGGTCCACTTATGCGCTGGCACATGTACCGTGGGATACGGCATCAGGGGGCCCGTTGAGCTTCCCCGGGCGATACAAGATCTCATAATTGTAGGTGGAGAGCTCGATCCTCCACCTCAAGATCTTGTCGTTCTTGATCTTGCCCCGCTGTGCATTATCGAACATGAAGGCAACCGACCGTTGGTCAGTGAGGAGAGAAAATCTCCTGCCGGCCAGGTAATGCCTCCAATGCTGCACAGCTTCCACTGTGGCTCGGGCCTCCTTTTCGACGGAGGAATGGCGAATTTCGGAGGCATGGAGGGTGCGGGAAAAGAAGGCCATGGGCCTGCCCGCCTGGTTGAGGGTGGCGGCCAGAGCCACATCCGATGCGTCGCACTCCACCTGAAAGGGGAGGGACTCGCAACCGCGTGCGTCTTGGCCTTGGCGATGTCCGCCTTGATGTGGTTGAAGGCCCGGCGGGCCTCAGCCGTCAGGGGAAAAACTGTGGACTTGATGAGTGGGCGGGCCTTGTCCGCATAATTAGGGACCCACTGGGCATAGTACGAGAAAAAACCCAGGCATCGTTTCAGGGCCTAGGGGCAGTGGGGGTGTGGGAGTTCCATGAGGGGGCGCATGCGGGCAGGGTCGGGCCCTCGGACTCCATTTTCCACCACGTAGCCAAGGATGGCTAAGCGGTTGGTGCAGAACACGCATTTCTCCTTATTGTAGGTGAGATTGAGGAGTTTGGCGGTATGGAGGAATTTTTGGAGGTTTGCATCGTGGTCCTGCTGATCGTGGCCGCAGAAGGTGACGTTATCTAGGTACGGGAAGGTGCCCGCAGTCCGTACCGGTCAACCATTCGGTCCATCTCTCGCTGGAAGACCGAGACCCCGTTAGTGACGCTGAAGGGAACTCTGAGGAAGTGATAGAGGCGGCCGTCTGCTTCGAACGCAGTGTATTGGCGGTCCTCCGGGCGGATGGGGAGCTGGTGGTAGGCAGAGTTCAAGTCAACTGTGGACAAGACTCGATACTGCGCAATCTGATTGACCCTGTCAGATATGCGTGGGAGGGGGTACGCATCGAGCTGCGTGTACCTATTGATGGTCTGGCTGTAGTCCATGACCATCTTGTGCTTCTCCCCAGTCTTTACTACCACCACTTGGGCTCTCCAGGGGCTGTTGCTGGCCTCAATGATCCCCTCCTGCAGAAGCCGTTGGACCTCGGACCTGATGAAGGTCCTGTCCTGGGCGCTGTACCGTCTGCTCCTGGTGGCGACGGGTTTGCAGTCCGGGGTGAGGTTTGCAAACAATGAAGGCGGATCGACCTTAAGGGTGGTGAGGCCGCAGATGGTGAGGGGGGGCAAGGGTCTGCCGAGTTTCAGCGTAAGGCTTTGGAGGTGGCATTGGACATCGAGACCTAGTAACAGGGCCGCGCAGAGATGGGGGAGGACGTAGAGCCTGAAGTTGCTGAACTCTACGCCCTGGGCGGCGAGGGTCGCGACACAGTACCCCTGGATTTCAATGGAATGGGATCCGGAGACCAGGGAGGTTTTCTGGGTGACGGGGAGTACTGGGAGGGAGCAGCGCCTTACCGTAGTGGGGTGGATGAAACTCTCTGTGCTCCCGGAGTCAAGGAGGCAGGTCGTCTCGTGCCCGTTGATCTTCACCGTCGTTGTAGCGGTCGCGAGGTTGTGGGGCCGAGACTGATCCAGGGGGGTGGAGGCGAGCTGCGGAAGATGCTGGGAGGTCCCGTGCTGGTCAGCGGTGGCGGAGGTATCAGCGGGCAGCGAACGGCCAGGCGAGCCGGGGTCCTAAGGCGCGGTCCAAAATGGCGGCGAAGATGTCCCGTCAATGACCACGAGACGAGAAAGGTGAAACAATCGAGGCTTTACCGCACAAGGTGTTGTGCCTCCTGCAGCTGGATCCAGAATGGGAGCAGCCCCGGAGAGCCCACACTTTTATACTCCGCCTGCTGGGAGGAGCCAGCAGGCTGGGATTACTGTGGTACCTGTAATACACGGGCAGCGCCGTAATACATACAATATATCACTAGTGGTGTTTACCAGACCCTCCCTCTCTCCAACTCTCTCCGTCACTCTCCCCCTCTCTCTTCCACTCCCTCTCTCTCTCTCTCAATCCCTCCCTCTCTCTCTCCCACCCCCTCTCTCTCCCTCTCCCTCCCTCTCTCTCCCTCCCTCTCCCTCTCTCTCTCCAACCCTCTCTCTCCCTCCCTCTCTCCCTCTCTCTCTCTCCCTCTCTCCCACCCCCTCTCTCTCCCTCTCTCTCTCCCTTTCTCCCTCCCACTCTCCCTCTCGCTCTCTCTTCCTCTCTCCCTCCCTCCCTCTCCCTCACTCTCTCCCTCTCCCTCCCTCTCTCCAACCCTCTCTCTCCCTCCCTCTCCCTCCCTCTCGCTCTCTCTCCCTCTCTCCAACCCTCTCTCTCCCTCTCCCTCCCTCTCTCCCTCTCTCTCTCTCCCTCTCTCCCACCCCCTCTCTCTCCCTCCCTCTCTCTCTCCCTTTCTCCCTCCCACTCTCCCTCTCGCCCTCTCTCCCTCCCTCCCTCTCCCTCCCTCTCTCCCTCTCCCTCCCTCTCTCCAACCCTCCCTCTCCCTCCCTCCCTCCCTCTCCCTCTCGCTCTCCCTCCCTCTCTCCCACCCCCTCTCTCTCCCTCTCTCCCTCCCTTTCTCCCTCTCTCCCTCTCTCTCTCCCTTTCTCCCTCACTCCCTCTCCCTTTCTCCCTCACTCCCTCTCCCTCCCTCTCTCCAACCCTATCTCTCCCTCCCTCTCTCTCTCCCTCTCTCTCTCCCTCTCCCTCTCGCTCTCTCTCCCTCTCTCCCTCTCTCTCTCCCTCTCCCTCTCGCTCTCTCTCCCTCCCTCCCTCTCCCTCCCCCTCTCCCTCTCTCTCTCTCTCTCTCTCCGTTGATGTTTCGCTCTGTTTATTGCAGCCTCGACTGTCTGGCCTGTGGTGGCTTCTCGCTTTCTTCCCCTATTGGAGGCAGAGGTGGAACGTGGCGATTTCGCTGGATTACTTGGCACAGCAGCAGGTAACTAGGACCAGGAGAGGGGATGAGGGAGGGGCGAAGGGTTGGGAGAATTGGGTATGGGAAGGCAGGAAGGGAGAGTGGGAAGGATCTGGGAATGGGAAGCGGGGAATGGAGCGACAGAGGGGTTGGGGAATGACGGAGATGCCGGGTGTGAGGAGGTTATTATCGCTTCGTCATCGGGGTGGGGCTGGTCCCGTGTAAACTGGGATCCGGAACATCTTCATCGTCCATTTCCTATAGGCTCAGTCCACAATGTCCATTTCCTATAGGCTCTGTCCACAATGTCCATTTCCTATAGGCTCAGTCCACAATGTCCATTTCCTATAGGCTCAGTCCACAATGTCCATTTCCTATAGGCTCTGTCCACAATGTCCATTTCCTATAGGCTCTGTCCACAATTTCCATTTCCTATAGGCTCTCTCCGCAATGTCCATTTCCTATAGGCTCAGACTGCAATGTCCATTTCCTATAGGCTCAGACTGCAATGTCCATTTCCTATAGGCTCAGACTGCAATGTCCATTTCCTATAAGCTCAGAATGCAATGTACATTTCCTATAAGCTCTCTCCGCAATGTCCATTTCCTATAGCCTCGGTCGACAATGTCCATTTCCTATAGGCTCTCTCCGCAATGTCCATTTCCTATAGGCTCAGACTGCAATGTCCATTTCTTATAGGCTCAGACTGCAATGTCCATTTCCTATAGGCTCAGACTGCAATGTACATTTCCTATAAGCTCTCTCCGCAATGTCCATTTCCTATAGCCTCGGTCGACAATGTCCATTTCCTATAGGCTCTCTCCGCAATGTCCATTTCCTATAGGCTCAGACTGCAATGTCCATTTCCTATAGGCTCAGACTGCAATGTCCATTTCCTATAGGCTCTCTCCACAACGTCCATTTCCTATAGGCTCAGACCGCAATATCCATTTCCTATAGGCTCAGACTGCAATGTCCATTTCCTATAGGCTCAGACTGCAATGTCCATTTCCTATAGGCCCAGACTGCAATGTCCATTTCCTATAGGCCCAGACTGCAATGTCCATTTCCTATAGGCCCAGACTGCAATGTCCATTTCCTATAGGCCCAGACTGCAATGTCCATTTCCTATAGGCCCAGACTGCAATGTCCATTTCCTATTGGCTCCACAGGTGATGCCAAAGTCACTGTGTTTCACCACAATTTTCTGTTTTTAGTTCAAATTTCCAGTATTTTGCTTTTATTACATTTCAGCAGATACTGGCTCACTCTGGGTACAGTTTGATGGGCACTGGCTCACTCTGGGTACAGTGTGATGGGCACTGGCTCTCTCTGAGGTACAGTGTGATGGGCACTGGCTCTCACTGGGGTACAGTGTGATGGGCACTGGCTCTCTCTGAGGTACAATGTGACGGGCACTGGCTCACTCTGGGTACAGTGTGATGGACACTGGCTCTCACTGGGGTACAGTGTGATGGGCACTAGCTCTCACTGGGGTACAGTGTGACGGGCACTGGCTCTCACTGGGGTACAGTGTGATGGGTACTGACTCTCACTGGGGTACAGTGTGATGGGCACTGGCTCTCTCTGGGGTACAGTGTGATTGGCACTGGCTCTCACTGGGTACAGTGTGATGGGCACTGGCTCTCTCTGGGTACAGTGTGATGGGCACTGGCTCTCTCTGCGGTACAGTGTGATTAGCACTGGCTCACTCTGGGTATAGTGCTATGGGCTCTGGCTGTCTCTGGGGCACAGTGTGATTGACACTGGCTCTCACTGGGTACAGTGTGACGGGGACTGGCTCTCGGGTACAAAGAACAAAGAACAAAGAACAAAGAAATGTACAGCACAGGAACAGGCCCTTCGGCCCTCCAAGCCCGTGCCGACCATACTGCCCGACTAAACTACAATCTTCTACACTTCCTGGGTCCGTATCCTTCTATTCCCATCCTATTCATATATTTGTCAAGATGCCCCTTAAATGTCCCTATCGTCCCTGCCTCCACTACCTCCTCCGGTAGTGAGTTCCAGGCACCCACTACCCTCTGCGTAAAAAACTTGCCTCGTACATCTACTCTAAACTTTGCCCCTCTCACCTTAAACCTATGCCCCCTAGTAATTGACCCCTCTACCCTGGGGAAAAGCCTCTGACTATCCACAGTGTGGTGGGCACTGGCTCTCTCTGGGGGACAGTGTGATGGACACTGGCTCTCACTGGGCACAGTGTTAATGGGCACTGGCTCTCTCTGGGGTACAGTGTGATTGGCACTGGCTCTCACTGGGTACAGTGTAACAGGCACTGGCTCTCTCTGGGGTACAGTGTGATGGACACTGGCTCTCTCTGAGGTACAGTGTGATGGGCACTGGCTCTCTCTGGGGTACAGTGTGATGGACACTGGCTCTCTCTGAGGTACAATGTGATGGGCACTGGCTCTCTCTGGGGTACAGTGTTATTGGCACTGGCTCTCACT
The DNA here is from genome assembly GCF_047496885.1 of Scyliorhinus torazame. Lineage (NCBI taxonomy): Eukaryota > Metazoa > Chordata > Chondrichthyes > Carcharhiniformes > Scyliorhinidae > Scyliorhinus > Scyliorhinus torazame. The sequence goes on from NC_092712.1 coordinate 5,891,116, forward strand.
GGGCACAGTGTGATGGGCACTGGCTCACTCTGGGTACAGTGTGGTGGAGTCTGGCTCTCTCTGGGGTACAGTGTGATTGGCACTGCCTCTCACTGGGTACAGTGTGACGGGCACTGGCTCTCTCTGGGGTACAGTGTGATGGGCACTGGCTCTCTCTGGGGTACAGTGTGATTGGCACTGGCTCTCTGGGGTACAGTCTGATGGGCACTGGCTCTCACTGGGTACAGTGTGGTGGGCACTGGCTCTCACTGGGTACAGTGTGGTGGGCACTGGCTCGCACTGGGTACAGTGTGATGGGCACTGGCTCTCTCTGGGGTACAGTGTGATGGGCACTAGCTCTCACTAGGTACAGTGTGATGGGCACTGGCTCTCACTGGGGTACAGTGTGATGGGCACTGGCTCTCTGGGTACAGTGTGGTGGGCACTGACTCTGGGTACAGTGTGGTGGGAACTGGCTCTCTGGGTACAGTGTGGTGGGCACTGGCTCTGGGTACAGTGGTGGGCACTGGCTCGCACTGGGTACAGTGTGATGGGCACTGGCTCTCTCTGGGGTACAGTGTGATGGGCACTAGCTCTCACTAGGTACAGTGTGATGGGCACTGGCTCTCACTGGGGTACAGTGTGATGGGCACTGGCTCTCTGGGTACAGTGTGGTGGGCACTGACTCTGGGTACAGTGTGGTGGGAACTGGCTCTTTGGGTACAGTGTGGTGGGCACTGGCTCTGGGTACAGTGGTGGGCACTGGCTCTCTCTGGGGAACAGTGTGATGGGCACTGACTCTCTCTGGGTTACAGTGTGATGGGCCCTGGCACTCTCTGGGGTACAGTGTGATGGGCACTGGCTCTCTCTGGGGTACAGTGTGATGGGCACTGGCTCTCTCTGAGGTACTGTGTGATGGGCACTGGCTCTCTCTGGGGTACAGTGTGATGGACACTGGCTCTCTCTCAGGTACAGTGTGATGGGCACTGGCTCTCTCTGGGGTACAGTGTGATGGACACTGGCTCTCTCTGAGGTACAAAGTGATGGGCACTGGCTCTCTCTGGGGTACAGTATTATTGGCACTGGCTCTCACTGGGCACGGTGTGATGGGCACTGGCTCACTCTGGGTACAGTGTGATGGGGTCTGGCTCTCTCTGGGGTACAGTGTGATTGGCACTGGCTCTCACTGGGTACAGTGTGACGGGCACTGGCTCTCTGGGGTACAGTGTGATGGGCGCTGGCTCTCTCTGGGGTACAGTGTGATTGGCACTGGCTCTCTGGGGTACAGTGTGATGGGCACTGGCTCTCACTGGGTACAGTGTGGTGGGCACTGGCTCTCACTGGGTACAGTGTGGTGGGCACGGGCTCGCACTGGGTACAGTGTGATGGGCACTGGCTCTCTCTGGGGTACAGTGTGATGGGCACTGGCTCTCACGAGGTACAGTGTGATGGGCACTGGCTCTCACTGGGGTACAGTGTGATGGGCACTGGCTCTCTGGGTACAGTGTGGTGGGCACTGACTCTGGGTACAGTGTGGTGGGAACTGGCTCTCTGGGTACAGTGTGGTGGGCACTGGCTCTCTCTGGGGAACAGTGTGTTGGGCATTAGCTCACTCTGGGTACAGTGCTATGGGCACTGGCTCTCTCTGGGGTACAGTATGATTGGCACTGGCTCTCTCTGGGGTACAGTGTGATGGACACTGGCTCTCTCTGGGTACAGTGTGATGGGGACTGGCTCTCTCTGGGGTACAGTGTGATGGACACTGGCTCTCTCTGGGGAACAGTGTGATGGGCACTGGCTCTCTCTGGGTTACAGTGTGATGGGCACTGGCACTCTCTGGGGTACAGTGTGATGGGCACTGGCTCTCTCTGGGGTACAGTGTGATGGACACAGGCTCTCTCTGAGGTACAGTGTGATGGGCACTGGCTATCTCTGGGGTACAGTGTGATGGACACTGGCTCTCTCTGAGGTACAATGTGATGGGCACTGGCTCTCTCTGGAGTACAGTGTTATTGGCACTGGCTCTCACTGGGCACAGTGTGATGGGCACTGGCTCACTCTGGGTACAGTGTGATGGAGTCTGGCTCTCTCTGGGGTACAGTGTGATTGGCACTGGCTCTCACTGGGTACAGTGTGACGGGCACTGGCTCTCCCTGGGGTACAGTGTGATGGGCACTGGCTCTCTCTGGGGTACAGTGTGATTGGCACTGGCTCTCTGGGGTACAGTGTGATGGGCACTGGCTCTCACTGGGTACAGTGTGGTGGGCACTGGCTCTCACTGGGTACAGTGTGGTGGGCACTGGCTCGCACTGGGTACAGTGTGATGGGCACTGTCTCTCTCTGGGGTACAGTGTGATGGGCACTGGCTCTCACTAGGTACAGTGTGATGGGCACTGGCTCTCACTGGGGTACAGTGTGATGGGCACTGGCTCTCTGGGTACAGTGTGGTGGGCACTGGCTCTGGGTACAGTGGTGGGCACTGGCTCTCTCTGGGGAACAGTGTGATGGGCACTGACTCTTTCTGGGTTACAGTGTGATGGGCCCTGGCACTCTCTGGGGTACAGTGTGATGGGCACTGGCTCTCTCTGGGGTACAGTGTGATGGGCACTGGCTCTCTCTGAGGTACAAAGTGATGGGCACTGGCTCTCTCAGGGGTACAGTGTTATTGGCACTGGCTCTCACTGGGCACAGTGTGATGGGCACTGGCTCACTCTGGGTACAGTGTGATGGGGTCTGGCTCTCTCTGGGGTACAGTGTGATTGGCACTGGCTCTCACTGGGTACAGTGTGACAGGCACTGGCTCTCTCTGGGGTACAGTGTGATGGGCACTGGCTCTCTCTGGGGTACAGTGTGATGGGCACTGGCTCTCACTGGGTACAGTGTGGTGGGCACTGGCTCTCACTGGGTACAGTGTGGTGGGCACTGGCTCGCACAGGGTACAGTGTGATGGGCACTGGCTCTCTCTGGGGTACAGTGTGATGGGCACTGGCTCTCACTAGGTACAGTGTGATGGGCACTGGCTCTCACTGGGGTACAGTGTGATGGGCACTGGCTCTCTGGGTACAGTGTGGTGGGCACTGACTCTGGGTACAGTGTGGTGGGAACTGGCTCTCTGGGTACAGTGTGGTGGGCACTGGCTCTGGGTACAGTGGTGGGCACTGGCTCTCTCTGGGGAACAGTGTGTTGGGCACTGGCTCACTCTGGGTACAGTGCTATGGGCACTGGCTCTCTCTGGGGTACAGTATGATTGGCACTGGCTCTCTCTGGGGTACAGTGTGATGGGCACTGGCTCTCTCTGGGGTACAGTGTGATTGGCACTGGCTCTCTCTCAGGTACAGTGTGATGGGCACTGGCTCTCACTGGGTACAGTGTGGTGTGCACTGGCTCTCACTGGGTACAGTGTGGTGGGCACTGGCTCGCACTGAGTACAGTGTGATGGGCACTGGCTCTCTCTGGGGTACAGTATGATGGGCACTGGCTCTCTCTGGTGTACATTGTGATGGGCACTGGCTCTCTCTGGGGTACATTGTGATGGGCACTGGCTCTCTCTGGGGTACAGTGTGATGGGCACTGGCTCTCTCTGGGGTACAGTGTGGTGGGCACTGGCTCTCTCTGGGGTACAGTGTGATGGGCACTGGCTCTCTCTTGGGTACAGTGTGGTGGGCACTGGCTCTCTCTGGGATACAGTGTGATGGGCACTGGCCCTCTCTGGGATACAGTGTGATGGGCACTGGCTCTCTCTGGGGTACAGTGTGATGGGCACTGGCTCTCTCTGGGGTACAGTGTGGTGGGCACTGGCTCTCTCTGGGGTACAGTGTGATGGGCACTGGCTCTCTCTGGGGTACAGTGTGATGGGCACTGGTTCTCTGAAGTGGGTTGTGATTTTTTGACTTTAGCAGGAGTTGGGTGACTGAGGCAAGAATAAGTTGATGAGAAATGAATCCCTCTTTTCCTCTGCAGATAAACCTGAGAAATATCACAACACACGACATTGTCTCTGGAAACCGCAAAGTGTCTCTTCGACTGATTGGCCAGCTGATTGCTCACTATGAGGTAATTGAGATCACCGGGCCAAAGAGGCGATTGAGCCTGTTCCGCCAATCAGTAAGATCCTGAGGGGCACAAATATCCTGGGGGGGAGATTTGTTAGTGCTCTTTGGGGGGGTTTAAACTAATGCAGCAGGGGCATGGGAACCTGGATTGTAGTTTTAGGGTACGGGAGAATGAGAGTATAGAGGTCAGGAGCACAGATTTGACGTCGCAGGAGGGGGCCAGTGTTCAGGTAGGTGGTTTGAAGTGTGTCTACTTCAATGCCAGGAGTATACGAAACAAGGTAGGGGAACTGGCAGCGTGGGTTGGTACCTGGGACTTCGATGTGGTGGCCATTTCGGAGACATGGATAGAGCAGGGACAGGAATGGATGTTGCAGGTTCCGGGGTTTAGGTGTTTTAGTAAGCTCAGAGAAGGAGGCAAAAGAGGGGGAGGTGTGGCGCTGCTAGTCAAGAGCAGTATTACGGTGGCGGAGAGGATGCTAGATGGGGACTCTTCTTCCGAGGTAGTATGGGCTGAGGTTAGAAACAGGAAAGGAGAGGTCACCCTGTTGGGAGTTTTCTATAGGCCTCCAAATAGTTCTAGGGATGTAGAGGAAAGGATGGCGAGGATGATCCTGGATAAGAGCGAAAGTAACAGGGTAGTTATTATGGGAGACTTTAACTTTCCAAATATTGACTGGAAAAGATATAGTTCGAGTACATTAGATGGGTCGTTTGTTGTACAGTGTGTGCAGGAGGGTTTCCTGACACAATATGTTGACAGGCCAACAAGAGGCGAGGCCACGTTGGATTTGGTTTTGGGTAATGAACCAGGCCAGGTGTTGGATTTGGAGGTAGGAGAGCACTTTGGGGACAGTGACCACAATTCGGTGACGTTTACGTTAATGATGGAAAGGGATAAGTATACACCGCAGGGCAAGAGTTATAGCTGGGGGAAGGGCAATTATGATGCCATTAGACGTGACTTGGGGGGGATAGGTTGGAGAAGTAGGCTGCAAGTGTTGGGCACACTGGATAAGTGGAGCTTGTTCAAGGATCAGCTACTGCGTGTTCTTGATAAGTACGTACCGGTCAGACAGGGAGGAAGGCGTAGAGCGAGGGAACCGTGGTTTACCTATGTGAAGATGAGGTGTGAAGTTTCAGTTGGGGCGATGGATAGTTACAAGGTAGCGAGGAAGGATCTAAAGAGAGAGCTAAGACGAGCAAGGAGGGGACATGAGAAGTATTTGGCAGGTAGGATCAAGGAAAACCCAAAAGCTTTCTATAGGTATGTCAGGAATAAGCGAATGACTAGGGTAAGAGTAGGGCCAGTCAAGGACAGGGATGGGAAGTTGTGTGTGGAGTCTGAATAGATAGGCGAGATACTAAATGAATATTTTTCGTCAGTTTTCACTCAGGAAAAAGATAATGTTGTGGAGGAGAATGCTGAGACCCAGGCTATTAGAATAGATGGCATTGAGGTACGTAGGGAAGAGGTGTTGGCAATTCTGGACAGGCTGAAAATAGATAAGTCCCCGGGACCTGATGGGATTTATCCTAGGATTCTATGGGAGGCCAGGGAAGAGATTGCTGGACCTTTGGCTTTGATTTTTATGTCATCATTGGCTACAGGAATAGTGCCAGAGGACTGGAGGATAGCAAATGTGGTCCCTTTGTTCAAAAATGGGAGCAGAGACAACCCCGGCAACTATAGACCAGTGAGCCTCACGTCTGTAGTGGGTAAAGTCTTGGAGGGGATTATAAGAGACAAGATTTATAATCATCTAGATAGGAATAATATGATCAGGGATAGTCAGCATGGCTTTGTGAAGGGTAGGTCATGCCTCACAAACCTTATTGAGTTCTTTGAGAAGGTGACTGAACAGGTAGACGAGGGTAGAACAGTTGATGTGGTGTTCTGGATTTCAGTAAAGCGTTTGATAAGGTTCCCCACGGTAGGCTATTGCAGAAAATACGGAGGCTGGGGATTGAGGGTGATTTAGAGATGTGGATCAGAAATTGGCTAGCTGAAAGAAGACAGAGGGTGGTGGTTGATGGGAAATGTTCAGAATGGAGTTCAGTTACAAGTGGCGTACCACAAGGATCTGTTCTGGGGCCGTTGCTGTTTGTCATTTTTATCAATGACCTAGAGGAAGGCGCAGAAGGGTGGGTGAGTAAATTTGCAAACAACACTAAAGTCGGTGGTGTTGTCGACAGTGTGGAAGGATGTAGCAGGTTACAGAGGGACATAGATAAGCTGCAGAGCTGGGCTGAGAGGTGGCAAATGGAGTTTCATGTAGAGAAGTGTGAGGTGATTCACTTTGGAAGGAATAACAGGAATGCGGAATATTTGGCTAATGGTAAAGTTCTTGGAAGGGTGGATGAGCAGAGGGATCTAGGTGTCCATGTACATAGATCCCTGAAAGTTGCCACCCAGGTTGATAGGGTTGTGAAGAAGGCCTATGGAGTGTTGGCCTTTATTGGTAGAGGGATTGAGTTCCGGAGTCGGGAGGTCATGTTGCAGCTGTACAAAACTCTGGTACGGCCGCATTTGGAGTATTGCGTACAGTTCTGGTCACCGCATTATAGGAAGGACGTGGAGGCTTTGGAGCGGGTGCAGAGGAGATTTACCAGGATGTTGCCTGGTATGGAGGGAAAATCTTATGAGGAAAGGCTGATGGACTTGAGGTTGTTTTCGTTGGAGAGAAGAAGGTTAAGAGGAGACTTAATAGAGGCATACAAAATGATCAGGGGGTTAGATAGGGTGGACAGTGAGAGCCTTCTCCCGCGGATGGAAATGGCTGGCACGAGGGGACATAACTTTAAACTGAGGGGTAATAGATATAGGACAGAGGTCAGGGGTAGGTTCTTTACGCAAAGAGTAGTGAGGCCGTGGAATGCCCTACCTGCTACAGTAGTGAACTCGCCAACATTGAGGGCATTTAAAAGTTTATTCGATAAACATATGGATGATAATGGCATAGTGTAGGTTAGATGGCTTTTGTTTCGGTGCAACATCGTGGGCCGAAGGGCCTGTACTGCGCTGTATTGTTCTATGTTCTATGTTCTATGCTGCTTGAGCTGCTTCTGCCTCAATTCCATTTCTTGCCGGCCCATAACCTTTGGCTTGCTTGTCAAACACAAATCCCTCCAACTCATCCTTGTATAAATTCAACGATGCAGCCTCCACTGCTCTCTGTGGTAGAGAATTCCTCCGACTAACGACCCTCAGAAGGGGCTGGTTGAATTCCGGGTGCGGCTATGCAGAGCTAGGCCGTATATTCGGTAGCTCCCGCTTGGAACGGACTTTTGGGCTCTTTTACAGGGCCCCCACGGCATTTGTTTGACATTTCCCGGTGTGGGAAGAAGACTGCAGCATTCCCCTGACAGTGTCCCCCAGGAATGTTATGTCTTTTGGCTACCAGACCCGGCAGAAACAGGAAAAGATTTGGCTGTAACTGCAGGATAACCAGAGCCTCTTCCAGCATGCAGGCGGGGGAAGGGCAAGCTTAAAGCTGCAAACTGACCTGAGGGCCTTTATCAAAGTTGAATTCTAACAGCAGAGGGAACAACTGTGAAAAGATCTACCAAGGCCATTGAAGAAGCGGGGACGAGGCTTCCGGTGGGGGCCATGGAGGAGTAGGAGCATTCGGCAGCTCCCGTCTGGAACGGACTCCCAGACCTTTTTCAGGAGTTTCCACAGACTTTTTGGGGCAGACTGGTGAAGCGAACACTGCCAACTTCTATGAAATGGACCAGAAGTGTAACGGCCAAAGGAGCAGCACTGGAGCAACGGGAGAAGCGAGGGAAAGAAAACAAAATGTCGGCGGCCAGGGACAAAGGGGAGCTGCAGGAGTTCATCAAGCGCTGCTTCGAGGAGCAGCGCGAGGAGATGCGCAAAGAGATGTTGGCGCCTATGCTTTCGGCAATTGAAGGACTCGGGATCACCCAGAAGGCCCACGAAGCTAAGATCCAGGAGGTACAGAAAAGAGTCAGTCAGAATGAGGACGAGCTCGTGGGCCTGGCGGTGAGAGTGGAGCAGCACGAGGCGCTGCACAAGAGGTGGGCGGGAAGACTCGAAGACCTGGAGAACAGGTCGAGGAGAAAGAATCTGCGAATCCTGGGTCTCCCTGAGGGAGTGGAGGGGGCTGATGCCGGGGCATACGCGAGCACGATGCTCGAGGCGATGATGGGCACGAAGGCCCCTTCGAGGCCGCTGGAGTTGGACGGGGCACATCAGGTGCTGGCGAAGAAGCCCCAGGCAAATGAGCCGCCAAGGGCGATGGTGGTGAGGTTCCACCGGTTCACGGACAGAGAATGGGTCCTGAGATGGGCCAAGAAGGAGCGGAGCAGTAAGTGGGACAATGCAGAGATCCGAATAGACCCGGACTGGAGCACGGAGGTTGCAAAGCGGAGAGCGGGTTTCAACCGGGCCAAAGCGGCGTTGTACCGGAAAGAAGTGAAATTCGGAATGCTGCAGCCAGCGCGACTGTGGGTCACATACAAGGACCAACACTATTACTTCGAAACGCCTGAGGAGGCGTGGACCTTTGTACAAGCCGGAAAGTTGGACTCTAACTGAGGGTTTGTGAGGGTGGGGGGGATGTTTTGAGGTTTGATGTGTGATGGTTGTTGTATATAGGGGGTCAATCACGCGCAGGAAATGTTACATGGGCTGGGGGAGAGAGACAAGGCCGCGACAGGAGCTGCGCCAGAGGGGGCGGAGCGGGCTTTGGAAAGGCGGGAAGGGGAACGAAGGAATGCATATGGATTGGGAGACTCCCACGCGGGGAGGTCAATGGGACAGCGGGGGAAGCCGGGGTCAGCAGGCGTCAGCTGACTTACGGGAGCGACATGGGGGGAGCAAAAAAGCTAGACGGGGTCTAGCGGGGGTGAGGGGAGGGGAGGGGGGGAAGGGGGCGGAGGGGGAAAGGGTTGCTGCTGTACTGGCCGAAAGGGAATGGGACACAGAAGAGGTGGTCGGGACGGGGGTCCCCCCTCTGGGGGACTGGAGGGTGAGGGAGGCGTGGACACGGGACTGGCCCAGAAAAGGAGATGGCTAGTCGGCGGGGCGTGGGGGGGGTGAGAGCCCCTCCAATCCGGCTGATAACGTGGAATGTGAGGGGCCTGAATGGGCCGGTTAAGAGGGCCCGAGTGTTCGCGCACTTAAAGGGACTGAAGGCAGACGTGGCCATGCTCCAAGAGACACACCTGAAGGTGGCGGACCAGGTCAGGCTAAGAAAGGGATGGGTAGGACGGGTATTCCACTCAGGACTGGACGTGAAGAATAGAGGGGTGGCAATATTGGTGGGAAAGCGGGTGTCATTTGAGGCCAAGACTATTGTAGCGGACAATGGAGGGCGATATGTGATGGTGAGCGGGAGGCTGCAAGGGATGTGGGTGGTGTTGGTAAACGTATACGCCCCGAACTGGGATGATGCAGGATTCATGAAGCGCATGTTGGGGCGCATTCCGGACCTGGAGATAGGAGGCCTGATAATGGGAGGGGACTTCAATACAGTGTTGGATCCAGCACTAGACCGCTCCAGATCAAGGACGGGAAAGAGGCCGGCGGCGGCCAAGGTGCTCAGGGGTTTTATGGATCAGATGGGGGGAGTGGACCCATGGCAGTTTGCAAGGCCGCAGGCCAGGGAATTTTCTTTCTTCTCCCATGTACACAAAGCCTACTCCCGGATAGATTTCTTTGTTCTGGGCAGGGCGCTCATCCCGAGGGTGGAGGGGACGGAGTATTTGGCCATAGCCGTTTCAGACCATGCCCCGCACTGGGTGGAACTGGAGCTGGGAGAAGAGAGGGACCAACGCCCGCTGTGGCGGCTGGATGTGGGACTGCTGGCGGACGAGGTGGTGTGTGGGAAGGTGAGGGGGTGTATCGAAAGGTACTTGGAGGCCAACGATAACGGGGAGGTGTGGGTGGGGGTGGTATGGGAGGCGTTGAAGGCGGTGATCAGGGGAGAGCTAATTTCCATTAGGGCTCATAGGGAGAAGACAGAGGGTATGGAAAGGGAGAGGATAGTGGGGGAGATTTTGAGAGTGGACAGGAGATACGCAGAGGCCCCGGAGGAAAGATTACTTGGGGAAAGACGACGGCTCCAGACCTGTTGACCACAGGGAAGGCGGAGGCACAGTGGAGGAAAACGCAGTGGGCGACCTACGAGTATGGGGAGAAGGCGAGTCGGATGCTGGCGCACCAGCTCTGTAAGAGGATGGCAGCAAGGGAAATAGGGGGAGTCAAAGATGGAAGGGGAGCCACGGTTCGGAGTGCGACGAAAATAAACGAGGTATTCAAGGCCTTTTATGAAGAGCTGTACAGATCCCAGCCCCCAGCGGGGGAAGAGGGGATGAGACGATTCCTAGATCAGCTGAGATTCCCGAGGGTGGAGGAGCAAGAGGTGGCTGGTTTGGGGGCACCAATTGGGTTGGAGGAGCTGAGCAAGGGTTTGGGGAGCATGCAGGCGGGGAAGGCCCCGGGACCGGACGGATTCCCGGTGGAGTTCTACAGGAAGTACGCAGACCTGTTGGCCCCGCTACTGGTGAGGACCTTTAATGAGGCAAGAGAGGAGGGGACCCTGCCCTCGACAACATCGGAAGCGACAATTTCTTTGATCCTAAAGCGGGACAAGGACCCACTGCAATGTGGATCGTACAGGCCGATCTCGCTCCTCAATGTGGATGCAAAGTTGCTGGCAAAAGTGCTGGCCACGAGGATCGAGGACTGTGTGGCGGCTCTTAAACGTGATAATGATGTCATCGGAGGAGGGAGAGGCGGAGATAGTGGCAGCCATGGATGCGGAGAAGGCCTTTGACCGAGTAGAGTGGGAGTACCTCTGGGAGGTGCTGCGTAGGTTTGGGTTCGGGGGAGGGTTTATCAATTGGGTTAAGCTCCTTTACAGAGCCCCGATGGCGAGTGTAGTGACGAACCGACGGAGGTCGGAGTACTTTCGACTGTACCGAGGGACGAGGCAGGGGTGCCCCCTGTCCCCCCTGTTGTTCGCATTGGCGATCGAACCATTGGCCATGTCATTGAGGGAGTCTAATAAATGGAGGGGGGTGGTCCGAGGGGGAGAAGAGCATCGGGTGTCGCTATATGCGGATGACCTGTTGCTGTACGTGGCGGATCCAATGGAGGGGATGGTGGAGGTCATGCAAACTCTAAGGGAGTTTGGGGAGTTTTCGGGCTATAAGCTCAATGTAGGGAAGAGTGAGCATTTTGTATTACAGGAGGGGGACCAAGAAAGAGGGATAGGGGACCTACCGCTGAGGAGGGCGGAGGGGAGCTTTCGGTATCTGGGGATCCAGATAGCCAGGAGTTGGGGGGCCCTACATAAACTGAACCTGACGAGGTTGGTGGAGCAAATGGCGGAGGATTTCAAAAGGTGGGACATGTTACCGCTCTCGCTGGCGGGTAGAGTGCAGTCGGTCAAAATGGTGGTCCTTCCGATGTTTCTATTTGTGTTTCAGTGCCTTCCCATCGTGATCACCAAGGCCTTTTTTAAGAGAGTAGGCAGGAGTATTATGGGGTTTGTGTGGGCGAATAAGACCCCGAGAGTAAGGAGAGGGTTCCTGGAACGCAGTAGGGACCGAGGAGGGTTGGCGCTGCCAAACCTGGGGAGCTACTACTGGGCAGCAAATATGGCGATGATCCGCAAGTGAGTTATGGGGGGAGAGGAGGCGGCATGGAAGAGGATGGAGATGGCGTCCTGTAAAGGAACGAGCCTGGGGGCGTTGGTGACGGCACCGCTGCCGCTCTCGCCGACAAAGTATACCACGAGCCTGGTGGTGGCGGCAACACTAAGGATCTGGGGCCAGTGGAGACGGCACCAGGGTGCAATGGGAGCATCGGTGTGGTCCCCGATCAGGGGTAACCACCGGTTTGTCCCGGGAAAGATGGACGGGGGGTTCCAGAGCTGGCATCGGGCGGGGATTGGAAGAATGGGGGACCTGTTCATCGACGGGACGTTTGCGAGCCTAGGGGCACTGGAGGAGAAGTTCGAGTTACCCCCGGGAAATGCCTTTAGATATATGCAGGTGAGGGCTTTTGTGAGGCGACAGGTGAGGGAATTCCCGTTGCTCCCGGCACAAGAAGTTCAAGATAGGGTGATCTCGGGTGTATGGGTCGGGGAGGGCAAGGTGTCGGAAATACACCAGGAATTGAAAGAAGAGGGGGAAGCGCTGGTAGAAGAGTTGAAGGGTAAATGGGAGGAGGAGCTGGGGGAGGAGATCGAGGAAGGTCTGTGGGCTGATGCCCTGGGTAGGGTTAATTCCTCCTCCTCGTGTGCCAGGCTCAGCCTGATACAATTTAAGGTGGTCCACAGAGCGCACTGGACGGGGGCGAGGGTGAGTAGGTTCTTTGGGGTAGAGGACAGATGTGGAAGGTGCTCAGGGAGCCCGGTGAACCATGTCCATATGTTTTGGTCATGCCCGGCACTGGAGGGGTTCTGGAGAGGAGCGGCGGGAGCAATATCTCAGGTGGTGAAAGTCCGGGTCAAGCCAAGCTGGGGGCTAGCAATTGTAGAGGGTGCCATCTCTGCTACTCCACTACTGGGCCGATATCTGGGGTTTGAGTATCTGTGTGTGTGTCTCTCTCCAGCTGGCACTGAAACTTCAGAGGCCAGGGGATGCCGCACTGGGACACCTCCACGGGAGAGAGCACTGAATCAAGCCTGCCGTTTATCCCTAACCGGAAGCCTGAGGCTTATATCACACAGATATCCAGACCCCCACCAATGCCCAGGTGATTCTCTCTCTTGCCGGTGGTGCAACACCCACCCGGTTCCTACTTCGCTGGAGTAGCTTTCCCAAGAGAGAGAATAGGACACTGCTGTTTATTACCTAACCAGCAGCCTGTCCTGAGTGAATCGCTCAAGATGACCCTAGATTCTTGAACCCGGAATTAAGGTGAGGAATATCTTAACAATGACTTGGTCAGAGATCGCTGGTGAGAGATTGAAGAATTTAAACGACTCCAATTATCAGCAAATCAAGGTTTATTGCAAAACCCAGGTCAAAATCATCAAACAGAAGAAATTATAATAAAATCTTAAACTCTAACACAAACTAAGTCTATTCAGAAAGTACTATAACGGACACAACGTAAAATCTTATTGTTACACAGTTTTAGCAATGACACAGAACACAAATCAAGTCCCCTTCCCCAAAGCCTCAACCACTATCAAGGTCAAGGGAGTTTCGCAAGCTGCTGCAGGGTACTTACAGTCACAGGCTGCAGGAGGTCAAGTCAAAGGTGGAGAGGTCAAGCCAAGCGCCCCTCAATCGAAACACAGCCCCTTTTATATCCGTTTTACCTGGCTTTTTCCTGTGTTTGGCCAGCCCCTTTTGCATTGAATCCATAAGGTTTAAAGTTCCCGCTGGTCCTGCCCCCTTTGAGCCTGTCAGACCTGTCAAGATAGGAGTACCTCCCCTAGGTCCGCCTCCAGTCTGCTTTTTGAGATAACGAGGTTGAGCTCCCCTGTGAAGATTTTCAAAGTCTTCCATCTGCTCTGGAGATCGCTGCTATGTTGATGGGGTGTTGATTGGATACTGCTCTGGTGGAGGCAAAGTCATTTACATCTGCATGGGGCTATGACCATCCCATTGTCCTGCTTGCAGGCAGGCCCCTTACAGCATTACCATGCCCCTTTGTCTCTGTGTTTAATCTTATCTAGTTGTCTGGCTCCTTCTTCCTTGTAGCTCCTGGGGGGGGTTTGTAAATACCTATGCCCCTACTCGGCTCAGCGGACCAAGCCTGCTGGGAAATCTGGTTACGTTCTTTTGGCTGACAAATGTCCAGTTTACAGTCTCTGGGTTTTATTCTTGGGCAGTCCAAAAAGGGCCGAATTGCCCGAAAACCTTACAGATGCCCCTTCGATACGTCCCTACCTGCTTGGACCGTATCGACACAGGTGAAGGGCAATCATTTCCTTTTGTGTGGACCGTAGGCCCCCCCTCAACAACATGCGAAACTACAAGTCCCAAGACAGTTCCCTTAATCTAGGCTACCCCTAATTTCATTGAAAGGGAAAGACAAGACCATACTTAATTTCAACACAGTAACATACACACATTTCACCGGAACCCCAAACGTAAGGGTCCCTGTACATATATCACAATCAAATAACTGAAACCCGCGAATCCATACAACTATTTACATTTGAATCTCTTTATTTCACTAAGGATCCTCTTTTCTTGGCTGCACTTCGCTTCTTCCCGTTGATGGCTCTTCATTTATCCTCCATCGTCGATACCTGCAGCTGAGAGGTTTAGTCCAACTGAGGCGACAGCATAATGTACCCCCTGTACAACATTTTCTTTGTGGGGGCAAACACTAAACCATTCTCAGGCCCCCCTGGTGGTGATCGGACAGTTGTGAGGGTCGATCGGTTGGGCTGTGGGCAGGGGTCGCTTTACCTGAACCAGCAGTTCGGTAGCTTTTACAGTCATCCCTTCCCTGGGCGTTACACATCCCTCCCCACTGCGGTCAATTTATCCCGTTCCCTGGGTTCTGCCACCACCTTACAAAAGTGATTAATGCCCCTTGTGGACATGCCTTGGTAGATCCCCATAAACACAAATAAATGCCCTGGTCAGAAGCCCACCACTTATCCCAGCAAACGGTGATCCTACCCGGTGACCCCGTGATGGTCCGGTAGGTGTTGTTGTCCAGGCGTTCCCAGTCCGAGGACCGATCCCTCATGTCCAGGCTCAGCTTCCTGAGCCACCACCATCTCCCCAAAGGAACGTCCCCCTCACAGGTTAAACACACCCGCCTGCCCTCAGTCACCCTAACCCGGTCAGTCGAAGGACTCTTCTGTCTCGCCTCTGCGGAGTTCTCCCGGTCCCACCATCGCCAAGATCATCAGCAAGCTCCACATCGTCGGGTGCCCCATCTGTAAAACAGACAAAACACATCCTTGCCTCTACAGCCCTACCTACCTTAAAGTGCATGGGTTCTATCCAGCGGCAGCAGCAGCTTCCGCTTTGAAGTTGTGAAATCAACATGAAATTGCCGCAGCCTGTCTGTGGTTCTGTGTCCACAGCCCGGCTCCCCCAGGGTCCTAGTGCCTGCTGCTATCCGGCGGCAGCAGCAGCTCCCGCTTTGAAGTTGCCGCAGCCTGTCTGTGGTTCTGTGTCCACAGCCCGGCTCCACCAGGGTCCTAGTGCCTGCTGCTCCATCATTATACCATTGCACTAGGCGCTTCTGTGATCCCACGATCCTAAATACCCACACACCACTACACACTAATTAGAACTAAGAGGGGGAAAATGATATATACAATGCCACCCGTCTCCGGGTGGCCAAATTAAAACTGTGCCCCGCTAAACTGGGGCAGTTCACCTGTCTGGACCAACGGCTCGGGCCAGACCGTCCCCTCCCGGGGGTTCGGGCTGCCCCTTGCCTCTCCTTCCCCAACATAGAACATAGAACATAGAACATAGAACAATACAGCGCAGTACAGGCCCTTCGGCCCACGATGTTGCACCGAAACAAAAGCCATCTAACCTACACTATACCATTATCATCCATATGTTTATCCAATAAACTTTTAAATGCCCTTAATGTTGGCGAGTTCACTACTGTAGCAGGTAGGGCATTCCACGGCCTCACTACTCTTTGCGTAAAGAACCTACCCCTGACCTCTGTCCTATATCTATTACCCCTCAGTTTAAGGCTATGTCCCCTCGTGCTAGCCATTTCCATCCGCGGGAGAAGGCTCTCACTGTCCACCCTATCTAACCCTCTGATCATTTTGTATGCCTCTATTAAGTCTCCTCTTAACCTTCTTCTCTCTAACGAAAACAACCTCAAGTCCATCAGCCTTTCCTCATAAGATTTTCCCTCCATACCAGGCAACATCCTGGTAAATCTCCTCTGCACCCGTTCCAAAGCCTCCACGTCCTTCCTATAATGCGGTGACCAGAACTGTACGCAATACTCCAAATGCGGCCGTACCAGAGTTCTGTACAGCTGCAACATGACCTCCTGACTCCGGAACTCAATCCCTCTACCAATAAAGGCCAACACTCCATAGGCCTTCTTCGCCACCCTATCAACCTGGGTGGCAACTTTCAGGGATCTATGTACATGGACACCTAGATCCCTCTGCTCATCCACACTTTCAAGAACTTTTCCATTAGCCACATATTCCACATTCCTGTTTTTCCTTCCAAAGTGAATCACCTCACACTTCTCTACATTAAACTCCATTTGCCACCTCTCAGCCCAGCACTGCAGCTTATCTATATCCCTCTGTAACCTGCTACTTCCTTCCTCACTATCGACAACACCACCGACTTTAGTATCGTCTGCAAATTTACTCACCCACCCTTCTGCGCCTTCCTCTAGGTCATTGATAAAAATGACAAACAGCAACGGCCCCAGAACAGATCCTTGTGGTACTCCACTTGTGACAGAACTCCATTCTGAACATTTCCCATCAACCACCACCCTCTGTCTTCTTTCAGCTAGCCAATTTCTGATCCACATCTCTAAATCACCCTCAATCCCCAGCCTCCGTATTTTCTGCAATAGCCTACCGTGGGGAACCTTATCAAACGCTTTGCTGAAATCCATATACACCACATCAACTGCTCTACCCTCGTCTACCTGTTCAGTCACCTTCTCAAAGAACTCGATAAGGTTTGTGAGGCATGAGCTACCCTTCACAAAGCCATGCTGACTATCCCTGATCATATTATTCCTATCTAGATGATTATAAATCTTGTCTCTTATAATGCCCTCCAAGACTTTACCCACTACAGACGTGAGGCTCACCGGTCTATAGTTGCCGGGGTTGTCTCTGCTCCCCTTTTTGAACAAAGGGACCACATTTGCTATCCTCCAGTCCTCTGGCACTATTCCTGTATCCAATGATGACATAAAAATCAAAGCCAATGGTCCAGCAATCTCTTCCCTGGCCTCCCAGAGAATCCTAGGATAAATCCCATCAGGCCCCGGGGACTTATCTATTTTCAGCCTGTCCAGAATTGCCAACACCTCTTCCCTACTTACCTCAATGCCATCTAATCTATTTACCTGGAGCTCAGCATTCTCCTCCACAACATTATCTTTTTCCTGAGTGAATACTGACGAAAAATATTCATTTAGTATCTCGCCTATCTCTTCAGACTCTACACACAACTTCCCATCCCTGTCCTTGACTGGTCCTACTCTGTCCCTAGTCATTCGCTTATTCCTGACATACCTATAGAAAGCTTTTGGGTTTTCCTTGATCCTTCCTGCCAAATACTTCTCATGTCCCCTCCTTGCTCGTCTTAGCTCTCTCTTTAGATCCTTCCTCGCTACGTTGTAACTATCCATCGCCCCAACTGAAACTTCACACCTCATCTTCACATAGGCCTCCTTCTTCCTCTTAACAAGAGATTCCACTTCTTTGGTAAACCACGGTTCCCTCGCTCGGCACCTTCCTCCCTGCCTGACCGGTACATACTTATCAAGAACACGCAATAGCTGATCCTTGAACAAGCTCCACTTATCCAGTGTGTCCAAAACTTGCAGCCTACTTCTCCACCTTATCCCCCCCAAGTCACGTCTAATGGCATCATAATTTCCCTTCCCCCAGCTATAACTCTTGCCCTGCGGTGTATACTTATCCCTTTCCATCCTTAACGTAAACGTCACCGAATTGTGGTCACTGTCCCCAAAGTGCTCACCTACCTCCAAATCCAACACCTGGCCTGGTTCATTACCCAAAACCAAATCCAATGTGGCCTCACCTCTTGTTGGCCTGTCAACAAACTGTGTCAGGAAACCCTCCTGCACACACTGAACAAAAAACGACCCATCTAATGTACTCGAACTATATCTTTTCCAGTCAATATTTGGAAAGTTAAAGTCTCCCATAATAACTACCCTGTTACTTTCGCTCATATCCAGGATCATCTTCGCCATCCTTTCCTCTACATCCCTAGAACTATTTGGAGGCCTATAGAAAACTCCCAACAGGGTGACCTCTCCTTTCCTGTTTCTAACCTCAGCCCATACTACCTCGGAAGATGAGTCCCCATCTAGCATCCTCTCCGCCACCGTAATACTGCTCTTGACTAGCAGCGCCACACCTCCCCCTCTTTTGCCTCCTTCCCTGAGCTTACTAAAACACCTAAACCCCGGAACCTGCAACATCCATTCCTGTCCCTGCTCTATCCACGTCTCCGAAATGGCCACAACATCGAAGTCCCAGGTACCCAACCCATGCTGGCAGTTCCCCTACCTTATTTCGTATACTCCTGGCATTGAAGTAGACACACTTCAAACCACCTACCTGAACACTGGCCCCCTCCTCCGACGTCAAATCTGAGCTCCTGACCTCTATACTCTCATTCTCCCTTACCCTAAAACTACAATCCAGGTTCCCATGCCCCTGCTGCATTAGTTTAAACCCCCCCAAAGAGCACTAACAAATCTCCCCCCCAGGATATTTGTGCCCCGCAGGTTCAGATGTAGACCATCCTGTCTGTAGAGGTCCCACCTTCCCCAGAAAGCGCCCCAGTTATCCAGAAATTTGAATCCCTCCCGCCTGCACCATCCCTGTAGCCACGTGTTTAATTGCTCTCTCTCCCTATTCCTCATCTCACTATCACGTGGCACGGGCAACAACCCAGAGATAACAACTCTGTTTGTTCTAGTTCTGAGCTTCCATCCTAGCTCCCTGAAAGCCTGCCTGACATCCTTATCCCCTTTCCTACCTATGTCGTTAGTGCCAATGTGGACCACGACTTGGGGCTGCTCCCCCTCCCCCTTAAGGACCCGGAAAACACGATCCGAGACATCACGTACCCTTGCACCTGGGAGGCAACATACCAAATCGGTGATCCCTCAGCGCTCCCTTCTACTCGGGCCCCCTTACTGCGGGATCAGGTTCTAGGGAGGTGTGATGGGGACCATCTTAGAGGGGGCTTGGAGACCCGATTGCTCCTTCGTCCCCTGACTGGTTCCCAAGCCCAAGGTGATACCTCCACTTCCTCCGCCTCCTTAGCCTCTATACTAAGGCAGGCCACCTGACCCACAGGTAAGGGCTTGGGAATCGTTACTGTCCCTGGGCTGGGTGCTTGCAGCACTGTCGGTCTCTTTGGGACTGCCCCTTCGGGACAGCACCTTGTCACCGGTTGTGTGACCGTGGAGTCAGGGACCTCCCCCACCGTCGTTAATTCTACGGGGGGGTTTCTCCACTACCACCCCCAGTCTTCCCCCCACCTTGCTCTTTCTTGCCCTTATGGGGTGGAACAATTTAAATTGACTGATGTGGCGTTCGCATGGGTCCCACCTTAAGGGATTTAAACTGCAAATAGCCGCTGAGGCAGCCTCCAGAATGGGACCCTGCACCTGGACCGGACCAGGGTCTGGGGCTAGAACTACCCCTGCGCTCCCTTTTTCCTGAGGCTGCTCCCTGGGTAGTCATACGGGTTCTTGTGGTGTGGGTGCGGGCAGGCCCTGGCCCGTTGCCATTGCCACCTGTCCCGACCCAGCTGCTAGGCTCTGCAAAAAGGCTAAAAGTTTCTTTACCTCGAAGGTTTCCGGGGCAGCTGCTCCTGCCGCCGGGGTCTGACTCTCTACTGCGGGAGCCCTCTCCTCCTTGCTAGGGTTTTTACATTCCCTCTTGAAATGCCCGGCCTTCCCACACCCGTAGCATAAGTATTCCTCATGCTTCCACTCTCTCTTAGGGGCTGCTGGCGCGATTTCATGCACCCTACCCTTAAGGGGCTTGTCCTCACCCCTCTTCCCATTACGATATGCGAGGGTAAGTTTCCTAAGGACCTCTTCCTCATTAAGGGCCGGGGTCTGCGGGTCGAACCAGTGTTCGGCTTTTGCCCTAACGTTAGGGAGACAGTTGGCAACTAGGGTCTTCAGCCAGTGGGCGGTTCTTTCCCCTAAATTCCGTCTATCCGCTTGAACCCCGCATGCCTCCATATAGACAGTCCACAGCCTGTCTGCGAACATGGTGGGAGATTCCCCTGGTTGCTGCTTGGTTTCCCCCACTCTCATGAAAGGGCTCCCCAGATTCAAGCCCATCGCCTCCAGAACAGCAGTCTGTGCTGCCGCCCATGTGTCAGGTCTTCCCCCATTCCCAGAGGTCACTGTCCTGCATAGCTGTGCATCTAGGGTCATCAGGAGCATCCTTATTTGCTCCCCCTCGTCGCAGTCATTAATGCTGGCTGCCTGTTCCACCTCCATAAAATGAAGCGACGGATCCCCTTTTGGAGTTAGCCTGGGAACGTGGGCCACCATCCCCCTGAGCGCGGATGCCCCATGAGGAATGATAATGTCGCCCTCAACCGGTCCCCTATTCGCCAGCCCCGCCGGGGGACCATACCTTCTTTGTCTGACAGGGCACATCTGCCCTACCTGGGGTTCCTGCTCCTCCTCCCCACTGTCCAGCTCTCCTGCCCCGTTGGGTAGCCCCCCTGTCCCCGGGCTAACTACCCATATAGGAGACGCCGCTATCTGGGGATACACCACTGACCCCCCTTGGACCTGCCCCTGACCGGGCGGTCCAAACCCTACCTGCTGACCCGGCCCCATCACCGGCATCCCAGGCAGCGGTCTGTCCCCATCCCATGGGGACCCACATACGAAACCAGGCGGACACGCCGCCAGCTGGGGGTACCCTGCCGACCCCCCTTGGACTTGCTCCTGAACGTGCAGTCCGATCCCCCCCTGCCGACCCGGACACAATCCCGGTGCCTCAGGAGGCGGTCTATTCCCCTTGGCCTTTGGGGAATTATCCGCTGCGAGGAGCACCTTGCCCCTAGGGAACCCCCCTGGACCTACCAGGTGTATCTGTCCCCTGAACTTGGACAAGGTCTCCTCCAACTCCGTTATTCGTGCCTGGCACGGCCCATGGGCACAGTCCCCTACTTCCTCGCGAGCCACTCGGTACGCTGCCTGGATGTCCCGGACCTTCCCCTCCAGCTTCCTACACTGCTCTGTACTCCGAGCATAGAGTTCCTGGAGCCTCCGTTCCTTTTCTTTACCCTCCACTATCTGGCAGTGGAGATAGTCCTTCTCACACCGGTTAGACTTGCTTTCCTGTTTCATTTCTGCCAATTCCTCCCGCAGTCGTTCCGCTGCGCTAGCGCTGTCCCCTGCGCTGGCCCTCACTTCTCTCAACTCCTGCTCTGTTTTGACTACCTGCTCGGACAGGCAAACCAGCCAAACTGCCTTCTCCAAGTGCCTTTTGTGCGCCTTACTTTCTGTCCATGCAGCCGCTGCCATTACCGGTTGCTCCGCATTGATTAGTTCTGAGACCCAAGGTTTGGTGAGGTTGACCTTTTGCCACAAATACGAGGAGATTCTCTCCTCCATTTTACTTCGTTCCCTCACCCCCTCTGCCAAGTCACATACTCCAAACCACCGGGGTCCTGCCGCGGTCGCCATTGTAGAGGGTGCCATCTCTGCTACTCCACTACTGGGCCGATATCTGGGGTTTGAGTATCTGTGTGTGTGTCTCTCTCCAGCTGGCACTGAAACTTCAGAGGCCAGGGGATGCCGCACTGGGACACCTCCACGGGAGAGAGCACTGAATCAAGCCTGCCGTTTATCCCTAACCGGAAGCCTGAGGCTTATATCACACAGATATCCAGACCCCCACCAATGCCCAGGTGATTCTCTCTCTTGCCGGTGGTACAACACCCACCCGGTTCCTACTTCGCTGGAGTAGCTTTCCCAAGAGAGAGAATAGGACACTGCTGTTTATTACCTAACCAGCAGCCTGTCCTGAGTGAATCGCTCAAGATGACCCTAGATTCTTGAACCCGGAATTAAGGTGAGGAATATCTTAACAATGACTTGGTCAGAGATCGCTGGTGAGAGATTGAAGAATTTAAACGACTCCAATTATCAGCAAATCAAGGTTTATTGCAAAACCCAGGTCAAAATCATCAAACAGAAGAAATTATAATAAAATCTTAAACTCTAACACAAACTAAGTCTATTCAGAAAGTACTATAACGGACACAACGAAAAATCTTATTGTTACACAGTTTTAGCAATGACACAGAACACAAATCAAGTCCCCTTCCCCAAAGCCTCAACCACTATCAAGGTCAAGGGAGTTTCGCAAGCTGCTGCAGGGTACTTACAGTCACAGGCTGCAGGAGGTCAAGTCAAAGGTGGAGAGGTCAAGCCAAGCGCCCCTCAATCGAAACACAGCCCCTTTTATATCCGTTTTACCTGGCTTTTTCCTGTGTTTGGCCAGCCCCTTTTGCATTGAATCCATAAGGTTTAAAGTTCCCGCTGGTCCTGCCCCCTTTGAGCCTGTCAGACCTGTCAAGATAGGAGTACCTCCCCTAGGTCCGCCTCCAGTCTGCCTTTTGAGATAACGAGGTTGAGCTCCCTTGTGAAGATTTTCAAAGTCTTCCATCTGCTCTGGAGATCGCTGCTATGTTGATGGGGTGTTGATTGGATACTGCTCTGGTGGAGGCAAAGTCATTTACATCTGCATGGGGCTATGACCATCCCATTGTCCTGCTTGCAGGCAGGCCCCTTACAGCATTACCATGCCCCTTTGTCTGTGTGTTTAATCTTATCTAGTTGTCTGGCTCCTTCTTGTAGCTCCTGGGGGGGGGTTTGTAAATACCTATGCCCCTACTCAGCTCAGCGGACCAAGCCTGCTGGGAAATCTGGTTACGTTCTTTTGGCTGACAAATGTCCAGTTTACAGTCTCTGGGTTTTATTCTTGGGCAGTCCAAAAAGGGCCGAATTGCCCGAAAACCTTACACAATATTTGGAGTAGTGGACGAACCGGGAGTGCAGGAGGCGAAAGAGGCCGGCATTCTGGCCTTTGCGTCCCTAGTAGCCCGGCGAAGGATCTTGCTAATGTGGAAGGAGGCGAAGCCCCCCAGCCTGGAGGCCTGGATAAACGATATGTCTGGGTTCATAAAGCTGGAGAGGATTAAGTTCGCCTTGAGAGGGTCTGCGCAGGGGTTCTACAGGCGGTGGCAACCGTTCCTAGACTATCTCGCGGAGCGTTAGAGGAAGGTCGAACAGCAGCAGCAGCAACCTTGGGGGGGGGGGGGGGGCGGAGGTGACATCCTGGGAGGGGGGGAGGTGGGGGAAAGGGGGGACTGCCTGGGAGGGTGGATGAGCAAGAGATAACATGAAGGGTTGGGGAAACTGGCACGTACGGGTGAGGGCCAGTGTACAAAGCTGTGTAAATATATCATTTTGCCGTGTATATATCTCGCTCTGCGCGATTTCTCGGTTTTATTTGTTACGGGGGGGGTTATTGTGTGTAAGGGAGAAAAATTGTGTTAAAAAACTTTGATACATTTTTTTAAAAATAGCTCACTGGGCTAAATCGCTGGCTTTGAAAGCAGACCAAGGCCGGCAGCGCGGGTTCAATTCCCGTACCAGCCTCCCCGAACAGGCGCCGGAGTGTGGCGACTAGGGGCTTTTCACAGTAACTTCATTGAAGCCGACTTGTGACAATAAAAGATTATTATTATTGTGGTTATTGAGGAATTTGAAAAATAAAAATAAAATTGTGACGATGCTTGTGTGGGAGTTGGTGCAGATTCCGAGCAGGGGGTGACCGGGGAACAGGATTTCTGCGTTATCACCTGGGCAGCAGAGTTTGGAATTTACCAGTAACTGATTGCAGTGTTAATGTAATCGTACTTGTGACAATAAAGATTATTATTATTCGATGACCTGAAGTTTACACATTGAGAATGTGTGAGAGCAGGTGGAGGGAATGGAATCGTCGATTCGAGAGGAAAAGATAGATTGAGGGTTTCTGAGGCGCTGGGACAAGGTCTGGTTCGGCGATGTTACAGAGATGGAAATAGATTTCTTAGCGATCGAGCAAATAAGACGTCAGGGGCTCACCCTGGAGTGGACACTGACGTTCTGAATAGACTGCTTTAGTCTGGCACTGTTAGCAGAGGGATGGAGTTTGTGACAAGTTGTGGAAACTTCCCAACCAGTAACTGGAGGAAATCTCTTTCTATCCCGGAAATCTCTGTCCATTCCGGAAATCTCTGCCCATCCCGGAAATCTGTACCCATCCCAGAAATCTCAGCCCATCCTGGAAACCTCTGTCCATCCCGGAAATCTCTGTCCATCCCGGAAATCTCTGCCCATCCCGTAAATCTCAGCCCAGCCCGGAATCTCAGCCCAGCCCGGAATCTCAGCCCATCCCGGAAACCCCTGTCCATCCCGGAAATCTCTGCCCATCCCGGAATCTCTGCCCATCCCGGAATCTCAGCCCATCCCGGAAACCCCTGTCAACAAAGAACAAAGAACAAAGAAATGTACAGCACAGGAACAGGCCCTTCGGCCCTCCAAGCCCGTGCCGACCATACTGCCCGACTAAACTATAATCTTCTACACTTCCTGGGTCCGTATCCTTCTATTCCCATCCTATTCATATATTTGTCAAGATGCCCCTTAAATGTCCCTATCGTCCCTGCCTCCACTACCTCCTCCGGTAGTGAGTTCCAGGCACCCACTACCCTCTGCGTAAAAAACTTGCCTCGTACATCTACTCTAAACTTTGCCCCTCTCACCTTAAACCTATGCCCCCTAGTAATTGACCCCTCTACCCTGGGAAAAAGCCTCTGACTATCCACTCTGTCTATGCCCCTCATAATTTTGTATACCTCTATCAGGTCGCCCCTCAACCTCCTTCGTTCCAGTGAGAACAAACCGAGTTTATTCAATCGCTCCTCATAGCTTATGCCCTCCATACCAGGCAACATTCTGGTAAATCTCTTCTGCACCCTCTCTAAAGCCTCCACATCCTTCTGGTAGTGTGGCGACCAGAATTGAACACTATACTCCAAGTGTGGCCTAACTAAGGTTCTATACAGCTGCAACATGACTTGCCAATTCTTATACTCAATGCCCCGGCCAATGAAGGCAAGCATGCCGTATGCCTTCTTGACTACCTTCTCCACCTGTGTAGCCCCTTTCAGTGATCTGTGGACCTGTACTCCTAGATCTCTTTGACTTTCAATACTCTTGAGGGTTCTACCATTCACTGTATATTCCCTACCGGCATTAGCCCTTCCAAAATGCATTACCTCACATTTGTCCAGGTTAAACTCCATCTGCCATCTCTCCGCCCAAGTCTCCAGACAATCTAAATCCTGCTGTATCCTCAGACAGTCCTCATCGCTATCCGCAATTCCACCAACCTTTGTGTCGTCTGCAAACTTACTAATCAGACCAGTTACATTTTCCTCCAAATCATTTATATATACTACAAAGAGCAAAGGTCCCAGCACTGATCCCTGTGGAACACCACTGGTCACAGCCCTCCAATTAGAAAAGCATCCCTCCATTGCTACCCTCTGCCTTCTATGGCCTAGCCAGTTCTGTATCCACCTTGCCAGTTCACCCCTGATCCCGTGTGACTTCACCTTTTGTACTAGTCTACCATGAGGGACCTTGTCAAAGGCCTTACTGAAGTCCATATAGACAACATCTACTGCCCTACCTGCATCAATCATCTTAGTGACCTCCTCGAAAAACTCTATCAAGTTAGTGAGACACGACCTCCCCTTCACAAAACCGTGCTGCCTCTCACTAATATGTCCATTTGCTTCCAAATGGGAGTAGATCCTGTCTCGAAGAATTCTCTCCAGTAATTTCCCTACCACTGAAGTAAGGCTCACCGGCCTGTAGTTCCCGGGATTATCCCTGCCACCCTTCTTAAACAGAGGAACAACATTGGCTATTCTCCAGTCCTCCGGGACATCCCCTGAAGACAGCGAGGATCCAAAGATTTCTGTCAAGGCCTCAGCAATTTCCTCTCCAGCCTCCTTCAGTATTCTGGGGTAGATCCCATCCGGCCCTGGGGACTTATCTACCTTAATATTTTTTAAGACACCCAACACCTCGTCTTTTTGGATCACAATGTGACCCAGGCTATCTACACCCCCTTCTCCAGACTCAACATCTACCAATTCCTTCTCTTTGGTGAATACTGATGCAAAGTATTCATTTAGTACCTCGCCCATTTCCTCTGGCTCCACACATAGATTCCCTTGCCTATCCTTCAGTGGGCCAACCCTTTCCCTGGCTACCCTCTTGCTTTTTATGTACGTGTAAAAAGCCTTGGGATTTTCCTTAACCCTATTTGCCAATGACTTTTCATGACCCCTTCTAGCCCTCCTGACTCCTTGCTTAAGTTCCTTCCTACTTTCCTTATATGCCACACAGGCTTCGTCTGTTCCCAGCCTTTTAGCCCTGACAAATGCCTCCTTTTTCTTTTTGACGAGGCCTACAATATCACTCGTCATCCAAGGTTCCCGAAAATTGCCGTATTTATCTTTCTTCCTCACAGGAACATGCCTGTCCTGTATTCCTTTCAACTGACACTTGAAAGCCTCCCACATGTCAGATGTTGATTTGCCCTCAAACATCCGCCCCCAATCTATGTTCTTCAGTTCCCGCCTAATATTGTTATAATTAGCCTTCCCCCAATTTAGCACATTTATCCTCGGACCACTCTTATCCTTGTCCACCAGTACTTTAAAACTTACTGAATTGTGGTCACTGTTACCGAAATGCTCCCCTACTGAAACATCCACCACCTGGCCGGGCTCATTCCCCAATACCAGGTCCAGTACCGCCCCTTCCCTAGTTGGACTGTTTACATATTGTTTTAAGAAGCCCTCCTGGATGCTCCTTTCAAACTCTGCCCCGTCTAAGCCCCTGGCACTAAGTGAGTCCCAGTCAATATTGGGGAAGTTGAAGTCTCCCATCACCACAACCCTGTTGTTTTTACTCTTTTCCAAAATCTGTCTACCTATCTGCTCCTCTATCTCCCGCTGGCTGTTGGGAGGCCTGTAGTATACCCCCAACATTGTGACTGCACCCTTCTTATTCCTGATCTCTACCCATATAGCCTCACTGCCCTCTGAGGTGTCCTCTCGCTGTATAGCTGTGATACTCTCCTGAACAAGTAGCGCAACTCCGCCTCCCCTTTTACATCCCCCTCTATCCCGCCTGAAACATCTAAATCCTGGAACGTTTAGCTGCCAATCCTGCCCTTCCCTCAACCAGGTCTCTGTAATGGCAACAACATCATAGTTCCAAGTAGTAATCCAAGCTCTAAGTTCATCTGCCTTACCCATAATGCTCCTTGCATTAAAACATATGCACTTCAGGCCACCAGACCCGCTGTGTTCAGCAACTTCTCCCCGTCTGCTCTGCCTCAGAGCCACACTGTCCCTATTCCCTAGTTCTCCCTCAATGCTCTCACCTTCTGACCTATTGCTCCCGTGCCCACCCCCCTGCCATACTAGTTTAAACCCTCCCGTGTGACACTAGCAAACCTCGCGGCCAGGATATTTATGCCTCTCCGGTTTAGATGCAACCCGTCCATCTTATACAGGTCACACCTGCCCCGGAAGAGCTCCCAGTGGTCCAGATAACAGAAACCCTCCCTCCTACACCAGCTGTTTAGCCACGTGTTTGTCTGCTCTATCTTCCTATTTCTAGCCTCACTGGCACGTGGCACAGGGAGTAATCCCGAGATTACAACCCTCGAGGTCCTGTCTTTTAACTTTCTGCCTAGCTCCCTGAACTCCTGCTGCAGGACCTCATGCCCCTTCCTGCCTATGTCGTTAGTACCAATATGTACAACGACCTCTGCCTGTTTGCCCTCCCCCTTCAGGATTCCCTCTACCCGTTCGGAGACATCCTGGACCCTGGCACCAGGGAGGCAACATACCATCCTGGAGTCTCTTTCACGTCCACAGAAGCGCCTATCTGTGCCCCTGACTATAGAGTCCCCTATTACTATTACTCTTCTGCGCTTTGACCCTCCCTTCTGAACATCAGAGCCAGCCGTGGTGCCACTGCTCTGGCTGCTGCTGTTTTCCCCTGATAGGCTATCCCCCCCCGACAGTATCCAAAGGGGTATATCTGTTCGAGAGGGGGACAACCACAGGGGATTCCTGCACTGACTGCCTGCCCTTTCTGGTGGTCACCCATTTATCTGCCTGCACCTTGGGTGTGACCACACTTACATAACTGCGATCTATGACGCTTTCCGCCACCTGCATGCTCCTAAGTGCATCCAATTGCTGCTCCAACCGAACCATGCGGTCTGTGAGGAGCTGCAGTTGGGTGCACTTTCTGCAGATGAAGCCATCCGGGACGCTGGAAGCCTCCCGGACCTGCCACATCTCACAGTCAGAGCACAGCACCCCTCTAACTGACATTGCGTCAATTAATTAAAATTAAAATTTGTCTTTTTTTTTTTTTAAATACTTTTTTTTTTTAAATTACAAAGTTACTGTCAACTATCTGTTTCCTAGCACTAGATTTCTAATAGAAATGCGATAGCTAACTATAATATTCTCCGATCTCTGGCTTAGATATCCTCTAAATTATAATTAAGTTATTATGTTTAATTAGTTCCCAAATACTCAAAAAAATTTAGTTTAGAATCCCAACCAGCCACTCAGGTCACAGCTTTTCTGTGATGTCACTTCAGTTTCCCCCCGACACACACAATTTGAAAAACAGGTATAAAAGTAAAAATCACTTGCTTACCTTCTGAGATGTTCTCAGGTTCTCTCGCTGACAGAGACTGCTCCTCCACCTCCAATCCTTGACCTGCACAATGCTAATAATATAATAATATAATATGGCACTTACCTTACACCAATGGGTCTTATTATTAGGTTAGAGGAGGAGGGTGGGTGGGAGACACTACACGTGTAGTGTCTCGGGTTTCCTCTCCACCAGAATTTATTGGTTGGGGGGGGGACTTGCCAGAGGTCGAACTTCCGGTTCCCGCCGAAATCCAAAGGGCTGCTCCTGTAAAGGTAAGTGGTTTTTAAACACACTACTCACCTCCCAGAAGGCCCCTGCGCACCGCTGCCGCCGAAATCCAAAGGGCTGCTCCTGTAAAGGTAAGGTTTTTAAACACACTACTCACCTCCCAGAAGGCCCCTGCGCACCGCTGCCGCCGAAATCCAAAGGGCTGCTCCTGTAAAGGTAAGGTTTTTAAACTAACTACTCACCTCCCAGAAGGCCCCTGCGCACCGCTGCCGCCGAAATCCAAAGGGCTGCTCCTGTAAAGGTAAGTGGTTTTAAACTCACTACTCACCTCCCAGAAGGCCCCTGCGCACCGCTGCCGCCGAAATCCAAAGGGCTGCTCCTGTAAAGGTAAGTGGTTTTAAACTCACTACTCACCTCCCAGAAGGCCCCTGCGCACCGCTGCCGCCGAAATCCATCCCGGAAATCTCAGCCCATCCCGGAATCTCAGCCCATCCCGGAAACCCCTGTCCATCCCAGAAACCCCTGTCCATCCCGGAAATTTCTGCCCATCCTGGAATCTCAGCCCATCCCGGAAATCTCAGCCCATTCGGGGAATCTCTGCCCATCCCGGAAATCTGTGCCCATCCCAGGAATCTCTGCCCATCCCGGGAATCTCTGCCCATCCCGGGAATCTGTGCCCATCCCGGGAATCTGTGTCCATCCCGGAAATCTCTGTCCATCCGGGAAATCTCAGCCCATCCGGGAAATCTGTGTCCATCCAGGTGTCCAAGAGGCTGCCTGATCACAGACACAGTGGAGGATGGGGGGGTGCTGATGTTGGGAGTTGTCAGAGTTCCTGTGGAAAGGCAGCATATCCGATTGGAAATCTGAGGGATCCTTGGGGGGGGCCACAGGTGGTGTCCAGGCGCAGGGAGAGAATCCATTCCCAGTGATTCTCGGGCTGTGGCTCGATCGATCAGCATGACGGCAGCAGGCAGCAGCTGGGTGGCAGGGAGGCAGCAGCTGGGTGGCAGGGAGGCAGCAGCTGGGTGGCAGGGAGGCAGCAGCTGGGTGGCAGGGAGGCAGCAGCTGGGTGGCAGGGAGGCAGCAGCAGGCAGCAGCTGAGTGGCAGGGAGGCAGCAGCTGGGTGGCAGGGAGGCAGCAGCTGGATGGCAGGGAGGCAGCAGCTGGATGGCAGGGAGGCAGCAGCTGGATGGCAGGGAGGCAGCAGCTGGGTGGCAGGGAGGCAGCAGCAGGCAGCAGCTGGGTGGCAGGGAGGCAGCAGCTGGATGGCAGGGAGGCAGCAGCTGGGTGGCAGGGAGGCAGCAGCTGGGTGGCAGGGAGGCAGCAGCTGGGTTGCAGGGAGGCAGCAGCTGGGTTGCAGGGAGGCAGCAGCTGGGTGGCAGGGAGGCAGCAGCTGGGTGGCAGGGAGGCAGCAGCAGGCAGCAGCTGGATGGCAGGGAGGCAGCAGCTGGGTGGCAGGGAGGCAGCAGCTGGGTGGCAGGGAGGCAGCAGCTGGGTGGCAGGGAGGCAGCAGCTGGATGGCAGGGAGGCAGCAGCTGGGTTGCAGGGAGGCAGCAGCTGGGTTGCAGGGAGGCAGCAGCTGGGTGGCAGGGAGGCAGCAGCTGGGTGGCAGGGAGGCAGACTGGGGAGGATAGTGAGATTAAAGTGTGTGAAAGGGCGCAGACAGGTGTGGAAGGGCGAGAGTGGCAGGATTCCCGTGTCACTGGGACACAGGACCTCCTTCATCATATTTCAAAACTGTGACAGGACAAAAAACGGAATACAGCGATTCAAACACTGAGTTTGGGAAAATGAGAATGGATTTGGGAAGTGATAACGCAGTGAATGGGTTTGGAGCAGGGCAATCACATCAAGCACAGTAAAGCCGTTCCAATGTAAACACTGCTTTCGAAAAGAGACAATACTCTCTGTGTTTTATATCCAGATTCAGACACAAATTATCAAACACAAGGAAACAATCAAATCTGTACAGTCCTGGATCGAAGAATTCATTCCAAACAGTGAAAACGTCAGCCAGATCAAACTCTCTGTAAGTGAAATGGTTCAAAATCAAAAATTGGAGCTGCAAATCACTGTAAACTGTGTGGAGGGAGCTTTACTCTGTATCCAACCCCGTTACTCTGTATCCAACCCCGTTACTCTGTATCCAACCCCGTTACTCTGTATACAACCCCGTTACTCTGTATCCAACCCCGTTACTCTGTATCCAACCCCGTTACTCTGTACCAACCCCGTTACTCTGTATCTAACCCCGTTACTCTGTACCAACCCCGTTACTCTGTATCCAACCCCGTTACTCTGTATCCAACCCCGTTACTCTGTATCCAACCCCGTTACTCTGTACCAACCCCGTTACTCTGTATCTAACCCCGTTACTCTGTACCAACCCCGTTACTCTGTATCCAACCCCGTTACTCTGTATCCAACCCCGTTACTCTGTACCTAACCCCGTTACTCTGTATCTAACCCCGTTACTCTGTACCAACCCCGTTACTCTGTATCCAACCCCGTTACTCTGTATCCAACCCCGTTACTCTGTACCAACCCCGTTACTCTGTATCCAACCCCGTTACTCTGTACCAACCCCGTTACTCTGTATCCAACCCCGTTACTCTGTATCCAACCCCGTTACTCTGTATCCAACCCCGTTACTCTGTATCCAACCCCGTTACTCTGTATCCAACCCCGTTACTCTGTATCTCACCCCGTTACTCTGTACCAACCCCGTTACTCTGTACCAACCCCATTACCCTGTATCTAACCCCATAACTCTGTATCCAACCCCGTTACTCTGTATCCAACCCCGTTACACTGTATCCAACCCCGTTACTCTGTATCCAACCCCGTTACTCTGTATCCAACCCCGTTACTCTGTACCAACCCCGTTACTCTGTATCTAACCCCGTTACTCTGTACCAACCCCGTTACTCTGTATCCAACCCCGTTACTCTGTATCCAACCCCGTTACTCTGTATCCAACCCCGTTACTCTGTACCAACCCCGTTACTCTGTATCTAACCCCGTTACTCTGTACCAACCCCGTTACTCTGTATCCAACCCCGTTACTCTGTATCCAACCCCGTTACTCTGTACCTAACCCCGTTACTCTGTATCTAACCCCGTTACTCTGTACCAACCCCGTTACTCTGTATCCAACCCCGTTACTCTGTATCCAACCCCGTTACTCTGTACCAACCCCGTTACTCTGTATCCAACCCCGTTACTCTGTACCAACCCCGTTACTCTGTATCCAACCCCGTTACTCTGTATCCAACCCCGTTACTCTGTATCCAACCCCGTTACTCTGTATCTCACCCCGTTACTCTGTACCAACCCCGTTACTCTGTACCAACCCCATTACCCTGTATCTAACCCCATAACTCTGTATCCAACCCCGTTACTCTGTATCCAACCCCGTTACACTGTATCCAACCCCGTTACTCTGTATCCAACCCCGTTACTCTGTATCCAACCCCGTTACTCTGTATCTCACCCCGTTACTCTGTATCCAACCCCGTTACGCTGTACCTAACCCCGTTACTTTGTATCCAACCCCCTTACTCTGTATCCCACCACGTTACTCTGTATCCAACCGTGTTACTCTGTATCTAACCCCGTCACACTGTATCCAACACCGTTACTCTGTATCTAACCCTGTTACTCTGTATCTAACCCCATAACTCTGTATCCAACCCCGTTACTCTGTATCTAATCCCGTTACGCTGTATCCAACCCCGTTACTCTGTATCCAACCCCGTTACTCTGTATCCAACCCCGTTACTCTGTATCTAACCACGTTACGCTGTACCTAACCCCGTTACTCTGTATCTAACCCCGTTACTCCATATCTAATCCTGTTAATCTGTATCCAAACCTGTTACTCTGTATCCAACCCCGTTACTCTGTACCCAACCCGTTACTCTGTATCCAACCTCGTTACTCTGTATCCAACTCCGTTACTCTGTAACCAACCCTGTTACTCTGTAACCAACCCCGTTACTCTGTACCTAACCCCGTTACTCTGTATCTAACCCCGTTACTTTGTATCCAACACCCTTACTCTGTATCCCACCATGTTACTCTGTATCCAACTGTGTTAGTCTGTATCTAATCCCGTTACTCTGTATCCAACCCTGTTACTCTGTACCTAATCCCGTTGCTCTGTATCTAACCCCGTTACTCTGTACCTAACCCCGTTACTCTGTACCTAACCCCGTTACTCTGTACCTAACCCCGTTACTCTGTATCCAACCCCGTTACTCTGTATCCAACCCCGTTACTCTGTATCCAACCCCGTTACTCTGTATCCAACCCCGTTACTCTGTATCTCACCCCGTTACTCTGTACCAACCCCGTTACTCTGTACCAACCCCATTACCCTGTATCTAACCCCATAACTCTGTATCCAACCCCGTTACTCTGTATCCAACCCCGTTACACTGTATCCAACCCCGTTACTCTGTATCCAACCCCGTTACTCTGTATCCAACCCCGTTACTCTGTATCTCACCCCGTTACTCTGTATCCAACCCCGTTACGCTGTACCTAACCCCGTTACTTTGTATCCAACCCCCTTACTCTGTATCCCACCACGTTACTCTGTATCCAACCGTGTTACTCTGTATCTAACCCTGTTACTCTGTATCAAACCTTGTTACTCTGTATCCAACCACGTTACTCTGTATCTAACCCCGTCACACTGTATCCAACACCGTTACTCTGTATCTAACCCTGTTACTCTGTATCTAACCCCATAACTCTGTATCCAACCCCGTTACTCTGTATCTAATCCCGTTACGCTGTATCCAACCCCGTTACTCTGTATCCAACCCCGTTTCTCTGTATCCAACCCCGTTACTCTGTATCTAACCACGTTACGCTGTACCTAACCCCGTTACTCTGTATCTAACCCCGTTACTCCATATCTAATCCTGTTAATCTGTATCCAAACCTGTTACTCTGTATCCAACCCCGTTACTCTGTACCCAACCCGTTACTCTGTATCCAACCTCGTTACTCTGTATCCAACTCCGTTACTCTGTAACCAACCCTGTTACTCTGTAACCAACCCCGTTACTCTGTACCTAACCCCGTTACTCTGTATCTAACCCCGTTACTTTGTATCCAACACCCTTACTCTGTATCCCACCATGTTACTCTGTATCCAACTGTGTTAGTCTGTATCTAATCCCGTTACTCTGTATCCAACCCTGTTACTCTGTACCTAATCCCGTTGCTCTGTATCTAACCCCGTTACTCTGTACCTAACCCCGTTACTCTGTACCTAACCCCGTTACTCTGTACCTAACCCCGTTACTCTGTATCCAACCCCGTTACTCTGTATCCAACCCCGTTACTCTGTATCCAACCCCGTTACTCTGTATCCAACCCCGTTACTCTGTATCTCACCCCGTTACTCTGTACCAACCCCGTTACTCTGTACCAACCCCATTACCCTGTATCTAACCCCATAACTCTGTATCCAACCCCGTTACTCTGTATCCAACCCCGTTACACTGTATCCAACCCCGTTACTCTGTATCCAACCCCGTTACTCTGTATCCAACCCCGTTACTCTGTATCTCACCCCGTTACTCTGTATCCAACCCCGTTACGCTGTACCTAACCCCGTTACTTTGTATCCAACCCCCTTACTCTGTATCCCACCACGTTACTCTGTATCCAACCGTGTTACTCTGTATCTAACCCTGTTACTCTGTATCAAACCTTGTTACTCTGTATCCAACCACGTTACTCTGTATCTAACCCCGTCACACTGTATCCAACACCGTTACTCTGTATCTAACCCTGTTACTCTGTATCTAACCCCATAACTCTGTATCCAACCCCGTTACTCTGTATCTAATCCCGTTACGCTGTATCCAACCCCGTTACTCTGTATCCAACCCCGTTTCTCTGTATCCAACCCCGTTACTCTGTATCTAACCACGTTACGCTGTACCTAACCCCGTTACTCTGTATCTAACCCCGTTACTCCATATCTAATCCTGTTAATCTGTATCCAAACCTGTTACTCTGTATCCAACCCCGTTACTCTGTACCCAACCCGTTACTCTGTATCCAACCTCGTTACTCTGTATCCAACTCCGTTACTCTGTAACCAACCCTGTTACTCTGTAACCAACCCCGTTACTCTGTACCTAACCCCGTTACTCTGTATCTAACCCCGTTACTTTGTATCCAACACCCTTACTCTGTATCCCACCATGTTACTCTGTATCCAACTGTGTTAGTCTGTATCTAATCCCGTTACTCTGTATCCAACCCTGTTACTCTGTACCTAATCCCGTTGCTCTGTATCTAACCCCGTTACTCTGTACCTAACCCCGTTACTCTGTACCTAACCCCGTTACTCTGTACCTAACCCCGTTACTCTGTATCCAACCCCGTTACTCTGTACCTAACCCCGTTACTCTGTATCCAACCCCGTTACTCTGTATCCAACCCTGTTACTCTGTATCCAACCCCGTTACTCTGTACCCAACCCGTTACTCTGTATCCAACCTCGTTACTCTGTATCCAACTCCGTTACTCTGTAACCAACCCTGTTACTCTGTAACCAACCCCGTTACTCTGTACCTAACCCCGTTACTCTGTATCTAACCCCGTTACTTTGTATCCAACCCCCTTACTCTGTATCCCACCACGTTACTCTGTATCCAACTGTGTTACTCTGTATCAAATCCCGTTACTCTGTATCCAACCCTGTTACTCTGTACCTAACCCCGTTGCTCTGTATCTAACCCTGTTACTCTGTACCTAACCCCGTTACTCTGTATCTAACCCCGTTACTTTGTATCCAACACCCTTACTCTGTATCCCACCATGTTACTCTGTATCCAACTGTGTTACTCTGTATCTAATCCCGTTACTCTGTATCCAACCCTGTTACTCTGTACCTAATCCCGTTGCTCTGTATCTAACCCCGTTACTCTGTACCTAACCCCGTTACTCTGTACCTAACCCCGTTACTCTGTACCTAACCCCGTTACTCTGTATCCAACCCCGTTACTCTGTAGCTAACCCCGTTACTCTGTATCCAACCCCGTTACTCTGTATCCAACCCTGTTACTCTGTATCCAACCCCGTTACTCTGTACCCAACCCGTTACTCTGTATCCAACCTCGTTACTCTGTATCCAACTCCGTTACTCTGTAACCAACCCTGTTACTCTGTAACCAACCCCGTTACTCTGTACCTAACCCCGTTACTCTGTATCTAACCCCGTTACTTTGTATCCAACCCCCTTACTCTGTATCCCACCACGTTACTCTGTATCCAACTGTGTTACTCTGTATCCAACCCTGTTACTCTGTACCTAACCCCGTTGCTCTGTATCTAACCCTGTTACTCTGTACCTAACCCCGTTACTCTGTATCTACCTCTGTTACTTTGTATCCAACCCCCTTACTCTGTATCCCACCACGTTACCCTGTATCCAACTGTGTTACTCTGTATCTAACCCTGTTACTCTGTATCGAACCTTGTTACTCTGTATCCAACCCGTTACTCTGTATCCAACCTCGTTACTCTGTATCCAACTCCGTTACTCTGTAACCAACCCTGTTACTCTGTAACCAACCCCGTTACTCTGTACCTAACCCCGTTACTCTGTATCTAACCCCGTTACTTTGTATCCAACCCCATTACTCTGTATCCCACCACGTTACTCTGTATCCAACTGTGTTACTCTGTATCTAATCCCGTTACTCTGTATCCAACCCTGTTACTCTGTATCTAATCCCGTTGCTCTGTATCTAACCCCGTTACTCTGTACCTAACCCCGTTACTCTGTACCTAACCCTGTTACTCTGTACCTAACCCCGTTACTCTGTATCTAACTCTGTTACTTTGTATCCAACCCCCTTGCTCTGTATCCCACCACGTTACCCTGTATCCAACCGTGTTACTCTGTATCTAACCCTGTTACTCTGTTCTAATCCCGTTACTCTGCATCGAACACCGTTACTCAGTATCTATCACTGTTACTCAGTATCTATCCCCGTTACTTTGTATCTAGCCCCATAACTCTGTATCCAACCCTGTTACGCTGTATCTAATCCTGTTACGCTGTATCTAATTCTGTTACTCTGTATCCAACCCGATTACTCTGTATCCAACCTCGTTACTCTGTATCCAACTCCGTTACTCTGAAACCAACCCTGTTATTCTGTATCCAACCCCGTTACTCTGTATCCAACTCCGTTACTCTGTATCCAATCCCGTTACTCTGTACCTAACCCCGTTACTCTGTACCAACCCCGTTACTCTGTATCTAAACCCGTTACTCTCTATCCAACCCTGTTGCTCTGTATCTATCCCTGTTACTCAGTATCTATCCCTGTTACTTTGTATCTAACCCCATAACTCTGTATCCAGCCCCGTTACGC
Organism: Scyliorhinus torazame; assembly: GCF_047496885.1. Lineage (NCBI taxonomy): Eukaryota > Metazoa > Chordata > Chondrichthyes > Carcharhiniformes > Scyliorhinidae > Scyliorhinus > Scyliorhinus torazame. The sequence goes on from NC_092712.1 coordinate 5,928,312, forward strand.
TGTATCTAAGCCCGTTCCGCTGTATCTAATCCTGTTACTCTGTATCCAACCCCATTACTCTGTATCCAACCCCCTTACCCTGTATACACCACGTTACTCTGTATCCAACTGTGTTACTCTGTATCTAACCCTGTTACTCTGTATCGAACCTCGTTACTCTGTATCCAACCACGTTACTCTGTATCCAACCCCCTTACTCTGTATCCCACCACGTTACTCTGTATCCAACTGTGTTACTCTGTATCTAAACCTGTTACTCTGTATTGAACCTCGTTACTCTGTATCTAACCCCGTTACTTTTTATCCAACCCCGTTACTCTGTATCCAACCCGGTTATTCTGTATCCAACTCCGTTACTCTGTATCCAACCCCGTTACTCTGTATCCAACTCCGTTACTCTGTAACCAACCCTGTTACTCTGTATCCAACCCCGTTACTCTGTATCCAACCCCGTTACTCTGTATCCAACCCGGTTATTCTGTATCCAACCCCGTTACTCTGTATCCAACTCCGTTACTCTGTAACCAACCCTGTTACTCTGTATCTAACCCCGTTACTCTGTACCCAACCCTGTTACTCTGTATCTAACCCCGTTACTCTGTACCCAACCCGTTACTCTGTATCTAACCCCGTTACTCTGTATCCAACTCCGTTACTCTGTAACCAACCCTGTTACTCTGTATCTAACCCCGTTACTCTGTACCTAACCCCGTTACTCTGTACCCAACCCGTTACTCTGTATCCAACCTCGTTACTCTGTATCCAACTCCGTTACTCTGTAACCAACCCTGTTACTCTGTACTTAACCCTGTTACTCTGTATCTAAAGCCGTTACTCTGTATCCAACCCCGTTACTCTGTATCCAACCCCATTACGCTGTATCCAACCCCGTTACGCTGTACCTAACCCCGTTACTCTGTATCTAAATCCGTTACTCTGTATCCAACCCCGTTACGCTGTATCCAACCCCGTTACGCTGTACCTAACCCGGTTACTCTGTATCTAAATCCGTTACACTGTATCCAACCCCGTTACTCTGTATCCAACCCCGTTACGCTGTACCTAACCCCGTTACTCTGTATCTAAATCCGTTACTCTGTATCCAACCCCGTTACTCTGTATCCAACCCCGTTACGCTGTACCTTACCCCGTTACTCTGTATCTAACCCCGTTACTCTGTATCTAAACCCGATAATCTGTATCTAAATCCGTTACTCTGTATCCAACCCCGTTACTCTGTATCCAACCCCGTTACGCTGTATCTAACCCCATTACTTTGTATCCAACCCCCTTACTCTGTATCCCACCACGTTACTCTGTAGCCAACTGTGTTACTCTGTATCTAACCCTGTTACTCTGTATCGAACCTTGTTACTCTGTATCCAACCACGTTACTCTGTATCTAACCCCGTTACTCTGTAGCTAACCCTGTTATTCTGTATCTAACACCGTTACTCTGTATCTAACCACGTTGCGCTGTACCTAACCCCGTTACTCCATATCTAATCCTGTTAATCTGTATCCAACCCCGTTACTCTGTATCCAACCCCATTACTCTCTATCTAATGCCATTACTCTGTATCTAAACCCGTTACTCTGTATCCAACCCCCTTACTCTGTATCCCACCACGTTACTCTGTATCCAACTGTGTTACTCTGTATCAATCCGGATACTCTGTATCCAACCCTGTTACTCTGTACCTAATCCTGTTACTCTGTATCTAACCCCGTTACTCTGTATCTAACACCGTTACTCTGTATCTAACCACGTTACGCTGTACCTAACCCCGTTACTCCATATCTAATCCTGTTAATCTGTATCTAACACCATTACTCTGTATCTAACCACGTTACGCTGTACCTAACCCCGTTACTCCATATCTAATCCTGTTAATCTGTATCCAAACCTGTTACTCTGTATCTAACCCCGTTACTCTTTATCCAACCCCGTTACTCTGTATCTAATCCCATTACTCTGTATCTAAACCCGTTACTCTCTATCCAACCCTGTTGCTCTGTATCTGTCCCTGTTGCTCAGTATCTATCCCCGTTACTTTGTATCTAACCCCATAACTCGGAATCCAACCCCGTTACGCTGTATCTAATCCTGTTACTCTGTATCTAACCCCGTTACTCTGTACCAACCCCGTTACTCTGTATCCAACCCCGTTACTCTGTATCCAACCCCGTTACTCTGTACCAACCCTGCTACTCTGTATCCAACCCCGTTACTCTGTATTCAGCTCCGTTACTCTGTATCCAACCCCGTTACTCTGTATCTAACCCCGTTACTCTGTATCCAACCCCGTTACTCTGTATCCAACCCCCTTACTCTGTATCCCACCACGTTACTCTGTATCCAACTGTGTTACTCAGTATCTAACCCTGTTACTCTGTATCGAACCTCGTTACTCTGTATCCAACCACGTTACTCTGTATCTAACCCCGTTACTCTGTATCCAAGCACGTTACTCTGTATCTAACACTGTTACCCTGTATCTAACCACGTTACGCTGTACCTAACCCCGTTACTCTGTATCTAATCCCATTACTCTGTATCCAAACCCGTTACTCTGTACTAACCCCGTTACTCTGTATCCAACCCCGTTACTCTGTATCTAATCCCATTACTCTGTATTTAAACCCGTTACTCTGTATCTAACCCCGTTACTTTGTATCCAACCCCCTTACTCTGTATCCCACCACGTTACTCTGTTTCCAACTGTGTTACTCTGTATCTAACCCTGTTACTCTGTATCGAACCTTGTTACTCTGTATCCAACCACGTTACTCTGTATCTAACCCCGTTACTCTGGATCCAACCCCCTTAGTCTGCACCAACCCCCTTACTCTGTATCCCACCACGTTACTCTGTATCCAACTGTGTTACTCTGTATCTAATCCCGTTACTCTGTATCCAACCCTGTTCCTCTGTAACTAATCCCGTTACTCTGTATCTAACCCCGTTACTCTGTATCTAACACCGTTACTCTGTATCTAACCACGTTACGCTGTACCTAACCCCGTTACTCCATATCTAATCCTGTTAATCTGTATCCAAACCTGTTACTCTGTATCTAACCCCGTTACTCTGTATCTAATCCCATTACTCTGTATCTAAACCCGTTACTCTCTATCCAACCCTGTTGCTCTGTATCTATCCCTGTTACTCAGTATCTATCCCCGTTACTTTGTATCTAACCCCATAACTCTGTATCCAACCCCGTTACGCTGCATCTAATCCCGTTTCGCTGTATCTAATCCTGTTACTCTGTACCTAACCCCGTTACTCTGTACCAACCCCGTTACTCTGTATCCAACCCCGTTACTCTGTACAAACCCCGTTAGTCTGTATCCAACCCCATTACTCTGTATCCAACCCCGTTACTCTGTATCCAACCCCGTTACTCTGTATCCAACCCCGTTACTCTGTATCCAACCCCGTTACTCTGTATCCAACCCTGTTACTCTGTACAAACCCCGTTACTCTGTATCCAACCCCGTTATTCTGTATCCAACCCCATTACTCTGTATCAAACTCCGTTACTCTGTATGCAACCCCGTTACTCTGTTCCTAACCCCGTTACTCTGCATCTAACCCCGTTAGTCTGTATCCAACCCCGTTACTCTGTATCCAACCCCGTTACTCTGTATCCAACCCCGTTACTCTGTATCCAACCCCGTTACTCTGTATCTCACCCCGTTACTCTGTACCAACCCCGTTACTCTGTACCAACCCCATTACCCTGTATCTAACCCCATAACTCTGTATCCAACCCCGTTACTCTGTATCCAACCCCGTTACACTGTATCCAACCCCGTTACTCTGTATCCAACCCCGTTACTCTGTATCCAACCCCGTTACTCTGTATCTCACCCCGTTACTCTGTATCCAACCCCGTTACGCTGTACCTAACCCCGTTACTTTGTATCCAACCCCCTTACTCTGTATCCCACCACGTTACTCTGTATCCAACCGTGTTACTCTGTATCTAACCCTGTTACTCTGTATCAAACCTTGTTACTCTGTATCCAACCACGTTACTCTGTATCTAACCCCGTCACACTGTATCCAACACCGTTACTCTGTATCTAACCCTGTTACTCTGTATCTAACCCCATAACTCTGTATCCAACCCCGTTACTCTGTATCTAATCCCGTTACGCTGTATCCAACCCCGTTACTCTGTATCCAACCCCGTTTCTCTGTATCCAACCCCGTTACTCTGTATCTAACCACGTTACGCTGTACCTAACCCCGTTACTCTGTATCTAACCCCGTTACTCCATATCTAATCCTGTTAATCTGTATCCAAACCTGTTACTCTGTATCCAACCCCGTTACTCTGTACCCAACCCGTTACTCTGTATCCAACCTCGTTACTCTGTATCCAACTCCGTTACTCTGTAACCAACCCTGTTACTCTGTAACCAACCCCGTTACTCTGTACCTAACCCCGTTACTCTGTATCTAACCCCGTTACTTTGTATCCAACACCCTTACTCTGTATCCCACCATGTTACTCTGTATCCAACTGTGTTAGTCTGTATCTAATCCCGTTACTCTGTATCCAACCCTGTTACTCTGTACCTAATCCCGTTGCTCTGTATCTAACCCCGTTACTCTGTACCTAACCCCGTTACTCTGTACCTAACCCCGTTACTCTGTACCTAACCCCGTTACTCTGTATCCAACCCCGTTACTCTGTACCTAACCCCGTTACTCTGTATCCAACCCCGTTACTCTGTATCCAACCCTGTTACTCTGTATCCAACCCCGTTACTCTGTACCCAACCCGTTACTCTGTATCCAACCTCGTTACTCTGTATCCAACTCCGTTACTCTGTAACCAACCCTGTTACTCTGTAACCAACCCCGTTACTCTGTACCTAACCCCGTTACTCTGTATCTAACCCCGTTACTTTGTATCCAACCCCCTTACTCTGTATCCCACCACGTTACTCTGTATCCAACTGTGTTACTCTGTATCAAATCCCGTTACTCTGTATCCAACCCTGTTACTCTGTACCTAACCCCGTTGCTCTGTATCTAACCCTGTTACTCTGTACCTAACCCCGTTACTCTGTATCTAACCCCGTTACTTTGTATCCAACACCCTTACTCTGTATCCCACCATGTTACTCTGTATCCAACTGTGTTACTCTGTATCTAATCCCGTTACTCTGTATCCAACCCTGTTACTCTGTACCTAATCCCGTTGCTCTGTATCTAACCCCGTTACTCTGTACCTAACCCCGTTACTCTGTACCTAACCCCGTTACTCTGTACCTAACCCCGTTACTCTGTATCCAACCCCGTTACTCTGTAGCTAACCCCGTTACTCTGTATCCAACCCCGTTACTCTGTATCCAACCCTGTTACTCTGTATCCAACCCCGTTACTCTGTACCCAACCCGTTACTCTGTATCCAACCTCGTTACTCTGTATCCAACTCCGTTACTCTGTAACCAACCCTGTTACTCTGTAACCAACCCCGTTACTCTGTACCTAACCCCGTTACTCTGTATCTAACCCCGTTACTTTGTATCCAACCCCCTTACTCTGTATCCCACCACGTTACTCTGTATCCAACTGTGTTACTCTGTATCCAACCCTGTTACTCTGTACCTAACCCCGTTGCTCTGTATCTAACCCTGTTACTCTGTACCTAACCCCGTTACTCTGTATCTACCTCTGTTACTTTGTATCCAACCCCCTTACTCTGTATCCCACCACGTTACCCTGTATCCAACTGTGTTACTCTGTATCTAACCCTGTTACTCTGTATCGAACCTTGTTACTCTGTATCCAACCCGTTACTCTGTATCCAACCTCGTTACTCTGTATCCAACTCCGTTACTCTGTAACCAACCCTGTTACTCTGTAACCAACCCCGTTACTCTGTACCTAACCCCGTTACTCTGTATCTAACCCCGTTACTTTGTATCCAACCCCATTACTCTGTATCCCACCACGTTACTCTGTATCCAACTGTGTTACTCTGTATCTAATCCCGTTACTCTGTATCCAACCCTGTTACTCTGTATCTAATCCCGTTGCTCTGTATCTAACCCCGTTACTCTGTACCTAACCCCGTTACTCTGTACCTAACCCTGTTACTCTGTACCTAACCCCGTTACTCTGTATCTAACTCTGTTACTTTGTATCCAACCCCCTTGCTCTGTATCCCACCACGTTACCCTGTATCCAACCGTGTTACTCTGTATCTAACCCTGTTACTCTGTTCTAATCCCGTTACTCTGCATCGAACACCGTTACTCAGTATCTATCACTGTTACTCAGTATCTATCCCCGTTACTTTGTATCTAGCCCCATAACTCTGTATCCAACCCTGTTACGCTGTATCTAATCCTGTTACGCTGTATCTAATTCTGTTACTCTGTATCCAACCCGATTACTCTGTATCCAACCTCGTTACTCTGTATCCAACTCCGTTACTCTGAAACCAACCCTGTTATTCTGTATCCAACCCCGTTACTCTGTATCCAACTCCGTTACTCTGTATCCAATCCCGTTACTCTGTACCTAACCCCGTTACTCTGTACCAACCCCGTTACTCTGTATCTAAACCCGTTACTCTCTATCCAACCCTGTTGCTCTGTATCTATCCCTGTTACTCAGTATCTATCCCTGTTACTTTGTATCTAACCCCATAACTCTGTATCCAGCCCCGTTACGCTGTATCTAAGCCCGTTCCGCTGTATCTAATCCTGTTACTCTGTATCCAACCCCATTACTCTGTATCCAACCCCCTTACCCTGTATACACCACGTTACTCTGTATCCAACTGTGTTACTCTGTATCTAACCCTGTTACTCTGTATCGAACCTCGTTACTCTGTATCCAACCACGTTACTCTGTATCCAACCCCCTTACTCTGTATCCCACCACGTTACTCTGTATCCAACTGTGTTACTCTGTATCTAAACCTGTTACTCTGTATTGAACCTCGTTACTCTGTATCTAACCCCGTTACTTTTTATCCAACCCCGTTACTCTGTATCCAACCCGGTTATTCTGTATCCAACTCCGTTACTCTGTATCCAACCCCGTTACTCTGTATCCAACTCCGTTACTCTGTAACCAACCCTGTTACTCTGTATCCAACCCCGTTACTCTGTATCCAACCCCGTTACTCTGTATCCAACCCGGTTATTCTGTATCCAACCCCGTTACTCTGTATCCAACTCCGTTACTCTGTAACCAACCCTGTTACTCTGTATCTAACCCCGTTACTCTGTACCCAACCCTGTTACTCTGTATCTAACCCCGTTACTCTGTACCCAACCCGTTACTCTGTATCTAACCCCGTTACTCTGTATCCAACTCCGTTACTCTGTAACCAACCCTGTTACTCTGTATCTAACCCCGTTACTCTGTACCTAACCCCGTTACTCTGTACCCAACCCGTTACTCTGTATCCAACCTCGTTACTCTGTATCCAACTCCGTTACTCTGTAACCAACCCTGTTACTCTGTACTTAACCCTGTTACTCTGTATCTAAAGCCGTTACTCTGTATCCAACCCCGTTACTCTGTATCCAACCCCATTACGCTGTATCCAACCCCGTTACGCTGTACCTAACCCCGTTACTCTGTATCTAAATCCGTTACTCTGTATCCAACCCCGTTACGCTGTATCCAACCCCGTTACGCTGTACCTAACCCGGTTACTCTGTATCTAAATCCGTTACACTGTATCCAACCCCGTTACTCTGTATCCAACCCCGTTACGCTGTACCTAACCCCGTTACTCTGTATCTAAATCCGTTACTCTGTATCCAACCCCGTTACTCTGTATCCAACCCCGTTACGCTGTACCTTACCCCGTTACTCTGTATCTAACCCCGTTACTCTGTATCTAAACCCGATAATCTGTATCTAAATCCGTTACTCTGTATCCAACCCCGTTACTCTGTATCCAACCCCGTTACGCTGTATCTAACCCCATTACTTTGTATCCAACCCCCTTACTCTGTATCCCACCACGTTACTCTGTAGCCAACTGTGTTACTCTGTATCTAACCCTGTTACTCTGTATCGAACCTTGTTACTCTGTATCCAACCACGTTACTCTGTATCTAACCCCGTTACTCTGTAGCTAACCCTGTTATTCTGTATCTAACACCGTTACTCTGTATCTAACCACGTTGCGCTGTACCTAACCCCGTTACTCCATATCTAATCCTGTTAATCTGTATCCAACCCCGTTACTCTGTATCCAACCCCATTACTCTCTATCTAATGCCATTACTCTGTATCTAAACCCGTTACTCTGTATCCAACCCCCTTACTCTGTATCCCACCACGTTACTCTGTATCCAACTGTGTTACTCTGTATCAATCCGGATACTCTGTATCCAACCCTGTTACTCTGTACCTAATCCTGTTACTCTGTATCTAACCCCGTTACTCTGTATCTAACACCGTTACTCTGTATCTAACCACGTTACGCTGTACCTAACCCCGTTACTCCATATCTAATCCTGTTAATCTGTATCTAACACCATTACTCTGTATCTAACCACGTTACGCTGTACCTAACCCCGTTACTCCATATCTAATCCTGTTAATCTGTATCCAAACCTGTTACTCTGTATCTAACCCCGTTACTCTTTATCCAACCCCGTTACTCTGTATCTAATCCCATTACTCTGTATCTAAACCCGTTACTCTCTATCCAACCCTGTTGCTCTGTATCTGTCCCTGTTGCTCAGTATCTATCCCCGTTACTTTGTATCTAACCCCATAACTCGGAATCCAACCCCGTTACGCTGTATCTAATCCTGTTACTCTGTATCTAACCCCGTTACTCTGTACCAACCCCGTTACTCTGTATCCAACCCCGTTACTCTGTATCCAACCCCGTTACTCTGTACCAACCCTGCTACTCTGTATCCAACCCCGTTACTCTGTATTCAGCTCCGTTACTCTGTATCCAACCCCGTTACTCTGTATCTAACCCCGTTACTCTGTATCCAACCCCGTTACTCTGTATCCAACCCCCTTACTCTGTATCCCACCACGTTACTCTGTATCCAACTGTGTTACTCAGTATCTAACCCTGTTACTCTGTATCGAACCTCGTTACTCTGTATCCAACCACGTTACTCTGTATCTAACCCCGTTACTCTGTATCCAAGCACGTTACTCTGTATCTAACACTGTTACCCTGTATCTAACCACGTTACGCTGTACCTAACCCCGTTACTCTGTATCTAATCCCATTACTCTGTATCCAAACCCGTTACTCTGTACTAACCCCGTTACTCTGTATCCAACCCCGTTACTCTGTATCTAATCCCATTACTCTGTATTTAAACCCGTTACTCTGTATCTAACCCCGTTACTTTGTATCCAACCCCCTTACTCTGTATCCCACCACGTTACTCTGTTTCCAACTGTGTTACTCTGTATCTAACCCTGTTACTCTGTATCGAACCTTGTTACTCTGTATCCAACCACGTTACTCTGTATCTAACCCCGTTACTCTGGATCCAACCCCCTTAGTCTGCACCAACCCCCTTACTCTGTATCCCACCACGTTACTCTGTATCCAACTGTGTTACTCTGTATCTAATCCCGTTACTCTGTATCCAACCCTGTTCCTCTGTAACTAATCCCGTTACTCTGTATCTAACCCCGTTACTCTGTATCTAACACCGTTACTCTGTATCTAACCACGTTACGCTGTACCTAACCCCGTTACTCCATATCTAATCCTGTTAATCTGTATCCAAACCTGTTACTCTGTATCTAACCCCGTTACTCTGTATCTAATCCCATTACTCTGTATCTAAACCCGTTACTCTCTATCCAACCCTGTTGCTCTGTATCTATCCCTGTTACTCAGTATCTATCCCCGTTACTTTGTATCTAACCCCATAACTCTGTATCCAACCCCGTTACGCTGCATCTAATCCCGTTTCGCTGTATCTAATCCTGTTACTCTGTACCTAACCCCGTTACTCTGTACCAACCCCGTTACTCTGTATCCAACCCCGTTACTCTGTACAAACCCCGTTAGTCTGTATCCAACCCCATTACTCTGTATCCAACCCCGTTACTCTGTATCCAACCCCGTTACTCTGTATCCAACCCCGTTACTCTGTATCCAACCCCGTTACTCTGTATCCAACCCTGTTACTCTGTACAAACCCCGTTACTCTGTATCCAACCCCGTTATTCTGTATCCAACCCCATTACTCTGTATCAAACTCCGTTACTCTGTATGCAACCCCGTTACTCTGTTCCTAACCCCGTTACTCTGCATCTAACCCCGTTAGTCTGTATCCAACCCCGTTATTCTGTATCCAAACCCGTTACTCTGTATCCAACTCCGTTACTCTGTATCCAACCCCGTTACTCTGTATCTAACCACGTTACGCTGTACCTAACCCCGTTACTCCATATCTAATCCTGTTAATCTGTATCCAACCCCGTTACTCTGTATCCAACCCCATTACTCTGTATTCAACCCCGTTACTCTGTATCTAACCCCGTTACTCTGTATCCCACCACATTACTCTGTATGCAACTGTGTTACTCTGTATCTGTCCCTGTTGCTCAGTATCTATCCCCGTTACTTTGTATCTAACCCCATAACTCTGTATCCAACCCCGTTACGCTGTATCTAATCCTGTTACTCTGTATCTAACCCCGTTACTCTGTACCAACCCCGTTACTCTGTATCTAACCCCGTTACTCTGTATCTAACCCCGTTAGTCTGTATCCAACCCCGTTAGTCTGTATCCAACCCCGTTACTCTGTATCCAACCCCGTTACTCTGTATCCAACCCCGTTACTCTGTGTCCAACCCCGTTACTCTGTATCCAACCCCGTTACTCTGTATCCAACTCCGTTACTCTTTAACCAACCCCGTTACTCTGTACCAACCCCGTTACTCTGTATCTAACCCCGTTACTCTGTATCTAACCCCGTTACTCTGTATCGAACTCCGTTACTCTGTATCCAATCCCGTTACTCTGTATCTAACCCCGTTACTCTGTATCTAACCCCGTTACTCTGTATCCAACCCCGTTACTCTGTACCTAACCCCGTTACTCTGTACCAACCCCGTTACTCTGTATCTAAACCCGTTACTCTCTATCCAACCCTGTTGCTCTGTATCTATCCCTGTTACTCAGTATCTATCCCTGTTACATTGTATCTAACCCCATAACTCTGTATCCAACCCCGTTACGCTGTATCTAATCCCGTTCCGCTGTATCTAATCCTGTTACTCTGTATCCAACCCCGTTACTCTGTATCCAACCCCCTTACTCTGTATACACCACGTTACTCTGTATCCAACTGTGTTACTCTGTATCTAACCCTGTTACTCTGTATCGAACCTCGTTACTCTGTATCCAACCACATTACTCTGTATCTAACCCCGTTACTCTGTATCCAACCCCCTTACTCTGTATCCCACCACGTTACTCTGTATCCAACTGTGTTAGGTATGTCAGGAATAAGCGAATGACTAGGGAAAGAGTAGGACCAGTCAAGGACAGGGATGGGAAATTGTGTGTGGAGTCTGAAGAGATAGGCGAGATACTAAATGAATATTTTTCGTCAGTATTCACTCAGGAAAAAGATAATGTTGTGGAGGAGAATGCTGAGCCCCAGGCTAATAGAATAGATGGCATAGAGGTACGTAGGGAAGAGGTGTTGGTAATTCTGGACAGGCTGAAAATAGATAAGTCCCCGGGACCTGATGGGATTTATCCTAGGATTCTCTGGGAGGCCAGGGAAGAGATTGCTGGACCTTTGGCTTTGATTTTTATGTCATCATTGGCTACAGGAATAGTGCCAGAGGACTGGAGGACAGCAAATGTGGTCCCTTTTTTCAAAAAGGGGAGCAGAGACAACCCCGGCAACTATAGACCGGTGAGCCTCACGTCTGTAGTGGGTAAAGTCTTGGAGGGGATTATAAGAGACAAGATTTATAATCATCTAGATAGGAATAATATGATCAGGGATAGTCAGCATGGCTTTGTGAAGGGTAGGTCATGCCTCACAAACCTTATTGAGTTCTTTGAGAAGGTGACTGAACAGGTAGACGAGAGTAGAGCAGTTGATGTGGTGTATATGGATTTCAGCAAAGCGTTTGATAAGGTTCCCCACGGTAGGCTATTGCAAAAAATACGGAGGCTGGGGATTGAGGGTGATTTAGAGATGTGGATCAGAAATTGGCTAGCTGAAAGAAGACAGAGGGTGGTGGTTGATGGGAAATGTTCAGAATGGAGTACAGTCACAAGTGGAGTACCACAAGGATCTGTTCTGGGGCCGTTGCTGTTTGTCATTTTTATCAATGACCTAGAGGAAGGCGCAGAAGGGTGGGTGAGTAAATTTGCAGACGATACTAAAGTCGGTGGTGTTGTCGATAATGTGGAAGGATGTTGCAGGTTACAGAGGGATATAGATAAGCTGCAGAGCTGGGCTGAGAGGTGGCAAATGGAGTTTAATGTAGAGAAGTGTGAGGTGATTCACTTTGGAAGGAATAACAGGAATGCGGAATATTTGGCTAATGGTAAAGTTCTTGAAAGTGTGGATGAGCAGAGGGATCTAGGTGTCCATGTACATAGATCCCTGAAAGTTGCCACCCAGGTTGATAGGGTTGTGAAGAAGGCCTATGGAGTGTTGGCCTTTATTGGTAGAGGGATTGAGTTCCGGAGTCGGGAGGTCATGTTGCAGCTGTACAGAACTCTGGTACGGCCGCATTTGGAGTATTGCGTACAGTTCTGGTCACCGCATTATAGGAAGGACGTGGAGGCTTTGGAGCGGGTGCAGAGGCGATTTACCAGGATGTTGCCTGGTATGGAGGGAAAATCTTATGAGGAAAGGCTGATGGACTTGAGGTTGTTTTCGTTGGAGAGAAGAAGGTTCAGAGGAGACTTAATAGAGGCATACAAAATGATCAGGGGGTTGGATAGGGTGGACAGTGAGAGCCTTCTCCCGCGGATGGATATGGCTGGCACGAGGGGACATAACTTTAAACTGAGGGGTAATAGATATAGGACAGAGGTCAGAGGTAGGTTCTTTACGCAAAGAGTAGTGAGGCCGTGGAATGCCCTACCTGCTACAGTAGTGAACTCGCCAACATTGAGGGCATTTAAAAGTTTATTGGATAAACATATGGATGATAATGGCATAGTGTAGGTTAGATGGTTTTTGTTTCGGTGCAACATCGTGGGCCGAAGGGCCTGTACTGCGCTGTATTGTTCTATGTTCTATGTTCTATGTTCTATGTTACTCTGTATCTAAACCTGTTACTCTGTGTTGAACCTCGTTACTCTGTATCTAACCCCGTTACTTTGTATCCAACCCGTTACTCTGTATCCAACTCCGTTACTCTGTAACCAACCCTGTTACTCTGTATCTAACCCCGTTACTCTGTACCCAACCCGTTACTCTTTATCCAACCTCGTTACTCTGTATCCAACTCCGTTACTCTGTAACCAACCCTGTTACTCTGTACCTAACCCTGGTACTCTGTACCTAACCCCGTTACTCTGTACCTAATCCCGTTACTCTGTATCTAACCCCGTTACTTTGTATCCAGCCCCCCTACTCTGTATCCCACCACGTTACTCTGTATCCAACTGTGTTACTCTGTATCTAACCCTGTTACTCTGTATCGAACCTTGTTACTCTGTATCCAACTGTGTTACTCTGTGTCTAATCCCGTTACTCTGTATCCAACCCTGTTACTCTGTACCTAATCACGTTACTCTGTACCTAACCCCGTTACTCTGCATCGAACACCGTTACTCTGTATCTATCCCTGTTACTCAGTATCTATCCCCGTTACTTTGTATCTAACCCCATAACTCTGTATCCAACCCCGTTACGCTGTATCTAATCCCGTTACGCTGTATCTAATCCTGTTACTCTGTATCCAACCCCGTTACTCTGTATCCAACCCCGTTACTCTCTACAAACCCCGTTACTCTGTATCCAACCTCGATACTCTGTACCAACCCCGTTACTCTGTATCCAACCCCGTTACGCTGTATCTAATCCTGTTACTCTGTATCTAACCCCGTTACTCTGTACCAACCCCGTTACTCTGTATCCAACCTCGTTACTCTGTATCCAAGCACATTACTCTGTATCTAACCCCGTTCCTCTCTATCCAACTCCGTTACTCTGTAACCAACCCTGTTACTCTGTATCTAACCCCGTTACTCTGTACCCAACCCGTTACTCTGTATCTAACCCCGTTCCTCTCTATCCAACTCCGTTACTCTGTAACCAACCCTGTTACTCTGTAACCAACCCTGTTACTCTGTACCTAACCCCGTTACTCTGTATGTAACCCCGTTACCCTGTATGTAAGCCCGTAACACTGTATCTATCCCCGTTGCTCTGTGTCTAACCCTGTTACTCTGTATCCAACCCCGTGACCCTGTATCTAACCCCTTTATTCTGTATCTAACCCCGTGCTGTACCTGTTAGGGGAGTGTTTGATAGGGACAGTGTAGAGGGAGCTTCACTCTGTATCTAACCCCGTGCTGTACCTGTCCTGGGAGTGTTTGATGGGGACAGTGTAGAGGGAGCTTCACTCTGTATCTAACCCTGTGCTGTACCTGTCCTGGGAGCGTTTGATGGGGACAGTGTAGAGGGAGCTTTACTCTGAATCTAACCCCGTGCTGTACCTCTCCTGGGCGTGTTTGATGGGGACAGTGTAGAAGGAGCTTTACTCTGTATCTAACCCCGTGCTGTACCTGTCTTGGGAGTGTTTGATGGGGACAGTGTGGAGGGAGCTTTACTCTGTATCTAACCCCGTGCTGTACCTGTCCTGGGAGTGTTTGATGCGGACAGTGTAGAGGGAGCTTTACTCTGTATCTAACCCCGTGCTGTACCTGTCCTGGGAGTGTTTGATGGGGACAGTGTGGTGGGAGCTTCACTCTGTATCTAACCCCGTGCTGTACCTGTCCTGGGATTGTTTGATGGGGGCAGTGTAGATGGAGCTTTACTCTGTATCTAACCCCATGCTGTACCTGTCCTGGGAGTGTTTGATGGGGACAGTGTGGTGGGAGCTTTACTCTGTATCTAACCCCGTGCTGTACCTGTCCTGGGAGTGTTTGATGAGGGCAGTGTAGAGGGAGCTTTACTCTGTATCTAACCCCGTGCTGTACCTGTGCTGGGAGTGTTTGATATGGACAGTGTAGAGGGAGCTTTACTCTGTATCCAACCCCGTGCTGTACCTGTCCTGGGAGTGTTTGATGGGGACAGTGTAGAGGGAGCGTTACTCTGTATCCAACCCCATGCTGTACCTGTCCTGGGAGTGTTTGATGGGGACAGTGTAGAGGGAGCTTTACTCTGTATCTAGCCCCGTGCTGTACCTGTCCTCGGAGTGTTTGATGGTGACAGTGTAGAGGGAGCTTTACTCTGTATCGAACCCCGTGCTGTACCTGTCCTGGGAGTGTTTGATGGGGACAGTGTAGAGGGAGCTTTACTCTGTATCTAACCCCGTGCTGTACCTGTCCTGGGAGTGTTTGATGGGGACAGTGTAGGGGGAGCTTTACCCTGTATCTAACCCCGTGCTATACCTGTCCTGGGAGTGTTTGATGGGGACAGTGTAGAGGGAGCTTTACTCTGTATCTAACCCCGTGCTGTAAATGGCCTGGGAGTGTTTGATGGGGACAGTGTAGAGGGAGCTTTACTCTGTATCTCACCCCGTGCTGTACCTGTCCTGGGAGTGTTTGATGGGGACAGTGTAGAGGGAGCTTTACCCTGTATCTAACCCCGTGCTGTACCTGTCCTGGGAGTGTTTGATGGGGACAGTGTAGAGGGAGCTTTACTCTGTATCTAACCCCGTGCTGTACCTGTCCTGGGAGTGTTTGATGTGGACAGTGTAGAGGGAGCTTTACTCTGTATCTAACCCCGTGCTGTACCTGTCCTGGGAGTGTTTGATGAGGACAGTGTAGAGGGAGCTTTACTCTGTATCTAAACCCGTTACTCTGTAACCAACCCCGTTAATCTGTATCCAACCCCCTTACTCTGTATCCAACCCCGTTACTCTGTACCTAACCCCGTTACTCTGTATCTAACCCTGTCACTCTGTATCTAACCCCGTTACTCTGTAACCAACCCCGTTACTCTGTACCTAACCCCGTTACTCTGTATCTAACCCCGTTACTCTGTACCCAACCCCGTTACTCTGTATCCAACCCCCTTACTCTGTATCCCACCACGTTACTCTGTATCCAACTGTGTTACTCTGTATCTAACCCTGTTACTCTGTATCGAACCTCGTTACTCTGTATCCAACCACGTTACTTTGTATCTAACCCCGTTACTCTGTATCCAAGCACGTTACTCTGTATCTAACCCCGTTACTTTGTATCCAACCCCGTTACTCTGTATCTAACCCCGTTACTCTGTACCTAACCTTATTACTCTGTATCTAACCCCGTTACTTTGTATCCAACCCCCTTACTCTGTATCCCACCACGTTACTCTGTATCCAACTGTGTTACTCTGTATCTAACCCTGTTACTCTGTATCGAACATTGTTACTCTGTATCCAACCACGTTACTCTGTATCTAACCCCGTTACTCTGTATTTAACCCCGTTACTCTGTATCCAACCCCCTTACTCTGCATCCCACCACGTTACTCTGTATCCAAACCTGTTACTCTGTATCTAACCCTGTTACGCTGTATCCAACCCCGTTACTCTGTATCTAATCCCATAACTCTGTATCCAACCCCGTTACGCTGTATCTAATCCTGTTACTCTGTATCTAACCCCGTTACTCTGTACCAACCTCGTTACTCTGTATCCAAGCACATTACTCTGCATCTAACCCTGTTACTTTGTATCCAACCCCGTTACTCGATATCCCTCCCGGTTATTCTGTATCCAACCCGGTTACTCTCTATCCAACTCCGTTACTCTGTAACCAACCCTGTTTCTCTGTATCTAACCCCGTTACTCTGTACCCAACCCGTTACTCTGTATCCAACCTCATTACTCTGTATCCAACTCCGTTACTCTGGAACCAACCCTGTTACTCTGTACCTAACCCCGTTACTCTGTATGTAACCCCGTTACTCTGTATGTAAGCCCGTAACACTGTATCTAACCCCGTTGCTCTTTGTCTAACCCTGTTACTCTGTATCCAACCACGTTACCCTGTATCTAACCCCTTTGTTCTGTATCTAACCCCGTGCTGTACCTGTTAGGGGAGTGTTTGATGGGGACAGTGTAGAGGGAGCTTCACTCTGTATCCAACCCCATGCTGTACCTGTCCTGGGAGTGTTTGATGGGGACAGTGTAGAGGGAGCTTTACTCTGTATCTAACCCCGTGCTGTACCTGTCCTCGGAGTGTTTGATGGTGACATTTAGAGGGAGCTTTACTCTGTATCGAACCACGTGCTGTACCTGTCCTGGGAGTGTTTGATGGGGACAGTGTAGAGGGAGCTTTACTCTGTATCTAACCCCGTGCTGTACCTGTCCTCGGAGTGTTTGATGGTGACAGTGTAGAGGGAGCTTTACTCAGTGTCGAACCACGTGCTGTACCTGTCCTGGGAGTGTTTGATGGGGACAGTGTAGAGGGAGCTTTATTCTGTATCTAACCCCGTGCTGTACCTGTCCTGGGAGTGTTTGATGGGGACAGTGTGGTGGGAGCTTCACTCTGTATCTAACCCCGTGCTGTACCTGTCCTGGGAGAGTTTGATGGGGACAGGATAGAGGGAGCTTTACTCTGTATCTAACCCCGTTACTCTTTATCTCACCCCGTTACTCTGTACCTATCCCCGTTACTCTGTATCTAACCCCGTTACTCTGTATGTAATCCCGTTACTCTGTATGTAAGCCCGTAACTCTGTTTCTAACCCCCGTTGCTCTCTGTCTAACCCTGTTATTCTGTATCCAACCCCGTTACCCTGTATCTAACCCCATTACTCTGTATCTAACCCCGTGCTGTACCTGTCCTGGGAGTGTTTGATGGGGACAGTGCAGTGGGCGCTTTACTCTGTATCTAACCCCGTGCTGTACCTGTCCTGGGAGTGTTTGATGGGGACAGTGTAGAGGGAGCTTTACTCTGTATCTAACCCCGTGCTGTACCTGTCCTGGGAGTGTTTCATGGGGACATTGTAGAGGGAGCTTTACTCTGTATCTAACCCCGTGCTGTACCTGTCCTGGGAGTGTTTGATGGGGACAGTGTAGAGGGAGCTTTACCCTGTATCTAACCCCGTGCTGTACCTGTCCTGGGAGTGTTTGATGGGGACATTGTAGAGGGAGCTTTACTCTGTATCTAACCCCGTGCTGTACCTGTCCTGGGAGTGTTTGATGGGAACAGTGTAGAGGGAGCTTTACTCTTTATCTAACTCCGTGCTGTACCTGTCCTGGGAGTGTTTGATGGGGACAGTGTAGAGGGAGCTTTACTCTGTATCTAACCCCGTGCTGTACCTGTCCTGGGAGTGTTTCATGGGGACATTGTAGAGGGAGCTTTACTCTGTATCTAACCCCGTGCTGTACCTGTCCTGGGAGTGTTTGATGGGGACAGTGTAGAGGGAGCTTTACCCTGTATCTAACCCCGTGCTGTACCTGTCCTGGGAGTGTTTGATGGGGACATTGTAGAGGGAGCTTTACTCTGTATCTAACCCCGTGCTGTACCTGTCCTGGGAGTGTTTGATGGGAACAGTGTAGAGGGAGCTTTACTCTTTATCTAACTCCGTGCTGTACCTGTCCTGGGAGTGTTTGATGGGGACAGTGTAGAGGGAGCTTTGCCCTGTATCTAACCCCGTGCTGTACCTGTCCTGGGAGTGTTTGATGGGGACATTGTAGAGGGAGCTTTACTCTGTATGTAACCCCGTGCTGTACCTGTCCTGGGAGTGTTTGATGGGGACATTGTAGAGGGAGCTTTACTCTGTATCTAACCCCGTGCTGTACCTGTCCTGGGAGTGTTTGATTGGGACAGTGTAGAGGGAGCTTTACTCTGTATCTAACTCCGTGCTGTACCTGTCCTGGGAGTGTTTGATGGGGACAGTGTAGAGGGAGCTTTACTCTGTATCTAACTCCGTGCTGTACGTGTCCTGGGAGTGTTTGATGGGGACAGTATAGAGGGAGCTTTACTCTGTAACTAACCGCGTGCTGTACCTGTCCTGGGAGTGTTTGATGGGGACAGTGTAGGGGGAGCTTTACTCTGTATCTAACCCCGTGCTGTACCTGTCCTGGGAGTGTTTGATGGGGACAGTGTAGAGGGAGCTTTACTCTGTATCTAACCCCGTGCTGTACCTGTCCTGGGAGTGTTTGATGGGGACAGTGTAGAGGGAGCTTTACTCTGTATCTAACCCCGTGCTGTACCTGTCCTGGGAGTGTTTGATGGGGACAGTGTAGAGAGAGCTTTACTCTGTATCTAACCCCGTGCTGTACCTGTCCTGGGAGTGTTTGATGGTGACAGTGTAGAGGGAGCTTTACTCTGTATCTAACCCCGTGCTGTACCTGTCCTGGGAGTGTTTGATGGGGACAGTGTAGAGGGAGCTTTACTCTGTATCTAACCCCGTGCTGTACCTGTCCTGGGAGTGTTTGATGGGGACAGTGTAGAGGGAGCTTTACTCTGTATCTAACCCCGTGCTGTACCTGTCCTCGGAGTGTTTGATGGTGACAGTGTAGAGGGAGCTTTACTCTGTGTCGAACCACGTGCTGTACCTGTCCTGGGAGTGTTTGATGGGGACAGTGTAGAGGGAGCTTTATTCTGTATCTAACCCCGTGCTGTACCTGTCCTGGGAGTGTTTGATGGGGACAGTGTGGTGGGAGCTTCACTCTGTATCTAACCCCGTGCTGTACCTGTCCTGGGAGAGTTTGATGGGGACAGGATAGAGGGAGCTTTACTCTGTATCTAACCCCGTTACTCTTTATCTCACCCCGTTACTCTGTACCTATCCCCGTTACTCTGTATCTAACCCCGTTACTCTGTATGTAATCCCGTTACTCTGTATGTAAGCCCGTAACTCTGTTTCTAACCCCCGTTGCTCTCTGTCTAACCCTGTTATTCTGTATCCAACCCCGTTACCCTGTATCTAACCCCATTACTCTGTATCTAACCCCGTGCTGTACCTGTCCTGGGAGTGTTTGATGGGGACAGTGTAGAGGGAGCTTTACTCTGTATCTAACCCCGTGCTGTACCTGTCCTGGGAGTGTTTGATGGGAACAGTGTAGAGGGAGCTTTACTCTGTATCTAACCCCGTGCTGTACCTGTCCTGGGAGTGTTTCATGGGGACATTGTAGAGGGAGCTTTACTCTGTATCTAACCCCGTGCTGTACCTGTCCTCGGAGTGTTTGATGGGGACAGTGTAGAGGGAGCTTTACTCTGTATCTAACCCCGTGCTGTACCTGTCCTCGGAGTGTTTGATGGTGACATTTAGAGGGAGCTTTACTCTGTATCGAACCACGTGCTGTACCTGTCCTGGGAGTGTTTGATGGGGACAGTGTAGAGGGAGCTTTACTCTGTATCTAACCCCGTGCTGTACCTGTCCTGGGAGTGTTTGATGGGGACAGTGTAGAGGGAGCTTTATTCTGTATCTAACCCCGTGCTGTACCTGTCCTGGGAGTGTTTGATGGGGACAGTGTAGAGGGAGCTTTACTCTGTATCTAACCCCGTGCTGTACCTGTCCTGGGAGTGTTTCATGGGGACATTGTAGAGGGAGCTTTACCCTGTATCTAACCCCGTGCTGTACCTGTCCTGGGAGTGTTTGATGGGGACAGTGTAGAGGGAGCTTTACTCTGTATCTAACCCCGTGCTGTACCTGTCCTCGGAGTGTTTGATGGTGACATTTAGAGGGAGCTTTACTCTGTATCGAACCACGTGCTGTACCTGTCCTGGGAGTGTTTGATGGGGACAGTGTAGAGGGAGCTTTACTCTGTATCTAACCCCGTGCTGTACCTGTCCTGGGAGTGTTTGATGGGGACAGTGTAGAGGGAGCTTTATTCTGTATCTAACCCCGTGCTGTACCTGTCCTGGGAGTGTTTGATGGGGACAGTGTGGTGGGAGCTTCACTCTGTATCTAACCCCGTGCTGTACCTGTCCTGGGAGAGTTTGATGGGGACAGGATAGAGGGAGCTTTACTCTGTATCTAACCCCGTTACTCTTTATCTAACCCCGTTACTCTGTACGTATCCCCGTTACTCTGTATCTAACCCCGTGCTGTACCTGTCCTGGGAGTGTTTGATGGGGACAGTGTAGAGGGAGCTTTACTCTGTATCTAACCCCGTGCTGTACCTGTCCTGAGAGTGTTTGATGGGGACATTGTAGAGGGAGCTTTACTCTGTATCTAACCCTGTGCTGTACCTGTCCTGGGAGTGTTTGATGAGGGCAGTGTAGAGGGAGCTTTACTCTGTATCTAACCCCGTGCTGTACCTGTCCTGGGAGTGTTTGATGGGGACAGTGTAGAGGGAGCTTTACTCTGTATCTAACCCCGTGCTGTACCTGTCCTGGGAGTGTTTGATGGGGACAGTGTAGAGGGAGCTTTACTCTGTATCTAACCCCGTGCTGTACCTGTCCTGGGAGTGTTTGATGGGGACAGTGTAGAGGGAGCTTTACTCTGTATCTAACCCCGTGCTGTACCTGTCCTGGGAGTGTTTGAAAGGGCAGAGTGAGTTTTATTCTCTGTCTAAGGGATCCGTATCTAACACACGCTGATATTTGTCATCTTCTCCCTTCGCTCGGAATGGGAGCATTTCCTGGGCTGCAGGAACAGATGCGTAAAGTTGAGGATGTGGAGCAAGAGGCTGGAGAAAGTTTGGATTGTTTCAGAGACTCTGGACGACTGAGGAATTCCGCAAGTGATCTGCAGGAGACCGTCTCTGAGCTCAGTCACCTCCGCAGCCTGGCCACGCTCTATCTGGAAATGTGAGTGCAATACCCTCTGGGATGATCCAGAATAGAATAGGCCATTCAGTCGATGGTATCGATCATAAAGAGTTCTCCGAATAGATCCTCTCCCTGTGAGTAAAGCCCTCATCCTTTTCCCCGATTGAAGGTTCTTATTGAATCTGCCCTTCCAGGTCGAACCTTCCAGACTCACTGAGTCAAATATCTTTACTCACCCCCCCTTTGCTTCCTTTGTAAATCAGCTTCAATCTGTGTCCCCTGGTTACCTGCCACTGAGAAAACTTTCTCCTTCTCTGCTACTTTCTCAAAACCCTTCATGGTTTTGAACTCGATGAAATCGTCCCCTGACCCTCTCTGATCTGAGGTGAATAATCCCACCTCCTCCAATCTCCCACATTCACTCACCTCCCTCCGCCCTGGAACCATCTGAGTGAATGGTAGATTGTGTAGATGGTACACACGGCTGCCACTGTGTGTCGGTGGGGGAGGGAGTGAATGTCTGTGGAAGGGGAGCAATCAAGCGGCTGCTTTGTCCTGGATGGTGTTGAGTTTCTTGAGTTTTGTTGGAGCTGCGCTCATCCAGGCAAGTGGAGAGTACAGAGAACATAGAACATAGAACATTACAGCGCAGTACAGGCCCTTCGGCCCTCGATGTTGCGCCGACTTGTGAAACCACTCTAAAGCCCATCTACACTATTCCCTTATCGTCCATATGTCTATCCAATTACCATTTAAATGCCCTTAGTGTTGGCGAGTCCACTACTGTTGCAGGCAGGGCATTCCACACCCTTACTACTCTCTGAGTAAAGAACCTACCTCTGACATCTGTCGTATATCTATCTCCCCTCAATTTAAAGCTATGTCCCCTCGTGCTAGACATCACCATCCGAGGAAAAAGGCTCTCACTGTCCACCCTATCCAATCCTCTGATCATCTTGTATGCCTCAATTAAGTCACCTCTTAACCTTCTTCTCTCCAACGAAAACAGCCTCAAGTCCCTCAGCCTTTCCTCATAAGATCTTCCCTCCATACCAGGCAACATTTTGGTAAATCTCCTCTGTACCCTTTCCAATGCTTCCACATCCTTCCTATAATGCGGCGACCAGAATTGCACGCAATACTCCAAATGCGGCCGCACCAGAGTTTTGTACAGTTGCAACATGACCTCTTGGCTCCGAAACTCAATCCCTCTACCAATAAAAGCTAACACACCGTACGCCTTCTTAACAACCCTCTCAACCTGGGTGGCAACTTTCAGGGATCTATGTACATGGACACCGAGATCTCTCTGCTCATCCACACTGCCAAGAATCTTACCATTAGCCCAGTACCCTGTCTTCCTGTTATTCCTTCTAAAATGAATCACCTCACACTTTTCTGCATTAAACTCCATTTGCCACCTCTCAGCCCAGCGCTGCAGCTTATCTATGTCCCTCTGTAACTTGTAACATCCTTCCGCACTGTCCACAACTCCACCGACTTTAGTGTCATCTGCAAATTTACTCACCCATCCTTCTACGCCCTCCTCCAGGTCATTTATAAAAATGACAAACAGCAATGGCCCCAAAACAGATCCTTGTGGTACACCACTAGTAACTGGACTCCAGTCTGAACACTTCCCATCAACCACCACCCTTTGTCTTCTTCCAGCTAGCCAATTTCTGATGCAAACTGCTAAATCACCCTGAATCCCATGCTTCCGTATTTTCTGCAGTAGCCTACCGTGGGGAACCTTATCAAACGCTTTACTGAAATCCATATACACCACATCAACTGCTTTACCCTCATCCACCTGTTTGGTCACCTTCTCAAAGAACTCAATAAGGTTTGTGAGGCACGACCTACCCTTCACAAAACCGTGTTGACTACCTCTAATCAAATTATTCCTTTCCAGATGATGATACATCCTATCTCTTATAAACCTTTCGAAGACTTTGCCCACAACAGAAGTAAGGCTCACTGGTCTATAGTTACCGGGGTTGTCTCTACTCCCCTTCTTGAACAAGGGGACAACATTTGCTATCCTCCAGTCTTCTGGCACTATTCCTGTTGACAAAGATGACTTAAAGGTCAAAGCTCAGCAATCTCCTCCCTAGCTTCCCAAAGAATCCTAGGATAAATCCCATCCGGCCCAGGGGACAAAAACGGACCCATCTAATGTACTCAAACTATAGCGTTTCCAGTCAATATTTGGAAAGTTAAAGTCCCCCATAACAACTACCCTGTTGCTTTCGCTCCTATCCAGAATCATCTTTGCAATCCTCTCCTCTACATCTCTGGAACTTTTCGGAAGCCTATAGAAAACTCCCAACAGGGTGACCTCTCCTTTCCTGTTTCTAACCTCAGCCCATACTACCTCAGTCGACGAGTCCTCATCAAACGCCCTTTCTGCCACCGTAATACTGTCCTTGACTAACAATGCCACCCCTCCCCCTCTTTTACCACCTTCCCTGAGCTTACTGAAATATCTAAACCCCGGCACCTGCAACAACCATTCCTGTCCCTGCTCTATCCATGTCTCCGAAATGGCCACAACATCGAAGTCCCAGGTACCAACCCATGCCGCAAGTTCACCCACCTTATTCCGGATACTCCTGGCATTGAAGAAGACACACTTTAAACCACCTTCCTGCCTGCCGGTACACTCCTGCAACTTTGAAACCTTACTCGTGACCTCACTACTCTCAACCTCCTGTATACTGGAGCTACAATTCAGGTTCCCAAGCCCCTGCTGAACTAGTTTAAACCCTCCCGAAGAGCATCAGCAAATTTCCCCCACCCCAGAATATTGGTAACCCTCTGGTCCAGGTGCAGACCATCCCGTTTGTAGAGGTCCCACCGACCCCAGAATGAGCCCCAATTATCCAGAAATCTAAAACCCTCCGTCCTGCACCATCCCTGTAGCCACGTGTTCAACTCCTCTCTCTCCCTATTCCTCGTCTCTCTCGCACGTGGCACGGGTAACAACCCAGAGATAATAATAATAGTATTCCATCACACTCCTGACTAGTGTGTTGTAGATGGTGGACAGGCTTTGGGGGGGGGGATCAGGTGAGTTACTCTCCGCAGGATTCCCAGCCTCTGACCTGTCCTGGTAGCCACAGTATTAATGTGGCTGGGTCCAGTTCAGTTTCTGATCAATGGTAACCCCCAGGATGTTGATTGTGGGGGATTCAGCGATGGGAATGCCATTGAATGTCACGGGGCGGTGGTTAGATCCTCTCTTGTCGGAGATGGTCATTGCCTGGCACTTGTGTGGCGCGAATGTAACTTGCCACTTGTCAGCCCCGAGCCCGGATATTGTCCAGGTCTTGCTGCATTTGGGTGGGTATGGGGTGGGTGGGTTGGGGGTGTGGGGGTGGGTGGGTGGGGGGGGAGGCGGGCTGTGTGTGTGGGGGGGCGGGGAGGTGGGGTGGGTGGGTTGCGGTGGGGTGGGTGTGTGGGTGTCGGGTGGACGGGGGTGCGTGGGGGTGGTGGGTGTGTGGGGTGTGTGTGTGGGGGGGTGCGGGGGTGGGGGTGGGTGGGTGGGGGGCGGTGGGGCAGGTTGTGTGGGTGTGGAGGGGTGCGGGGGGGTGCGGGGGGGGTGCGGGGGTGAGTGGGGGGAGGCGGGTTGTGTGTGTGGGAGGTGGGGTGGGTTGCGGGTGGATGGGGGGTGGGGTGGGTGTGTGGGTGTTGGGTGGACGGGGGGATGTGGGGGTGGTGTGTGTGGGGGTGGGTGGGGTGGTGGTGGGGCACGTTGTGTGCTGTGGGGGCGTGAGGTGTGTGGGTGTCGGAGGGTGCGGGGGGGACGGGGGTGGGTGCGGGGGTGGGTGCGGGGGGGTGTGTGGGGGGGGGGTGGGTGCGGGGGGGGTGGGGGAGTGAGGGGGTGGGTGCGGGGGTGTGTGTGGGGGGGGTGGGTGCGGGGGTGGTGGGGGGGGTGCGGGGGTGGGTGCGGGGGTGGTGGGGGGGTGTGGGGGTGGGTGGGGGGGGGCGGGGGTGGGTGCGGGGGGCGGTGGGGCAGGTTGTGTGGTGTGTGGGTGTGGAGGGGGGGTGCGGGTGGGGTGGGTGTGTGGGTGGATGGGGGGATGTGGGGGGTGGTGTGTGCGGGGGTGGGGGGGGGTGCGGGGGTGGGTGGGGGGGGCGGGGGTGGGTGCGGGGATGGGGGTGGGGGTGGGTGCGGGGATGGGGGTGGGGGTGGGTGCGGGGGTGGTGGGGGGGTGGGTGGGGGGGGCGGGGGTGGGTGCGGGGATGGGGGTGGGGGTGGGTGCGGGGATGGGGGTGGGGGTGGGTGCGGGGGTGGTGGGGGGGTGGGTGCGGGGGTGTGGGGGGGTGCGGGGGTGGGTGGAGGGGGTGCGGGGATGGGGGTGGGGGTGGGTGCGGGGATGGGGGTGGGGGTGCGGGGGTGGGTGCGAGGGTGGGTGGGGGGGGGTGCGGGGGTGTGGGGGGGGTGTGGGGGTGGTTGTGGGGGGTGCGGGGGTGGGTGGGGGGGCGGGGGTGGGAGGCTTGGGGCCTCAGTCATTCTGACCCGGGATTGCTGGACCTTCCTCAGGCTCGCCATTATCCAAAGTTCTGTTCACCACACGTTACAAATCTGCAAATCAACCCGGACAGGGGAGCAACAGCTGATGGAGGGGAGCATCAGCATCCTAAACAACTCGGAAGAGATTGAGCGATACAGAAAGCAACTACAGGTATGATGTGATCTGATTGGATTGATTATTGTCACATGTATCAATATACAGTGAAAAGTATTGTTTCTTGCATGCTGTACAGACAATGCACACCGTACAGAGGGAAGGAAGGAGAGACTGCAGAATATAATGTTACAGTTATAGCAAGGTGTAGAGAAAAGATCAGCTTCATACGAGGTCGGTCCATTCAAAAGTCTGATGTCAGTCGGGAAGAAGCTGTTCTTGAGTCGGTTGGTGCGTGACCTCAAACTTTGGTATCTTTTTCCTGACGGAAGAAGGTGGAAGAGAGAATGTCCGGGGTGTGTGGGGTCCGGGGTCCGTGGGGTCAGGGGTGCGTGGGGTCCGGGGTGCGTGGGGTCCGGGGTGCGTGGGGTCCGGGGTGCGTGGGGTCCGGGGTGCGTGGGGTCCGGGGTGCGTGGGGTCCGGGGTGCGTGGGGTCCGGGGTGCGTGGGGTCCGGGGTGCGTGGGGTCCGGGGTGCGTGGGGTCCGGGGTGCGTGGGGTCAGGGGTGCGTGGGGTCCGGGGTGCGTGGGGTCCGGGGTGCGTGGGGTCCGGGGTGCGTGGGGTCCGGGGTGCGTGGGGAACGGGGTGCGTGGGGTCCGGGGTGCGTGGGGTCCGGGGTGCGTGGGGAACGGGGTGCGTGGGGTCCGGGGTGCGTGGGGTCCGGGGTGCGTGGGGTCCGGGGTGCGTGGGGTCCGGGGTGCGTGGGGTCCGGGGTGCGTGGGGTCCGGGGTGCGTGGGGTCCGGGGTGCGTGGGGTCCGGGGTGCGGGGGGTCTTTAATTATGCTGCCTGCCTTTCCGAGGCAGCGGGAATTATAGACAGAGATACAAATATGAAGATGCGAATTGCAACACGCACTAACATGCTTACTTGAAACACTCTCTCACACACATACATGCATGTTGTGGTTGGCAGTGCCTTAGTGGTGTTGTGCCTGGGCCAGGAATCCAGACACCAGGGTGATGCTCTGGAGATTCCGGTTCAAATCCCATCACTGCGGATGGTGAAATTGGAATTCAATAAAGATCTGGAATTAAAAGTCTAAGGCAGCAGTGCTAATCACTGTGTCACCGTGCGGCCCTGCGCTGTGAGGCAGCAGTGCTAATCACTGTGTCACCGTGCGGCCCTGCGCTGTGAGGCAGCAGTGCTAATCACTGTGTCACCGTGCGGCCCTGCGCTGTGAGGCAGCAGTGCTAATCACTGAGTCACCGTGCGGCCCTGCGCTGTGAGGCAGCAGTGCTAATCACTGTGTCACCGTGCTGCCCTGCGCTGTGAGACAGCAGTGCTAATCACTGTGTCACCGTGCGGCCCTGCGCTGTGAGGCAGCAGTGCTAATCACTGTGTCACCGTGCGGCCCTGCGCTGTGAGGCAGCAGTGCTAATCACTGAGTCACCGTGCGGCCCTGCACTGTGAGGCAGCAGTGCTAATCACTGTGTCACCGTGCGGCCCTGCGCTGTGAGGCAGCAGTGCTAATCACTGTGTCACCGTGCGGCCCTGCGCTGTGAGGCAGCAGTGCTAATCACTGTGTCACCGTGCGGCCCTGCGCTGTGAGGCAGCAGTGCTAATCACTGTGTCACCGTGCGGCCCTGCGCTGTGAGGCAGCAGTGCTAATCACTGTGTCACCGTGCGGCCCTGCGCTGTGAGGCAGCAGTGCTAATCACTGTGTCACCGTGCGGCCCTGCGCTGTGAGGCAGCAGTGCTAATCACTGTGTCATCGTGCGGCCCTGCGCTGTGAGGCAGCAGTGCTAATCACTGTGTCACCGTGCGGCCCTGCGCTGTGAGGCAGCAGTGCTAACCACTGTGTCACCGTGCGGCCCTGCGCTGTGAGGCAGCAGTGCTAATCACTGTGTCACCATGCAGCCCTGCGCTGTGAGGCAGCAGTGCTAATCACTGTGTCACCGTGCGGCCCTGCGCTGTGAGGCAGCAGTGCTAATCACTGTGTCACCGTGCGGCCCTGCGCTGTGAGGCAGCAGTGCTAATCACTGTGTCACCGTGCGGCCCTGCGCTGTGAGGCAGCAGTGCTGATCACTGTGTCACCGTGCGGCCCTGCGCTGTGAGGCAGCAGTGCTAATCACTGTGTCACCGTGCGGCCCTGCGCTGTGAGGCAGCAGTGCTAATCACTGAGTCACCGTGCGGCCCTGCGCTGTGAGGCAGCAGTGCTAATCACTGTGTCACCGTGCGGCCCTGCGCTGTGAGGCAGCAGTGCTAATCACTGTGTCACCGTGCGGCCCTGCGCTGTGAGGCAGCAGTGCTAATCACTGTGTCACCGTGCGGCCCTGCGCTGTGAGGCAGCAGTGCTGATCACTGTGTCACCGTGCGGCCCTGCGCTGTGAGGCAGCAGTGCTAATCACTGTGTCACCGTGCGGCCCTGCGCTGTGAGGCAGCAGTGCTAATCACTGAGTCACCGTGCGGCCCTGCGCTGTGAGGCAGCAGTGCTAATCACTGTGTCACCGTGCGGCCCTGCGCTGTGAGGCAGCAGTGCTAATCACTGTGTCACCGTGCTGCCCTGCGCTGTGAGGCAGCAGTGCTAATCACTGTGTCACCGTGCGGCCCTGCGCTGTGAGGCAGCAGTGCTAATCACTGTCACCGTGCGGCCCTGCGCTGTGAGGCAGCAGTGCTAATCACTGTGTCACCGTGCGGCCCTGCGCTGTGAGGCAGCAGTGCTAACCACTGTGTCACCGTGCGGCCCTGCGCTGTGAGGCAGCAGTGCTGATCACTGTGTCACCGTGCGGCCCTGCGCTGTGAGGCAGCAGTGCTAATCACTGTGTCACCGTGCGGCCCTGCGCTGTGAGGCAGCAGTGCTAATCACTGTGTCACCGTGCGGCCCTGCGCTGTGAGGCAGCAGTGCTAATCACTGTGTCACCGTGCTGCCCTGCGCTGTGAGACAGCAGTGCTAATCACTGTGTCACCGTGCGGCCCTGCGCTGTGAGGCAGCAGTGCTAATCACTGTGTCACCGTGCGGCCCTGCGCTGTGAGGCAGCAGTGCTAATCACTGAGTCACCGTGCGGCCCTGCACTGTGAGGCAGCAGTGCTAATCACTGTGTCACCGTGCGGCCCTGCGCTGTGAGGCAGCAGTGCTAATCACTGTGTCACCGTGCGGCCCTGCGCTGTGAGGCAGCAGTGCTAATCACTGTGTCACCGTGCGGCCCTGCGCTGTGAGGCAGCAGTGCTAATCACTGTGTCACCGTGCGGCCCTGCGCTGTGAGGCAGCAGTGCTAATCACTGTGTCACCATGCAGCCCTGCGCTGTGAGGCAGCAGTGCTAATCACTGTGTCACCGTGCGGCCCTGCGCTGTGAGGCAGCAGTGCTAATCACTGTGTCACCGTGCGGCCCTGCGCTGTGAGGCAGCAGTGCTAATCACTGTGTCACCGTGCGGCCCTGCGCTGTGAGGCAGCAGTGCTGATCACTGTGTCACCGTGCGGCCCTGCGCTGTGAGGCAGCAGTGCTAATCACTGTGTCACCGTGCGGCCCTGCGCTGTGAGGCAGCAGTGCTAATCACTGAGTCACCGTGCGGCCCTGCGCTGTGAGGCAGCAGTGCTAATCACTGTGTCACCGTGCGGCCCTGCGCTGTGAGGCAGCAGTGCTAATCACTGTGTCACCGTGCGGCCCTGCGCTGTGAGGCAGCAGTGCTAATCACTGTGTCACCGTGCGGCCCTGCGCTGTGAGGCAGCAGTGCTGATCACTGTGTCACCGTGCGGCCCTGTGCTGTGAGGCAGCAGTGCTAATCACTGTGTCACCGTGCGGCCCTGCGCTGTGAGGCAGCAGTGCTAATCACTGTGTCACCGTGCGGCCCTGCGCTGTGAGGCAGCAGTGCTAACCACTGTGTCACCGTGCGGCCCTGCGCTGTGAGGCAGCAGTGCTAATCACTGTGTCACCGTGCTGCCCTGCGCTGTGAGGCAGCAGTGCTAATCACTGTGTCACCGTGCGGCCCTGCGCTGTGAGGCAGCAGTGCTAATCACTGTGTCACCGTGCGGCCCTGCGCTGTGAGGCAGCAGTGCTGATCACTGTGTCACCGTGCGGCCCTGCGCTGTGAGGCAGCAGTGCTAATCACTGTGTCACCGTGCGGCCCTGCGCTGTGAGGCAGCAGTGCTAATCACTGTGTCACCGTGCGGCCCTGCGCTGTGAGGCAGCAGTGCTAATCACTGTGTCACCGTGCGGCCCTGCGCTGTGAGGCAGCAGTGCTAATCACTGTGTCACCGTGCTGCCCTGCGCTGTGAGGCAGCAGTGCTAATCACTGTGTCACCGTGCGGCCCTGCGCTGTGAGGCAGCAGTGCTAATCACTGTGTCACCGTGCGGCCCTGCGCTGTGAGGCAGCAGTGCTGATCACTGTGTCACCGTGCGGCCCTGCGCTGTGAGGCAGCAGTGCTAATCACTGTGTCACCGTGCGGCCCTGCGCTGTGAGGCAGCAGTGCTGATCACTGTGTCACCGTGCGGCCCTGCGCTGTGAGGCAGCAGTGCTAATCACTGTCACCGTGCGGCCCTGCGCTGTGAGGCAGCAGTGCTGATCACTGTGTCACCGTGCGGCCCTGCGCTGTGAGGCAGCAGTGCTAATCACTGTCACCGTGCGGCCCTGCGCTGTGAGGCAGCAGTGCTAATCACTGTGTCACCGTGCGGCCCTGCGCTGTGAGGCAGCAGTGCTAACCACTGTGTCACCGTGCGGCCCTGCGCTGTGAGGCAGCAGTGCTAATCACTGTCACCGTGCAGCCCTGCGCTGTGAGGCAGCAGTGCTAATCACTGAGTCACCGTGCGGCCCTGTGCTGTGAGGCAGCAGTGCTAACCACTGTGTCACCGTGCGGCCCTGCGCTGTGAGGCAGCAGTGCTAATCACTGTGTCACCGTGCTGCCCTGCTCTGTGAGGCAGCAGTGCTAATCACTGTCACCGTGCGGCCCTGCGCTGTGAGGCAGCAGTGCTAATCACTGTGTCACCGTGCGGCCCTGCGCTGTGAGGCAGCAGTGCTAATCACTGTGTCACCGTGCGGCCCTGCGCTGTGAGGCAGCAGTGCTAATCACTGTGTCACCGTGCGGCCCTGCGCTGTGAGGCAGCAGTGCTAATCACTGTGTCACCGTGCGGCCCTGGTGCTGTGAGGCAGCAGTGCTAATCACTGTGTCACCGTGCGGCCCTGCGCTGTGAGGCAGCAGTGCTAATCACTGTGTCACCGTGCGGCCCTGCGCTGTGAGGCAGCAGTGCTAATCACTGTGTCACCGTGCGGCCCTGCGCTGTGAGGCAGCAGTGCTAATCACTGTGTCACCGTGCGGCCCTGGTGCTGTGAGGCAGCAGTGCTAATCACTGTGTCACCGTGCGGCCCTGCGCTGTGAGGCAGCAGTGCTAATCACTGTGTCACCGTGCGGCCCTGCGCTGTGAGGCAGCAGTGCTAATCACTGTGTCACCGTGCGGCCCTGCGCTGTGAGGCAGCAGTGCTAATCACTGTGTCACCGTGCGGCCCTGCGCTGTGAGGCAGCAGTGCTAACCACTGTGTCACCGTGCGGCCCTGTGCTGTGAGGCAGCAGTGCTAACCACTGTGTCACCGTGCGGCCCTGCGCTGTGAGGCAGCAGTGCTAATCACTGTGTCACCGTGCGGCCCCGCGCTGTGAGGCAGCAGTGCTAATCACTGTCACCGTGCGGCCCTGCGCTGTGAGGCAGCAGTGCTAATCACTGTGTCACCGTGCTGCCCTGCGCTGTGAGGCAGCAGTGCTAATCACTGTGTCACCGTGCGGCCCTGCGCTGTGAGGCAGCAGTGCTAATCACTGTGTCGCCGTGCGGCCCTGCGCTGTGAGGCAGCAGTGCTAATCACTGTGTCACCGTGCGGCCCCGCGCTGTGAGGCAGCAGTGCTAATCACTGTGTCACCGTGCGGCCCTGCGCTGTGAGGCAGCAGTGCTAATCACTGTCACCGTGCGGCCCTGCGCTGTGAGGCAGCAGTGCTAATCATTGTGTCACCGTGCGGCCCTGCTCTGTGAGGCAGCAGTGCTAATCACTGTGTCACCGTGCTGCCCTGAGCTGTGAGGCAGCAGTGCTAATCACTGTGTCACTGTGCGGCCCTGCGCTGTGAGGCAGCAGTGCTAATCACTGTGTCACCGTGCGGCCCTGCGCTGTGAGGCAGCAGTGCTAATCACTGTGTCACCGTGCGGCCCTGCGCTGTGAGGCAGCAGTGCTGATCACTGTGTCACCGTGCGGCCCTGCGCTGTGAGGCAGCAGTGCTAATCACTGTGTCACCGTGCTGCCCTGCGCTGTGAGGCAGCAGTGCTAATCACTGTGTCACCGTGCGGCCCTGCGCTGTGAGGCAGCAGTGCTAATCACTGTGTCACCGTGCTGCCCTGCGCTGTGAGGCAGCAGTGCTAATCACTGTGTCACCGTGCTGCCCTGCGCTGTGAGGCAGCAGTGCTAATCACTGTGTCACCGTGCGGCCCTGCGCTGTGAGGCAGCAGTGCTAATCACTGTGTCACCGTGCGGCCCTGCGCTGTGAGGCAGCAGTGCTAATCACTGTGTCACCGTGCGGCCCTGCGCTGTGAGGCAGCAGTGCTAATCACTGTGTCACCGTGCGGCCCTGCGCTGTGAGGCAGCAGTGCTAATCACTGTGTCACCGTGCGGCCCTGCGCTGTGAGGCAGCAGTGCTAATCACTGAGTCACCGTGCGGCCCTGCGCTGTGAGGCAGCAGTGCTAATCACTGTGTCACCGTGCGGCCCTGCGCTGTGAGGCAGCAGTGCTAATCACTGTGTCACCGTGCGGCCCTGCGCTGTGAGGCAGCAGTGCTAATCACTGTGTCACCGTGCGGCCCTGCGCTGTGAGGCAGCAGTGCTAATCACTGTGTCACCGTGCGGCCCTGCGCTGTGAGGCAGCAGTGCTAATCACTGTGTCACTGTGCGGCCCTGGTGCTGTGAGGCAGCAGTGCTAATCACTGTGTCACCGTGCGGCCCTGCGCTGTGAGGCAGCAGTGCTAATCACTGTGTCACCGTGCGGCCCTGGTGCTGTGAGGCAGCAGTGCTAATCACTGTGTCACCGTGCGGCCCTGCGCTGTGAGGCAGCAGTGCTAATCACTGTGTCACCGTGCGGCCCTGCGCTGTGAGGCAGCAGTGCTAATCACTGTGTCACCGTGCGACCCTGGCACTGTGAGGCAGCAGTGCTAATCACTGTGTCACCGTGCGGCCCTGCGCTGTGAGGCAGCAGTGCTAATCACTGTGTCACCGTGCGGCCCTGGCACTGTGAGGCAGCAGTGCTAATCACTGTGTCACCGTGCGGCCCTGCGCTGTGAGGCAGCAGTGCTAATCACTGTGTCACCGTGCGGCCCTGCGCTGTGAGGCAGCAGTGCTAATCACTGTCACCGTGCGGCCCTGCGCTGTGAGGCAGCAGTGTTAACCACTGTGTCACCGTGCGGCCCTGCGCTGTGAGGCAGCAGTGCTAATCACTGTGTCACCGTGCGGCCCTGCGCTGTGAGGCAGCAGTGCTAATCACTGTGTCACCGTGCGGCCCTGCGCTGTGAGGCAGCAGTGCTAATCACTGTGTCACCGTGCTGCCCTGCGCTGTGAGGCAGCAGTGCTAATCACTGTGTCACCGTGCGGCCCTGTGCTGTGAGGCAGCAGTGCTAATCACAGTGTCACCGTGCGGACCTGCGCTGTGAGGCAGCAGTGCTAATCACTGTGTCACCGTGCGGCCCTGCGCTGTGAGGCAGCAGTGCTAATCACTGTGTCACCGTGCGGCCCTGCGCTGTGAGGCAGCAGTGCTAATCACTGTGTCACCGTGCGGCCCTGCGCTGTGAGGCAGCAGTGCTAATCACTGTGTCACCGTGCGGCCCTGCGCTGTGAGGCAGCAGTGCTGATCACTGTGTCACCGTGCGGCCCTGCGCTGTGAGGCAGCAGTGCTAATCACTGTGTCACCGTGCGGCCCTGCGCTGTGAGGCAGCAGTGCTAATCACTGAGTCACCGTGCGGCCCTGCGCTGTGAGGCAGCAGTGCTAATCACTGTGTCACCGTGCGGCCCTGCGCTGTGAGGCAGCAGTGCTAATCACTGTGTCACCGTGCGGCCCTGCGCTGTGAGGCAGCAGTGCTAATCACTGTGTCACCGTGCGGCCCTGCGCTGTGAGGCAGCAGTGCTGATCACTGTGTCACCGTGCGGCCCTGTGCTGTGAGGCAGCAGTGCTAATCACTGTGTCACCGTGCGGCCCTGCGCTGTGAGGCAGCAGTGCTAATCACTGTCACCGTGCGGCCCTGCGCTGTGAGGCAGCAGTGCTAATCACTGTGTCACCGTGCGGCCCTGCGCTGTGAGGCAGCAGTGCTAACCACTGTGTCACCGTGCGGCCCTGCGCTGTGAGGCAGCAGTGCTAATCACTGTGTCACCGTGCGGCCCTGCGCTGTGAGGCAGCAGTGCTAATCACTGTGTCACCGTGCGGCCCTGCGCTGTGAGGCAGCAGTGCTAATCACAGTGTCACCGTGCTGCCCTGCGCTGTGAGGCAGCAGTGCTAATCACTGTGTCACCGTGCGGCCCTGCGCTGTGAGGCAGCAGTGCTGATCACTGTGTCACCGTGCGGCCCTGCGCTGTGAGGCAGCAGTGCTAATCACTGTGTCACCGTGCGGCCCTGCGCTGTGAGGCAGCAGTGCTAATCACTGTGTCACCGTGCGGCCCTGCGCTGTGAGGCAGCAGTGCTAATCACTGTGTCACCGTGCGGCCCTGCGCTGTGAGGCAGCAGTGCTAATCACTGTGTCACCGTGCGGCCCTGCGCTGTGAGGCAGCAGTGCTGATCACTGTGTCACCGTGCGGCCCTGCGCTGTGAGGCAGCAGTGCTAATCACTGTGTCACCGTGCGGCCCTGCGCTGTGAGGCAGCAGTGCTAATCACTGTGTCACCGTGCGGCCCTGCGCTGTGAGGCAGCAGTGCTAATCACTGTGTCACCGTGCGGCCCTGCGCTGTGAGGCAGCAGTGCTAATCACTGTGTCACCGTGCGGCCCTGCGCTGTGAGGCAGCAGTGCTAATCACTGTGTCACCGTGCGGCCCTGCGCTGTGAGGCAGCAGTGCTAATCACTGAGTCACCGTGCGGCCCTGCGCTGTGAGGCAGCAGTGCTAATCACTGTGTCACCGTGCGGCCCTGCGCTGTGAGGCAGCAGTGCTAATCACTGTGTCACCGTGCGGCCCTGCGCTGTGAGGCAGCAGTGCTAATCACTGTGTCACCGTGCGGCCCTGCGCTGTGAGGCAGCAGTGCTGATCACTGTGTCCCCGTGCGGCCCTGCGCTGTGAGGCAGCAGTGCTAATCACTGTGTCACCGTGCGGCCCTGCGCTGTGAGGCAGCAGTGCTAATCACTGTGTCACCGTGCGGCCCTGGCACTGTGAGGCAGCAGTGCTAATCACTGTGTCACCGTGCGGCCCTGCGCTGTGAGGCAGCAGTGCTAATCACTGTGTCACCGTGCGGCCCTGTGCTGTGAGGCAGCAGTGCTAATCACTGTGTCACCGTGCGGCCCTGCGCTGTGAGGCAGCAGTGCTAATCACTGTCACCGTGCGGCCCTGCGCTGTGAGGCAGCAGTGCTGATCACTGTGTCACCGTGCGGCCCTGCGCTGTGAGGCAGCAGTGCTAATCACTGTGTCACCGTGCGGCCCTGCGCTGTGAGGCAGCAGTGCTGATCACTGTGTCACCGTGCGGCCCTGCGCTGTGAGGCAGCAGTGCTAATCACTGTCACCGTGCGGCCCTGCGCTGTGAGGCAGCAGTGCTAATCACTGTGTCACCGTGCGGCCCTGCGCTGTGAGGCAGCAGTGCTAACCACTGTGTCACCGTGCGGCCCTGCGCTGTGAGGCAGCAGTGCTAATCACTGTGTCACCGTGCGGCCCTGCGCTGTGAGGCAGCAGTGCTAATCACTGTGTCACCGTGCGGCCCTGCGCTGTGAGGCAGCAGTGCTAATCACTGTGTCACCGTGCGGCCCTGCGCTGTGAGGCAGCAGTGCTAATCACTGTGTCACCGTGCGGCCCTGCGCTGTGAGGCAGCAGTGCTAATCACTGTGTCACCGTGCGGCCCTGCGCTGTGAGGCAGCAGTGCTAATCACTGTCACCGTGCGGCCCTGCGCTGTGAGGCAGCAGTGCTAATCACTGTGTCACCGTGCGGCCCTGCGCTGTGAGGCAGCAGTGCTAATCACTGTCACCGTGCGGCCCTGCGCTGTGAGGCAGCAGTGCTAATCACTGTGTCACCGTGCGGCCCTGCGCTGTGAGGCAGCAGTGCTAATCACTGTGTCACCGTGCGGCCCTGCGCTGTGAGGCAGCAGTGCTAATCACTGTGTCACCGTGCGGCCCTGCGCTGTGAGGCAGCAGTGCTAATCACTGTGTCACCGTGCGGCCCTGCGCTGTGAGGCAGCAGTGCTAATCACTGTGTCACCGTGCGGCCCTGCGCTGTGAGGCAGCAGTGCTAATCACTGTGTCACTGTGCGGCCCTGGTGCTGTGAGGCAGCAGTGCTAATCACTGTGTCACCGTGCGGCCCTGCGCTGTGAGGCAGCAGTGCTAATCACTGTGTCACCGTGCGGCCCTGGTGCTGTGAGGCAGCAGTGCTAATCACTGTGTCACCGTGCGGCCCTGCGCTGTGAGGCAGCAGTGCTAATCACTGTGTCACCGTGCGGCCCTGCGCTGTGAGGCAGCAGTGCTAATCACTGTGTCACCGTGCGGCCCTGCGCTGTGAGGCAGCAGTGCTAATCACTGTGTCACCGTGCGGCCCCGCGCTGTGAGGCAGCAGTGCTAATCACTGTGTCACCGTGCGGCCCTGCGCTGTGAGGCAGCAGTGCTAATCACTGTGTCACCGTGCGGCCCTGGCGCTGTGAGGCAGCAGTGCTAATCACTGTGTCACCGTGCGGCCCTGCGCTGTGAGGCAGCAGTGCTAATCACTGTGTCACCGTGCGGCCCTGCGCTGTGAGGCAGCAGTGCTAATCACTGTCACCGTGCAGCCCTGCGCTGTGAGGCAGCAGTGCTAATCACTGAGTCACCGTGCGGCCCTGTGCTGTGAGGCAGCAGTGCTAACCACTGTGTCACCGTGCGGCCCTGTGCTGTGAGGCAGCAGTGCTAACCACTGTGTCACCGTGCGGCCCTGCGCTGTGAGGCAGCAGTGCTAACCACTGTGTCACCGTGCGGCCCTGCGCTGTGAGGCAGCAGTGCTAATCACTGTGTCACCGTGCGGCCCTGCGCTGTGAGGCAGCAGTGCTAATCACTGTGTCACCGTTCCGACCTGCGCTGTGAGGCAGCAGTGCTAATCACTGTGTCACCGTGCGGCCCTGCGCTGTGAGGCAGCAGTGCTAATCACTGTGTCACCGTGCGGCCCTGCGCTGTGAGGCAGCAGTGCTAATCACTGTGTCACCGTGCGGCCCTGCGCTGTGAGGCAGCAGTGCTAATCACTGTGTCACCGTGCGGCCCTGCGCTGTGAGGCAGCAGGGCTAATCACTGTGTCACCGTGCGGCCCTGCGCTGTGAGGCAGCAGTGCTAATCACTGTGTCACCGTGCGGCCCTGCGCTGTGAGGCAGCAGTGCTGATCACTGTGTCACCGTGCGGCCCTGCGCTGTGAGGCAGCAGTGCTGATCACTGTGTCACCGTGCGGCCCTGCGCTGTGAGGCAGCAGTGCTAATCACTGTGTCACCGTGCTGCCCTGCGCTGTGAGGCAGCAGTGCTAATCACTGTGTCACCGTGCGGCCCTGCGCTGTGAGGCAGCAGTGCTAATCACTGTGTCACCGTGCGGCCCTGCGCTGTGAGGCAGCAGTGCTAATCACTGTGTCACCGTGCGGCCCTGCGCTGTGAGGCAGCAGTGCTAATCACTGTGTCACCGTGCGGCCCTGCGCTGTGAGGCAGCAGTGCTAATCACTGTCTCACCGTGCGGCCCTGCGCTGTGAGGCAGCAGTGCTAATCACTGTGTCACCGTGCGGCCCTGCGCTGTGAGGCAGCAGTGCTAATCACTGTGTCACCGTGCGGCCCTGGTGCTGTGAGGCAGCAGTGCTAATCACTGTGTCACCGTGCGGCCCTGCGCTGTGAGGCAGCAGTACTAATCACTGTGTCACCGTGCGGCCCTGCGCTGTGAGGCAGCAGTGCTAATCACTGTGTCACCGTGCGGCCCTGCGCTG
Organism: Scyliorhinus torazame; assembly: GCF_047496885.1. NCBI lineage: Eukaryota > Metazoa > Chordata > Chondrichthyes > Carcharhiniformes > Scyliorhinidae > Scyliorhinus > Scyliorhinus torazame. The sequence goes on from NC_092712.1 coordinate 5,966,920, forward strand.
TGAGGCAGCTAATCACTGTGTCACCGTGCGGCCCTGCGCTGTGAGGCAGCAGTGCTAATCACTGTGTCACCGTGCGGCCCTGCGCTGTGAGGCAGCAGTGCTAATCACTGTCACCGTGCGGCCCTGCGCTGTGAGGCAGCAGTGCTAATCACTGTGTCACCGTGCGGCCCTGCGCTGTGAGGCAGCAGTGCTAATCACTGTGTCACCGTGCGGCCCTGCGCTGTGAGGCAGCAGTGCTGATCACTGTGTCACCGTGCGGCCCTGCGCTGTGAGGCAGCAGTGCTGATCACTGTGTCACCGTGCGGCCCTGCGCTGTGAGGCAGCAGTGCTAATCACTGTGTCACCGTGCTGCCCTGCGCTGTGAGGCAGCAGTGCTAATCACTGTGTCACCGTGCGGCCCTGCGCTGTGAGGCAGCAGTGCTAATCACTGTGTCACCGTGCGGCCCTGCGCTGTGAGGCAGCAGTGCTAATCACTGTGTCACCGTGCGGCCCTGCGCTGTGAGGCAGCAGTGCTAATCACTGTGTCACCGTGCGGCCCTGCGCTGTGAGGCAGCAGTGCTAATCACTGTCTCACCGTGCGGCCCTGCGCTGTGAGGCAGCAGTGCTAATCACTGTGTCACCGTGCGGCCCTGCGCTGTGAGGCAGCAGTGCTAATCACTGTGTCACCGTGCGGCCCTGGTGCTGTGAGGCAGCAGTGCTAATCACTGTGTCACCGTGCGGCCCTGCGCTGTGAGGCAGCTAATCACTGTGTCACCGTGCGGCCCTGCGCTGTGAGGCAGCAGTGCTAATCACTGTGTCACCGTGCGGCCCTGCGCTGTGAGGCAGCAGTGCTAATCACTGTGTCACCGTGCGGCCCTGCGCTGTGAGGCAGCTAATCACTGTGTCACCGTGCGGCCCTGCGCTGTGAGGCAGCAGTGCTAATCACTGTCACCGTGCGGCCCTGCGCTGTGAGGCAGCAGTGCTAATAACTGAGTCACCGTGCGGCCCTGCGCTGTGAGGCAGCAGTGCTAATCACTGTGTCACCGTGCGGCCCTGCGCTGTGAGGCAGCAGTGCTAATCACTGTGTCACCGTGCGGCCCTGGCACTGTGAGGCAGCAGTGCTAATCACTGTGTCACCGTGCGGCCCTGCGCTGTGAGGCAGCAGTGCTAATCACTGTGTCACCGTGCGGCCCTGCGCTGTGAGGCAGCAGTGCTAATCACTGTGTCACCGTGCGGCCCTGCGCTGTGAGGCAGCAGTGCTAATCACTGTGTCACCGTGCGGCCCTGCGCTGTGAGGCAGCAGTGCTAATCACTGTGTCACCGTGCTGCCCTGCGCTGTGAGGCAGCAGTGCTAATCACTGTGTCACCGTGCGGCCCTGCGCTGTGAGGCAGCAGTGCTAATCACTGTGTCACCGTGCGGCCCTGCGCTGTGAGGCAGCAGTGCTAATCACTGTGTCACCGTGCGGCCCTGCGCTGTGAGGCAGCAGTGCTAATCACTGTGTCACCGTGCGGCCCTGCGCTGTGAGGCAGCAGTGCTAACCACTGTGTCACCGTGCGGCCCTGCGCTGTGAGGCAGCAGTGCTAATCACTGTCACCGTGCGGCCCTGCGCTGTGAGGCAGCAGTGCTAATCACTGTCACCGTGCGGCCCTGCGCTGTGAGGCAGCAGTGCTAATCTCTGTGTCACCGTGCGGCCCTGCGCTGTGAGGCAGCAGTGCTAATCACTGTGTCACCGTGCGGCCCTGCGCTGTGAGGCAGCAGTGCTAATCACGGTGTCACCGTGCTGCCCTGCGCTGTGAGGCAGCAGTGCTAATCACTGTGTCACCGTGCGGCCCTGCGCTGTGAGGCAGCAGTGCTAATCACTGTGTCACCGTGCGGCCCTGCGCTGTGAGGCAGCAGTGCTAATCACTGTGTCACCGTGCGGCCCTGGCGCTCTGAGGCAGCAGTGCTAATCACTGTGTCACCGTGCGGCCCTGCGCTGTGAGGCAGCAGTGCTAATCAATGTGTCACCGTGCGGCCCTGCGCTGTGAGGCAGCAGTGCTAATCAATGTGTCACCGTGCGGCCCTGCGCTGTGAGGCAGCAGTGCTAATCACTGTGTCACCGTGCGGCCCTGCGCTGTGAGGCAGCAGTGCTAATCACTGTGTCACCGTGCGGCCCTGCGCTGTGAGGCAGCAGTGCTAATCACTGTGTCACCGTGCGGCCCTGCGCTGTGAGGCAGCAGTGCTAATCACTGTGTCACCGTGCGGCCCTGCGCTGTGAGGCAGCAGTGCTAATCACTGTGTCACCGTGCGCCCCTGCGCTGTGAGGCAGCAGTGCTAATCACTGTGTCACCGTGCGGCCCTGCGCTGTGAGGCAGCAGTGCTAATCACTGTGTCACCGTGCGGCCCTGCGCTGTGAGGCAGCAGTGCTAATCACTGTGTCACCGTGCGGCCCTGCGCTGTGAGGCAGCAGTGCTAATCACTGTGTCACCGTGCGGCCCTGGCACTGTGAGGCAGCAGTGCTAATCACTGTGTCACCGTGCGGCCCTGCGCTGTGAGGCAGCAGTGCTAATCACTGTGTCACCGTGCGGCCCTGCGCTGTGAGGCAGCAGTGCTAATCACTGTGTCACCGTGCGGCCCTGCGCTGTGAGGCAGCAGTGCTAATCACTGTGTCACCGTGCGGCCCTGCGCTGTGAGGCAGCAGTGCTAATCACTGTGTCACCGTGTGGCCCTGCGCTGTGAGGCAGCAGTGCTAATCACTGTGTCATCGTGCGGCCCTGCGCTGTGAGGCAGCAGTGCTAATCACTGTGTCACCGTGCGGCCCTGCGCTGTGAGGCAGCAGTGCTAATCACTGTGTCACCGTGCGGCCCTGCGCTGTGAGGCAGCAGTGCTAATCACTGTGTCACCGTGCGGCCCTGCGCTGTGAGGCAGCAGTGCTAATCACTGTGTCACCGTGCGGCCCTGGCGCTCTGAGGCAGCAGTGCTAATCACTGTGTCACCGTGCGGCCCTGCGCTGTGAGGCAGCAGTGCTAATCACTGTGTCACCTTGTGGCCCTGCGCTGTGAGGCAGCAGTGCTAATCACTGTGTCACCGTGCGGCCCTGGCGCTCTGAGGCAGCAGTGCTAATCACTGTGTCACCGTGCGGCCCTGCGCTGTGAGGCAGCAGTGCTAATCACTGTGTCACCGTGCGGCCCTGCGCTGTGAGGCAGCAGTGCTAATCACTGTGTCACCTTGTGGCCCTGCGCTGTGAGGCAGCAGTGCTAATCAATGTGTCACCGTGCGGCCCTGCGCTGTGAGGCAGCAGTGCTAATCACTGTGTCACCGTGTGGCCCTGCGCTGTGAGGCAGCAGTGCTAATCACTGTGTCACCGTGCTGCCCTGCGCTGTGAGGCAGCAGTGCTAATCACTGTGTCACCGTGTGGCCCTGCGCTGTGAGGCAGCAGTGCTAATCACTGTGTCACCGTGCGGCCCTGCGCTGTGAGGCAGCAGTGCTAATCACTGTGTCACCTTGTGGCCCTGCGCTGTGAGGCAGCAGTGCTAATCAATGTGTCACCGTGCGGCCCTGCGCTGTGAGGCAGCAGTGCTAATCACTGTGTCACCGTGTGGCCCTGCGCTGTGAGGCATCAGGGCTAATCACTGTGTCACCGTGCGGCCCTGCGCTGTGAGGCAGCAGTGCTAATCACTGTGTCACCGTGCGGCCCTGCACTGTGAGGCAGCAGTGCTAATCACTGTGTCACCGTGCGGCCCTGCGCTGTGAGGCAGCAGTGCTAATCACTGTCACCGTGCGGCCCTGCGCTGTGAGGCAGCAGTGCTAATCACTGTGTCACCGAGCGGCCCTGCACTGTGAGGCAGCAGTGCTAATCACTGTGTCACCGTGCGGCCCTGCGCTGTGAGGCAGCAGTGCTAATCAATGTGTCACCGTGCGCCCCTGCGCTGTGAGGCAGCAGTGCTAATCACTGTGTCACCGTGTGGCCCTGCGCTGTGAGGCAGCAGTGCTAATCACTGTGTCACCGTGCGGCCCTGCGCTGTGAGGCAGCAGTGCTAATCACTGTGTCACCGTGCGGCCCCTGCGCTGTGAGGCAGCAGTGCTAATCACTGTGTCACCGTGTGGCCCTGCGCTGTGAGGCAGCAGTGCTAATCACTGTGTCACCGTGCGGCCCTGCGCTGTGAGGCAGCAGTGCTAACCACTGTGTCACCGTGCGGCCCTGCGCTGTGAGGCAGCAGTGCTAATCACTGTGTCACTGTGCGGCACTGCGCTGTGAGGCAGCAGTGCTAATCACTGTGTCACCGTGCGGCCCTGCGCTGTGAGGCAGCAGTGCTAATCACAGTGTCACCGTGCGGCCCTGCGCTGTGAGGCAGCAGTGCTAATCACTGTGTCACCGTGCGGCCCTGCGCTGTGAGGCAGCAGTGCTAATCACTGTGTCACCGTGCGGCCCTGCGCTGTGAGGCAGCAGTGCTAATCACTGTGTCACCGTGCGGCCCTGCGCTGTGAGGCAGCAGTGCTAATCACAGTGTCACCGTGCGGCCCTGCGCTGTGAGGCAGCAGTGCTAATCACTGTGTCACCGTGCGGCCCTGCGCTGTGAGGCAGCAGTGCTAATCACTGTGTCACCGTGCGGCCCTGGCGCTCTGAGGCAGCAGTGCTAATCACTGTCACCGTGATGCCCTGGCACTGTGAGACAGCAGTGCTAATCACTGTGTCACCGTGCGGCCCTGCGCTGTGAGGCAGCAGTGCTAATCACTGTGTCACCGTGCGGCCCTGCGCTGTGAGGCAGCAGTGCTAATCACTGTGTCACCGTGCGGCCCTGCGCTGTGAGGCAGCAGTGCTAATCACTGTGTCACCGTGCGGCCCTGGCACTGTGAGGCAGCAGTGCTAATCAATGTGTCACCGTGCGGCCCTGCGCTGTGAGGCAGCAGTGCTAATCAATGTGTCACCGTGCGGTCCTGCGCTGTGAGGCAGCAGTGCTAATCACTGTGTCACCGTGTGGCCCTGCGCTGTGAGGCAGCAGTGCTAATCACTGTGTCACCGTGCGGCCCTGCGCTGTGAGGCAGCAGTGCTAATCACTGTGTCACCGTGTGGCCCTGGCGCTGTGAGGCAGCAGTGCTAACCACTGTGTCACCATGCGGCCCTGCGCTGTGAGGCAGCAGTGCTAACCACTGTGTCACCATGCGGCCCTGCGCTGTGAGGCAGCAGTGCTAACCACTGTGTCACCGTGCGGCCCTGCGCTGTGAGGCAGCAGTGCTAATCACTGTGTCACCGTGCGGCCCTGCGCTGTGAGGCAGCAGTGCTAATCAATGTGTCACCGTGCGGCCCTGCGCTGTGAGGCAGCAGTGCTAATCACTGTCACCGTGCGGCCCTGCGCTGTGAGGCAGCAGTGCTAATCACTGTGTCACCGTGCTGCCCTGCGCTGTGAGGCAGCAGTGCTAATCACTGTGTCACCGTGCTGCCCTGCGCTGTGAGGCATCAGTGCTAACCACTGTGTCACCGTGCGGCCCTGGCACTGTGAGGCAGCAGTGCTAATCACTGTGTCACCGTGCGGCCCTGGCACTGTGAGGCAGCAGTGCTAATCACTGTGTCACCGTGCGGCCCTGGCGCTCTGAGGCAGCAGTGCTAATCACTGTGTCACCGTGCGGCCCTGCGCTGTGAGGCATCAGTGCTAATCACTGTGTCACCGTGCGGCCCTGGCGCTGTGAGGCAGCAGTGCTAATCACTGTGTCCCCGTGCGGCCCTGGCACTGTGAGGCAGCAGTGCTAATCACTGTGTCACCGTGCGGCCCTGCGCTGTGAGGCAGCAGTGCTAATCACTGTGTCACCGTGCGGCCCTGCGCTGTGAGGCAGCAGTGCTAATCACTGTGTCACCGTGCGGCCCTGACACTGTGAGGCAGCAGTGCTAATCACTGTGTCACCATGCGGCCCTGCGCTGTGAGGCAGCAGTGCTAATCACTGTGTCACCGTGCGGCCCTGCGCTGTGAGGCAGCAGTGCTAATCACTGTGTCACCGTGCGGCCCTGCGCTGTGAGGCAGCAGTGCTAATCACTGTGTCACCGTGCGGCCCTGCGCTGTGAGGCAGCAGTGCTAATCACTGTGTCACCGTGCGGCCCTGCGCTGTGAGGCAGCAGTGCTAATCACTGTGTCACCGTGCGGCCCTGCGCTGTGAGGCAGCAGTGCTAATCACTGTGTCACCGTGCGGCCCTGCGCTGTGAGGCAGCAGTGCTAATCACTGTGTCACCGTGCGGACCTGCGCTGTGAGGCAGCAGTGCTAATCACTGTGTCACCGTGCGGCCCTGCGCTGTGAGGCAGCAGTGCTAATCACTGTGTCACCATGCGGCCCTGCGCTGTGAGGCAGCAGTGCTAATCACTGTGTCACCGTGCGGCCCTGCGCTGTGAGGCAGCAGTGCTAATCACTGTGTCACCGTGCGGCCCTGCGCTGTGAGGCAGCAGTGCTAATCACTGTGTCACCGTGCGGCCCTGCGCTGTGAGGCAGCAGTGCTAATCACTGAGTCACCGTGCGGCCTTGCGCTGTGAGGCAGCAGTGCTAATCACTGTGTCACCGTGCGGCCCTGCGCTGTGAGGCCGCAGTGCTAATCACTGTGTCACCGTGCGGCCCTGCGCTGTGAGGCCGCAGTGCTAATCACTGTGTCACCGTGCGGCCCTGCGCTGTGAGGCAGCAGTGCTAATCACTGTGTCACCGTGCGGCCCTGCGCTGTGAGGCAGCAGTGCTAATCACTGTGTCACCGTGCGGCCCTGGCACTGTGAGGCAGCAGTGCTAATCACTGTGTCACCGTGCGGCCCTGCGCTGTGAGGCAGCAGTGCTAATCACTGTGTCACCGTGCGGCCCTGCGCTGTGAGGCAGCAGTGCTAATCACTGTGTCACCGTGCGGCCCTGCGCTGTGAGGCAGCAGTGCTAATCACTGTGTCACCGTGCTGCCCTGCGCTGTGAGGCAGCAGTGCTAATCACTGTGTCACCGTGCGGCCCTGCGCTGTGAGGCAGCAGTGCTAATCACTGTGTCACCGTGCGGCGCTGCGCTGTGAGGCAGCAGTGCTAATCACTGTGTCACCGTGCGGCCCTGCGCTGTGAGGCAGCAGTGCTAATCACTGTGTCACCGTGCGGCCCTGCGCTGTGAGGCAGCAGTGCTAATCACTGTGTCACTGTGCAGTCCTGTCACTGTGAGGCAGCAGTGCTACACACTGTCACCGTGCAGTCCTGGCACTGTGAGGCAGCAGTGCTAATCACTGTGTCACCGTGCGGCCCTGCGCTGTGAGGCAGCAGTGCTAATCACTGTGTCACCGTGCGGCCCTGCGCTGTGAGGCAGCAGTGCTAATCACTGTGTCACCGTGCGGCCCTGCGCTGTGAGGCAGCAGTGCTAACCACTGTGTCACCATGCGGCGCTGCGCTGTGAGGCAGCAGTGCTAATCACTGTGTCACCGTGCGGCCCTGCGCTGTGAGGCAGCAGTGCTAATCACTGTGTCACCGTGCGGCCCTGCGCTGTGAGGCCGCAGTGCTAATCACTGTGTCACCGTGCGGCTCTGCGCTGTGAGGCAGCAGTGCTAATCACTGAGTCACCGTGCGGCCTTGCGCTGTGAGGCAGCAGTGCTAATCACTGTGTCACCGTGCGGCCCTGCGCTGTGAGGCCGCAGTGCTAATCACTGTGTCACCGTGCGGCTCTGCGCTGTGAGGCAGCAGTGCTAATCACTGTGTCACCGTGCGGCGCTGCGCTGTGAGGCAGCAGTGCTAATCACTGTGTCACCGTGCGGCCCTGCGCTGTGAGGCAGCAGTGCTAATCACTGTGTCACCGTGCGGCCCTGCGCTGTGAGGCAGCAGTGCTAATCACTGTGTCACTGTGCAGTCCTGTCACTGTGAGGCAGCAGTGCTACACACTGTTACCGTGCAGTCCTGGCACTGTGAGGCAGCAGTGCTAATCACTGTGTCACCGTGCGGCCCTGCGCTGTGAGGCAGCAGTGCTAATCACTGTGTCACCGTGCGGCCCTGGCACTGTGAGGCAGCAGTGCTAATCACTGTGTCACCATGCGGCCCTGCGCTGTGAGGCAGCAGTGCTAATCACTGAGTCACCGTGCGGCCCTGCGCTGTGAGGCAGCAGTGCTAATCACTGTCACCGTGCAGCCCTGCGCTGTGAGGCAGCAGTGCTAATCACTGTGTCACCGTGCGGCCCTGCGCTGTGAGGCAGCAGTGCTAATCACTGTGTCACCGTGCGGCCCTGCGCTGTGAGGCAGCAGTGCTAATCACTGTGTCACCGTGCGGCGCTGTGCTGTGAGGCAGCAGTGCTAATCACTGTGTCACCGTGCGGCCCTGCGCTGTGAGGCAGCAGTGCTAATCACTGTGTCACCGTGCGGCCCTGCGCTGTGAGGCAGCAGTGCTAATCACTGTGTCACCGTGCGGCCCTGCGCTGTGAGGCAGCAGTGCTAATCACTGTGTCACCGTGCGGCCCTGCGCTGTGAGGCAGCAGTGCTAATCACTGTGTCACCGTGCGGCCCCGCGCTGTGAGGCAGCAGTGCTAATCACTGTGTCACTGTGCGGCCCTGGCGCTGTGAGGCAGCAGTGCTAATCACTGTGTCACTGTGCGGCCCTGGCGCTGTGAGGCACGTGATGATGACCATGAAACCAGTGTCGATTGTGGTAAAATCCCAGCTGGGTCACGAATGTCCTTTAGGAAGGAAATCTGCCGTCCTTACCCGGTATGGCCTACACGTGACTCCAGACCCACAGCAATGTGGTTGACTCTGAAATGCCCTCAGGGACGGGCAACAAACACCGGCCCAGCGACACCCACATCCCAAAAACAAATTTAAATAAACAAGCCGTCATGCTCACACAGAGAGAGACCATTCGGCCCTCCAGCCCTGCACCATCATTGTTGATCATCCAACTCCATTTATAACAAGAGTAGAAATGAACATGTAATGGAAGTAATGCAACAAGAGTCACAGACTGCTTCGGCCCATCGAGTCAAACTATTCCCCAAACCCACAAGACAAACATACAGCACGAGGTCAGGAAAGGATTAAAAATGGCAGAGTTTGAGGGCGGCTCGGTGACACAGTGGTTTGCACTGCTGCCTCACGGGATGGCACTTTGACACAGTGGTTAGCACTGCTGCCTCACGGGGCGGCTCGGTGACACAGTGCTTAGCACTACTGCCTCACGGGGTGGCACAGTGACACAGTGGTTGGCACTAATGCCTCACGGGGCGGCTCGGTGACACAGTGGTTGGCACTAATGCCTCACGGGGCAGCTCGGTGACACAGTGGTTGGCACTAATGCCTCACGGGGCGGCTCGGTGACACAGTGGTTGGCACTAATGCCTCACGGGGCGGCTCGGTGACACAGTGGTTGGCACTAATGCCTCACGGGGCGGCTCGGTGACACAGTGGTTGGCACTAATGCCTCACGGGGTGGCACGGTGACACAGTGGTTGGCACTAATGCCTCACGGGGCGGCTCGGTGACACAGTGGTTAGCACTGCTGCCTCACGGGGCGGCTCGGTGACACAGTGCTTAGCACTACTGCCTCACGGGGTGGCACGGTGACACAGTGGTTAGCACTGCTGCCTCACGGGGCGGCTCGGTGACACAGTGGTTGGCACTAATGCCTCACGGGGTGGCACGGTGACACAGTGGTTGGCACTAATGCCTCACGGGGCGGCTCGGTGACACAGTGGTTAGCACTGCTGCCTCACGGGGCGGCTCGGTGACACAGTGCTTAGCACTACTGCCTCACGGGGTGGCACGGTGACACAGTGGTTAGCACTGCTGCCTCACGGGGCGGCTCGGTGACACAGTGGTTAGCACTGCTGCCTCACGGGGTGGCAGGTTGCACAGTGGTTAGCACTACTGCCTCACTGTGCTGAGGTCCCAGGTTCGATCCCGGCTCTGGGTCACTGTCTGTGTGGAGTTTGCACATTCTCCCCGTGTTTGCGTGGGTTTCACCCCCACAACCCAGACGATGTGCAGGTTAGGTGGATTGGCCACGCTAAATTGCCCCTGAATTGGGAAATAATGAATTGGGTACGCTAAATTCATACAAAAAAAATGACAGGGATTAAAAGCGTATGAGCGATTTGAGGATTGTTGCTGCTGAGGTCACAGAGTCCCAGATGTTTACAGCCTGGAAACAGGCCCTTCGGCCCAGCTTGTCCATGCCGCCCAGTTTCTATCACTGAGCTAGTCCCACTTGCCCACATTTGGCCCATATCCCTCTATACCCACCCTGCCCACGTAACTGTCTAACTGCTTCTTAAAGGACAAAATTGTACCCGCCTCTACTACTGCCTCTGGCAGCTCGTTCCAGACACTCACCACCCTGTGTGTGAACGAATCTCCCCCTCTGGTCTCTTTTTGAGGTCCTTGTAGGCGAGGACCTCTTCAGAATGTGGCATGTTGCAAACCTTTGGTGAGTTTGAATCTTTTCAGGATGGCCGTCCATTAGAACTCGCAGACGGTGAGTCTTCCTCTGGGGCAATCACCTTCACACAGCAGGTTCAGGTCCGTCACACACACAGACACACACATTCACTCATACAGTCACACACACAGTCACACACATACTCACACACACAGATACATACAAAATCACAAACACAGTCACACACACAGATGTACACGCACAGCCACACACACAGTCACAAACACAGCCACACACACAGTCACACCCACAGATACACACACAGTTGTACACAAAATCTCAAACAGGTACACTCACAGTCACACACATAGATATACACGCACAGTCACACATACAGTCACACATACAGTCACTCATACAGTCACACACACAGTCACATGCACAGTCACAAACAGTCACACACGCTCACACACACAGACACACACAAAATCACAAACACTGTCACACACACAGAGATACATGCACATGCACTCACAGTCACATACAGTTACACATACAGTCACACACACAGTCACACACACAGTCACAAACACAGTCACGCACACAGTTTGACACACACAGTCACAAACACAGTCACACACACAGTTTGACACGCACAGACACACACACAGCCACGAGCACAGTCACACACACAGATATACACACACAGATATACACAGTCACACACAGAGATACACACACACTGTCACACAGACAGTCACACACAGTCACATACTGATACAGACACAGCCACAGATACAATAAATAATCTTTTATTACAAAGAACAAAGAAAATTACAGCAGAGGAACAGGCCCTTCGGCCCTCCCAGCCTGCGCCGATCCAGATCCTTTATCTAAACCTGTCGCCTATTTTCCAAGGATCTACTTCCCTCTGTTCCCCGCCCGTTCATACATCTGTCTCGATGCATCTTAAATGAGGCTATCGTGCCCGCCTCTACCACCTCCGCTGGCAAAGCGTTCCAGGCACCCACCACCCTCTGCGTAAAAAACTTTCCACGCACATCTCCCTTAAACATTCCCCCTCTCACCTTGAAATCGTGACCCCTTGTAATTGACACCCCCACTCTTGGAAAAAGCTTGTTGCTATCCACCCTGTCCATACCTCTCATAATTTTGTAGACCTCAATCAGGTCCCCCCTCAACCTCCGTCTTTCCAACGAAAACAATTCTAATCTACTCAACCTTTCTTCATAGCTAGCACCCTCCATACCAGGCAACATCCTGGTGAACCTCCTTTGCACCCTCTCTAAAGCATCCACATCCTTCTGGTAATGTGGTGACCAGAACTGCACGCAGTATTCCAAATGTGGCCTAACCAAAGTCCTATACAACTGTAACATGACCTGCCGACTCTTGTACTCAATACCCCGTCCGATGAAGGCAAGCATGCTGTATGCCTTCTTGACCACTCGATCGACCTGCGTTGCCACCTTCAGGGTACAATGGACCTGAACTCCCAGATCTCTCTGTACATCAATTTTCCCCAGGACTCTTCCATTGACCGTATAGTCCGCTCTTGAATTAGATCTTCCAAAATGCATCACCTCACATTTGCCTGGATTGAACTCCATCTGCCATTTCTCTGCCCAACTCTCCAATCTATCTATATTTTGCTGTATTCTCTGACATTCCTCCTCGCTATCTGCAACTCCACCAATCTTAGTATCATCTGCAAACTTGCTAATCAGACCACCTATACCTTCGTCCAGATCATTTATGTATATCACAAACAACAGTGGTCCGAGCACGGATCCCTGTGGAACACCACTAGTCACCTTTCTCCATTTTGAGACACTCCCTTCCACCACTACTCTCTGTCTCCTGTTGCCCAGCCAGTTCTTTATCCATCTCGCTAGTACACCCTCAACCCCATACAATTTCACTTTTTCCATCCACCTGCCATGGGAATCTTTATCAAAGTCTTACTGAAGTCCATGTATATGACATCTACAGCCCTTCCCTCATCAATTAACGTTGTCACTTCCTCAAAGAATTCTATTAGGTTTGTAAGACATGACCTTCCCTGCACAAAACCATGTTGCCTATCACTGATAAGTCTATTTTCATCCAAATGTGAATAGATCCTATCCCTCAGTATCTTCTCCAACAGTTTGCCTACCACTGACGTCAAGATCACAGGTCTATAATTCCCTGGATTATCCCTGCTACTCTTCTTAAACAGAGGGGCAACATTAGCAATTCTCCAGTCCTCCGGGACCTCCCCTAAGCTCAAGGATGCTGCAAAGATACCTGTTAAGGACCCAGCAATTTCGTCCCTCACTTTCCTCAGAAACCTGGGATAGATCCCATCCGGACCTGGGGACTTGTCCACCATAATGCCTTTTAGAATACCCAAGACTTCCCCCTTCCTTATGCCGACTTGACCTAGAGTATTTAAACATCCATCCCTAGCCTCAACATCCGTCATGTCCCTCTCCTTGGTGAATACCGATGCAAAGTACTCATTAAGAATCTCACCCATTTCCTCTGACTCCACGCATAAATTCCCTCTTTTGTCTTTGAGTGGGCCAATCCTTTCTCTAGTTACCCTCTTGCTCCTTATATACGAATAAAAGGTTTTGGGATTTTCCTTAACCCTGTTAGCCAAAGATATTTCATGACCCCTTTTAGCCCTCTTTATTGCGCGTTTGAGATTTGTCCTACTTTCCCGATATTCCTCCAAAGCTTCATCAGTTTTAAGTTGCCTAGATCTTATGTATGCTTCCTTTTTCATCTTAGCTAGTCTCACAATTCCACCCGTCATCCATGGTTCCCTAATTTTGCCATTTCTATCCCTCATTTTCACAGGGACATGTCTGTCCTGCACTCTAATCAACCTTTCCTAGAAGACTCCCACATTTCAAATGTGGATTTACCCTGAAACAGCTGCTCCCAATCCCTAGCTCCTGCCGAATTTTGTTATACTTGGCCTTTCCCCAATTTAGCACTCTTCCTTTAGGACCACTCTCGTCTTTGTCCATGAGTATTCTAAAACTTACGGAATTGTGATCGCTATTCCCAAAGTAATCACCGACTGAAACTTCAACCACCTGGCCGGGATCATTCCCCAATACCAGGTCCAGTATGGCCCCTTCACGAGTTGGACTATTTACATACTGCTCTAAAAAACTCTCCTGGATGCTCCTTACAAATTCTGCTCCATCTACGCCTCCAACACGACATGTGTCCCATTCAATGTTGGGGAAGTTCAAATCTCCCATCACGACCACCCCATTGCTCCTACAATTTTCCATAATCTGTCTACATATTTGTACCTCTACTTCACGCTCGCTTTTGGGAGGCCTGTAGTAAAGTCCCAACAATGTTACTGCACCCTTCCTATTTCTTAGCTCTACCCATATTGCCTCAGTGCTCGAATCCTCCATCGTGCCCTCCTTAATCATAGCTGTGATATCATCTCTGACCAGTAATGCAACTCCTCCAGCCTTTACCTCCCTCTCTATCCCTCCTGAAGCATCTATACCCTGGGATATTTAGTTGCCAATCATGCCCTTCCCTCAACCAAGTGGATTCCGGCGGCAGCGGTGCACAGGGGCCCTCTGGGAGGTGAGTAGTGAATTTAAAAACTCTTACCTTTACAGGAGCAGCCCTTTGGATTTCGGCGGCAGCGGGGCGCAGGGGCCTTCTGGGAGGTGAGTACTTACTTTAAAAAGCCTTGCCTTTACAGGAGCAGCCCTTTGGATTTCGGCGGCAGCGGTGCGCAGGGGCCTTCTGGGAGGCGAGTAGTGAATTTAAAAGCCTTACCTTTACAGGAGCAGCCCTTTGGATTTCGGCGGCGCGCAGGGGCCTTCTGGGAGGTGAGTAGTGTATTTAAAAGCCTTACCTTTACAGGAGCAGCCCTTTGGATTTCGGCGGCAGCGGTGCGCAGGGGCCTTCTGGGAGGTGAGTAGTGTATTTAAAAGCCTTACCTGGTCCCGTGTCTGTTCTTCTTTTCTGTTTTATTTGTTTTTATTTAAGGCGGGAACCGGAAGTTCGACCCGCGGACCTCTGGGAAGTCCCCCCCCCCAACCAATAAATTCTGGTGGAGAGGAAACCCGAGGCACTACACGTGTAGTGTCTCCCACCCGCCCTCCTCCTCTAACCTAATAATAAGACCCATTGGTGTGAGGTAAGTGCCATATTATATTATTATATTATTAGCATTGTGCAGGTCAAGGTTCGGAGGTGGAGGAGCAGTCTCTGTCAGCGAGAGAACCTGAGAACATCTAAGACACTCAGAAGGTAAGAAGGTAAGTAAGTGATTTTTACTCATTTTTACTTTTATACCTTTTTTCAAATTGTGTGTGTTGGGGGGAAACTGAAGTGACATCACAGAAAAGCTGTGGCTAGTATTTGGTAACTAATTAAACATAATAACTTAATTATAATTTAGAGCGATATCTAAGCCAGAGATCGGAGAGTATTATAGTTAGCTATCGCATTTCTATTAGAAATCTAGTGCTAGGAAACAGATAGTTGACAGTAACTTTGAAATTTTTTGAAAAATATATTTTTTTAAAAAGACAAATTTTAATTTTAATTTTAATTAATTGACGCAATGTCAGTTAGAGGGGTGCTGTGCTCTGACTGTGAGATGTGGCAGGTCCGGGAGGCATCCAGCGTCCCTGATGGCTTCATCTGCAGAAAGTGCACCCAACTGGAGCTCCTCACAGACCGCATGGTTCGGTTGGAGCAGCAATTGGATGCACTTAGGAGCATGCAGGTGGCGGAAAGCGTCATAGATCGCAGTTATGTAAATGTGGTCACACCCAAGGTGCAGGCAGAGAAATGGGTGACCACCAGAAAGGGCAGGCAGTCAGTGCAGGAATCCCCTGTGGTTGTCCCCCTCTCGAACAGATATACCCCTTTGGATACTGTTGGGGGGGATAGCCTATCAGGGGAAAACAGCAGCAGCCAGAGCAGTGGCACCACGGCTGGCTCTGATGTTCAGAAGGGAGGGTCAAAGCGCAGAAGAGTAATAGTAATAGGGGACTCTATAGTCAGGCGCACAGATAGGCGCTTCTGTGGACGTGAAAGAGACTCCAGGATGGTATGTTGCCTCCCTGGTGCCAGGGTCCAGGATGTCTCCGAACGGGTAGAGGGAATCCTGAAGGGGGAGGGCAAACAGGCAGAGGTCGTTGTACATATTGGTACTAACGACATAGGCAGGAAGGGGCATGAGGTCCTGCAGCAGGAGTTCAGGGAGCTAGGCAGAAAGTTAAAAGACAGGACCTCTAGGGTTGTAATCTCGGGATTACTCCCTGTGCCACGTGCCAGTGAGGCTAGAAATAGGAAGATAGAGCAGTTAAACACGTGGCTAAACAGCTGGTGTAGGAGGGAGGGTTTCCATTATCTGGACCACTGGGAGCTCTTCCGGGGCAGGTGTGACCTGTATAAGAAGGACGGGTTGCATCTAAACCGGAGAGGCATAAATATCCTGGCCGCGAGGTTTGCTAGTGTCACACGGGAGCGTTTAAACTAGTATGGCAGGGGGGTGGGCACGGGAGCAATAGGTCAGAAGGTGAGAGCATTGAGGGAGAACTAGGGAATAGGGACAGTGTGGCTCTGAGGCAGAGCAGACGGGGAGAAGTTGCTGAACACAGCGGGTCTGGTGGCCTGAAGTGCATATGTTTTAATGCAAGGAGCATTACGGGTAAGGCAGATGAACTTAGAGCTTGGATTAGTACTTGGAACTATGATGTTGTTGCCATTACAGAGACCTGGTTGAGGGAAGGGCAGGATTGGCAGCTAAACGTTCCAGGATTTAGATGTTTCAGGTGGGATAGAGGGGGATGTAAAAGGGGAGGCGGAGTTGCGCTACTTGTTCGGGAGAATATCACAGCTGTACTGCGAGAGGACACCTCAGAGGGCAGTGAGGCTATATGGGTAGAGATCAGGAATAAGAAGGGTGCAGTCACAATGTTGGGGGTATACTACAGGCCTCCCAACAGCCAGCGGGAGATAGAGGAGCAGATAGGTAGACAGATTTTGGAAAAGAGTAAAAACAACAGGGTTGTGGTGATGGGAGACTTCAACTTCCCCAATATTGACTGGGACTCACTTAGTGCCAGGGGCTTAGACGGGTGGAGTTTGTAAGGAGCATCCAGGGGGGCTTCTTAAAACAATATGTAGACAGTCCAACTAGGGAAGGGGCGGTACTGGACCTGGTATTGGGGAATGAGCCCGGCCAGGTGGTAGATGTTTCAGTAGGGGAGCATTTCGGTAACAGTGACCACAATTCAGTAAGTTTTAAAGTACTGGTGGACAAGGATAAGAGTGGTCCGAGGATGAATGTGCTAAATTGGGGGAAGGCTAATTATAACAATATTAGGCGGGAACTGAAGAACATAGATTGGGGGCGGATGTTTGAGGGCAAATCAACATCTGACATGTGGGAGGCTTTCAAGTGGCAGTTGAAAGGAATACAGGACCGGCATGTTCCTGTGAGGAAGAAAGATAAATACGGCAATTTTCGGGAACCTTGGATGACGAGTGATATTGTAGGCCTCGTCAAAAAGAAAAAGGAGGCATTTGTCAGGGCTAAAAGGCTGGGAACAGACAAAGCCTGCGTGGAATATAAGGAAAGTAGGAAGGAACTTAAGCAAGGAGTCAGGAGGGCTAGAAGGGGTCATGAAAAGTCATTGGCAAATAGGGTTAAGGAAAATCCCAAGGCTTTTTACACGTACATAAAAAGCAAGAGGGTAGCCAGGGAAAGGGTTGGCCCACTGAAGGATAGGCAAGGGAATCTATGTGTGGAGCCAGAGGAAATGGGCGAGGTACTAAATGAATACTTTGCATCAGTATTCGCCAAAGAGAAGGAATTGGTAGATGTTGAGTCTGGAGAAGGGGGTGTAGATAGCCTGGGTCACATTGTGATCCAAAAAGACGAGGTGTTGGGTGTCTTAAAAAATATTAAGGTAGATAAGTCCCCAGGGCCTGATGGGATCTACCCCAGAATACTGAAGGAGGCTGGAGAGGAAATTGCTGAGGCCTTGACAGAAATCTTTGGATCCTCGCTGTCTTCAGGGGATGTCCCGGAGGACTGGAGAATAGCCAATGTTGTTCCTCTGTTTAAGAAGGGTAGCAAGGATAATCCCGGGAACTACAGGCCGGTGAACCTTACTTCAGTGGTAGGGAAATTACTGGAGAGAATTCTTCGAGACAGGATCTACTCCCATTTGGAAGCAAATGGACGTATTAGTGAGAGGCAGCACGGTTTTGTGAAGGGGAGGTCGTGTCTCACTAACTTGATAGAGTTTTTCGAGGAGGTCACTAAGATGATTGATGCAGGTAGGGCAGTAGATGTTGTCTATATGGACTTCAGTAAGGCCTTTGACAAGGTCCCTCATGGTAGACTAGTACAAAAGGTGAAGTCACACGGGATCAGGGGTGAGCTGGCAAGGTGGATACAGAACTGGCTAGGCCATAGAAGGCAGAGAGTAGCAATGGAGGGATGCTTTTCTAATTGGAGGGCTGTGACCAGTGGTGTTCCACAGGGATCAGTGCTGGGACCTTTGCTCTTTGTAGTATATATAAATGATTTGGAGGAAAATGTAACTGGTCTGATTAGTAAGTTTGCAGACGACACAAAGGTTGGTGGAATTGCGGATAGCGATGAGGACTGTCGGAGGATACAGCAGGATTTAGATTGTCTGGAGACTTGGGCGGAGATCTGGCAGATGGAGTTTAATCCGGACAAATGTGAGGTAATGCATTTTGGAAGGTCTAATGCAGGTAGGGAATATACTGTGAATGGTAGAACCCTCAAGAGTATTGAAAGTCAAAGAGATCTAGGAGTGCAGGTCCACAGGTCACTGAAAGGGGCAACACAGGTGGTGAAGGTAGTCAAGAAGACATACGGCATGCTTGCCTTCATTGGCCTGGGCATTGAGTATAAGAATTGGCAAGTCATGTTGCAGCTGTATAGAACCTTAGTTAGGCCACACTTGGAGTATAGTGTTCAATTCTGGTCGCCACACTACCAGAAGGATGTGGAGGCTTTAGAGAGGGTGCAGAAGAGATTTACCAGAATGTTGCCTGGTATGGAGGGCATTAGCTATGAGGAGCGATTGAATAAACTCGGTTTGTTCTCACTGGAACGAAGGAGGTTGAGGGGAGACCTGATAGAGGTATACAAAATTATGAGGGGCATAGACAGAGTGGATAGTCAGAGGCTTTTCCTCAGGGTAGAGGGGTCAATTACTAGGGGGCATAGGTTTAAGGTGAGAGGGGCAAGGTTTAGAGTAGATGTACGAGGCAAGTTTTTTACGCAGAGGGTAGTGGGTGCCTGGAACTCACTACCGGAGGAGGTAGTGAAAGCAGGGTCGATAGTGACATTTAAGGGGCATCTTGACAAATATATGAATAGGATGGGAATAGAAGGATACGGAGTCAGGAAGTGTAGAAGATTGTAGTTTAGTCGGGCAGCATGGTCGGCACGGGCTTGGAGGGCCGAAGGGCCTGTTCCTGTGCTGTACATTTCTTTGTTCTTTGTTGTTCTAAGTCTCCGTAATACCAATAACATCATATTCCCAGGTACTAATCCAAGCCCGAAGTTCATCTGCCTTACCTGCTACACTTCTCGCATTGAAACAAATGCACCTCAGACCACCTGTCCCTTTGCATTCTTCATCTCTTCCCTGTCTACTCTTCCCCTTAGTCACATTGAGTTTATTATCTAGTACCTTACTGGCTTTAGTTGCTGCCTCTTTACTGACCTCTAACTTCCTAATCTGGTTCCCATCCCCCTGCCACATTAGTTTAAAACCTCCCAACAGTGTTAGCAAAAGCACCCCTAGGACATTGGTTCCAGTCCTGCCCAGGTGTAGACCATCCGATTTGTAATGGTCCCACCACCCCCAGAACCGGTTCCAATGTCCCAAAAATCTGAACCCCTCCCCCCTGCACCATCTCTCAAGCCACGTATTCATTCTGACTATTCTTGAATTTCTACTGTGACTGTCTCGTGGCACTGGTAGCAATCCTGAGATTACTACCTTTGAGATCCTACTTTTTAACTTATCTCCTAACTCCTAAATTCTGATTGTAGGACCTCATCCCGTTTTTTTACCTATATCGTTGGTGCCTGTATGCACCACGACAACTGGGTGTTCACCCTCCGCGTTCAGTATGTCCTGCAGCCGATCTGAGACATCCCTGACCCGTGCACCCGGGAGGCAACATACCATTCGGGAGTCTCGTTTTCGACCACAGAAACGCCTGTCTACTCCCCTTACTATTGAATCCCCTCTGACTATAGCCCTGCCAGTCTGTTTCCCGCCCTTCTGTGCAGCAGAGCCAGCCACGGTGCCATGAGCCTGGCTACTACTGCCTTCCCCTGGTGAGCCATCTCCCCCAACAGTATCCAAAACGGTATACCTGTTTTGGAGGGAGATGACCGCAGGGGACACCTGAATTGCCTTCCTGCTCTTTCTCTGCCTTTTGGTCACCCATTCCCTGTCTCCCTCACCAATCCTAATCTGCGGTGTGACCAACTCACTGAACGTGCTATCCACAACCTCCTCAGCATCGCGGGTGCTCCAAAGTGAGTCCATCCGTAGCTCCAGAGCCGTCAAGCGGTCCAACAGGAGCTGCAGCTGGACACACTTCCCACACATGAAGGAGTCAGGGGCATCGGCCACATCCCTGAACTCCCACATTGAGCACGAGGTGCATAACACGGATCGGGGATCTCCTGCCATTTTTACACTCCCAACAGTAAGTTTAAAAAAAAAATTTACTCCCCTTCTGAGCAAGCACTCTCAGCAACCACTGCGCCCTGCACGGTAACACCTCAGGGAAAAGAAAAACTACTTATCAGTCACCAGCCAATCACTTTCCTGCAGGCTGTGATGTCACGGTTCAACTTCTTTCTCCTTCTACCTGCCCTCAAGTCTCCCTCTTGATCTTTACTCGGCGGGGATCCTTACAGGGATCGTCTTTTTTTTTGGTTGGAGGAGGAGGTAGGGAAACACTGAAGAAGTGTTTGAGGTTTAACTGTCACTTGACAAGAGCTCCTCCACAAACCACCTTTTGGATGCAGTGACCGCAATGCACTGATGCAAATTTTCCCCGCAACAGCCAATCAGCAGTTCCGCTCTACTGCCCTCTGCTGGATGCTTGCCTTGACTCGAACACCTAGGGTATCTTGCTCAACTACATTTTCTGGATGCAGTGACTGCAATGCATGGATGCAAATTTTACCCGCAACAGCCAATAAGCAGCTCCATTCTACTGCCCACTGCTTTATATTCACAAGTTACTGTGAAAAACCCCTAGTTGCCACATACCGCCGCCTGTTCGGGGAGGCTGGTACAGGAATTGAACCCGCGCTGCTGGTCTAGTTCTGCATCACAAGCCAGCTGTTTAGCCCGCTGTGCTAAACCAACCCCCACTGAGCTAAATCAACACAGATACACTCACAGATGCATACACAGACACACACACAGTCACAAACACAGTCACACACACAGATACACGCACAGATGCATACACAGATGCATACACAGATACATACACAGTCACAAACACAGTCACACACACAGTCACACACACAGATACACACACAGATACAAGCACAGATGCATACACAGATACATACACAGTCACAAACACAGATATACACACAGATACACAGTCACACACACAGATACACACAGTCACATGCTCAGATACACACACAGATATACAGTCATACACAGAGATACACAGTCACGGACAGCCATGGACAGTCACACACGGATACACACACATACGCACAGATACACACAGATTCACACACACAGTCAGACACGCAGTCACACACAGTCACACGCAGTCACACGCAGTCACACGCAGTCACACGCAGTCACACACACAGTCACACACGCAGATACACACAGTCACACACAGATGCACACAGTTACTCACACAGTCACACACACACAGTCACACATGGATACACACAGTCACACATGCAGTGTCACTCATACAGGTACACAGTCACACACACAGATACACACACAGATACACACAGTCACACAGATATGCACAGGTACACACAGTCACACACACAGTCACACACACACAGTCACACATGCAGTGTCACTCATACAGGTACAAAGTCACACACACAGATACACACAGTCACACAGATACGCACAGATACACACAGTCACACACACAGTCACACACACAGTGTCACTCACACAGGTACAGTCACACATACAGGTACACAGTCACACACACAGTCACACAGAGTCACTCATACAGTCACACAGAGGCACACACAGAGTCACCTTTTCCCCCTTTCCCCAGACATGATGCAAGGCATGGTCTGGCAGTTATTCTCCAGCCTGCTGCAACCCTATCACTGCAGAGATGGCGTTTGGCCGGATTCCTGCAGAGCGAATGGTGAAACCCCCGTCTAATGCCAATTTTTGCAGACTGAAGTGTAAGGGGCAGCGGCTCAGTGGGATGTAGCACGGATTTGCTCCGTCCAGCGTCACACACAACTGATAAATCACCCATCACACAGCCTTACAGATAGGCCCAGGTTCGAATCTGCTGGCAGTGAGCTGTTGGCTGATGGACAGGGTCCTGGGTTAACCTTTGGTGTGTCTGCTATTGTAGAGTCTGCACCATCAAGTGAAATCAGACCAGGGATCGTATCAGGAGATCCAGAACAACATTAAAGAAGCCAAGAAGCTGAATGAGAGAGTGAGGGGCTGCGGCCAGCCCTGGATCATCAAACTGGCAACGTACAGAGACAGTCTGAGACACACACTGCAGAGCTGGGACAGGATGAACGCAGAGATAGACAGAAGGTGAGGAAATCAGAGTGACCGAGAGTGAGAATGGGAGACAGAGATTAGGAGTGAGTTCAGAGAATCACTGAATTTATAGGGCGGAACAGGCCATTCGGCCCATAGAGTCTGCGTCGTTGGAAAGAGCATTCTACTTCAGCCAACACCTCCACCCCATCCGCAAATGCCACCTAACCCCACAACCCCACCTGACCTTCACAGACATGGGGAGAGCGTGCAGACTCCACACAGACAGTGACGCAAAACAGGAATCGAACCTGGTGCTTTGAAGCAACAGTGATAACCACTGTGCTACCATGCCGCCCATCATTGTGAATATTGAGTAATCAGCTGTCATTGTGGGTATTGAGTAATCAGCTGTCATTGTGGCGATTGAGTAATCAGCTGTCATTGTGAGTATTGAGTAATCAGCTGTCATTGTGGGTATTGAGTAATCAGCTGTCATTGTGAGTATTGAGTAATCAGCTGTCATTGTGGGTATTGAGTAATCAGCTGTCATTGTGGGTATTGAGTAATCAGCTGTCATTGTGGGTATTGAGTAATCAGCTGTCATTGTGGGTATTGAGTAATCAGCTGTCATTGTGAGTATTGAGTAATCAGCTGTCATTGTGGGTATTGAGTAATCAGCTGTCATTGTGAGTATTGAGTAATCAGCTGTCATTGTGGGTATTGAGTAATCAGCTGTCATTGTGGGTATTGAGTAATCAGCTGTCATTGTGAGTATTGAGTAATCAGCTGTCATTGTGAGTATTGAGTAATCAGCTGTCATTGTGGGTATTGAGTAATCAGCTGTCATTGTGGGTATTGAGTAATCAGCTCTGTCATTGTGGGTATTGAGTAATCAGCTCTGTCATTGTGGGTATTGAGTAATCAGCTCTGTCATTGTGGGTATTGAGTAATCAGCTGTCATTGTGAGTATTGAGTAATCAGCTGTCATTGTGGGTATTGAGTAATCAGCTCTGTCATTGTGGGTATTGAGTAATCAGCTGTCATTGTGAGTATTGAGTAATCAGCTGTCATTGTGAGTATTGAGTAATCAGCTGTCATTGTGGGTATTGAGTAATCAGCTGACATTGTGAGTATTGAGTAATCAGCTGTCATTGTGAGTATTGAGTAATCAGCTGTCATTGTGAGTATTGAGTAATCAGCTGTCATTGTGGGTATTGAGTAATCAGCTGTCATTGTGGGTATTGAGTAATCAGCTGTCATTGTGGGTATTGAGTAATCAGCTGTCATTGTGAGTATTGAGTAATCAGCTCTGTCATTGTGGGTATTGAGTAATCAGCTGTCATTGTGGGTATTGAGTAATCAGCTGTCATTGTGAGTATTGAGTAATCAGCTGTCATTGTGGGTATTGAGTAATCAGCTGTCATTGTGAGTATTGAGTAATCAGCTGTCATTGTGAGTATTGAGTAATCAGCTCTGTCATTGTGGGTATTGAGTAATCAGCTGTCATTGTGGGTATTGAGTAATCAGCTGTCATTGTGAGTATTGAGTAATCAGCTCTGTCATTGGGTATTGAGTAATCAGCTCTGTCATTGTGGGTATTGAGTAATCAGCTGTCATTGTGAGTATTGAGTAATCAGCTGTCATTGTGAGTATTGAGTAATCAGCTGTCATTGTGAGTATTGAGTAATCAGCTCTGTCATTGTGGGTATTGAGTAATCAGCTCTGTCATTGTGGGTATTGAGTAATCAGCTCTGTCATTGTGAGTATTGAGTAATCAGCTGTCATTGTGGGTATTGAGTAATCAGCTCTGTCATTGTGGGTATTGAGTAATCAGCTGTCATTGTGGGTATTGAGTAATCAGCTGTCATTGTGGGTATTGAGTAATCAGCTGTCATTGTGGGTATTGGGTAATCAGGTGTCATTGTGGATATTGAGTAATCAGCTGTCATTGTGGGTATTGAGTAATCAGCTGTCATTGTGAGTATTGAGTAATCAGCTGTCATTGTGAGTATTGAGTAATCAGCTGTCATTGTGGGTATTGAGTAATCAGCTCTGTCATTGTGAGTATTGAGTAATCAGCTGTCATTGTGAGTATTGAGTAATCAGCTCTGTCATTGTGGGTATTGAGTAATCAGCTCTGTCATTGTGAGTATTGAGTAATCAGCTGTCATTGTGGGTATTGAGTAATCAGCTCTGTCATTGTGAGTATTGAGTAATCAGCTGTCATTGTGAGTATTGAGAAATCAGCTCTGTCATTGTGGGTATTGAGTAATCAGCTGTCATTGTGAGTATTGAGTAATCAGCTCTGTCATTGTGGGTATTGAGTAATCAGCTCTGTCATTGTGAGTATTGAGTAATCAGCTGTCATTGTGGGTATTGAGTAATCAGCTCTGTCATTGTGAGTATTGAGTAATCAGCTGTCATTGTGGGTATTGAGTAATCAGCTCTGTCATTGTGAGTATTGAGTAATCAGCTGTCATTGTGAGTATTGAGTAATCAGCTCTGTCACTGTGGGTATTGAGTAATCAGCTGTCATTGTGGGTATTGAGTAATCAGCTGTCATTGTGGGTATTGAGTAATCAGCTGTCATTGTGGGTATTGAGTAATCAGCTGTCATTGTGAGTATTGAGTAATCAGCTGTCATTGTGAGTATTGAGTAATCAGCTGTCATTGTGGGTATTGAGTAATCAGCTCTGTCATTGTGAGTATTGAGTAATCAGCTGTCATTGTGGGTATTGAGTAATCAGCTCTGTCATTGTGGGTATTGAGTAATCAGCTCTGTCATTGTGAGTATTGAGTAATCAGCTGTCACTGTGGGTATTGAGTAATCAGCTGTCATTGTGGGTATTGAGTAATCAGCTGTCATTGTGAGTATTGAGTAATCAGCTGTCACTGTGGGTATTGAGTAATCAGCTGTCATTGTGGGTATTGAGTAATCAGCTGTCATTGTGAGTATTGAGTAATCAGCTGTCATTGTGGGTATTGAGTAATCAGCTCTGTCATTGTGAGTATTGAGTAATCAGCTGTCACTGTGGGTATTGAGTAATCAGCTGTCATTGTGGGTATTGAGTAATCAGCTGTCATTGTGAGTATTGAGTAATCAGCTGTCATTGTGAGTATTGAGTAATCAGCTCTGTCATTGTGGGTATTGAGTAATCAGCTCTGTCATTGTGGGTATTGAGTAATCAGCTGTCATTGTGGGTATTGAGTAATCAGCTGTCATTGTGGGTATTGAGTAATCAGCTGTCATTGTGGGTATTGAGTAATCAGCTGTCATTGTGGGTATTGAGTAATCAGCTGTCATTGTGGGTATTGAGTAATCAGCTGTCATTGTGAGTATTGAGTAATCAGCTGTCATTGTGAGTATTGAGTAATCAGCTGTCATTGTGGGTATTGAGTAATCAGCTCTGTCATTGGGTATTGAGTAATCAGCTCTGTCATTGTGGGTATTGAGTAATCAGCTGTCATTGTGAGTATTGAGTAATCAGCTCTGTCATTGTGGGTATTGAGTAATCAGCTCTGTCATTGTGAGTATTGAGTAATCAGCTGTCATTGTGGGTATTGAGTAATCAGCTCTGTCATTGTGAGTATTGAGTAATCAGCTGTCATTGTGGGTATTGAGTAATCAGCTGGCATTGTGAGTATTGAGTAATCAGCTGTCACTGTGAGTATTGAGTAATCAGCTCTGTCATTGTGGGTATTGAGTAATCAGCTCTGTCATTGTGAGTATTGAGTAATCAGCTGTCATTGTGAGTATTGAGTAATCAGCTGTCATTGTGAGTATTGAGTAATCAGCTCTGTCATTGTGGGTATTGAGTAATCAGCTCTGTCATTGTGGGTATTGAGTAATCAGCTGTCATTGTGGGTATTGAGTAATCAGCTGTCATTGTGGGTATTGAGTAATCAGCTGTCATTGTGGGTATTGAGTAATCAGCTGTCATTGTGGGTATTGAGTAATCAGCTGTCATTGTGGGTATTGAGTAATCAGCTGTCATTGTGAGTATTGAGTAATCAGCTGTCATTGTGAGTATTGAGTAATCAGCTGTCATTGTGGGTATTGAGTAATCAGCTCTGTCATTGGGTATTGAGTAATCAGCTCTGTCATTGTGGGTATTGAGTAATCAGCTGTCATTGTGAGTATTGAGTAATCAGCTCTGTCATTGTGGGTATTGAGTAATCAGCTCTGTCATTGTGAGTATTGAGTAATCAGCTGTCATTGTGGGTATTGAGTAATCAGCTCTGTCATTGTGAGTATTGAGTAATCAGCTGTCATTGTGGGTATTGAGTAATCAGCTGGCATTGTGAGTATTGAGTAATCAGCTGTCACTGTGAGTATTGAGTAATCAGCTCTGTCATTGTGGGTATTGAGTAATCAGCTCTGTCATTGTGAGTATTGAGTAATCAGCTGTCATTGTGGGTATTGAGTAATCAGCTCTGTCATTGTGAGTATTGAGTAATCAGCTGTCATTGTGGGTATTGAGTAATCAGCTGGCATTGTGAGTATTGAGTAATCAGCTGTCACTGTGAGTATTGAGTAATCAGCTGTCATTGTGGGTATTGAGTAATCAGCTGTCACTGTGAGTATTGAGTAATCAGCTGTCATTGTGGGTATTGAGTAATCAGCTGTCATTGTGGGTATTGAGTAATCAGCTCTGTCATTGTGAGTATTGAGTAATCAGCTGTCATTGTGGGTATTGAGTAATCAGCTGTCATTGTGGGTATTGAGTAATCAGCTCTGTCATTGTGGGTTTTGAGTAATCAGCTGTCATTGTGGGTATTGAGTAATCAGCTGTCATTGTGGGTATTGAGTAATCAGCTGTCATTGTGGGTATTGAGTAATCAGCTCTGTCATTGTGGGTTTTGAGTAATCAGCTGTCATTGTGAGTATTGAGTAATCAGCTGTCATTGTGGGTATTGAGTAATCAGCTCTGTCATTGTGAGTATTGAGTAATCAGCTGTCATTGTGAGTATTGAGTAATCAGCTGTCATTGTGGGTATTGAGTAATCAGCTGTCATTGTGGGTATTGAGTAATCAGCTGTCATTGTGGGTATTGAGTAATCAGCTCTGTCATTGTGGGTATTGAGTAATCAGCTCTGTCATTGTGAGTATTGAGTAATCAGCTCTGTCATTGTGGGTATTGAGTAATCAGCTCTGTCATTGTGGGTATTGAGTAATCAGCTCTGTCATTGTGGGTATTGAGTAATCAGCTGTCATTGTGGGTATTGAGCAATCAGCTCTGTCATTGTGGGTATTGAGTAATCAGCTGTCATTGTGGGTATTGAGTAATCAGCTCTGTCATTGTGGGTATTGAGCAATCAGCTCTGTCATTGTGGGTATTGAGTAATCAGCTGTCATTGTGGGTATTGAGTAATCAGCTCTGTCATTGTGGGTATTGAGTAATCAGCTCTGTCATTGGGGGTATTGAGTAATCAGCTGTCATTGTGAGTATTGAGTAATCAGCTCTGTCATTGTGGGTATTGAGTAATCAGCTGTCATTGTGAGTATTGAGTAATCAGCTGTCATTGTGGGTATTGAGTAATCAGCTGTCATTGTGGGTATTGAGTAATCAGCTGTCATTGTGAGTATTGAGTAATCAGCTGTCATTGTGGGTATTGAGTAATCAGCTCTGTCATTGTGGGTATTGAGAAATCAGCTGTCATTGTGGGTATTGAGTAATCAGCTCTGTCATTGTGGGTATTGAGTAATCAGCTGTCATTGTGGGTATTGAGTAATCAGCTCTGTCATTGTGGGTATTGAGAAATCAGCTGTCATTGTGGGTATTGAGTAATCAGCTCTGTCATTGTGGGTATTGAGTAATCAGCTGTCATTGTGGGTATTGAGCAATCAGCTCTGTCATTGTGAGTATTGAGTAATCAGCTGTCATTGTGGGTATTGAGTAATCAGCTCTGTCATTGTGGGTATTGAGTAATCAGCTGTCATTGTGGGTATTGAGTAATCAGCTCTGTCATTGTGGGTATTGAGTAATCAGCTGTCATTGTGGGTATTGAGTAATCAGCTCTGTCATTATGAGTATTGAGTAATCAGCTGTCATTGTGAGTATTGAGTAATCAGCTCTGTCATTGTGAGTATTGAGTAATCAGCTGTCATTGTGGGTATTGAGTAATCAGCTCTGTCATTGTGGGTATTGAGTAATCAGCTGTCATTGTGAGTATTGAGTAATCAGCTGTCATTGTGAGTATTGAGTAATCAGCTGTCATTGTGAGTATTGAGTAATCAGCTCTGTCATTGTGGGTATTGAGTAATCAGCTCTGTCATTGTAAGTATTGAGTAATCAGCTCTGTCATTGTGAGTATTGAGTAATCAGCTCTGTCATTGTGGGTATTGAGTAATCAGCTCTGTCATTGTGAGTATTGAGTAATCAGCTCTGTCATTGTGAGTATTGAGTAATCAGCTCTGTCATTGTGGGTATTGAGTAATCAGCTGTCATTGTGAGTATTGAGTAATCAGCTCTGTCATTGTGGGTATTGAGCAATCAGCTGTCATTGTGGGTATTGAGTAATCAGCTCTGTCATTGTGGGTATTGAGTAATCAGCTGTCATTGTGAGTATTGAGTAATCAGCTCTGTCATTGTGGGTATTGAGTAATCAGCTCTGTCATTGTGGGTATTGAGTAATCAGCTCTGTCATTGTGGGTATTGAGTAATCAGCTCTGTCATTGTGGGTATTGAGTAATCAGCTGTCATTGTGAGTATTGAGTAATCAGCTCTGTCATTGTGGGTATTGAGTAATCAGCTGTCATTGTGAGTATTGAGTAATCAGCTGTCATTGTGGGTATTGAGTAATCAGCTGTAATTGTGAGTATTGAGTAATCAGCTCTGTCATTGTGGGTATTGAGTAATCAGCTCTGTCATTGTGAGTATTGAGTAATCAGCTCTGTCATTGTGGGTATTGAGTAATCAGCTCTGTCATTGTGGGTATTGAGTAATCAGCTGTCATTGTGAGTATTGAGTAATCAGCTGTCATTGTGGGTATTGAGTAATAAGCTGTCATTGTGAGTATTGAGTAATCAGCTGTCATTGTGGGTATTGAGTAATCAGCTGTCATTGTGAGTATTGAGTAATCAGCTGTCATTGTGGGTATTGAGTGATCTGCTGTCATTGTGGGTATTGAGTAATCAGCTCTGTCATTGTGGGTATTGAGTAATCAGCTCTGTCATTGTGGGTTTTGAGTAATCAGCTGTCATTGTGAGTATTGAGTAATCTGCTGTCATTGTGGGTATTGAGTAATCAGCTCTGTCATTGTGAGTATTGAGTAATCAGCTCTGTAATTGTGGGTTTTGAGTAATCAGCTGTCATTGTGAGTATTGAGTAATCTGCTGTCATTGTGGGTATTGAGTAATCAGCTCTGTCATTGTGGGTATTGAGTAATCAGCTGTCATTGTGGGTATTGAGTAATCAGCTCTGTCATTGTGGGTATTGAGTAATCAGCTGTCATTGTGAGTATTGAGTAATCAGCTGTCATTGTGGGTATTGAGTAATCAGCTGTCATTGTGGGTATTGAGTAATCAGCTGTCATTGTGAGTATTGAGTAATCAGCTGTCATTGTGGGTATTGAGTAATCAGCTGTCATTGTGAGTATTGAGTAATCAGCTCTGTCATTGTGAGTATTGAGTAATCAGCTCTGTCATTGTGAGTATTGAGTAATCAGCTGTCATTGTGGGTATTGAGTAATCAGCTCTGTCATTGTGGGTATTGAGTAATCAGCTGTCATTGTGAGTATTGAGTAATCAGCTGTCATTGTGAGTATTGAGTAATCAGCTGTCATTGTGAGTATTGAGTAATCAGCTCTGTCATTGTGGGTATTGAGTAATCAGCTCTGTCATTGTAAGTATTGAGTAATCAGCTCTGTCATTGTGAGTATTGAGTAATCAGCTCTGTCATTGTGGGTATTGAGTAATCAGCTCTGTCATTGTGAGTATTGAGTAATCAGCTCTGTCATTGTGAGTATTGAGTAATCAGCTCTGTCATTGTGGGTATTGAGTAATCAGCTGTCATTGTGAGTATTGAGTAATCAGCTCTGTCATTGTGGGTATTGAGCAATCAGCTGTCATTGTGGGTATTGAGTAATCAGCTCTGTCATTGTGGGTATTGAGTAATCAGCTGTCATTGTGAGTATTGAGTAATCAGCTCTGTCATTGTGGGTATTGAGTAATCAGCTCTGTCATTGTGGGTATTGAGTAATCAGCTCTGTCATTGTGGGTATTGAGTAATCAGCTCTGTCATTGTGGGTATTGAGTAATCAGCTGTCATTGTGAGTATTGAGTAATCAGCTCTGTCATTGTGGGTATTGAGTAATCAGCTGTCATTGTGAGTATTGAGTAATCAGCTGTCATTGTGGGTATTGAGTAATCAGCTGTAATTGTGAGTATTGAGTAATCAGCTCTGTCATTGTGGGTATTGAGTAATCAGCTCTGTCATTGTGAGTATTGAGTAATCAGCTCTGTCATTGTGGGTATTGAGTAATCAGCTCTGTCATTGTGGGTATTGAGTAATCAGCTGTCATTGTGAGTATTGAGTAATCAGCTGTCATTGTGGGTATTGAGTAATAAGCTGTCATTGTGAGTATTGAGTAATCAGCTGTCATTGTGGGTATTGAGTAATCAGCTGTCATTGTGAGTATTGAGTAATCAGCTGTCATTGTGGGTATTGAGTGATCTGCTGTCATTGTGGGTATTGAGTAATCAGCTCTGTCATTGTGGGTATTGAGTAATCAGCTCTGTCATTGTGGGTTTTGAGTAATCAGCTGTCATTGTGAGTATTGAGTAATCTGCTGTCATTGTGGGTATTGAGTAATCAGCTCTGTCATTGTGAGTATTGAGTAATCAGCTCTGTAATTGTGGGTTTTGAGTAATCAGCTGTCATTGTGAGTATTGAGTAATCTGCTGTCATTGTGGGTATTGAGTAATCAGCTCTGTCATTGTGGGTATTGAGTAATCAGCTGTCATTGTGGGTATTGAGTAATCAGCTCTGTCATTGTGGGTATTGAGTAATCAGCTGTCATTGTGAGTATTGAGTAATCAGCTGTCATTGTGGGTATTGAGTAATCAGCTGTCATTGTGGGTATTGAGTAATCAGCTCTGTCATTGTGGGTATTGAGTAATCAGCTGTCATTGTGAGTCTTGAGTAATCAGCTCTGTCATTGTGGGTATTGAGTAATCAGCTCTGTCATTGTGGGTATTGAGTAATCAGCTCTGTCATTGTGGGTATTGAGTAATCAGCTCTGTCATTGTGGGTATTGAGTAATCAGCTGTCATTGTGAGTATTGAGTAATCAGCTCTGTCATTGTGGGTATTGAGTAATCAGCTCTGTCATTGTGGGTATTGAGTAATCAGCTGTCATTGTGAGTATTGAGTAATCAGCTGTCATTGTGGGTATTGAGTAATCAGCTGTCATTGTGAGTATTGAGTAATCAGCTCTGTCAGTGTGGGTATTGAGTAATCAGCTCTGTCATTGTGAGTATTGAGTAATCAGCTCTGTCATTGTGGGTATTGAGTAATCAGCTCTGTCATTGTGGGTATTGAGTAATCAGCTGTCATCGTGAGTATTGAGTAATCAGCTGTCATTGTGGGTATTGAGTAATCAGCTGTCATTGTGGGTATTGAGTAATCAGCTGTCATTGTGAGTATTGAGTAATCAGCTGTCATTGTGGGTATTGAGTAATCAGCTCTGTCATTGTGGGTATTGAGTAATCAGCTGTCATTGTGAGTATTGAGTAATCAGCTGTCATTGTGGGTATTGAGTAATCAGCTCTGTCATTGTGGGTATTGAGTAATCAGCTGTCATTGTGGGTATTGAGTAATCAGCTGTGATTGTGGGTATTGAGTAATCAGCTGTCATTGTGAGTATTGAGTAATCAGCTGTCATTGTGGGTATTGAGTAATCAGCTGTGATTGTGAGTATTGAGTAATCAGCTGTCATTGTGGGTATTGAGTAATCAGCTCTGTCATTGTGGGTATTGAGTAATCAGCTGTCATTGTGAGTATTAAGTAATCAGCTGTCATTGTGGGTATTGAGTAATCAGCTCTGTCATTGTGGGTATTGAGTAATCAGCTGTCATTGTGGGTATTGAGTAATCAGCTCTGTCATTGTGGGTATTGAGTAATCAGCTCTGTCATTGTGGGTATTGAGCAATCAGCTCTGTCATTGTGGGTATTGAGTAATCAGCTGTCATTGTGAGTATTGAGTAATCAGCTGTCATTGTGGGTATTGAGTAATCAGCTCTGTCATTGTGGGTATTGAGTAATCAGCTGTCATTGTGGGTATTGAGTAATCAGCTGTCATTGTGAGTATTGAGTAATCAGCTGTCATTGTGGGTATTGAGTAATCAGCTGTCATTGTGAGTATTGAGTAATCAGCTGTCATTGTGGGTATTGAGTAATCAGCTGTCATTGTGGGTATTGAGTAATCAGCTGTCATTGTGGGTATTGAGTAATCAGCTGTCATTGTGGGTATTGAGTAATCAGCTGTCATTGTGAGTATTGAGTAATCAGCTGTCATTGTGGGTATTGAGTAATCAGCTGTCATTGTGGGTATTGAGTAATCAGCTGTCATTGTGGGTATTGAGTAATCAGCTGTCATTGTGAGTATTGAGTAATCAGCTGTCATTGTGGGTATTGAGTAATCAGCTGTCATTGTGGGTATTGAGTAATCAGCTGTCATTGTGAGTATTGAGTAATCAGCTGTCATTGTGAGTATTGAGTAATCAGCTGTCATTGTGGGTATTGAGTAATCAGCTCTGTCATTGTGGGTATTGAGTAATCAGCTGTCATTGTGGGTATTGAGTAATCAGCTGTCATTGTGGGTATTGAGTAATCAGCTGTCTTGTGGGTATTGAGTAATCAGCTGTCATTGTGAGTATTGAGTAATCAGCTGTCATTGTGGGTATTGAGTAATCAGCTCTGTCATTGTGAGTATTGAGTAATCAGCTCTGTCATTGTGAGTATTGAGTAATCAGCTCTGTCATTGTGGGTATTGAGTAATCAGCTGTCATTGTGGGTATTGAGTAATCAGCTGTCATTGTGGGTATTGAGTAATCAGCTGTCATTGTGAGTATTGAGTAATCAGCTGTCATTGTGGGTATTGAGTAATCAGCTCTGTCATTGTGAGTATTGAGTAATCAGCTGTCATTGTGGGTATTGAGTAATCAGCTGTCATTGTGAGTATTGAGTAATCAGCTGTCATTGTGGGTATTGAGTAATCAGCTGTCATTGTGGGTATTGAGTAATCAGCTCTGTCATTGTGGGTATTGAGTAATCAGCTGTCATTGTGAGTATTGAGTAATCAGCTGTGATTGTGAGTATTGAGTAATCAGCTGTCATTGTGGGTATTGAGTAATAAGCTGTCATTGTGGGTATTGAGTAATCAGCTCTGTCATTGTGGGTATTGAGTAATCAGCTGTCATTGTGGGTATTGAGTAATCAGCTGTCATTGTGGGTATTGAGTAATCAGCTGTCATTGTGAGTATTGAGTAATCAGCTGTCATTGTGGGTATTGAGTAATCAGCTGTCATTGTGAGTATTGAGTAATCAGCTGTCATTGTGGGTATTGAGTAATCAGCTGTCATTGTGGGTATTGAGTAATCAGCTCTGTCATTGTGAGTATTGAGTAATCAGCTCTGTCATTGTGAGTATTGAGTAATCAGCTCTGTCATTGTGGGTATTGAGTAATCAGCTGTCATTGTGGGTATTGAGTAATCAGCTGTCATTGTGAGTATTGAGTAATCAGCTGTCATTGTGGGTATTGAGTAATCAGCTGTCATTGTGGGTATTGAGTAATCAGCTGTCATTGTGAGTATTGAGTAATCAGCTGTCATTGTGGGTATTGAGTAATCAGCTCTGTCATTGTGGGTATTGAGTAATCAGCTGTCATTGTGAGTATTGAGTAATCAGCTGTGATTGTGAGTATTGAGTAATCAGCTGTCATTGTGGGTATTGAGTAATCAGCTGTCATTGTGGGTATTGAGTAATCAGCTCTGTCATTGTGGGTATTGAGTAATCAGCTGTCATTGTGGGTATTGAGTAATCAGCTGTCATTGTGGGTATTGAGTAATCAGCTGTCATTGTGAGTATTGAGTAATCAGCTGTCATTGTGGGTATTGAGTAATCAGCTGTCATTGTGGGTATTGAGTAATCAGCTGTCATTGTGAGTATTGAGTAATCAGCTCTGTCATTGTGAGTATTGAGTAATCAGCTCTGTCATTGTGGGTATTGAGTAATCAGCTGTCATTGTGAGTATTGAGTAATCAGCTGTCATTGTGAGTATTGAGTAATCAGCTGTCATTGTGGGTATTGAGTAATCAGCTGTCATTGTGATTATTGAGTAATCAGCTCTGTCATTGTGAGTATTGAGTAATCAGCTCTGTCATTGTGGGTATTGAGTAATCAGCTGTCATTGTGAGTATTGAGTAATCAGCTGTCATTGTGAGTATTGAGTAATCAGCTGTCATTGTGGGTATTGAGTAATCAGCTGTCATTGTGGGTATTGAGTAATCAGCTGTCATTGTGAGTATTGAGTAATCAGCTGTCATTGTGGGTATTGAGTAATCAGCTGTCATTGTGAGTATTGAGTAATCAGCTGTCATTGTGGGTATTGAGTAATCAGCTGTCATTGTGAGTATTGAGTAATCAGCTCTGTCATTGTGGGTATTGAGTGATCCACTGTGTCACTGTGAGTACTGAGTGATCCACTCTGTGACTGTGAGCACTGGGCGATCCGCTCTGTGACTGAGTACGGAGTGATCCACTCTGTTGCTGTGAGTACTGTGTGATCCGCTCTGTTACTGAGTGGTCCACTCTGTGACTGTGAGTACTGAGTGATCCGCTCTGTCACTGAATACTGAGTGATCCGCTCTGTCACTGAGTACTGAGTGGTCCACTCTGTGACTGTGAGTACTGAGTGATCCACTCTGTCACTGTGAGTACTGAGTGATCTGCTCTGTCACTGTGAGTACTGAGTGATCTGCTCTGTCACTGTGAGTACAGAGTGATCCACTCTGTCACTGTGAGTACTGAGTGATCCACTCTGTGACTGTGAGTGCTGAGTGATCCTCTCTGTCACTGTGAGTACTGAGTGATCCGCTCTGTGACTGTGAGTGATCCGCTCTGTGAATGTGAGTGCTGAGTGATCAGCTCTGTGACTGTGAGTACTGAGTGATCCGCTCTGCCACTGAGTACTGAGTAATCCGCTCTGTCACTGAGTACTGAGTGATCCACTCTGTGACTCTGAGTACTGAGTTATCCACTCTGTCACTGTGAGTACAGAGTGATCCACTCTGTCACTGTGAGTACTGAGTGATCCACTCTGTGACTGAGTACGGAGTGACCCGCTCTGTGAGTACTGAGTGATCTGCTCTGTCACTGTGAGTACAGAGTGATCCACTCTGTCACTGTGAGTACTGAGTGATCCGCTCTGTGACTGTGAGTGCTGAGTGATCCGCTCTGTCACTGTGAGTACTGAGTGATCCGCTCTGTCACTGTGAGTGATCCACTCTGTCACTGTGAGTACTGAGTGATCCGCTCTGTGACTGTGAGTGCTGAGTGATCAGCTCTGTGACTGTGAGTACTGAGTGATCCACTCTGTCACTGAGTACTGAGTGATCCGCTCTGTCACTGAGTACTGAGTGATCCGCTCTGTGACTGAGTACTGAGTGATCCACTCTGTCACTGAGTACTGAGTGATCCGCTCTGTCACTGAGTACTGAGTGATCCGCTCTGTCACTGAGTACTGAGTTATCCGCTCTGTCACTGAGTACTGAGTGATCCACTCTGTCACTGAGTACTGAGTGATCCACTCTGTCACTGAGTACTGAGTGATCCGCTCTGTCACTGAGTACTGAGTGATCCGCTCTGTCACTGAGTACTGAGTGATCCGCTCTGTCACTGAGTACTGAGTGATCCGCTCTGTCACTGCGTACTGAGTGATCCGCTCTGTGACTGTGAGTACTGAATGATCCACTCTGTCACTGAGTACGGAGTGATCCGCTCTGTCACTGAGTACTGAGTGATCCGCTCTGTCACTGAGTACTGAGTGATCCGCTCTGTCACTGCGTACTGAGTGATCCGCTCTGTGACTGTGAGTACTGAGTGATCCACTCTGTCACTGAGTACTGAGTGATCCGCTCTGTCACTGAGTACTGAATGATCCGCTCTGTCACTGAGTACTGAGTGATCCGCTCTGTGACTGAGTACTGAGTGGTCCACTCTGTCACTGAGTACTGAGTGATCCGCTCTGTCACTGAGTACTGAGTTATCCGCTATGTGACTGTGAGTACTGAGTGATCCACTCTGTCACTGAGTACTGAGTGATCCACTCTGTCACTGAGTACTGAGTGATCCGCTCTGTGACTGTGAGTACTGAGTGATCCGCTCTGTGACTGTGAGTGCTGAGTGATCAGCTCTGTGACTGTGAGTACTGAGTGATCCACTCTGTCACTGAGTACTGAGTGATCCGCTCTGTCACTGAGTACTGAGTGATCCGCTCTGTGACTGAGTACTGAGTGATCCACTCTGTCACTGAGTACTGAGTGATCCGCTCTGTCACTGAGTACTGAGTGATCCGCTCTGTCACTGAGTACTGAGTGATCCACTCTGTCACTGAGTACTGAGTGATCCGCTCTGTCACTGAGTACTGAGTGATCCGTTCTGTCGCTGAGTACTGAGTGATCCGCTCTGTCACTGAGTACTGAGTGATCCGCTCTGTCACTGCGTACTGAGTGATCCGCTCTGTGACTGTGAGTACTGAATGATCCACTCTGTCACTGAGTACTGAGTGATCCGCTCTGTCACTGAGTACTGAGTGATCCGCTCTGTCACTGAGTACTGAGTGGTCCGCTCTGTCACTGCGTACTGAGTGATCCGCTCTGTGACTGTGAGTACTGAGTGATCCACTCTGCCACTGAGTACTGAGTGATCCGCTCTGTCACTGAGTACTGAGTGATCCGCTCTGTCACTGAGTACTGAGTGATCCGCTCTGTGACTGAGTACTGAGTGGTCCACTCTGTCACTGAGTACTGAGTGATCCGCTCTGTCACTGAGTACTGAGTGATCCGCTCTGTGACTGTGAGTACTGAGTGATCCACTCTGTCACTGAGTACTGAGTGATCCACTCTGTCACTGAGTACTGAGTGATCCGCTCTGTGACTGTGAGTACTGAGTGATCCGCTCTGTGACTGTGAGTGCTGAATGACGTGTGCCTGGATGAGGATTTTCTGTTCTTCCGTTCCTCCCAGGTTAATTACACTGGCCACCGTGTCTCCCAGCTTCAGTAAATATGAAGATTGTCATCAGAAGCTACTGGAATGTGTGCAGTCAGCTGGGCCAACAAACCACAGCAACACTGAACCAAACAACAGCCGGAGGAGTGGAAAGGTATGGAGATGGTTAAAGAGCAGCTCGGGGTAAAGGGAGCGGACAGACAACGAGACTATAGCGAGTCTTGTATCGCTGTGTTAAACAGGCAGAACCTCCTTCATCAATCGTACAAACTGCTTGTCATCTGCTCAACGCTGACTTCATTTTCTGTTGGATTGCAGGAATTGGAGCTGTTGATGGAATTCCAGGAACTGGGATTGGAGTACATTGCAGCTTGTAAGGTAATTCATCGGAATCAACACTTTGTTTTTTTTAGTTTGTTCTTACAATTAACCAGCTCCTGAGTTCTCAAACCTGTCCACCATCTACACGGCACAAGTCAGGAGTGTGATGGAATACTCTCCACTTGCCTGGATGAGCAGCTCCAACAACACTCAAGAAGCTCAACACCATCCAGGACAAAGCAGCCGCTTGATTGCTCCCCTTCCACAAACATTCACTCCCTCCACCACCGACGCACAGTGACAGCCGTGTGTACCATCTACAAGATGCACTGCAGGAACTCACCAAGGTTCCTCAGGCAGCACCTTCCAAACCCACGACCACTACCATCTAGAAGGGCAAGAGTTAGAATTCATGGATGGGATGGAGTTACATTTCAGATAGGGGGTGGTGTGAGGTTTAGAGTGGGAGTGGGTTTGCGATTTAGGGAGGGGGTGGCGACTTAGGTCGGGGGTGGGGCTTTGGGAGGGGGTGGGGTGGGATTTACGGAGGGGTTGGCATTTAGGGAAGTGTTGGGATTTAGGGAGGGGTTGGGATTTAGTGAAGGGGTGGGGGGATTTAGGGTGGGGGTGAGTTTGGGATTTAGGGAGGGATTGGGGTTTAGGGAAGGGGTGGGGGGTATTTAGGGACAGGTTGAGATTTGGGGAGGGGGTTGGGATTTAGGGTGGAGGTGAGTTTGTGATTCAGGGAGGGGTTGGGATTCAGGGAACATAGAACATAGAACATAGAAAATACAGCACAGAACGGGCCCTTCGGCCCACGATGTTGTGCCGAACCTTTGTCCTAGATTAATCATAGATTATCATTGAATTTACAGTGCAGAAGGAGGCCATTCGGCCCATTGAGTCTGCACCGACTCTTGGAAAGAGCACCCCACCCAAACTTAACACCTCCACCCAACACCAAGGGCAATTTTGGACATCAAGGGCAATTTATCATTGGCCAATTGACCTAACCTGCACATTTTTGGATTGTGGGAGGAAACCGGAGCACCCGGAGGAAACCCACGCAGACACGGGGAGGACGTGCAGACTCCGCACAGACAATGACCCAAGCCGGAATCGTGCTGCCCTTAAGAACAAATAAATCTACACTATATCATTTTACCGTCATCCATGTACCTATCCAATAGCTGCTTGAAGGTCCCTAATGTTTCCGACTCAACTACTTCCACAGGCAGTGCATTCCATGCCCCCACTACTCTCTGGGTAAAGAACCTACCTCTGATATCCCTCCTATATCTTCCACCTTTCACCTTAAATTTATGTCCCCTTGTAATGGTGTGTTCCACCTGGGGAAAAAGTCTCTGACTGTCTACTCTATCTATTCCCCTGATCATCTTATAAACCTCTATCAAGTCGCCCCTCATCCTTCTCCGCTCTAATGAGAAAAGGCCTAGCACCCTCAACCTTTCCTCGTAAGACCTACTCTCCATTCCAGGCAACATCCTGGTAAATCTTCTTTGCACCTTTTCCAGAGCTTCCACATCCTTCCTAAAATGAGGCGACCAGAACTGTACACAGTACTCCAAATGTGGCCTTACCAAAGTTTTGTACAGCTGCATCATCACCTCACGGCTCTTAAATTCAATCCCTCTGTTAATGAACGCGAGCACACCATAGGCCTTCTTCACAGCTCT
Source organism: Scyliorhinus torazame (assembly GCF_047496885.1). Classification (NCBI taxonomy): domain Eukaryota; kingdom Metazoa; phylum Chordata; class Chondrichthyes; order Carcharhiniformes; family Scyliorhinidae; genus Scyliorhinus; species Scyliorhinus torazame. Next base: position 6,006,294 of record NC_092712.1, read on the forward strand.
ATCCACTTGAGTGGCAACTTTCAAAGATGTATGAACATAGACCCCAAGATCTCTCTGCTCCTCCACATTGCCAAGAACTCTACCGTTAACCCTATATTCCGCATTCATATTTGTCCTTCCAAAATGGACAACCTCACACTTTTCAGGGTTAAACTCCATCTGCCACTTCTCAGCCCAGCTCTGCATCCTATCTATGTCTCTTTGCAGCCGACAACAGCCCTCCTTACTATCCACAACTCCACCAATCTTCGTATCGTCTGCAAATTTACTGACCCACCCTTCAACTCCCTCATCCAAGTCATTAATGAAAATCACAAACAGCAGAGGACCCAGAACTGATCCCTGCGGTACGCCACTGGTAACTGGGATCCAGGCTGAATATTTGCCATCCACCACCACTCTCTGACTTCTATCGGTTAGCCAGTTCGTTATCCAACTGGCCAAATTTCCCACTATCCCATGCCTCCTTACTTTCTGCACAAGCCTACCATGGGGAACTTTATCAAATGCCTTACTAAAATCCATGTACACTACATCCACTGCTTTACCTTCATCCACATGCTTGGTCACCTCCTCAAAGAATTCAATAAGATTTGTAAGGCAAGACCTACCCCTCACAAATCCGTGCTGACTATCCCTAATCAAGCAGTGTCTTTCCAGATGCTCAGAAATCCTATCCTTCAGTACCCTTTCCATTACTTTGCCTACCACCGAAGTAAGACTAACTGGCCTGTAATTCCCAGGGTTATCCCTAGTTCCTTTTTTGAACAGGGGCACGACATTCGCCACTCTCCAATCCCCTGGTACCACCCCTGTTGACAGTGAGGACGAAAAGATCATTGCCAACGGCTCTGCAATTTCATCTCTTGCTTCCCATAGAATCCTTGGATATATCCCGTCAGGCCCGGGGGACTTGTCTATCCTCAAGTTTTTCAAAATGCCCAACACATCTTCCTTCCTGACAAGTATTTCCTCGAGCTTACCAATCTGTTTCACACTGTCCTCTCCAACAATATCTCTTCAGACTCAATACACAATCTCCCGCTACTGTCCTTGATCGGACCTACCCTCGCTCTAGTCATTCTCATATTTCTCACATATGTGTAAAAGCCTTGGGGTTTTCCTTGATCCTACCCGCCAAAGATTGTTCATGCCCTCTCTTAGCTCTCCTAATCCCTTTCTTCAGTTCCCTCCTGGCTATCTTGTATCCCTCCAATGCCCTGTCTGAACCTTGTTTCCTCAGCCTTACATAAGTCACCTTTTTCCTTTTAACAAGACATTCAACCTCTCTTGTCAACCATGGTTCCCTCACTCGACCATCTCTTCCCTGCCTGACAGGGACATACATATCAAGGACACGTAGCACCTGTTCCTTGAACAAGTTCCACATTTCACTTGTGTCCTTCCCTGCCAGCCTATGTTCCCAACTTATGCACTTCAATTCTTGTCTGACAACATCGTATTTACCCTTCCCCCAATTGTAAACCTTGCCCTGTTGCACGTACCTATCCCTCTCCATTACTAAAGTGAAAGTCACAGAATTGTGGTCACTATCTCCAAAATGCTCCCCCACTAACAAATCTATCACTTGCCCTAGTTCATTACCCAGTACTAAATCCAATATTGCCCCTCCTCTGGTCGGACAATCTACATACTGTGTTAGAAAAGCTTCCTGGACACACTGCACAAACACCACCCCATCCAAACTATTTGATCTAAAGAGTTTCCACTCAATATTTGGGAAGTTAAAGTCACCCATGACTACTACCCTATGACTTCTGCACCTTTCCAAAATCTGTTTCCCAATCTGTTCCTCCACATCTCTGTTACTATTGGGGGGCCTATAGAAAACTCCTAACAAGGTGACTGCTCCTTTCCTATTTCTGACTTCAACCCATACTACCTCAATAGGGTGATACTCCTCGAACTGCCTTTCTGCAGCTGTTATACTATCTCTAATTAATAATGCCACCCCCCCACCTCTTTTACCACCCTCCCTAATCTTATTGAAACATCTATAACCAGGGACCTCCAACAACCATTTCTGCCCCTCTTCTATCCAAGTTTCCGTGATGGCCACCACATCGTAGTCCCAAGTACCGATCCATGCCTTAAGTTCACCCACCTTATTCCTGATGCTTCTTGCGTTGAAGTATACACACTTCAACCCATCTCCGTGCCTGCAAATACTCTCCTTTGTCAGTGTTCCCTTCCCCACTGCCTCATTACATGCTTTGGCGTCCTGAATATCGGCTACCTTAGTTGCTGGACTACAAATCCGGTTCCCATTCCCCTGCCAAATTAGTTTAAACCCTCCCGAAGAGTACTAGCAAACCTCCCTCCCAAGATATTGGTGCCCCTCTGGTTCAGATGCAACCCGTTCTGCTTGTACAGGTCCCACCTTCCCCAGAATGCGCTCCAATTATCCAAATACCTGAAGCCCTCCCTCCTACACCATTCCTGCAGCCACGTGTTCAACTGCACTCTCTCCCTATTCCTAGCCTCGCTATCACGTGGCACCGGCAACAAACCAGAGATGACAACTCTGTCTGTCCTGGCTTTCAACTTCCAGCCTAACTCCCTAAACTTGTTTATTACCTCCACACCCCTTTTCCTACCTATGTCGTTGGTACCAATGTGCACCACGACTTCTGGCTGCTCACCCTCCCCCTTAAGGATCCTGAAGACACGATCCGAGACATCCCTGGCCCTGGCACCCGGGAGGCAACATACCTTCCGGGAGTCTCGCTCGCGACCACAGAATCTCCTATCTATTCCCCTAACCATTGAATCTCCTACAACTATTGCTTTTCTATTCTCCCCCCTTCCCTTCTGAGCCCCAGAGCCAGACTCCGTGCCAGAGACCTGACCGCTAGGGCCTTCCCCCGGTAGGTCATCCCCCCCAACAGCATCCAAAACGGTATACTTGTTTTGAAGGGGAACGGCCACGAGGGATCCCTGCACTGTCTGCCTGTTTGTTTTTTACCCCCTGACTGTAACCCAGCTATTCTTGTCCTGTACCTTGGGTGTGGTTACCTCCCTGTAACTCTTCTCAATCACCCCCTCTGCCTCCCGGATGATCCGAAGTTCATCCAGCTTCAGCTCCAGTTCCCTAACACGGTCTTTGAGGAGCTGAAGTTGGGTGCACTTCCCGCAGGTATAGTCAGTGGGGACACCGGTGGTATCCCTCACCACCCACATCCTACAGGAGGAGCATGTAACTGGCCTAGCCTCCATCCCCTCTTACCTTAAAGAATATAGCTGCAGTGTGGACTAACTAGATCTCCGCCCTTCGACTCTGCTCCCAGTCAGCTACACTTCCTGTAAACTCCTGGCTCTCTTCGCACTCTTTGCGGAAATGTCGGAAACAAAATGAAAGGAGCACCTTACTCCCTCCTCACCTAACTCCCTTGGTCACCAAACTCTCACTATCGCACTCAAAAAGCACCAAATTCAGCACTCCCTCGGTCACCAAACTCTCACTATCGCACTCAAAAAGCACCAAATTCAGCACTCAGTGCAAACAGGAAGTGTTGGGGTTTAGAGAAGGGGTGGGGGGATTAATGGAGCAGTTGGGGTTTAGGGAGGAGGTGGGGGGGATTTAGGGAGTGGTTGGAATTCAGGGAGGGGTTGGGATTTGGGGAGGGGTTGGGATTTAGGGAGGGGTTGGAATTTGGGGAAGGGGTGAGTTTGGGATTCATGGAGGGGTTGGGATTTGGGGAGGGGTTGGGATTTGGGGTGAGATTGAGATTTAGGGAGGGGTTGGTGTTTAGGGACGGGTTGGGATTTGGGGAGGGGGTTGGGATTTAGGGTGGGGGTGAGTTTGGGATTCAGGGAGGGGTTGGGATTTAGGGAGGGGTTGGGATTTGGGGAGGGGGGTGGGATTTGGGGAGGGGTTGGGATTTGGGGAGGGGGTTGGGATTTAGGGTGGGGTTGAGTTTGGGATTTAGGGAGGGGTTGGGATTTGGGGAGGGGTTGGGATTTGGGGAGGGGGTTGGGATTTAGGGTGGGGGTGAGTTTGGGATTCAGGGAGGGGTTGGGATTCAGGGAAGTGTTGGGATTTAGGGAGGGGTTGGGATTTGGGGAGGGGTTGGGATTTAGGGAGTAGGTTATGTGGGAAAACATGCTTGGTGAAGGTCGCAATGTTTGTTGTTGAGAGTTCCTCTGCTTTCCCCAACATTGTCTAGACGTACGAGGTGCAGACGGCTGTGTTTAGGTGTTTACTTGAAGCAGACCTGCGGCCAGAAACACAGCAAAGCAGCTCAGTGGTGGAGACAATATCTCAACAGGTGATTGAATAAAAGATCTCCTTTTACTGACAGTGTCCCTGATACAATATGATCTCAACAACTGTGATATCTTTAATCCCGTTCCGGCCCTGCGTCCATGTTTGTTCCTGGCTTTGACGAGTTTGAGAATCTCCTTCCTGTTTCCTGGGATGCTCAATAATCTTGAGACCCGCTTCCAGCACAACTGCCTGGAGCTCTCCCAGCCAGACTGACCCCCACCCTGTGCTCCAGTAACGCCCACACCCTAGAATGTCAGGACCCGCAACCTGAGGCAGAGACACTTACACAGAGCAGCAACACTGCGCCTGCCTCAGGTAAGGAAGGAGCTGCGCTCCGGAAGCTAGTGATTCAAAACAAACCTGTTGGACTGTAACCTCACCCCAGTCCAACGCCGGCATCTCCACATCACAGAGCAGGAAGAAGCCAGAACATGGATTGAACACGATGTTTCCATTGGTCCCAGCTGGAAATGAAGGAGTTTGCTTGTGTTGTCATTTCACCTCCACAGAATTATCTAAACCCCAATCAAATCTGCCCTCGGCCTCCTCCCTCCCAAAGACAACAATGCCAGCCAATCGCATTCTGCATTGCTGTGTCTCTCCTGCAGCCGCAGTATCAGTGTGGTGAACAGAGAATGGACACTCTCCGCCCGCTGCTACCTGACCAGCGTTTGCACCGTTCCAGCACAGTCCCACTGTCTGCCTTCCCAAACTGCGGGAGATCCTGGGCGAAATTCTCCGTTATCGGCGGAAAGTCCACCGATCGGCGCAAAAAATGGCGCAAATCCGACTTGCGTCACGTTGGAAAAATGGGTCGATAGTCTCCGGCCCGAAATGGGCTAGCAGCGACGTAACGGGATCCGCGCTTGCGCAGTGGTTCACGCCGTGCAGCGTCATACGCGCCGCACGGCGTGACGGCTCATAAGGCCGCGCTGCTCCCTCCCACCCGACCGCAACACCCGACTGCAACACCCGACTGGATGGCTGGCCGTCGCTCAGCCCCGAGGTTCGAGTCACGCGATGTGGAGGCGCTCCTGGATGCGGTGGAGCAGAGGAGGGACGCCCTGTATCCCGGGCACGGCCGTAGAGTTGCCCCACGCCACAGCCGGCGCCTGTGGAGGGAGGTGGCAGAGGCCGTCACCGCTGTGGCCCTGACACCACGGACAGGCACCCAGTGCCACAAGAAGGTGAACGACCTCGTCAGAGCTGGCAGGGTGAGCCCCCCCCTCCCCCCATATCCCCCCCTCCCCATATCCCCCCTCCCCATATCCCCCCACCCCATATCCCCCCTCCCCCATATCCCCCCTGCCCCATATCCCCCCTCCCCCATATCCCCCCTCCCCCATATACCCCCTCCCCCATATCCCCACTCCCCCATATCCCCCCTCCCCATATACCCCCCTCCCCCATATCCCCCTCCCCATATCCCCCCTCCCCCATATTCCCCCTCCCCCATATCCCCCCTCCCCCATATCCCCCCTCCCCCATATACCCCCTCCCCCATATCCCCACTCCCCCATATCCCCCCTCCCCCATATACCCCCCTCCCCCATATCCCCCCTCCCCCATATCCCCCCTCCCCCATATCCCCCCTCCCCCATATCCCCCCTCCCCCATATCCCCCCTCCCCATATCCCCCCTCCCCATATCCCCCCCTCCCCATATCCCCCATATCCCCATATCCCCCATATCCCCAAGTGAATCCAGCCCTAACCTTAACCTCTGCAATGCACGCGCAACCGATGGCGTGCATTCATATACCTGCCTCACACTGTTGCCTTTTACCCCTGCCCCCCCCCCCCCCACAGGAGAAGCGCGCACACAACAATAGGGAGCATGTGAGGACTGGAGGAGGGCCCGCTGATGAGAGGCCACTGACCGTACACGAGGAAAGGGCCCTGGAACTGGCTGGCGGACCTGAGGACCGGGAGGTTGCTGATGCAGAGGTCGGGGGCGTACTAGCGAGTGAGCCACCGACAGCCCGTCCCCATATCCCCCCTCCCCTATATCCCCCTCCCCCGTATCACCTGATCACTGCCTGATGTCTAACCATGCATGCTTCATTGTGTATCGCAGGACCAAACGTCCAGGCACCCATCCCCACAGATGCAGACCGCCCGCAGGATGCCCCTCGGAGACCACAGGAGACGGAGAGACCCGCACCCTCCAGCATGCGACGCCCGCAGGATGCCCCTCGCACACCACGGGAGACGGAGAGACCCGCACCCTCCAGCATGCGACGCCCGCAGGATGCCCCTCGGAGACCACGGGAGACGGAGAGACCCGAACCCTCCAGCATGCGACGCCCGCAAGATGCCCCTCGGAGACCACAGGAGACAGAGAGACCCGCACCCTCCAGCATGCGACGCCCGCAGGATGCCCCTCGGAGACCACAGGAGACGGAGAGACCCGCATCCTCCAGCATGCGACGCCATCAGGATGCCCCTCGGAGACCACAGGAGAAGGAGAGACCCGCACCCTCCAGCATGCGACGCCCGCAGGATGCCCCTCGGAGACCACGGGAGACAGAGAGACCTGCAGCAACAGGGAGACGACACCCCCGTCACGTGCGGGAGCGACCACCCAGCGACGAGGGGGGCAGCCACAGGCCCCCGTCACATCCGAGCCAGGACACCACTACCCAGGACACCACTACCCAGGACACCACTACCCAGGACACCACTACCCAGGACACCCCTACCCGGGACAGCACTACCCAGGAAGACGAAATACCGGACAGTGACTCAGAGTGGATGGGTGGAGACGAACCCCCACCCCAAAGTGCCATGGACTCAGAGTGGGACGAAGAGCACGACACAACGCCACTACTGTCACCAACACCCTCCACCATCGCAGAAACACTCACCACGGTTGGGCACTTTAGTGATGAGGCGTCTGGTACACTCACTGGTGCGCACAACACAGCCGTCCCGGTACAGCAGGTGGAGGTAGGAGCAGCAGAGGGACCGGGCGGTCGGAGGGCAGCCCAGCCCAAGCGAACATCTGCCGCCCAGATGGATCCCGGGTTCCTGGAGTTACCACACCCACACATAGATCCGATGCAACCACCGACACGGAGACGAGCGAAGAGGGTGACGGGCGGCTTGCGGCGGCTGCAGTCGCAGGTGGAGGAGTCCACCCGCGTCCAGGAGCTGGGAGTGGTGCCGGTCATGCGTGCCACCCAGGCCGACACTGCACGGGTGGCGTCCGCGGTGGAGGCAATGGGTGCGACGGTGTCAGACATGGGGAACGGTTTGCGAGGCCTGGGGCCTTCCGTGCAGGCGGCGTCTGTGGCCCAGGAAATGGCTGCCCTCTCACAGGAGGCCATGAGCCAGTGCCAGCGCCAGATGGCAGAGGCGCTCAACGCCGTAGCCCAGTCTCAGCAGGCCATGGCCCAGTCTCAGCAGGCCATGGCCCAGTCTCAGCAGGCCATGGCCCAGTCTCAGCAGGCCATGGCCCAGTCTCTGCAGGCCATGGCCCAGTCTCTGCAGGTCATCGCTGAGGGCATCGGCGCCAGTGGCCATGTGCGAGCCGGCGTCGCACTGTCACAGACAGGGTTTGCCAACCCCCTGGGCTCCATGGCTGCAAACCTGCAGACCCCTGTCGATACCAGCACGGGCCTCCAGGACTGGCAGCGCCAGATGTCGGGGGGGCGTCGGATGGCCAGTCCGTTCGCATCCCCCACCCATGTAGAGGCCTGGGGGCCATCGGGCACCCCGAGGGAGGAGGAGGTGGTGTGGTCCGTCCCGGCTCCCTCTGGAGGGGAGGTCCCGGTACACCGCGACACCTCGGACTCCCCCCCTTCCGTCCCAGGTGCATCGGGTGGGCAACGGGCAGGACAGGCTGGCAGCTCGCCATCCCAGTCGCCCGAACCGCAGCCTGTCCCATCTAGGCCAGGACGCCGCAGGAAACGGCCGCCAAAGGGATCCGGTGTCAGAGGGCAGGAATCACAGGAGTCCACCTCCAGTTCTGCTGTACCGTCTGGGGAACCACGTAGACGTAGTCAAAGGGCCCGTAAGGCCAAACAATTAGACACTGAGTAAGTTGGCACGGGTGCAGGGCACAGATGAGTTTTAGGGGCTAGGGCACGTGCATGAACTCCTTTGGTTATTAAAGTCAATGTTACACCTACCGAAGCTGCCTTTGTGCTCTGTCCAAAGTGTGCGGGCGTGTCATGTACGTTGAGCGCAAGTGTGTGTGTGAGGGGTGGTCTTACCTCAGCCCCAGGTGAGTCTGCCCCCTTCCCCCTGGGCCGCCATCAACATCCCCCGGGCAGAGGACGGGACCGTGCGCTGCAGTGTCACAGCCGCATGCAGGGATGGTCCGGGTGGATGGTGGTACTGTGGCCATGGGTCAGACATAGTCCAACGATGTAGAGCCAGGAGCTCACCGCAGGGCGGGTTGTCATCATCCTCCATGGCCTGCGATAGACACGCGTCCACCCGCAACTGGGTGAGCCCGGCCCGTTGTGCCGGAGGTGGATCGGCAATGGGGGGGGGGGTGGTGGTGTGCATGCGGGTGGGGCGGGTGGGGTTGGGGAGGGGGCTGAGGGTGCTGGGTGGGTGGATGGGTGGGGGGTGTGGGTGGTCGGCTGTTGCCATGGTGTGCGGTCTGTGGCCGTACTACCCGATTCCCACGCCCATCTAGTCAGTGAAGCGGGCGTCTATCAGTCTGTCCCGTGCCCGCTGGGCCAGCCGGTAACGGTGGACAGCCACCCGCCTGTGTCTACCCCGTCTGCCCTGACCATTACCCCCATCCCCCTCATCTGGGGAGGACTGCGCCTCTTCCTGCTGCTCCTCCACTCCGCCCTCCTCTGCCTGCGGCACATCGCCCCTCTGCTGGGCTATGTTGTGCAGGACGCAGCACACCACAATGATGCGGCCGACCCTATCTGACCGATACTGGAGGGCGCCCCCAGAGAGGTCCAGGCACCTGAAACGCATCTTCAGCACGCCAAAGCACCTCTCGATCACTCCCCTTGTCGCTACATGGGCATCATTGTAGCGGTTCTCCGCCTCATTGCGTGGCCTCCGTATAGGCGTCATCAGCCACGATCGCAATGGGTAGCCCCTGTCGCCCAGCAACCAGCCCCTCAGCCGGGGATGGCGTCCCTCGTACATGCCGGGGATGGATGACCGCGACAACACGAATGAGTCGTGTACACTGCCTGGGTGCCGGGCGCAGACGTGCAGGATCATCATGCGGTGGTCGCAGACCACCTGTACGTTCATCGAATAGGTCCCCTTCCTATTAGTGAACACGGCCCTGTTATCTGCAGGTGGCCGCACGGCGACGTGCATCCCATCGATCGCGCCCTGGACCATGGGGAACCCGGCCACGGCAGAGAAGCCCACGGCCCGGGCATCTTGGCTGGCCCGGTCCACGGGGAAGCGGATGTAGCGGTGCGCCATGGCATATAGGGCATCTGTCACTGCCCGGATGCACCGATGCACCGATGTCTGCGATATGCCGGACAGGTCCCCACTCGGTGCCTGGAATGACCCCGTTGCATAAAAGTTCAGGGCCACCGTAACCTTGACGGACACGGGGAGAGGGTGTCCCCCGCCAGTGCCACGCGGTGCCAGGTGTGCCAGCAGGTGGCAGATGTGTGCCACGGTTTCCCGCCTCATCCGGAGTCTCCTCCTGCATTCCCGGTCCGTGAGGTCCTGGTATGACTGCCGGGGCCGGTACACACGGGGCGCCCTCGGGTGCCTCCGTTGCCGTGGGGCCGCGACGTCCTCCTCCCCCTCCTCGTCCTGTCGGTCAGGTGTCCCTCCAGCCTGGGCGGCTGCCGCCTGCCCCTCTGCGGCAGCCTGCGCCGCCTCTCTGGCACGCTCCTCCTCCTCCTCATCCAGGGCAACATAGACATGAGCGGCTGCCACCACGGCGGCCAACATCGCTGGATGATCTGAAAACATGACGGCCTGGTGGGGGGGAGGGGAACGACGACATGTCATCATTGCCCATACCCCCTCCTCCCCCCAGCCAGGTGGCATGGACCGCATGGGTCCAACTGTTGGAGGCTGGCACCTGGCCAGGTGGACCAACTCACTTGCCCTCCCATCCCCCTCCTCGACACGGACCCCCCCCAACCTCCACCCTGGCACGGACCCCCCCCCCCCCAACCTCCACTCCAGCACGGACCCCCCTCCGAACCTCCTCCCCGGCACGGCACGGACCCCCCCCCAACCTCCACCCCGGCACGGACCCCCCCCCCCCCAACCTCCACCCCAGCACGGACCCCCCCCCCAACCTCCACCCCGGCACGGACCCCCCCCCCCAACCTCCACTCCAGCACGGACCCCCCTCCGAACCTCCTCCCCGGCACGGCACGGACCCCCCCCCAACCTCCACCCCGGCACGGACCCCCCATCCACCTCCCCGGCACGGACCCCCTCCCGGCACTCCCCCGGAGCCCAGCCTACTCTAACCACCCCCCCCCCCCCCCCCCGCCACACACACACACACATCCCGAGACACACCTCTCCTCACGCATTCAGACTGCGGCCACGCCATTTCCTGCCCAGAGCCAACCCCCCAGGCCGTCACTCACCTCCACGCTGGTCGGCGTGAGCCTGGAGCACCGGGTCACGCCGATGAAAAGGAGGTTTGATTTACGTCGACGTGAACGGTCATCACGTCGACGGGACTTCGGCCCATCCGGAAGGGAGAATATCGGCAGGCCGAAATTCGGCTGCCTTGCGCAGACCCGTGACATTCTCCGACGGCAGCGGCGACATTAACGCCCCGCCGACTTTTCTCCCTTCGGAGACTTCGGCGGGGGCGGGGGCGGGATTCACGGCGGCCAACGGCCATTCTCCGACCCGGCGGGGGGTCGGAGAATGACGCCCCTGTGTGTGCTCTACACTCTGGCATCAGTGGAGAAATCCAGTCCTGCAAAGTCCTCTGCTCCTCAACACTGCGCAGAATCACACAAGGAGTCCATTTGGTCCCTCCACATTGTGCTATCCCTCTGAAGGTTCAATTCACCCGGAGACACTCCACTGCCGCTTACCTGGACAGACTTTTCCTTTTTATCCAATGATCCAATTCTCTTCAGAAAGCTTCCGTTGACCCGGCCCCACCTCAGTGTCAGTGCTGCCAGTCCCCAACCACTCAGTGCGAGGCAAGACTTCCCCTTCCCATTGATTCTTCCGTTAAATATCTTCAACGGGACTCTCCGTCAGCGGGACCCCCTCAGTACTGACCCACTGACAGTGAGACACTCCCTCAGTACTGACTCTCTGACAGTGCAGCACCCCCTCAGTACTGACCCTCTGACAGTGCGGCACTCCCTCAGTACTGACCCTCTGACAGTGCGGCACTCCCTCAGTACTGACCCTCTGACAGTGCGGCACTCCCTCAGTACTGACCCTCTGACAGTGCAGCGCTCCCTCAGTACTGACCCTCTGACAGTGCGGCGCTCCCTCAGTACTGACTCTCTGACATTGCGGCGCTCCCTCAGTACTGGCCCTCTGACAGTGCGGCACTCCCTCAGTACTGACCCTCTGACAGTGCGGCGCTCCCGCAGTACTGACCCTCTGACAGTGCGACACTCCCTCAGTACTGACCCTCTGACAGTGCGGCGCTCCCTCAGTACTGACCCTCTGACAGTGCGGCACTCCCTCAGTACTGACTCTCTGACAGTGCAGCACTTCCTCAGTACTGACCCTCTGACAGTGCGGCACTCCCTCAGTACTGACCCTCTGACAGTGCGGCGCTCCCTCAGTACTGACCCTCTGACAGTGCAGTGCTCCCTCAGTACTGACCCTCTGACAGTGCGGCGCTCCCGCAGTACTGACCCTCTGACAGTGCGACACTCCCTCAGTACTGACCCTCTGACAGTGCAGCACTCCCTCAGTACTGACTCTCTGACAGTGCGGCGCTCCCTCAGTACAGACCGTCTGACAGTGCAGCACTCCCTCAGTACTGACCCTCTGACAGTGCGGCACTCCCTCAGTACTGACCCTCTGACAGTGCGGCACACCCTAAGTACTGACTCTCTGACAGTGCAGCACTCCCTCAGTACTGACCCTCTGACAGTGCAGTGCTCCCTCAGTACTGACCCTCTGACAGTGCAGCACTCCCTCAGTACTGACCCTCTGACAGTGCGGCGCTCCCTCAGTACTGACCGTCTGACAGTGCAGCACTCCCTCAGTACTGACCCTCTGACTGTGCAACACTCCCTCAGTACTGACCCTCTGACAGTGCAGCACTCCCTCAGTACTGACCCTCTGACAGTGCGGCGCTCCCTCAGTACTGACCCTCTGACAGTGCCGTGCTCCCTCAGTACTGACCGTCTGACAGTGCAGCACTCCCTCAGTACTGACCCTGTGACAGTGCAGCACTCCCTCAGTACTGACCCTCTGACAGTGAGACACTCCCTCATTACTGACCCTCTGACAGTGCAGCACTCCCTCAGTACTGACTCTCTGACAGTGCGGCGCTCCCTCAGTACTGACCCTCTGACAGTGAGACACTCCCTCATTACTGACCCTCTGACAGTGCAGCACTCCCTCAGTACTGACTCTCTGACAGTGCGACGCTCCCTCAGTACTGACCCTTTGACAGTGCGGCGCTCCCTCAGTACTGACCCTCTGACAGTGCAGCACTCCCTCAGTACTGACCCTCTGACAGTTCAGCACTCCCTCAGTACTGGCCCTCTGACAGTGCGGCACTCCCTCAGTACTGACTCTCTGACAGTGCAGCACCCCCTCAGTACTGACCCTCTGATAGTGCGGCACTCCCTCAGTACTGACCCTCTGACAGTGCGGCACTCCCTCAGTACTGACCCTCTGACAGTGCGGCACTCCCTCAGTACTGACCCTCTGACAGTGCAGCACTCCCTCAGTACTGACCCTCTGACAGTGCAGCACTTCCTCAGTACTGACCCTCTGACAGTGCAGCACTCCCTCAGCCCTGACCCTCTGACAGTTCGGCACTCCCTCACTACTGACCCTCTGACAGTGCAGCACTCCCTCAGTACTGACCCTCTGACAGTGCGGCACTCCCTCAGTACTGACCCTCTGACAGTGCAGCACTCCCTCAGTACTGACGCTCTGACAGTGCGGCACTCCCTCAGTACTGACCCTCTGACAGTGCGGCGCTCCCTCAGTACTGACCCTGACAGTGCAGGACTCCCTCAGTACTGACCCTCTGACAGTGCAGCACTCCCTCAGTACTGACCCTCTGACAGTGCACCACTCCCTCAGTACTGACCCTCTGACAGTGCAGCACTCCCTCAGTACTGACCCTCTGACAGTGCGGCGCTCCCTCAGTACTGACCCTCTGACAGTGCAGCTCTCCCTCAGTACTGACCCACTGACAGTGAGACACTCCCTCAGTACTGACTCTCTGACAGTGCGGCACTCCCTCAGTACTGACCCTCTGACAGTGCGGCACTCCCTCAGTACTGACCCTCTGACAGTGCGGCACTCCCTCAGTACTGACCCTCTGACAGTGCAGCGCTCCCTCAGTACTGACCCTCTGACAGTGCGGCGCTCCCTCAGTACTGACTCTCTGACATTGCGGCGCTCCCTCAGTACTGGCCCTCTGACAGTGCGGCACTCCCTCAGTACTGACTCTCTGACAGTGCAGCACTTCCTCAGTACTAACCCTCTGACAGTGCGGTACTCCCTCAGTACTGACCCTCTGACAGTGCGGCGCTCCCTCAGTACTGACCCTCTGACAGTGCAGTGCTCCCTCAGTACTGACCCTCTGACAGTGCGGCGCTCCCGCAGTACTGACCCTCTGACAGTGCGACACTCCCTCAGTACTGACCCTCTGACAGTGCAGCACTCCCTCAGTACTGACTCTCTGACAGTGCGGCGCTCCCTCAGTACTGACCCTCTGACAGTGCGGCGCTCCCTCAGTACAGACCGTCTGACAGTGCAGCACTCCCTCAGTACTGACCCTCTGACAGTGCGGCACTCCCTCAGTACTGACCCTCTGACAGTGCGGCACACCCTCAGTACTGACTCTCTGACAGTGCAGCACTCCCTCAGTACTGACCCTCTGACAGTGCAGTGCTCCCTCAGTACTGACCCTCTGACAGTGCAGCACTCCCTCAGTACTGACCCTCTGACAGTGCGGCGCTCCCTCAGTACTGACCGTCTGACAGTGCAGCACTCCCTCAGTACTGACCCTCTGACTGTGCAACACTCCCTCAGTACTGACCCTCTGACAGTGCAGCACTCCCTCAGTACTGACCCTCTGACCATGCGGCGCTCCCTCAGTACTGACCCTCTGACAGTGCCGTGCTCCCTCAGTACTGACCGTCTGACAGTGCAGCACTCCCTCAGTACTGACCCTGTGACAGTGCAGCACTCCCTCAGTACTGACCCTCTGACAGTGAGACACTCCCTCATTACTGACCCTCTGACAGTGCAGCACTCCCTCAGTACTGACTCTCTGACAGTGCGGCGCTCCCTCATTACTGACCCTCTGACAGTGCAGCACTCCCTCAGTACTGACTCTCTGACAGTGCGACGCTCCCTCAGTACTGACCCTTTGACAGTGCGGCGCTCCCTCAGTACTGACCCTCTGACAGTGCAGCACTCCCTCAGTACTGACCCTCTGACAGTTCAGCACTCCCTCAGTACTGGCCCTCTGACAGTGCGGCACTCCCTCAGTACTGACTCTCTGACAGTGCAGCACCCCCTCAGTACTGACCCTCTGATAGTGCGGCACTCCCTCAGTACTGACCCTCTGACAGTGCGGCACTCCCTCAGTACTGACCCTCTGACAGTGCGGCACTCCCTCAGTACTGACCCTCTGACAGTGCAGCGCTCCCTCAGTACTGACCCTCTGACAGTGCGGCGCTCCCTCAGTACTGACCCTCTGACAGTGCGGCGCTCCCTCAGTACTGACCATCTGACAGTGCAGCACTCCGTCAGTACTGACCCTCTAACAGTGCGACACTCCCTCAGTACTGACCCTCTGACAGTGCGGCACTCCCTCAGTACTGACCCTTTGACAGTGCGGCGCTCCCTCAGTACTGACGCTCTGACAGTGCACCACTCGCTCAGTACTGACCCTCTGACAGTGCAGCACTCCCTCAGTACTGGCCCTCTGACAGTGCGGCACTCCCTCAGTACTGACTTTCTGACAGTGCAGCACTTCCTCAGTACTGACCCTCTGACAGTGCGGCACTCCCTCAGTACTGACCCTCTGACAGTGCGGCACTCCCTCAGTACTGACCCTCTGACAGTGCGGCGCTCCCTCAGTACTGACCCTCTGACAGTGCGACAGTCCCTCAGTACTGACCCTCTGACAGTGCAGCACTCCCTCAGTACTGACTCTCTGACAGTGCGGCGCTCCCTCAGTACTGACCCTCTGACAGTGCGGCGCTCCCTCAGTACTGACCGTCTGACAGTGCAGCACTCCCTCAGTACTGACCCTCTGACAGTGCGGCACTCCCTCAGTACTGACCCTCTGACAGTGCGGCACACCCTCAGTACGGACTCCCTGACAGTGCAGCACTCCCTCAGTACTGACCCTCTGACAGTGCAGTGCTCCCTCAGTACTGACCATCTGACAGTGCAGCACTCCCTCAGTACTGACCCTCTGACAGTGCGGCGCTCCCTCAGTACTGACCGTCTGACAGTGCAGCACTCCCTCAGTACTGACCCTCTAACAGTGCAACACTTCCTCAGTACTGACCCTCTGACAGTGCGGCACTCCCTCAGTACTGACCTTTGACAGTGCGGCGCTCCCTCAGTACTGACCCTTTGACAGTGCGGCGCTCCCTCAGTACTGACCCTCTGACAGTGCAGCACTCCCTCAGTACTGACCCTCTGACAGTGCAGCACACCCTCAGTACTGGCCCTCTGACAGTGCGGCACTCCCTCAGTACTGACTCTCTGACAGTGCAGCACCCCCTCAGTACTGACCCTCTCACAGTGCGGCACTCCCTCAGTACTGACCCTCGGACAGTGCGGCACTCCTTCAGTACTGACCGCCTGACAGTGCGGCACTCCCTCAGTACTGACCCTCTGACAGTGCGGCGCTCCCTCAGTACTGAGCCTCTGACAGTGCGCCGCTCCCTCAGTACTGACCGTCTGACAGTGCAGCACTCCCTCAGTACTGACCCTCTGACAGTGCGACACTCCCTCAGTACTGACCCTCTGACAGTGCAGCACTCCCTCAGTACTGACCCTCTGACAGTGCGGCGCTCCCTCAGTACTGACCCTTTGACAGTGCGGCGCTCCCTCAGTACTGACCCTCTGACAGTGCAGCACTCCCTCAGTACTGACCCTCTGACAGTGCAGCACTCCCTCAGTACTGGCCCTCTGACAGTGCGGCACTCCCTCAGTACTGACTCTCTGACAGTGCTGCACTTCCTCAGTACTGACCCTCTGACAGTGCTGCACTCCCTCAGTGCTGACCCTCTGACAGTGCGGCCCTCCCTCAGTACTGACACTTTGACAGTGCGGCGCTCCCTCAGTACTGACCCTCTGACAGTGCAGCACTCCCTCAGTACTGACCCTCTGACAGTGCAGCACTCCCTCAGTACTGACCCTCTGACAGTGCAGCACTCCCTCAGTACTGACCCTCTGACAGTGCAGCACTCCCTCAGTACTGACCCTCTGACAGTGCAGCATTCGCTCAGTACTGACCCTCTGACGGTGCGGCACTCGCTCAGTACTGACCCTCTGACAGTGCAGCACTCCCTCAGTACTGACCCTCTGACAGTGCAGCATTCGCTCAGTACTGACCCTCTGACGGTGCGGCACTCCCTCAGTACTGACCCTCTGACAGTGCGGCACTCCCTCAGGTACTGACCCTCTGACAGTGTAGCACTCCCTCAGTACTGACCCTCTGACAGTGCAGCACTCCCTCAGTACTGACCCTCTGACAGTGCGGCGCTCCCTCAGTACTGACCCTTTGACAGTGCGGCGCTTCCTCAGTACTGACCCTCTGACAGTGCAGCACTCCCTCAGTACTGACCCTCTGACAGTGCAGCACTCCCTCAGTACTGACCTTCTGACAGTGCAGCACTCCCTCAGTACTGACTCTCTGACAGTGCAGCACTTCCTCAGTACTGACCCTCTGACAGTGCGGCACTCCCTCAGTACTGACCCTCTGACAGTGCGGCGCTCCCTCAGTACTGACCCTCTGACAGTGCGGCGCTCCCTCAGTACTGACCCTCTGACAGTGCGACACTCCCTCAGTACTGACCCTCTGACAGTGCAGCACTCCCTCAGTACTGACCCTCTGACAGTGCGGCGCTCCCTCAGTACTGACCGTCTGACAGTGCAGCACTCCCTCAGTACTGACCCTCTGACAGTGCGGCACTCCCTCAGTACTGACCACCTGACAGTGCAGCACTCCCTCAGTACTGACCCTCTGACAGTGCGGCGCTCCCTCAGTACTGACCGTCTGACAGTGCAGCACTCCCTCAGTACTGACCTTTGACAGTGCGGCGCTCCCTCAGTACTGACCCTTTGACAGTGCGGCGCTCCCTCAGTACTGACCCTCTGACAGTGCGGCACTCCCTCAGTACTGACCCTCTGACAGTGCAGCACTCCCTCAGTACTGGCCCTCTGACAGTGCGGCACTCCCTCAGTACTGACTCTCTGACAGTGCAGCACCCCCTCAGTACTGACCCTCTCACAGTGCGGCACTCCCTCAGTACTGACCCTCGGACAGTGCGGCACTCCTTCAGTACTGACCGCCTGACAGTGCGGCACTCACTCAGTACTGACCCTCTGACAGTGCGGCGCTCCCTCAGTACTGAGCCTCTGACAGTGCGGCGCTCCCTCAGTACTGACCGTCTGACAGTGCAGCACTCCCTCAGTACTGACCCTCTGACAGTGCGACACTCCCTCAGTACTGACCCTCTGACAGTGCAGCACTCCCTCAGTACTGACCCTCTGACAGTGCGGCGCTCCCTCAGTACTGACCCTTTGACAGTGCGGCGCTCCCTCAGTACTGACCCTCTGACAGTGCAGCACTCCCTCAGTACTGACCCTCTGACAGTGCAGCACTCCCTCAGTACTGGCCCTCTGACAGTGCGGCACTCCCTCAGTACTGACTCTCTGACAGTGCTGCACTTCCTCAGTACTGACCCTCTGACAGTGCTGCACTCCCTCAGTACTGACCCTCTGACAGCGCGGCGCTCCCTCAGTACTGACCCTCTGACAGTGCAGCACTCCCTCAGTACTGACCCTCTGACAGTGCAGCACTCCCTCAGTACTGACCCTCTGACAGTGCAGCACTCCCTCAGTACTGACCCTCTGACAGTGCAGCACTCCCTCAGTACTGACCCTCTGACAGTGCAGCACTCCCTCAGTACTGACCCTCTGACAGTGCAGCACTCCCTCAGTACTGACCTTCTGACAGTGCAGCACTCCCTCAGTACTGACCCTCTGACAGTGCAGCACTCCCTCAGTACTGACCCTCTGACAGTGCTGCACTCCCTCAGTACTGACCCTCTGACAGTGCGGCACACCCTCAGTACTGACCCTCTGACAGTGCGGCACTCCCTCAGTACTGACCCTCTGACAGTGCAGCACTCCCTCAGTACTGACCCTCTGACAGTGCGGCACTCCCTCAGTACTGACCCTCTAACAGCGGCACTCCCTCAGTACTGACCCTCTAACAGCGGCAATCCCTCAGTACTGACCCTGTGACAGTGCAGCACTCCGTCAGTACTGACCCTCTGACAGTGCGGCACTCCCTCAGTACTGACCCTCTGACAGTGCAGCACTCCCTCAGTACTGACCCTCTGACAGTGCGGCACTGCCTCAGTACTGACCCTCTAACAGCGGCACTCCCTCAGTACTGACCCTCTAACAGCGGCAATCCCTCAGTACTGACCCTGTGACAGTACAGCACTCCGTCAGTACTGACCCTCTGACAGTGCAGCACTCCCTCAGTACTGACCCTCTGACAGTGCTGCACTCCCTCAGTACTGACCCTTTGACAGTGCGGCGCTCCCTCAGTACTGACCCTCTGACAGTGCAGCACTCCCTCAGTACTGACCCTCTGACAGTGCAGCACTCCCTCAGTACTGGCCCTCTGACAGTGCGGCACTCCCTCAGTACTGACTCTCTGACAGTGCAGCACCCCCTCAGTACTGACCCTCTGACAGTGCGGCACTCCCTCAGTACTGACCCTCTGACAGTGCAGCACTCCCTCAGCACTGACCCTGACAGTGCAGCACCCCCTCAGTACTGACCCTCTGACAGTGCGGGACTCCCTCAGTACTGACCCTCTGACAGTGCGGCACTCCCTCAGTACTGACCCTCTGACAGTGCAGCACTCCCTCAGTACTGACCCTCTGACAGTGCGGCGCTCCCTCAGTACTGACCCTCTGACAGTGCCGCACTCCCTCAGTACTGACCCTCTGACAGTGCGGCACTCCCTCAGTACTGACCCTCTGACAGTGCAGCGCTCCCTCAGTACTGACCCTCTGACAGTGCGGCGCTCCCTCAGTACTGACCCTCTGACAGTGCGGCGCTCCCTCAGTACTGACCGTCTGACAGTGCAGCACTCCGTCAGTACTGACCCTCTAACAGTGCAGCACTCCCCCAGTACTGACCCGCTGATAGTGCGGCGCTCCCTCAGTACTAACCCTCTGACAGTGCAGCACTCCCTCAGTACTGACCCTCTGACAGTGCAGCACTCCCTTAGTACTGGCCCTCTGACAGTGCGGCACTCCCTCAGTACTGACTCTCTGACAGTGCAGCACTTCCTCAGTACTGACCCTCTGACAGTGCGGCACTCCCTCAGTACTGACCCTCTGACAGTGCGGCGCTCCCTCAGTACTGACCCTCTGACAGTGCGGCGCTCCCTCAGTACTGACCCTCTGACAGTGCGACACTCCCTCAGTACTGACCCTCTGACAGTGCAGCACTCCCTCAGTACTGACTCTCTGAAAGTGCGGCGCTCCCTCTGTACTGACCCTCTGACAGTGCGGCGCTCCCTCAGTACTGACCGTCTGACAGTGCAGCACTCCCTCAGTACTGACCCTCTGACAGTGCGGCACTCCCTCAGTACTGACCCTCTGACAGTGCTGCACTCCCTCAGTACTGACCCTTTGACAGTGCGGCGCTCCCTCAGTACTGACCCTCTGACAGTGCAGCACTCCCTAAGTACTGGCCCTCTGACAGTGCGGCACTCCCTCAGTACTGACTCTCTGACAGTGCAGCACCCCCTCAGTACTGACCCTCTGACAGTGCGGCACTCCCTCAGTACTGACCCTCTGACAGTGCAGCGCTCCCTCAGTACTGACCCTCTGACAGTGCGGCGCTCCCTCAGTACTGACCCTCTGACAGTGCGGCGCTCCCTCAGTACTGACCATCTGACAGTGCAGCACTCCGTCAGTACTGACCCTCTAACAGTGCGTCACTCCCTCAGTACTGACCCTCTGACAGTGCGGCACTCCCTCAGTACTGACCCTTTGACAGTGCGGCGCTCCCTCAGTACTGACGCTCTGACAGTGCACCACTCCCTCAGTACTGACCCTCTGACAGTGCAGCACTCCCTCAGTACTGGCCCTCTGACAGTGCGGCACTCCCTCAGTACTGACTTTCTGACAGTGCAGCACTTCCTCAGTACTGACCCTCTGACAGTGCGGCACTCCCTCAGTACTGACCCTCTGACAGTGCGGCGCTCCCTCAGTACTGACCCTCTGACAGTGCGGCGCTCCCTCAGTACTGACCCTCTGACAGTGCGACAGTCCCTCAGTACTGACCCTCTGACAGTGCAGCACTCCCTCAGTACTGACTCTCTGACAGTGCGGCGCTCCCTCAGTACTGACCCTCTGACAGTGCGGCGCTCCCTCAGTACTGACCGTCTGACAGTGCAGCACTCCCTCAGTACTGACCCTCTGACAGTGCGGCACTCCCTCAGTACTGACCCTCTGACAGTGCGGCACACCCTCAGTACGGACTCCCTGACAGTGCAGCACTCCCTCAGTACTGACCCTCTGACAGTGCGGCGCTCCCTCAGTACTGACCGTCTGACAGTGCAGCACTCCCTCAGTACTGACCCTCTGACAGTGCAGCACTCCCTCAGTACTGACCCTCTGACAGTGCAGCACTCCCTCAGTACTGACCCTCTGACAGTGCAGCACTCCCTCAGTACTGACCCTCTGACAGTGCGGCGCTCCCTCAGTACTGACCGTCTGACAGTGCAGCACTCCCTCAGTACTGACCCTCTAACAGTGCAACACTTCCTCAGTACTGACCCTCTGACAGTGCGGCACTCCCTCAGTACTGACCCTCTGACAGTGCAGCATTCGCTCAGTACTGACCCTCTGACGGTGCGGCACTCGCTCAGTACTGACCCTCTGACAGTGCAGCACTCCCTCAGTACTGACCCTCTGACAGTGCAGCATTCGCTCAGTACTGACCCTCTGACGGTGCGGCACTCCCTCAGTACTGACCCTCTGACAGTGCGGCACTCCCTCAGGTACTGACCCTCTGACAGTGTAGCACTCCCTCAGTACTGACCCTCTGACAGTGCAGCACTCCCTCAGTACTGACCCTCTGACAGTGCGGCGCTCCCTCAGTACTGACCCTTTGACAGTGCGGCGCTTCCTCAGTACTGACCCTCTGACAGTGCAGCACTCCCTCAGTACTGACCCTCTGACAGTGCAGCACTCCCTCAGTACTGACCTTCTGACAGTGCAGCACTCCCTCAGTACTGACTCTCTGACAGTGCAGCACTTCCTCAGTACTGACCCTCTGACAGTGCGGCACTCCCTCAGTACTGACCCTCTGACAGTGCGGCGCTCCCTCAGTACTGACCCTCTGACAGTGCGGCGCTCCCTCAGTACTGACCCTCTGACAGTGCGACACTCCCTCAGTACTGACCCTCTGACAGTGCAGCACTCCCTCAGTACTGACTCTCTGACAGTGCGGCGCTCCCTCAGTACTGACCGTCTGACAGTGCAGCACTCCCTCAGTACTGACCCTCTGACAGTGCAACACTTCCTCAGTACTGACCCTCTGACAGTGCGGCACTCCCTCAGTACTGACCTTTGACAGTGCAGCACTCCCTCAGTACTGACCCTCTGACAGTGCGGCGCTCCCTCAGTACTGACCGTCTGACAGTGCAGCACTCCCTCAGTACTGACCCTCTGACAGTGCGGCACTCCCTCAGTACTGACCACCTGACAGTGCAGCACTCCCTCAGTACTGACCCTCTGACAGTGCGGCGCTCCCTCAGTACTGACCGTCTGACAGTGCAGCACTCCCTCAGTACTGACCCTCTGACAGTGCAGCGCTCCCTCAGTACTGACCCTCTGACAGTGCAGCACTCCCTCAGTACTGACCCTCTGACAGTGCAACACTTCCTCAGTACTGACCCTCTGACAGTGCGGCACTCCCTCAGTACTGACCTTTGACAGTGCGGCGCTCCCTCAGTACTGACCCTTTGACAGTGCGGCGCTCCCTCAGTACTGACCCTCTGACAGTGCAGCACTCCCTCAGTACTGACCCTCTGACAGTGCAGCACTCCCTCAGTACTGGCCCTCTGACAGTGCGGCACTCCCTCAGTACTGACTCTCTGACAGTGCAGCACCCCCTCAGTACTGACCCTCTCACAGTGCGGCACTCCCTCAGTACTGACCCTCGGACAGTGCGGCACTCCTTCAGTACTGACCCTCTGACAGTGCGGCGCTCCCTCAGTACTGACCGTCTGACAGTGCAGCACTCCCTCAGTACTGACCCTCTAACAG
This sequence comes from Scyliorhinus torazame, assembly GCF_047496885.1. Lineage (NCBI taxonomy): Eukaryota > Metazoa > Chordata > Chondrichthyes > Carcharhiniformes > Scyliorhinidae > Scyliorhinus > Scyliorhinus torazame. The sequence continues at coordinate 6,029,270 of NC_092712.1, forward strand.
TGCAACACTTCCTCAGTACTGACCCTCTGACAGTGCGGCACTCCCTCAGTACTGACCTTTGACAGTGCGGCGCTCCCTCAGTACTGACCCTCTGACAGTGCGGCGCTCCCTCAGTACTGACCCTCTGACAGTGCGGCACTCCTCAGTACTGACCCTCTGACAGTGCGGCGCTCCCTCAGTACTGACCCTCTGACAGTGCGGCACTCCCTCAGTACTGACCCTCGGACAGTGCGGCACTCCTTCAGTACTGACCGCCTGACAGTGCGGCGCTCCCTCAGTACTGACCCTCTGACAGTGCAGCACTCCCTCAGTACTGACTCTCTGACAGTGCAGCACCCCCTCAGTACTGGCCCTCTCACAGTGCGGCACTCCCTCAGTACTGACCCTCGGACAGTGCGGCACTCCTTCAGTACTGACCGCCTGACAGTGCGGCACTCCCTCAGTACTGACCCTCTGACAGTGCGGCGCTCCCTCAGTACTGAGCCTCTGACAGTGCGCCGCTCCCTCAGTACTGACCGTCTGACAGTGCAGCACTCCCTCAGTACTGACCCTCTGACAGTGCGACACTCCCTCAGTACTGACCCTCTGACAGTGCAGCACTCCCTCAGTACTGACCCTCTGACAGTGCGGCGCTCCCTCAGTACTGACCCTTTGACAGTGCGGCGCTCCCTCAGTACTGACCCTCTGACAGTGCAGCACTCCCTCAGTACTGACCCTCTGACAGTGCAGCACTCCCTCAGTACTGGCCCTCTGACAGTGCGGCACTCCCTCAGTACTGACTCTCTGACAGTGCTGCACTTCCTCAGTACTGACCCTCTGACAGTGCTGCACTCCCTCAGTACTGACCCTCTGACAGTGCGGCCCTCCCTCAGTACTGACACTTTGACAGTGCGGCGCTCCCTCAGTACTGACCCTCTGACAGTGCAGCACTCCCTCAGTACTGACCCTCTGACAGTGCAGCACTCCCTCAGTACTGACCCTCTGACAGTGCAGCACTCCCTCAGTACTGACCCTCTGACAGTGCAGCACTCCCTCAGTACTGACCCTCTGACAGTGCAGCATTCGCTCAGTACTGACCCTCTGACGGTGCGGCACTCGCTCAGTACTGACCCTCTGACAGTGCAGCACTCCCTCAGTACTGACCCTCTGACAGTGCAGCATTCGCTCAGTACTGACCCTCTGACGGTGCGGCACTCCCTCAGTACTGACCCTCTGACAGTGCGGCACTCCCTCAGGTACTGACCCTCTGACAGTGTAGCACTCCCTCAGTACTGACCCTCTGACAGTGCAGCACTCCCTCAGTACTGACCCTCTGACAGTGCGGCGCTCCCTCAGTACTGACCCTTTGACAGTGCGGCGCTCCCTCAGTACTGACCCTCTGACAGTGCAGCACTCCCTCAGTACTGACCCTCTGACAGTGCAGCACTCCCTCAGTACTGACCTTCTGACAGTGCAGCACTCCCTCAGTACTGACTCTCTGACAGTGCAGCACTTCCTCAGTACTGACCCTCTGACAGTGCGGCACTCCCTCAGTACTGACCCTCTGACAGTGCGGCGCTCCCTCAGTACTGACCCTCTGACAGTGCGGCGCTCCCTCAGTACTGACCCTCTGACAGTGCGACACTCCCTCAGTACTGACCCTCTGACAGTGCAGCACTCCCTCAGTACTGACTCTCTGACAGTGCGGCGCTCCCTCAGTACTGACCCTCTGACAGTGCGGCGCTCCCTCAGTACTGACCGTCTGACAGTGCAGCACTCCCTCAGTACTGACCCTCTGACAGTGCGGCACTCCCTCAGAACTGACCATCTGACAGTGCAGCACTCCCTCAGTACTGACCCTCTGACAGTGCGGCGCTCCCTCAGTACTGACCGTCTGACAGTGCAGCACTCCCTCAGTACTGACCCTCTGACAGTGCAACACTTCCTCAGTGCTGACCCTCTGACAGTGCGGCGCTCCCTCAGTACTGACCTTTGACAGTGCGGCGCTCCCTCAGTACTGACCCTTTGACAGTGCGGCGCTCCCTCAGTACTGACCCTCTGACAGTGCAGCACTCCCTCAGTACTGACCCTCTGACAGTGCAGCACTCCCTCAGTACTGGCCCTCTGACAGTGCGGCACTCCCTCAGTACTGACTCTCTGACAGTGCAGCACCCCCTCAGTACTGACCCTCTCACAGTGCGGCACTCCCTCAGTACTGACCCTCGGACAGTGCGGCACTCCTTCAGTACTGACCGCCTGACAGTGCGGCACTCACTCAGTACTGACCCTCTGACAGTGCGGCGCTCCCTCAGTACTGAGCCTCTGACAGTGCGGCGCTCCCTCAGTACTGACCGTCTGACAGTGCAGCACTCCCTCAGTACTGACCCTCTGACAGTGCGGCGCTCCCTCAGTACTGAGCCTCTGACAGTGCGGCGCTCCCTCAGTACTGACCGTCTGACAGTGCAGCACTCCCTCAGTACTGACCCTCTGACAGTGCGACACTCCCTCAGTACTGACCCTCTGACAGTGCAGCACTCCCTCAGTACTGACCCTCTGACAGTGCGGCGCTCCCTCAGTACTGACCCTTTGACAGTGCGGCGCTCCCTCAGTACTGACCCTCTGACAGTGCAGCACTCCCTCAGTACTGACCCTCTGACAGTGCAGCACTCCCTCAGTACTGGCCCTCTGACAGTGCGGCACTCCCTCAGTACTGACACTCTGACAGTGCTGCACTTCCTCAGTACTGACCCTCTGACAGTGCTGCACTCCCTCAGTACTGACCCTCTGACAGCGCGGCGCTCCCTCAGTACTGACCCTCTGACAGTGCAGCACTCCCTCAGTACTGACCCTCTGACAGTGCAGCACTCCCTCAGTACTGACCCTCTGACAGTGCAGCACTCCCTCAGTACTGACCCTCTGACAGTGCAGCACTCCCTCAGTACTGACCCTCTGACAGTGCAGCACTCCCTCAGTACTGACCCTCTGACAGTGCAGCACTCCCTCAGTACTGACCTTCTGACAGTGCAGCACTCCCTCAGTACTGACCCTCTGACAGTGCAGCACTCCCTCAGTACTGACCCTCTGACAGTGCTGCACTCCCTCAGTACTGACCCTCTGACAGTGCGGCACACCCTCAGTACTGACCCTCTGACAGTGCGGCACTCCCTCAGTACTGACCCTCTGACAGTGCAGCACTCCCTCAGTACTGACCCTCTGACAGTGCGGCACTCCCTCAGTACTGACCCTCTAACAGCGGCACTCCCTCAGTACTGACCCTCTAACAGCGGCAATCCCTCAGTACTGACCCTGTGACAGTGCAGCACTCCGTCAGTACTGACCCTCTGACAGTGCGGCACTCCCTCAGTACTGACCCTCTGACAGTGCAGCACTCCCTCAGTACTGACCCTCTGACAGTGCGGCACTGCCTCAGTACTGACCCTCTAACAGCGGCACTCCCTCAGTACTGACCCTCTAACAGCGGCAATCCCTCAGTACTGACCCTGTGACAGTACAGCACTCCGTCAGTACTGACCCTCTGACAGTGCAGCACTCCCTCAGTACTGACCCTCTGACAGTGCTGCACTCCCTCAGTACTGACCCTTTGACAGTGCGGCGCTCCCTCAGTACTGACCCTCTGACAGTGCAGCACTCCCTCAGTACTGACCCTCTGACAGTGCAGCACTCCCTCAGTACTGGCCCTCTGACAGTGCGGCACTCCCTCAGTACTGACTCTCTGACAGTGCAGCACCCCCTCAGTACTGACCCTCTGACAGTGCGGCACTCCCTCAGTACTGACCCTCTGACAGTGCAGCACTCCCTCAGCACTGACCCTGACAGTGCAGCACCCCCTCAGTACTGACCCTCTGACAGTGCGGGACTCCCTCAGTACTGACCCTCTGACAGTGCGGCACTCCCTCAGTACTGACCCTCTGACAGTGCAGCACTCCCTCAGTACTGACCCTCTGACAGTGCGGCGCTCCCTCAGTACTGACCCTCTGACAGTGCAGCACTCCCTCAGTACTGACCCTCTGACAGTGCGGCACTCCCTCAGTACTGACCCTCTGACAGTGCAGCGCTCCCTCAGTACTGACCCTCTGACAGTGCGGCGCTCCCTCAGTACTGACCCTCTGACAGTGCGGCGCTCCCTCAGTACTGACCGTCTGACAGTGCAGCACTCCGTCAGTACTGACCCTCTAACAGTGCAGCACTCCCCCAGTACTGACCCGCTGATAGTGCGGCGCTCCCTCAGTACTAACCCTCTGACAGTGCAGCACTCCCTCAGTACTGACCCTCTGACAGTGCAGCACTCCCTTAGTACTGGCCCTCTGACAGTGCGGCACTCCCTCAGTACTGACTCTCTGACAGTGCAGCACTTCCTCAGTACTGACCCTCTGACAGTGCGGCACTCCCTCAGTACTGACCCTCTGACAGTGCGGCGCTCCCTCAGTACTGACCCTCTGACAGTGCGGCGCTCCCTCAGTACTGACCCTCTGACAGTGCGACACTCCCTCAGTACTGACCCTCTGACAGTGCAGCACTCCCTCAGTACTGACTCTCTGAAAGTGCGGCGCTCCCTCTGTACTGACCCTCTGACAGTGCGGCGCTCCCTCAGTACTGACCGTCTGACAGTGCAGCACTCCCTCAGTACTGACCCTCTGACAGTGCGGCACTCCCTCAGTACTGACCCTCTGACAGTGCTGCACTCCCTCAGTACTGACCCTTTGACAGTGCGGCGCTCCCTCAGTACTGACCCTCTGACAGTGCAGCACTCCCTAAGTACTGGCCCTCTGACAGTGCGGCACTCCCTCAGTACTGACTCTCTGACAGTGCAGCACCCCCTCAGTACTGACCCTCTGACAGTGCGGCACTCCCTCAGTACTGACCCTCTGACAGTGCAGCGCTCCCTCAGTACTGACCCTCTGACAGTGCGGCGCTCCCTCAGTACTGACCCTCTGACAGTGCGGCGCTCCCTCAGTACTGACCATCTGACAGTGCAGCACTCCGTCAGTACTGACCCTCTAACAGTGCGTCACTCCCTCAGTACTGACCCTCTGACAGTGCGGCACTCCCTCAGTACTGACCCTTTGACAGTGCGGCGCTCCCTCAGTACTGACGCTCTGACAGTGCACCACTCCCTCAGTACTGACCCTCTGACAGTGCAGCACTCCCTCAGTACTGGCCCTCTGACAGTGCGGCACTCCCTCAGTACTGACTTTCTGACAGTGCAGCACTTCCTCAGTACTGACCCTCTGACAGTGCGGCACTCCCTCAGTACTGACCCTCTGACAGTGCGGCGCTCCCTCAGTACTGACCCTCTGACAGTGCGGCGCTCCCTCAGTACTGACCCTCTGACAGTGCGACAGTCCCTCAGTACTGACCCTCTGACAGTGCAGCACTCCCTCAGTACTGACTCTCTGACAGTGCGGCGCTCCCTCAGTACTGACCCTCTGACAGTGCGGCGCTCCCTCAGTACTGACCGTCTGACAGTGCAGCACTCCCTCAGTACTGACCCTCTGACAGTGCGGCACTCCCTCAGTACTGACCCTCTGACAGTGCGGCACACCCTCAGTACGGACTCCCTGACAGTGCAGCACTCCCTCAGTACTGACCCTCTGACAGTGCAGTGCTCCCTCAGTACTGACCATCTGACAGTGCAGCACTCCCTCAGTACTGACCCTCTGACAGTGCGGCGCTCCCTCAGTACTGACCGTCTGACAGTGCAGCACTCCCTCAGTACTGACCCTCTAACAGTGCAACACTTCCTCAGTACTGACCCTCTGACAGTGCGGCACTCCCTCAGTACTGACCCTTTGACAGTGCGGCGCTCCCTCAGTACTGACCCTCTGACAGTGCAGCACTCCCTCAGTACTGACCCTCTGACAGTGCAGCACACCCTCAGTACTGGCCCTCTCACAGTGCGGCACTCCCTCAGTACTGACCCTCGGACAGTGCGGCACTCCTTCAGTACTGACCGCCTGACAGTGCGGCGCTCCCTCAGTACTGACCCTCTGACAGTGCAGCACTCCCTCAGTACTGACTCTCTGACAGTGCAGCACCCCCTCAGTACTGGCCCTCTCACAGTGCGGCACTCCCTCAGTACTGACCCTCGGACAGTGCGGCACTCCTTCAGTACTGACCGCCTGACAGTGCGGCACTCCCTCAGTACTGACCCTCTGACAGTGCGGCGCTCCCTCAGTACTGAGCCTCTGACAGTGCGCCGCTCCCTCAGTACTGACCGTCTGACAGTGCAGCACTCCCTCAGTACTGACCCTCTGACAGTGCGACACTCCCTCAGTACTGACCCTCTGACAGTGCAGCACTCCCTCAGTACTGACCCACTGACAGTGCGGCGCTCCCTCAGTACTGACCCTTTGACAGTGCGGCGCTCCCTCAGTACTGACCCTCTGACAGTGCAGCACTCCCTCAGTACTGACCCTCTGACAGTGCAGCACTCCCTCAGTACTGGCCCTCTGACAGTGCGGCACTCCCTCAGTACTGACTCTCTGACAGTGCTGCACTTCCTCAGTACTGACCCTCTGACAGTGCTGCACTCCCTCAGTACTGACCCTCTGACAGTGCGGCCCTCCCTCAGTACTGACACTTTGACAGTGCGGCGCTCCCTCAGTACTGACCCTCTGACAGTGCAGCACTCCCTCAGTACTGACCCTCTGACAGTGCAGCACTCCCTCAGTACTGACCCTCTGACAGTGCAGCACTCCCTCAGTACTGACCCTCTGACAGTGCAGCACTCCCTCAGTACTGACCCTCTGACAGTGCAGCATTCGCTCAGTACTGACCCTCTGACGGTGCGGCACTCGCTCAGTACTGACCCTCTGACAGTGCAGCACTCCCTCAGTACTGACCCTCTGACAGTGCAGCATTCGCTCAGTACTGACCCTCTGACGGTGCGGCACTCCCTCAGTACTGACCCTCTGACAGTGCGGCACTCCCTCAGGTACTGACCCTCTGACAGTGTAGCACTCCCTCAGTACTGACCCTCTGACAGTGCAGCACTCCCTCAGTACTGACCCTCTGACAGTGCGGCGCTCCCTCAGTACTGACCCTTTGACAGTGCGGCGCTCCCTCAGTACTGACCCTCTGACAGTGCAGCACTCCCTCAGTACTGACCCTCTGACAGTGCAGCACTCCCTCAGTACTGACCTTCTGACAGTGCAGCACTCCCTCAGTACTGACTCTCTGACAGTGCAGCACTTCCTCAGTACTGACCCTCTGACAGTGCGGCACTCCCTCAGTACTGACCCTCTGACAGTGCGGCGCTCCCTCAGTACTGACCCTCTGACAGTGCGGCGCTCCCTCAGTACTGACCCTCTGACAGTGCGACACTCCCTCAGTACTGACCCTCTGACAGTGCAGCACTCCCTCAGTACTGACTCTCTGACAGTGCGGCGCTCCCTCAGTACTGACCCTCTGACAGTGCGGCGCTCCCTCAGTACTGACCGTCTGACAGTGCAGCACTCCCTCAGTACTGACCCTCTGACAGTGCGGCACTCCCTCAGAACTGACCATCTGACAGTGCAGCACTCCCTCAGTACTGACCCTCTGACAGTGCGGCGCTCCCTCAGTACTGACCGTCTGACAGTGCAGCACTCCCTCAGTACTGACCCTCTGACAGTGCAACACTTCCTCAGTACTGACCCTCTGACAGTGCGGCACTCCCTCAGTACTGACCGTCTGACAGTGCAGCACTCCCTCAGTACTGACCCTCTGACAGTGCAACACTTCCTCAGTACTGACCCTCTGACAGTGCGGCGCTCCCTCAGTACTGACCCTTTGACAGTGCGGCGCTCCCTCAGTACTGACCCTCTGACAGTGCAGCACTCCCTCAGTACTGACCCTCTGACAGTGCAGCACTCCCTCAGTACTGGCCCTCTGACAGTGCGGCACTCCCTCAGTACTGACTCTCTGACAGTGCAGCACCCCCTCAGTACTGACCCTCTCACAGTGCGGCACTCCCTCAGTACTGACCCTCGGACAGTGCGGCACTCCTTCAGTACTGACCGCCTGACAGTGCGGCACTCACTCAGTACTGACCCTCTGACAGTGCGGCGCTCCCTCAGTACTGAGCCTCTGACAGTGCGGCGCTCCCTCAGTACTGACCGTCTGACAGTGCAGCACTCCCTCAGTACTGACTCTCTGACAGTGCTGCACTTCCTCAGTACTGACCCTCTGACAGTGCTGCACTCCCTCAGTACTGACCCTCTGACAGTGCGGCCCTCCCTCAGTACTGACACTTTGACAGTGCGGCGCTCCCTCAGTACTGACCCTCTGACAGTGCAGCACTCCCTCAGTACTGACCCTCTGACAGTGCAGCACTCCCTCAGTACTGACCCTCTGACAGTGCAGCACTCCCTCAGTACTGACCCTCTGACAGTGCAGCACTCCCTCAGTACTGACCCTCTGACAGTGCAGCACTCCCTCAGTACTGACCCTCTGACAGTGCAGCACTCCCTCAGTACTGACCTTCTGACAGTGCAGCACTCCCTCAGTACTGACCCTCTGACAGTGCAGCACTCCCTCAGTACTGACCCTCTGACAGTGCTGCACTCCCTCAGTACTGACCCTCTGACAGTGCGGCACACCCTCAGTACTGACCCTCTGACAGTGCGGCACTCCCTCAGTACTGACCCTCTGACAGTGCAGCACTCCCTCAGTACTGACCCTCTGACAGTGCGGCACTCCCTCAGTACTGACCCTCTAACAGCGGCACTCCCTCAGTACTGACCCTCTAACAGCGGCAATCCCTCAGTACTGACCCTGTGACAGTGCAGCACTCCGTCAGTACTGACCCTCTGACAGTGCGGCACTCCCTCAGTACTGACCCTCTGACAGTGCAGCACTCCCTCAGTACTGACCCTCTGACAGTGCGGCACTCCCTCAGTACTGACCCTCTAACAGCGACACTCCCTCAGTACTGACCCTCTAACAGCGGCAATCCCTCAGTACTGACCCTGTGACAGTGCAGCACTCCCTCAGTACTGACCCTCTGACAGTGCTGCACTCCCTCAGTACTGACCCTTTGACAGTGCGGCGCTCCCTCAGTACTGACCCTCTGACAGTGCAGCACTCCCTCAGTACTGACCCTCTGACAGTGCAGCACTCCCTCAGTACTGGCCCTCTGACAGTGCGGCACTCCCTCAGTACTGACTCTCTGACAGTGCAGCACCCCCTCAGTACTGACCCTCTGACAGTGCGGCACTCCCTCAGTACTGACCCTCTGACAGTGCGGGACTCCCTCAGTACTGACCCTCTGACAGTGCGGCACTCCCTCAGTACTGACCCTCTGACAGTGCAGCACTCCCTCAGTACTGACCCTCTGACAGTGCGGCGCTCCCTCAGTACTGACCCTCTGACAGTGCCGCACTCCCTCAGTACTGACCCTCTGACAGTGCGGCACTCCCTCAGTACTGACCCTCTGACAGTGCAGCGCTCCCTCAGTACTGACCCTCTGACAGTGCGGCGCTCCCTCAGTACTGAACCTCTGACAGTGCGGCGCTCCCTCAGTACTGACCGTCTGACAGTGCAGCACTCCGTCAGTACTGACCCTCTAACAGTGCAGCACTCCCCCAGTACTGACCCGCTGATAGTGCGGCGCTCCCTCAGTACTAACCCTCTGACAGTGCAGCACTCCCTCAGTACTGACCCTCTGACAGTGCAGCACTCCCTTAGTACTGGCCCTCTGACAGTGCGGCACTCCCTCAGTACTGACTCTCTGACAGTGCAGCACTTCCTCAGTACTGACCCTCTGACAGTGCGGCACTCCCTCAGTACTGACCCTCTGACAGTGCGGCGCTCCCTCAGTACTGACCCTCTGACAGTGCGGCGCTCCCTCAGTACTGACCCTCTGACAGTGCGACACTCCCTCAGTACTGACCCTCTGACAGTGCAGCACTCCCTCAGTACTGACTCTCTGACAGTGCGGCGCTCCCTCTGTACTGACCCTCTGACAGTGCGGCGCTCCCTCAGTACTGACCGTCTGACAGTGCAGCACTCCCTCAGTACTGACCCTCTGACAGTGCGGCACTCCCTCAGTACTGACCCTCTGACAGTGCTGCACTCCCTCAGTACTGACCCTTTGACAGTGCGGCGCTCCCTCAGTACTGACCCTCTGACAGTGCAGCACTCCCTAAGTACTGGCCCTCTGACAGTGCGGCACTCCCTCAGTACTGACTCTCTGCCAGTGCAGCACCCCCTCAGTACTGACCCTCTGACAGTGCGGCACTCCCTCAGTACTGACCCTCTGACAGTGCGGGACTCCCTCAGTACTGACCCTCTGACAGTGCGGCACTCCCTCAGTACTGACCCTCTGTCAGTGCAGCACTCCCTCAGTACTGACCCTCTGACAGTGCGGCGCTCCCTCAGTACTGACCCTCTGACAGTGCCGCACTCCCTCAGTACTGACCCTCTGACAGTGCGGCACTCCCTCAGTACTGACCCTCTGACAGTGCAGCGCTCCCTCAGTACTGACCCTCTGACATTGCGGCGCTCCCTCAGTACTGAACCTCTGACAGTGCGGCGCTCCCTCAGTACTGACCGTCTGACAGTGCAGCACTCCGTCAGTACTGACCCTCTAACAGTGCAGCACTCCCTCAGCACTGACCCTCTGACAGCGCAGCACTCCCTCAGTACTGACCCTCTGACAGTGCAGCACTCCCTTAGTACTGGCCCTCTGACAGTGCGGCACTCCCTCAGTACTGTCTCTCTGACAGTGCAGCACTTCCTCAGTACTGACCCTCTCACCGTGCGGCGCTCCCTCAGTACTGACCCTCTGACAGTGCGGCGCTCCCTCAGTACTGACCCTCTGACAGTGCGACACTCCCTCAGTACTGACCCTCTGACAGTGCAGCACTCCCTCAGTACTGACTCTCTGACAGTGCGGCGCTCCCTCTTTACTGACCCTCTGACAGTGCGGCGCTCCCTCAGTACTGACCGTCTGACAGTGCAGCACTCCCTCAGTACTGACCCTCTGACAGTGCGGCACTCCCTCAGTACTGACCCTCTGACAGTGCGGCACACCCTCAGTACTGACTCTCTGACAGTGCAGCACTCCCTCAGTACTGACCCTCTGACAGTGCAGCGCTCCCTCAGTACTGACCCTCTGACAGTGCAGCACTCCCTCAGTACTGACCCTCTGACAGTGCGGCACTCCCTCAGTACTGACCCTCTGACAGTGCGGCACACCCTCAGTAATGACTCTCTGACAGTGCAGCACTCCCTCAGTACTGACCCTCTGACAGTGCAGCGCTCCCTCAGTACTGACCCTCTGACAGTGCAGCACTCCCTCAGTACTGACCCTCTGACAGTGCAGCACTCCCTCAGTACTGACCCTCTGACAGTGCGGCGCTCCCTCAGTACTGACCCTCTGACAGTGCGGCGCTCCCTCAGTACTGACCCTCTGACAGTGCGACACTCCCTCAGTACTGACCCTCTGACAGTGCAGCACTCCCTCAGTACTGACTCTCTGACAGTGCGGCGCTCCCTCAGTACTGACCCTCTGACAGTGCGGCGCTCCCTCAGTACTGACCGTCTGACAGTGCAGCACTCCCTCAGTACTGACCCTCTGACAGTGCGACACTCCCTCAGTACTGACCATCTGACAGTGCAGCACTCCCTCAGTACTGACCCTCTGACAGTGCGGCGCTCCCTCAGTACTGACCGTCTGACAGTGCAGCACTCCCTCAGTACTGACCCTCTGACAGTGCAACACTTCCTCAGTACTGACCCTCTGACAGTGCGGCACTCCCTCAGTACTGACCTTTGTCAGTGCGGCGCTCCCTCAGTACTGACCCTTTGACAGTGCGGCGCTCCCTCAGTACTGACCCTCTGACAGTGCAGCACTCCCTCAGTACTGACCCTCTGACAGTGCAGCACTCCCTCAGTACTGGCCCTCTGACAGTGCGGCACTCCCTCAGTACTGACTCTCTGACAGTGCAGCACCCCCTCAGTACTGACCCTCTCACAGTGCGGCACTCCCTCAGTACTGACCCTCGGACAGTGCGGCACTCCTTCAGTACTGACCGCCTGACAGTGCGGCACTCACTCAGTACTGACCCTCTGACAGTGCGGCGCTCCCTCAGTACTGAGCCTCTGACAGTGCGGCGCTCCCTCAGTACTGACCGTCTGACAGTGCAGCACTCCCTCAGTACTGACCCTCTGACAGTGCGACACTCCCTCAGTACTGACCCTCTGACAGTGCAGCACTCCCTCAGTACTGACCCTCTGACAGTGCGGCGCTCCCTCAGTACTGACCCTTTGACAGTGCGGCGCTCCCTCAGTACTGACCCTCTGACAGTGCAGCACTCCCTCAGTACTGACCCTCTGACAGTGCAGCACTCCCTCAGTACTGGCCCTCTGACAGTGCGGCACTCCCTCAGTACTGACTCTCTGACAGTGCTGCACTTCCTCAGTACTGACCCTCTGACAGTGCTGCACTCCCTCAGCACTGACCCTCTGACAGTGCGGCCCTCCCTCAGTACTGACACTTTGACAGTGCGGCGCTCCCTCAGTACTGACCCTCTGACAGTGCAGCACTCGCTCAGTACTGACCCTCTGACAGTGCAGCACTCCCTCAGTACTGACCCTCTGACAGTGCAGCACTCCCTCAGTACTGACCCTCTGACAGTGCAGCACTACCTCAGTACTGACCCTCTGACAGTGCAGCACTCCCTCAGTACTGACCCTCTGACAGTGCAGCACTCCCTCAGTACTGACCTTCTGACAGTGCAGCACTCCCTCAGTACTGACCCTCTGACAGTGCAGCACTCCCTCAGTACTGACCCTCTGACAGTGCAGCACTCCCTCAGTACTGACCCTCTGACAGTGCGGCGCTCCCTCAGTACTGACCCTTTGACAGTGCGGCGCTCCCTCAGTACTGACCCTCTGACAGTGCAGCACTCCCTCAGTACTGACCCTCTGACAGTGCAGCACTCCCTCAGTACTGACCTTCTGACAGTGCAGCACTCCCTCAGTACTGACTCTCTGACAGTGCAGCACTTCCTCAGTACTGACCCTCTGACAGTGCGGCACTCCCTCAGTACTGACCCTCTGACAGTGCGGCGCTCCCTCAGTACTGACCCTCTGACAGTGCGGCGCTCCCTCAGTACTGACCCTCTGACAGTGCGACACTCCCTCAGTACTGACCCTCTGACAGTGCAGCACTCCCTCAGTACTGACTCTCTGACAGTGCGGCGCTCCCTCAGTACTGACCCTCTGACAGTGCGGCGCTCCCTCAGTACTGACCGTCTGACAGTGCAGCACTCCCTCAGTACTGACCCTCTGACAGTGCGGCACTCCCTCAGAACTGACCATCTGACAGTGCAGCACTCCCTCAGTACTGACCCTTTGACAGTGCGGCACTCCCTCATTACTGACCCTCTGACAGTGCGGCACTCCCTCAGTACTGACCTTTGACAGTGCAGCACTCCCTCAGTACTGGCCCTCTGACAGTGCGGCACTCCCTCAGTACTGACCCTTTGACAGTGCGGCGCTCCCTCAGTACTGACCCTTTGACAGTGCGGCGCTCCCTCAGTACTGACCCTCTGACAGTGCAGCACTCCCTCAGTACTGACCCTCTGACAGTGCAGCACTCCCTCAGTACTGGCCCTCTGACAGTGCGGCACTCCCTCAGTACTGACTCTCTGACAGTGCAGCACCCCCTCAGTACTGACCCTCTCACAGTGCGGCACTCCCTCAGTACTGACCCTCGGACAGTGCGGCACTCCTTCAGTACTGACCGCCTGACAGTGCGGCACTCACTCAGTACTGACCCTCTGACAGTGCGGCGCTCCCTCAGTACTGAGCCTCTGACAGTGCGGCGCTCCCTCAGTACTGACCGTCTGACAGTGCAGCACTCCCTCAGTACTGACCCTCTGACAGTGCGACACTCCCTCAGTACTGACCCTCTGACAGTGCAGCACTCCCTCAGTACTGACCCTCTGACAGTGCGGCGCTCCCTCAGTACTGACCCTTTGACAGTGCGGCGCTCCCTCAGTACTGACCCTCTGACAGTGCAGCACTCCCTCAGTACTGACCCTCTGACAGTGCAGCACTCCCTCAGTACTGGCCCTCTGACAGTGCGGCACTCCCTCAGTACTGACTCTCTGACAGTGCTGCACTTCCTCAGTACTGACCCTCTGACAGTGCTGCACTCCCTCAGTACTGACCCTCTGACAGTGCGGCCCTCCCTCAGTACTGACACTTTGACAGTGCGGCGCTCCCTCAGTACTGACCCTCTGACAGTGCAGCACTCCCTCAGTACTGACCCTCTGACAGTGCAGCACTCCCTCAGTACTGACCCTCTGACAGTGCAGCACTCCCTCAGTACTGACCCTCTGACAGTGCAGCACTCCCTCAGTACTGACCCTCTGACAGTGCAGCACTCCCTCAGTACTGACCCTCTGACAGTGCAGCACTCCCTCAGTACTGACCTTCTGACAGTGCAGCACTCCCTCAGTACTGACCCTCTGACAGTGCAGCACTCCCTCAGTACTGACCCTCTGACAGTGCTGCACTCCCTCAGTACTGACCCTCTGACAGTGCGGCACACCCTCAGTACTGACCCTCTGACAGTGCAGCACTCCCTCAGTACTGACCCTCTGACAGTGCGGCACTCCCTCAGTACTGACCCTCTAACAGCGGCACTCCCTCAGTACTGACCCTCTAACAGCGGCAATCCCTCAGTACTGACCCTGTGACAGTGCAGCACTCCGTCAGTACTGACCCTCTGACAGTGCGGCACTCCCTCAGTACTGACCCTCTGACAGTGCAGCACTCCCTCAGTACTGACCCTCTGACAGTGCGGCACTCCCTCAGTACTGACCCTCTAACAGCGACACTCCCTCAGTACTGACCCTCTAACAGCGGCAATCCCTCAGTACTGACCCTGTGACAGTGCAGCACTCCCTCAGTACTGACCCTCTGACAGTGCTGCACTCCCTCAGTACTGACCCTTTGACAGTGCGGCGCTCCCTCAGTACTGACCCTCTGACAGTGCAGCACTCCCTCAGTACTGACCCTCTGACAGTGCAGCACTCCCTCAGTACTGGCCCTCTGACAGTGCGGCACTCCCTCAGTACTGACTCTCTGACAGTGCAGCACCCCCTCAGTACTGACCCTCTGACAGTGCGGCACTCCCTCAGTACTGACCCTCTGACAGTGCGGGACTCCCTCAGTACTGACCCTCTGACAGTGCGGCACTCCCTCAGTACTGACCCTCTGACAGTGCAGCACTCCCTCAGTACTGACCCTCTGACAGTGCGGCGCTCCCTCAGTACTGACCCTCTGACAGTGCCGCACTCCCTCAGTACTGACCCTCTGACAGTGCGGCACTCCCTCAGTACTGACCCTCTGACAGTGCAGCGCTCCCTCAGTACTGACCCTCTGACAGTGCGGCGCTCCCTCAGTACTGAACCTCTGACAGTGCGGCGCTCCCTCAGTACTGACCGTCTGACAGTGCAGCACTCCGTCAGTACTGACCCTCTAACAGTGCAGCACTCCCCCAGTACTGACCCGCTGATAGTGCGGCGCTCCCTCAGTACTAACCCTCTGACAGTGCAGCACTCCCTCAGTACTGACCCTCTGACAGTGCAGCACTCCCTTAGTACTGGCCCTCTGACAGTGCGGCACTCCCTCAGTACTGACTCTCTGACAGTGCAGCACTTCCTCAGTACTGACCCTCTGACAGTGCGGCACTCCCTCAGTACTGACCCTCTGACAGTGCGGCGCTCCCTCAGTACTGACCCTCTGACAGTGCGGCGCTCCCTCAGTACTGACCCTCTGACAGTGCGACACTCCCTCAGTACTGACCCTCTGACAGTGCAGCACTCCCTCAGTACTGACTCTCTGACAGTGCGGCGCTCCCTCTGTACTGACCCTCTGACAGTGCGGCGCTCCCTCAGTACTGACCGTCTGACAGTGCAGCACTCCCTCAGTACTGACCCTCTGACAGTGCGGCACTCCCTCAGTACTGACCCTCTGACAGTGCTGCACTCCCTCAGTACTGACCCTTTGACAGTGCGGCGCTCCCTCAGTACTGACCCTCTGACAGTGCAGCACTCCCTAAGTACTGGCCCTCTGACAGTGCGGCACTCCCTCAGTACTGACTCTCTGCCAGTGCAGCACCCCCTCAGTACTGACCCTCTGACAGTGCGGCACTCCCTCAGTACTGACCCTCTGACAGTGCGGGACTCCCTCAGTACTGACCCTCTGACAGTGCGGCACTCCCTCAGTACTGACCCTCTGTCAGTGCAGCACTCCCTCAGTACTGACCCTCTGACAGTGCGGCGCTCCCTCAGTACTGACCCTCTGACAGTGCCGCACTCCCTCAGTACTGACCCTCTGACAGTGCGGGACTCCCTCAGTACTGACCCTCTGACAGTGCAGCGCTCCCTCAGTACTGACCCTCTGACATTGCGGCGCTCCCTCAGTACTGAACCTCTGACAGTGCGGCGCTCCCTCAGTACTGACCGTCTGACAGTGCAGCACTCCGTCAGTACTGACCCTCTAACAGTGCAGCACTCCCTCAGTACTGACCCTCTGACAGCGCAGCACTCCCTCAGTACTGACCCTCTGACAGTGCAGCACTCCCTTAGTACTGGCCCTCTGACAGTGCGGCACTCCCTCAGTACTGTCTCTCTGACAGTGCAGCACTTCCTCAGTACTGACCCTCTCACCGTGCGGCGCTCCCTCAGTACTGACCCTCTGACAGTGCGGCGCTCCCTCAGTACTGACCCTCTGACAGTGCGACACTCCCTCAGTACTGACCCTCTGACAGTGCAGCACTCCCTCAGTACTGACTCTCTGACAGTGCGGCGCTCCCTCTTTACTGACCCTCTGACAGTGCGGCGCTCCCTCAGTACTGACCGTCTGACAGTGCAGCACTCCCTCAGTACTGACCCTCTGACAGTGCGGCACTCCCTCAGTACTGACCCTCTGACAGTGCGGCACACCCTCAGTACTGACTCTCTGACAGTGCAGCACTCCCTCAGTACTGACCCTCTGACAGTGCAGCGCTCCCTCAGTACTGACCCTCTGACAGTGCAGCACTCCCTCAGTACTGACCCTCTGACAGTGCGGCACTCCCTCAGTACTGACCCTCTGACAGTGCGGCACACCCTCAGTAATGACTCTCTGACAGTGCAGCACTCCCTCAGTACTGACCCTCTGACAGTGCAGCGCTCCCTCAGTACTGACCCTCTGACAGTGCAGCACTCCCTCAGTACTGACTCTCTGACAGTGCAGCACTTCCTCAGTACTGACCCTCTGACAGTGCGGCACTCCCTCAGTACTGACCCTCTGACAGTGCGGCGCTCCCTCAGTACTGACCCTCTGACAGTGCGGCGCTCCCTCAGTACTGACCCTCTGACAGTGCGACACTCCCTCAGTACTGACCCTCTGACAGTGCAGCACTCCCTCAGTACTGACTCTCTGACAGTGCGGCGCTCCCTCAGTACTGACCCTCTGACAGTGCGGCGCTCCCTCAGTACTGACCGTCTGACAGTGCAGCACTCCCTCAGTACTGACTCTCTGACAGTGCGGCGCTCCCTCAGTACTGACCCTCTCACAGTGCGGCACTCCCTCAGTACTGACCCTCGGACAGTGCGGCACTCCTTCAGTACTGACCGCCCGACAGTGCGGCACTCACTCAGTACTGACCCTCTGACAGTGCGGCGCTCCCTCAGTACTGAGCCTCTGACAGTGCGGCGCTCCCTCAGTACTGACCGTCTGACAGTGCAGCACTCCCTCAGTACTGACCCTCTGACAGTGCGACACTCCCTCAGTACTGACCCTCTGACAGTGCAGCACTCCCTCAGTACTGACCCTCTGACAGTGCGGCGCTCCCTCAGTACTGACCCTTTGACAGTGCGGCGCTCCCTCAGTACTGACCCTCTGACAGTGCAGCACTCCCTCAGTACTGACCCTCTGACAGTGCAGCACTCCCTCAGTACTGGCCCTCTGACAGTGCGGCACTCCCTCAGTACTGACTCTCTGACAGTGCTGCACTTCCTCAGTACTGACCCTCTGACAGTGCTGCACTCCCTCAGTACTGACCCTCTGACAGTGCGGCCCTCCCTCAGTACTGACACTTTGACAGTGCGGCGCTCCCTCAGTACTGACCCTCTGACAGTGCAGCACTCGCTCAGTACTGACCCTCTGACAGTGCAGCACTCCCTCAGTACTGACCCTCTGACAGTGCAGCACTCCCTCAGTACTGACCCTCTGACAGTGCAGCACTACCTCAGTACTGACCCTCTGACAGTGCAGCACTCCCTCAGTACTGACCCTCTGACAGTGCAGCACTCCCTCAGTACTGACCTTCTGACAGTGCAGCACTCCCTCAGTACTGACCCTCTGACAGTGCAGCACTCCCTCAGTACTGACCCTCTGACAGTGCTGCACTCCCTCAGTACTGACCCTCTGACAGTGCGGCACACCCTCAGTACTGACCCTCTGACAGTGCGGCACTCCCTCAGTACTGACCCTCTGACAGTGCAGCACTCCCTCAGTACTGACCCTCTGACAGTGCGGCACTCCCTCAGTACTGACCCTCTAACAGCGGCACTCCCTCAGTACTGACCCTCTAACAGCGGCAATCCCTCAGTACTGACCCTGTGACAGTGCAGCACTCCGTCAGTACTGACCCTCTGACAGTGCGGCACTCCCTCAGTACTGACCCTCTGACAGTGCAGCACTCCCTCAGTACTGACCCTCTGACAGTGCGGCACTCCCTCAGTACTGACCCTCTAACAGCGGCACTCCCTCAGTACTGACCCTCTAACAGCGGCAATCCCTCAGTACTGACCCTGTGACAGTGCAGCACTCCCTCAGTACTGACCCTCTGACAGTGCTGCACTCCCTCAGTACTGACCCTTTGACAGTGCGGCGCTTCCTCAGTACTGACCCTCTGACAGTGCAGCACTCCCTCAGTACTGACCCTCTGACAGTGCAGCACTCCCTCAGTACTGGCCCTCTGACAGTGCGGCACTCCCTCAGTACTGACTCTCTGACAGTGCAGCACCCCCTCAGTACTGACCCTCTGACAGTGCGGCACTCCCTCAGTACTGACCCTCTGACAGTGCGGGACTCCCTCAGTACTGACCCTCTGACAGTGCGGCACTCCCTCAGTACTGACCCTCTGACAGTGCGGCACTCCCTCAGTACTGACCCTCTGACAGTGCGGCACACCCTCAGTAATGACTCTCTGACAGTGCAGCACTCCCTCAGTACTGACCCTCTGACAGTGCATCGCTCCCTCAGTACTGACCCTCTGACAGTGCAGCACTCCCTCAGTACTGACCCTCTGACAGTGCGGCACTCCCTCAGTACTGACCGTCTGACAGTGCAGCACTCCCTCAGTACTGACCCTCTCTCAGTGCGGCACTCCCTCAGTACTGACCGTCTGACAGTGCAGCGCTCCCTCAGTACTGACCCTCTGACAGTGCGCCACACCCTCAGTACTGACCCTCTGACAGTGCAGCACTCCCTCAGTACTGACCCTCTGACAGTGCGTCGCTCCCTCAGTACTGACCCTTTGACAGTGCGGCGCTCCCTCAGTACTGACCCTCTGACAGTGCGGCGCTCCCTCAGTACTGACCGTCTGACAGTGCAGCACTCCCTCAGTACTGACCCTCTGACAGTGCGACACTCCCTCAGTACTGACCCTCTGACAGTGCAGCACTCCCTCAGTACTGAAGTACTGACTCTCTGACAGTGCAGCACTTCCTCAGTACTGACCCTCTGACAGTGCGGCACTCCCTCAGTACTGACCCTCTGACAGTGCGGCGCTCCCTCAGTACTGGCCCTCTGACAGTGCGGCACTCCCTCAGTACTGACTCTCTGACAGTGCAGCACTTCCTCAGTACTGACCCTCTGACAGTGCGGCACTCCCTCAGTACTGACCCTCTGACAGTGCGGCGCTCCCTCAGTACTGGCCCTCTGACAGTGCGGCGCTCCCTCAGTACTGACCCTCTGACAGTGCGGCGCTCCCTCAGTACTGACCCTCTGACAGTGCGACACTCCCTCAGTACTGACCCTCTGACAGTGCAGCACTCCCTCAGTACTGACCCTCTGACAGTGTGGCGCTCCCTCAGTACTGACACTTTGACAGTGCGGCGCTCCCTCAGTACTGACCCTCTGACAGTGCAGCACTCCCTCAGTACTGACCGTCTGACAGTGCAGCACTCCCTCAGTACTGACCGTCTGACAGTGCAGCACTCCCTCAGTACTGACCCTCTGACAGTGCGGCACTCCCTCAGTACTGACCCTCTGACAGTGCGGCACACCCTCAGTACTGACTCTCTGACAGTGCAGCACTCCCTCAGTACTGGCCCTCTGACAGTGCGGCACTCCCTCAGTACTGACTCTCTGACAGTGCAGCACTTCCTCAGTACTGACCCTCTGACAGTGCGGCACTCCCTCAGTACTGACCCTCTGACAGTGCGGCGCTCCCTCAGTACTGACCCTCTGACAGTGCGGCGCTCCCTCAGTACTGACCCTCTGACAGTGCGGCGCTCCCTCAGTACTGACCCTCTGACAGTGCGACACTCCCTCAGTACTGACCCTCTGACAGTGCAGCACTCCCTCAGTACTGACCCTCTGACAGTGCGGCGCTCCCTCAGTACTGACCCTCTGACAGTGCGACACTCCCTCAGTACTGACCCTCTGACAGTGCAGCACTCCCTCAGTACTGACCCTCTGACAGTGCGACACTCCCTCAGTACTGACCCTCTGACAGTGCAGCACTCCCTCAGTACTGACCCTCTGACAGTGTGGCACTCCCTCAGTACTGACACTTTGACAGTGCGGCGCTCTCTCAGTACTGACCCTCTGACAGTGCAGCACTCCCTCAGTACTGACCCTCTGACAGTGCAGCACTCCCTCAGTACTGACCGTCTGACAGTGCAGCACTCCCTCAGTACTGACCCTCTGACAGTGCGGCACTCCCTCAGTACTGACCCTCTGACAGTGCGGCACACCCTCAGTACTGACTCTCTGACAGTGCAGCACTCCCTCAGTACTGACCCTCTGACAGTGCAGCGCTCCCTCAGTACTGACCCTCTGACAGTGCAGCACTCCCTCAGTACTGACCCTCTGACAGTGCGGCACTCCCTCAGTACTGACCCTCTGACAGTGCGGCACACCCTCAGTACTGACTCTCTGACAGTGCAGCACTCCCTCAGTACTGACCCTCTGACAGTGCAGCGCTCCCTCAGTACTGACCCTCTGACAGTGCAGCACTCCCTCAGTACTGACCCTCTGACAGTGCGGCACACCCTCAGTAATGACTCTCTGACAGTGCAGCACTCCCTCAGTACTGACCCTCTGACAGTGCAGCGCTCCCTCAGTACTGACCCTCTGACAGTGCAGCACTCCCTCAGTACTGACCCTCTGACAGTGCGGCACTCCCTCAGTACTGACCGTCTGACAGTGCAGCACTCCCTCAGTACTGACCCTCTCACAGTGCGGCACTCCCTCAGTACTGACCGTCTGACAGTGCAGCGCTCCCTCAGTACTGACCCTCTGACAGTGCGCCACACCCTCAGTACTGACCCTCTGACAGTGCAGCACTCCCTCAGTACTGACCCTCTGACAGTGCGTCGCTCCCTCAGTACTGACCCTTTGACAGTGCGGCGCTCCCTCAGTACTGACCCTCTGACAGTGCGGCGCTCCCTCAGTACTGACCGTCTGACAGTGCAGCACTCCCTCAGTACTGACCCTCTGACAGTGCGGCACTCCCTCAGTACTGACCCTCTGACAGTGCAGCACTCCCTCAGTACTGACTCTCTGACAGTGCAGCACTTCCTCAGTACTGACCCTCTGACAGTGCGGCACTCCCTCAGTACTGACCCTCTGACAGTGCGGCGCTCCCTCAGCACTGGCCCTCTGACAGTGCGGCACTCCCTCAGTACTGACTCTCTGACAGTGCAGCACTTCCTCAGTACTGACCCTCTGACAGTGCGGCACTGCCTCAGTACTGACCCTCTGACAGTGCGGCGCTCCCTCAGTACTGACCCTCTGACAGTGCGGCGCTCCCTCAGTACTGACCCTCTGACAGTGCGGCGCTCCCTCAGTACTGACCCTCTGACAGTGCGACACTCCCTCAGTACTGACCCTCTGACAGTGCAGCACTCCCTCAGTACTGACCCTCTGACAGTGTGGCGCTCCCTCAGTACTGACACTTTGACAGTGCGGCGCTCCCTCAGTACTGACCCTCTGA
The DNA here is from genome assembly GCF_047496885.1 of Scyliorhinus torazame. NCBI lineage: Eukaryota > Metazoa > Chordata > Chondrichthyes > Carcharhiniformes > Scyliorhinidae > Scyliorhinus > Scyliorhinus torazame. The sequence continues at coordinate 6,051,480 of NC_092712.1, forward strand.
CAGTGCAGCACTCCCTCAGTACTGACCCTCTGACAGTGCAGCACTCCCTCAGTACTGACCGTCTGACAGTGCAGCACTCCCTCAGTACTGACCCTCTGACAGTGCGGCACTCCCTCAGTACTGACCCTCTGACAGTGCGGCACACCCTCAGTACTGACTCTCTGACAGTGCAGCACTCCCTCAGTACTGGCCCTCTGACAGTGCGGCACTCCCTCAGTACTGACCCTCTGACAGTGCAGCACTTCCTCAGTACTGACCCTCTGACAGTGCGGCACTCCCTCAGTACTGACCCTCTGACAGTGCGGCGCTCCCTCAGTACTGACCCTCTGACAGTGCGGCGCTCCCTCAGTACTGACCCTCTGACAGTGCGGCGCTCCCTCAGTGCTGACCCTCTGACAGTGCGACACTCCCTCAGTACTGACCCTCTGACAGTGCAGCACTCCCTCAGTACTGACCCTCTGACAGTGTGGCGCTCCCTCAGTACTGACACTTTGACAGTGCGGCGCTCTCTAAGTACTGACCCTCTGACAGTGCAGCACTCCCTCAGTACTGACCCTCTGACAGTGCAGCACTCCCTCAGTACTGACCGTCTGACAGTGCAGCACTCCCTCAGTACTGACCCTCTGACAGTGCGGCACTCCCTCAGTACTGACCCTCTGACAGTGCGGCACACCCTCAGTACTGACTCTCTGACAGTGCAGCACTCCCTCAGTACTGACCCTCTGACAGTGCAGCGCTCCCTCAGTACTGACCCTCTGACAGTGCAGCACTCCCTCAGTACTGACCCTCTGACAGTGCGGCACTCCCTCAGTACTGACCCTCTGACAGTGCGGCACACCCTCAGTACTGACTCTCTGACAGTGCAGCACTCCCTCAGTACTGACCCTCTGACAGTGCAGCGCTCCCTCAGTACTGACCCTCTGACAGTGCGACACTCCCTCAGTACTGACCGTCTGACAGTGCAGCACTCCCTCAGTACTGACCCTCTGACAGTGCAGCACTCCCTCAGTACTGGCCCTCTGACAGTGCGGCACTCCCTCAGTACTGACTGTCTGACAGTGCAGCACTCCCTCAGTACTGACCCTCTGACAGTGCGGCACTCCCTCAGTACTGACCCTCTGACAGTGCGGCGCTCCCTCAGTACTGACCCTCTGACAGTGCGGCGCTCCCTCAGTACTGACCCTCTGACAGTGCGACACTCCCTCAGTACTGACCCTCTGACAGTGCAGCACTCCCTCAGTACTGACTCTCTGACAGTGCGGCGCTCCCTCTGTACTGACCCTCTGACAGTGCGGCGCTCCCTCAGTACTGACCGTCTGACAGTGCAGCACTCCCTCAGTACTGACCCTCTGACAGTGCGGCACTCCCTCAGTACTGACCCTCTGACAGTGCGGCACACCCTCAGTACTGACTCTCTGACAGTGCAGCACTCCCTCAGTACTGACCCTCTGACAGTGCAGCGCTCCCTCAGTCCTGACCCTCTGACAGTGCAGCACTCCCTCAGTACTGACCCTCTGACAGTGCGGCACTCCCTCAGTACTGACCCTCTGACAGTGCGGCACACCCTCAGTACTGACTCTCTGACAGTGCAGCACTCCCTCAGTACTGACCCTCTGACAGTGCAGCGCTCCCTCAGTACTGACCCTCTGACAGTGCAGCACTCCCTCAGTACTGACCCTCTGACAGTGCGGCACTCCCTCAGTACTGACCGTCTGACAGTGCAGCACTCCCTCAGTACTGACCCTCTCACAGTGCGGCACTCCCTCAGTACTGACCGTCTGACAGTGCAGCGCTCCCTCAGTACTGACCCTCTGACAGTGCGCCACACCCTCAGTACTGACCCTCTGACAGTGCAGCACTCCCTCAGTACTGACCCTCTGACAGTGCGTCGCTCCCTCAGTACTGACCCTTTGACAGTGCGGCGCTCCCTCAGTACTGACTCTCTCACAGTGCAGCACTCCCTCAGTACTGACCCTCTGACAGTGCAGCACTCCCTCAGTACTGGCCCTCTGACAGTGCGGCTCTCCCTCAGTACTGACTCTCTGACAGTGCAGCACCCCCTCAGTACTGACCCTCTGACAGTGCAGCGCTCCCTCAGTACTGACCCTCTGACAGTGCGGCGCTCCCTCAGTACTGACCCTCTGACAGTGCGGCGCTCCCTCAGTACTGACCGTCTGACAGTGCAGCACTCCCTCAGTACTGACCCTCTGACAGTGCGACACTCCCTCAGTACTGACCCTCTGACAGTGCAGCACTCCCTCAGTACTGACCCTCTGACAGTGCGGCGCTCCCTCAGTACTGACCCTTTGACAGTGCGGCGCTCCCTCAGTACTGACCCTCTGACAGTGCAGCACTCCCTCAGTACTGACCCTCTGACAGTGCAGCACTCCCTCAGTACTGGCCCTCTGACAGTGCGGCACTCCCTCAGTACTGACTCTCTGACAGTGCAGCACTTCCTCAGTACTGACCCTCTGACAGTGCGGCACTCCCTCAGTACTGACCCTCTGACAGTGCGGCGCTCCCTCAGTACTGACCCTCTGACAGTGCGGCGCTCCCTCAGTACTGACCCTCTGACAGTGCGGCGCTCCCTCAGTACTGACCCTCTGACAGTGCGACACTCCCTCAGTACTGACCCTCTGACAGTGCAGCACTCCCTCAGTACTGACCCTCTGACAGTGCGGCGCTCCCTCAGTACTGACACCTTGACAGTGCGTCGCTCCCTCAGTACTGACCCTCTGACAGTGCAGCACTCCCTCAGTTCTGACCCTCTGACAGTGCAGCACTCCCTCAGTACTGACCGTCTGACAGTGCAGCACTCCCTCAGTACTGACCCTCTGACAGTGCGGCACTCCCTCAGTACTGACCCTCTGACAGTGCGGCACACCCTCAGTACTGACTCTCTGACAGTGCAGCACTCCCTCAGTACTGACCCTCTGACAGTGCAGCGCTCCCTCAGTACTGACCCTCTGACAGTGCAGCACTCCCTCAGTACTGACCCTCTGACATTGCAGCGCTCCCTCAGTACTGACCCTCTGACAGTGCAGCACTCCCTCAGTACTGACCCTCTGACAGTGCGGCACTCCCTCAGTACTGACCGTCTGACAGTGCAGCACTCCCTCAGTACTGACCCTCTCACAGTGCGGCACTCCCTCAGTACTGACCATCTGACAGTGCAGCGCTCCCTCAGTACTGACCCTCTGACAGTGCGACACACCCTCAGTACTGACCCTCTGACAGTGCAGCACTCCCTCAGTACTGACCCTCTGACAGTGCGTCGCTCCCTCAGTACTGACCCTTTGACAGTGCGGCGCTCCCTCAGTACTGACTCTCAGACAGTGCAGCACTCCCTCAGTACTGACCCTCTGACAGTGCAGCACTCCCTCAGTACTGGCCCTCTGACAGTGCGGCACTCCCTCAGTACTGACCCTCTGACAGTGCAGCGCTCCCTCAGTACTGACCCTCTGACAGTGCGGCGCTCCCTCAGTACTGACCCTCTGACAGTGCGGCGCTCCCTCAGTACTGACCGTCTGACAGTGCAGCACTCCCTCAGTACTGACCCTCTGACAGTGCGACACTCCCTCAGTACTTACCCTCTGACAGTGCAGCACTCCCTCAGTACTGACCCTCTGACAGTGCGGCGCCCGCTCAGTACTGACCCTTTGACAGTGCGGCGCTCCCTCAGTACTGACCCTCTGACAGTGCAGCACTCCCTCAGTACTGACCCTCTGACAGTGCAGCACTCCCTCAGTACTGGCCCTCTGACAGTGCGGCACTCCCTCAGTACTGACTCTCTGACAGTGCAGCACTTCCTCAGTACTGACCCTCTGACAGTGCGGCACTCCCTCAGTACTGACCCTCTGACAGTGCGGCGCTCCCTCAGTACTGACCCTCTGACAGTGCGGCACTCCCTCAGTACTGACCCTCTGACAGTGCGGCGCTCCCTCAGTACTGACCCTCTGACAGTGCGGCGCTCCCTCAGTACTGACCCTCTGACAGTGCGACACTCCCTCAGTACTGACCCTCTGACAGTGCAGCACTCCCTCAGTACTGACCCTCTGACAGTGCGGCGCTCCCTCAGTACTGACACTTTGACAGTGCGGCGCTCCCTCAGTACTGACCCTCTGACAGTGCAGCACTCCCTCAGTACTGACCCTCTGACAGTGCAGCACTCCCTCAGTACTGACCCTCTGACAGTGCAGCACTCCCTCAGTACTGACCCTCTTGACAGTGCGGCACTCCCTCAGTACTGACCCTCTGACGGTGCGGCACTCGCTCAGTACTGACCCTCTGACAGTGCAGCACTCCCTCAGTACTGACCCTCTGACAGTGCGGCACTCCCTCAGTACTGACCCTCTGACAGTGTAGCACTCCCTCAGTACTGACCCTCTGACAGTGCAGCACTCCCTCAGTACTGACCCTCTGACAGTGCAGCACTCCCTCAGTACTGACCCTCTGACAGTGCGACACTCACTCAGTATTGACCCTCTGACAGTGCAGCACTCCCTCAGTACTGACCCTCTGACAGTGCGGCGCTCCCTCAGTACTGACCCTTTGACAGTGCGGCGCTCCCTCAGTACTGACCCTCTGACAGTGCAGCACTCCCTCAGTACTGACCCTCTGACAGTGCAGCAGTCCCTCAGTACTGACCCTCTGACAGTGCAGCACTCCCTCAGTACTGACCCTCTGACAGTGCGGCACTCCCTCAGTACTGACCCTCTGACAGTGCAGCACTCCCTCAGTACTGACCCTCTGACAGTGCGGCACTCCCTCAGTACTGCCCCTCTGACAGTGTGGCACTCCCTCAGTACTGACCTTCTGACAGTGCAGCACTCCCTCAGTACTGACCCTCTGACAGTGCAGCACTCCCTCAGTACTGACCCTCTGACAGTGCGGGGCTCCCTCAGTACTGACCCTCTGACAGTGCAGCACTCCCCCAGTACTGACCCTCTGACAGTGCGGCACTCCCTCAGTACTGACCCTCTGACAGTGCAGCACTCCCTCAGTACTGACCCTCTGACAGTGCTGCACTCCCTCAGTACTGACCCTCTGACAGTGCGGCACACCCTCAGTACTGACCCTCTGACACTGCAGCACTCCCTCAGTATTGACCCTCTGACAGTGCGGCACTCCCTCAGTACTGACCCTCTGACAGTGCAGCACTCCCTCAGTACTGACCCTCTAACAGCGGCACTCCCTCAGTACTGACCCTCTGACAGTGCGGCACTCCCTCAGTACTGACCCTCTGACAGTGCGGCGCTCCCTCAGTACTGACACTTTGACAGTGCGGCGCTCCCTCAGTACTGACCCTCTGACAGTGCAGCACTCCCTCAGTACTGACCCTCTGACAGTGCAGCACTCCCTCAGTACTGACCCTCTGACAGTGCAGCACTCCCTCAGTACTGACCCTCTTGACAGTGCGGCACTCCCTCAGTACTGACCCTCTGACGGTGCGGCACTCGCTCAGTACTGACCCTCTGACAGTGCAGCACTCCCTCAGTACTGACCCTCTGACAGTGCGGCACTCCCTCAGTACTGACCCTCTGACAGTGTAGCACTCCCTCAGTACTGACCCTCTGACAGTGCAGCACTCCCTCAGTACTGACCCTCTGACAGTGCAGCACTCCCTCAGTACTGACCCTCTGACAGTGCGACACTCACTCAGTATTGACCCTCTGACAGTGCAGCACTCCCTCAGTACTGACCCTCTGACAGTGCGGCGCTCCCTCAGTACTGACCCTTTGACAGTGCGGCGCTCCCTCAGTACTGACCCTCTGACAGTGCAGCACTCCCTCAGTACTGACCCTCTGACAGTGCAGCACTCCCTCAGTACTGACCCTCTGACAGTGCAGCACTCCCTCAGTACTGACCCTCTGACAGTGCGGCACTACCTCAGTACTGACCCTCTGACAGTGCAGCACTCCCTCAGTACTGACCCTCTGACAGTGCGGCACTCCCTCAGTACTGCCCCTCTGACAGTGTGGCACTCCCTCAGTACTGACCTTCTGACAGTGCTGCACTCCCTCAGTACTGACCCTCTGACAGTGCAGCACTCCCTCAGTACTGACCCTCTGACAGTGCGGGGCTCCCTCAGTACTGACCCTCTGACAGTGCAGCACTCCCCCAGTACTGACCCTCTGACAGTGCGGCACTCCCTCAGTACTGATCCTCTGACAGTGCAGCACTCCCTCAGTACTGACCCTCTGACAGTGCTGCACTCCCTCAGTACTGACCCTCTGACAGTGCGGCACACCCTCAGTACTGACCCTCTGACACTGCAGCACTCCCTCAGTATTGACCCTCTGACAGTGCGGCACTCCCTCAGTACTGACCCTCTGACAGTGCAGCACTCCCTCAGTACTGACCCTCTAACAGCGGCACTCCCTCAGTACTGACCCTCTGACAGTGCGGCACTCCCTCAGTACTGACCCTCTGACAGTGCGGCTCTCCCTCAGTACTGACCCTGTGACAGTGCAGCACTCCCTCAGTACTGACCCTTTGACAGTGCGGCGCTCCCTCCGTACTGACCCTCTAACAGTGCAGCACTCCCTCAGTACTGATCCTCTGACAGTGCAGCACTCCCTCAGTACTGACCTTCTGACAGTGCAGCACTCCCTCAGTACTGACCCTCTGACAGTGCGGCACTCCCTCAGTACTGACCCTCTGACTGTGCAGCACTCCCTCTGTACTGACCCTCTGACAGTGCAGCACTCCCTCAGTACTGACCCTCTAACAGCGGCACTCCCTCAGTACTGACCCTCTGACAGTGCGGCACTCCCTCAGTACTGACCCTCTGACAGTGCGGCTCTCCCTCAGTACTGACCCTGTGACAGTGCAGCACTCCCTCAGTACTGACCCTTTGACAGTGCGGCGCTCCCTCCGTACTGACCCTCTGACAGTGCAGCACTCCCTCAGTACTGATCCTCTGACAGTGCAGCACTCCCTCAGTACTGACCTTCTGACAGTGCAGCACTCCCTCAGTACTGACCCTCTGACAGTGCAGCACTACCTCAATACTGACCCTCTGACAGTGCAGCACTCCCTCAGTACTGACCCTCTGACTGTGCAGCACTCCCTCAGTACTGACCCTCTGACAGTGCGGCACTCCCTCAGTACTGACCCTCTGACAGTGCAGCACTCCCTCAGTACTGACCCTCTGACAGTGCGGCACACCCTCAGTACTGACCCTCTGACAGAGCAGCACTCCCTCAGTACTGACCCTCTGACAGTGCAGCACTCCCTCAGTACTGACCCTCTGACAGAGCAGCACTCCCTCAGTACTGACCCTCTGACAGAGCAGCACTCCCTCAGTACTGACCCTCTGACAGTGCAGCACTCCCTCAGTACTGAACCTCTGACAGTGCAGCACTCCCTCAGTAACTCTCTGACAGTGCAGCACTCCCTCAGTACTGACCCTCTGACAGTGCAGCACTCCCTCAATACTGACCCTCTGACAGTGCGGCGCTCCCTCAGTACTGACCCTCTGACAGTGCGGCACTCCCTCAGTACTGACTCTCTGACAATGCGGCACTCCCTCAGTACTGACCCTCTGACAGTGCTGCTCTCTGATAGGATAGGTTTTCTCCTGCGATCTCTTGGATTTGAATCTTTGATGGTCTTACTGAGTGGTTCTGAAGCGTTCTGTGTTGCTGTGGATATGAATGATCTCCATCTTGTCCCTGAATCGTTTTTCCTCTTTACAGATGGTGAAAGTTGTGAGGTCCATTGTTGGATCCTCTGGGAGCAGTGAGGATCCTGGGATGTGCCATCCCGGTCCAGGAAGCCGGAGGGATCAGCTGGGGCCAGATTTGGAGGTTGGGGCATTTGTCCAGCAGGGAGGGAGTCGAGTGTTAAAGGAGCGACCCCGGTTCCGTGGGCTGCGGACGAGAGTGACCATCGAGGAGCTGCTGGACGCTGGGATAATTGATGCCTCAACAGCTCGGAGGCTGGAGGAGGGGGAGGACTCGGTGGAGGAGGTGAGCGGCAGCGTGAGCACCTACCTGGAGGGATCGAGATGTGTGGCAGGTGTCCTGGTCACAGAGGGCCACAGGAAAGTCTCCATTTATCAGGCTGTGCTAGAGGGAACATTGCGACCTGGCGCAGGCCTCCTCCTCCTCGAGGCACAGGCAGCCACTGGCTGCTTGGTGGACCCCGTACGTGACCTCAGGTTGACTGTACACCAGGCAGTGAGGAGGGGGCTGGTGGGCCGGGAGCTCATGGACAAGTTGTTATCGGCCGAGCGGGCAGTGACTGGCTACACCGATCCTCACTCCGGCAGCCTCATCTCCCTCTTCGAGGCCATGAGGAGAGGCTTGATTGTCTACACTCATGCCCTCCGTCTCCTAGCCGCTCAGGCGGCCACGGGGGGCATCATCGACCCTCAGCACAGTCACCGGCTGTCCGTGGAGGCAGCCTTCCGTCGCGGGCTGTTTGACCAGGGGGTGCGTGACTCGCTCTTCCACCCCAGCAGTGACACAAAGGGGTTCTTTGACCCCAACACCCAGCAGAACCTCACATATCTCCAACTGACCCGCACCTGTGTCTGTGACCCCCAGACCCACTTACTGCTCCTTCACCTCAGGGTCACTGAGACACGGATCGCCAACAATCCCCTCCTGGACTGAAGCTCAGGGGGTGAGTAAGTGGGGGTCAGTGGGCAAAGACAGGGGTTACAATGGGTTCAGGGGGTGAAAGCGGGTTCAGGGTGAGGGGTTAAACGTGGGGTTGGTGAGTGACGGGAAAGGTTCAAAGATTGGGGTAGAGTGGGTGAGGGTAGGGGTGAGGGGCGGGGTGAGGGGGAGGGGTGAGGGGGCGGTTTGCAGGGTGAGGGGGAGAGGTGAGGGGGAGGTTTGCACGGTGAGGGGGGCTCAGTGGGTGAGGGGGCGGTTTGCACGGTGAGGGGAGCTCAGTGGGTGAGGGGGCGGTTTGCAGGGTGAGGGGGGCTCAGTGGGTGAGGGGGCGGTTTGCAGGGTGAGGGGGGCTCAGTGGGTGAGGGGGCGGTTTGCAGGGTGAGGGGGCTTAGTGGGTGAGGGGGAGGTTTGCACGGTGAGGGGAGCTCAGTGGGTGAGGGGGCGGTTTGCAGGGTGAGGGGGGCTCAGTGGGTGAGGGGGCGGTTTGCAGGGTGAGGGGGCTTAGTGGGTGAGGGGGAGGTTTGCACGGTGAGGGGAGCTCAGTGGGTGAGGAGGCGGTTTGCACGGTGAGGGGGCTCAGTGGGTGAGGGGGCGGTTTGCAGGGTGAGGGGGGCTCAGTGGGTGAGGGGGCGGTTTGCACGGTGAGGGGGCTCAGTGGGTGAGGGGGCGGTTTGCAGGGTGAGGGGGCTCAGTGGGTGAGGGGGCGGTTTGCACGGTGAGGGGGCTCAGTGGGTGAGGCGGTGGTTGGCAGGGTGAGGGGGGCTCTGTGGGTGAGGGGGCGGTTTGCAGGGTGAGGGGAGCTCAGTGGGTGAGGGGGTGGTTGGCAGGGTGAAGGGGGCTCAGTGGGTGAGGGGGGTGATTTGCAGGGTGAGGGGGGCTCAGTGGGTGAGGGGGCGGTTTGCTGGGTGAGGGGGGCTCAGTGGGTGAGGGGGCGGTTTGCACGGTGAGGGGGCTCAGTGGGTGAGGGGGCGGTTTGCACGGTGAGGGGAGCTCAGTGGGTGAGGGGGCGGTTTGCACGGTGAGGGGAGCTCAGTGGGTGAGGGGGCGGTTTGCAGGGTGAGGGGGCTCAGTGGGTGAGGGGGCGGTTTGCAGGGTGAGGGGGCTCAGTGGGTGAGGGGGCGGTTTGCAGGGTGAGGGGGCTCAGTGGGTGAGGGGGCGGTTTGCAGGGTGAGGGGGCTCAGTGGGTGAGGGGGCGGTTTGCACGGTGAGGGGGGCTCTGTGGGTGAGGGGGCGGTTTGCAGGGTGAGGGGGGCTCTGTGGGTGAGGGAGCGGTTTGCAGGGTGAGGGGGCTCAGTGGGTGAGGGGGCGGTTTGCACGGTGAGGGGAGCTCAATGGGTGAGGGGGCGGTTTGCAGGGTGAGGGGGGCTCAGTGGGTGAGGGGAGGTTTGCAGGGTGAGGGGGCTTAGTGAGTGAGGGGAGGTTTGCAGGGTGAGGGGGCTCAGTGGGTGAGGGGGAGGTTTGCAGGGTGAGGGGGCTCAGTGGGTGAGGGGGAGGTTTGCAGGGTGAGGGGGGCTCAGTGGGTGAGGGGAGGTTTGCACGGTGAGGGGAGCTCAGTGGGTGAGGGGGCGGTTTGCAGGGTGAGGGGGGCTCAGTGGGTGTGGGGGGCGGTTTGCACGGTGAGGGGGGCTCATGGAGGGTGTGGTTCGGGTGTGGGGGGGGTTAGGCTCAGGGGTATTGGAGGTTCGCGATGGGGTTTGGGGTGAGGTGGTTTCAGGGTGTTGGGCTCAGGAAAGAGTGGGTTTGGGAATGAGGGTGGGATTTGGGAGGGAGGGTTGGGTGTGGGGGGTGGAGTTTGGCATTAGGAGGTGTGGTTCAGGAGTGAGGGGGTAGGGTTCAGGGTTTGGGAGTGAGGGTGTAGGGTTCGGAGGTGAGGGGGTAGGGTTCAGGAGTGAGGGGGTAGGGTTCAGGGTTTGGGAGAGAGGGGGAGGGTTCAGGGTTCAGGAGTGAGGGGGTAGAGTTCAGGAGAGAGGGGGTAGGGTTCAGGGTTCGGGAGTGAGGGAGTAGGGTTCAGGGTTCAGGGATCGGGAATCTGGGGGGAGGGTTCAGGGTTAGGGAGTGAGGGTGTAGGGTTCAGGGTTCGGGAGAGAGGGGGAACAAAGAAATGTACAGCCCGCGAACAGGCCCTTCGGCCCTCCAAGCCCGTGCCGACCATGCTGCCCGACTAAACTACAATCTTCTACACTTCCTGGGTCCATATCCCTCTATTCCCATCCTATTCATGTATTTGTCAAGATGCCCCTTAAATGTCCCTATCGTCCCTGCTTCCACCACCTCCTCCGGTAGCGCGTTCCAGGCATCCACTACCCTCTGCGTAAAAAACTTGCCTCGTATATCTACTCTAAACCTTGCCCCTCTCACCTTAAATCTATGCCCCCTAGTAATTGACTCCTCTACCCTGGGAAAAAGCCTCTGACTATCCACTCTGTCTATGCCTCTCATAGTTTTGTATACCTCTATCAGGTCGCCCCTCAACCTCCTTCGTTCCAGTGAGAACAAACCGAGTTTATTCAACCGCTCCTCATAGCTAATGCCCTCCATACCAGGCAACATTCTGGTAAATCTCTTCTGCACCCTCTCTAAAGCCTCCACATCCTTCTGGTAGTGTGGCGACCAGAATTGAACACTATACTCCAAGTGTGGCCTAACTAAGGTTCTATACAGCTGCAACATGACTTGCCAATTCTTATACTCAATGCCCCGGCCAATGAAGGCAAGCATGCCGTATGCCTTCTTGACTACCTTCTCCACCTGTGTTGCCCCTTTCAATGACCTGTGGACCTGTACTCCTAGATCTCTTTGACTTTCAATACTCTTGAGGGTTCTACCATTCACTGTATATTCCCTACCTGCATTAGACCTTCCAAAATGCATTACCTCACATTTGTCCGGATTAAACTCCATCTGCCATCTCTCCGCCCAAGTCTCCAGACAATCTAAATCCTGCTGTATCCTCCGACAGTCCTCATCGCTATCCGCAATTGCACCAACCTTTGTGTCGTCTGCAAACTTACGAATCAGACCAGTTACATTTTCCTCAATCATTTATATATACTACAAACAGCAAAGTTCCCAGCACTGATCCCTGTGGAACACCACTGGTCACAGCCCTCCAATTAGAAAAGCATCCTTCCATTGCTACTCTCTGCCTTCTATGACCTAGCCAGTTCTGTATCCACCTTGCCAGCTCACCCCTGATCCCGTGTGACTTCACCTTTTGTACTAGTCTACCATGAGGGACCTTGTCAAAGGCCTTACTGAAGTCCATATAGACAACATCCACTGCCCTACCTGCATCAATCATCTTAGTGACCTCCTCGAAAAACTCTATCAAGTTAGTGAGACACGACCTCCCCTTCACAAAACCGTGCTGCCTCTCACTAATACATTAGACCTTCCAAAATGTAGGGTATCGGGTTCATGGTTGAGGAGTGAGGGGGTAGGGTTCGGGAGTGAGAGGAGGGTTCAGGGTTCGGGAGTGAGGGTGTAGGGTTCAATGTTGAGGGTTCGGGAGTGTGGGGGTAGGGTTCAGGGTTCGGGTGTGAGGGTGTAGGGTTCAGGGTTCGGGAGAGAAGGGGTAGGGTTCAGGGTTCGGGAGTGTGGGGGTAGGGTTCATGGTTCGGGAGTGAGGGGGTAGGGTTCAGGAGTGAGGGGGTTGGGGTTCAGGGTTCGGGAGTGAGAGGGTAGGGTTCAGGGTTCAGGGGTTTGGGACGAAGGGAGTGGGGTTCAGGGTTTGGGGGTTTAGGAGTGAGGGGATGGGTTTGGGGATGAGTTAGGGTGTGGGGGTGACGGGATGGGAATGCAGGGGATTAGGTTTGGGAAAGGGGTGATTTAGGGGGTGAGGGGAGGGGGAGGGGGTGGGGTGAGAGGGAGGGGGTGAGGGGGAGGGGGGTGGGATGAGGGGGTGAGGAGGAGGGGGGTGGGATGAGGGGGTGAGGAGGTGGGGGAGGGGGGAGTGGGGGGGGGTGAGGGGGTGGGATGAGGGGAGGGGTGGGGTGAGGGGGAGGGGGTGAGGGGGAGGGGGTGGGATGAGGGGGTGAGGAGGAGGGGGGAGGGGGGAGTGGGGGTGAGGGGGGAGTGGGGGGGTGAGGGGGTGGGATGAGGGGAGGGGTGGGGAGGGGGTGGGGTGAGGGTGAGGGGGTGAGGGGGAGGGGGTGGGGTGAGGAGGAGGGGGTGGGGGAGGGGGAAGTGGGGGGGGAGGGGGGAGTGGGGGGGGTGAGGGGGTGGGATGAGGGGAGGGGGAGGGGTGGGGTGAGCGGGTTCACATAGCACAAATTATTTCTGCTGTTTCAAACATTGCCAAACCAGTGTCTAATAAATGTTCATCTCAATTTGAATGATTTTTTAAATAAATGTGTCAAAAATATTGGAACAATTTTCACTCCCTGACAACACCCAACAGTGAAATCAGCTCGAAGTCTGACATCAAGTCAGAAAATGCTGGAAAATCTCCTTGGATCTGACAGCGTCTGTGAAATCAGAGTTAACATTTTACGTCCCTGTGTTAACTCGAGGTCCAATCACCTCGACGCTGAAAACTTGCTCTATTTTCTGCCTTTATTTTGGGTAAAGCCCAGGGTTAGATACAGAGTAAAGCTCCCTCTACCCGGTCCCCATCAAACACTCCCAGGACAGGTACAGCACGGGGTTAGATACAGAGTAAAGCTCCCTCTACACTGTCCCCACCAAACACTCCCAGGACAGGTACAGCACGGGGTTAGATACAGAGTAAAGCTCCCTCTACACTGTCCCCATCAAACACTCCCAGGACAGGTGCAGCACGGGGTTAGATACAGAGTAAAGCTCCCTCTACACTGTCCCCATCAAACACTCCCAGGACAGGTACAGCACGGGGTTAGATACAGAGTAAAGCTCCCTCTACCCGGTCCCCATCAAACACTCCCAGGACAGGTACAGCACGGGGTTAGATACAGAGTAAAGCTCCCTCTACCCGGTCCCCATCAAACACTCCCAGGACAGGTACAGCATGGGGTTAGATACAGAGTAAAGCTCCCTCTACCCGGTCCCCATCAAACACTCCCAGGACAGGTACAGCACAGGGTTAGAGACAGAGTAAAGCTCCCTCTACACTGTCCCCATCAAACACTCCCAGAATAGGTACAGCTGGGGGTTAGATACAGAGTAAAGCTCCCTCTACACGGTCCCCATCAAACACTCCCAGAATAGGTACAGCTGGGGGTTAGATACAGAGTAAAGCTCCCTCTACACGGTCCCCATCAACACCCAGGACAGGTCCAGCACGGGGTTAGATACAGAGTAAAGCTCCCTCTACACTGTCCCCATCAAACACACCCAGGACAGGTACAGCACGGGATTAGATACAGAGTAAAGCTCCCTCTACACTATCCCCATCAAACACTCCCAGGACAGGTACAGCACGGGGTTAGAGACAGAGTAAAGCTCCCTCTACACTGTCCCCATCAAACACTCCCAGAATAGGTACAGCTGGGGGTTAGATACAGAGTAAAGCTCCCTCTACACTGTCCCCATCAAACACTCCCAGAATAGGTACAGCTGGGGGTTAGATACAGAGTAAAGCTCCCTCTACACGGTCCCCATCAAACACTCCCAGAATAGGTACAGCTGGGGGTTAGATACAGAGTAAAGCTCCCTCTACACGGTCCCCATCAAACACTCCCAGGACAGGTACAGCACGGGGTTAAATACAGAGTAAAGCTCCCTCTACACTGTCCCCATCAAACACTCCCAGAATAGGTACAGCTGGGGGTTAGATACAGAGTAAAGCTCCCTCTACACTGTCCCCATCAAACACTCCCAGGACAGGTACAGCATGGGGTTAGATACAGAGTAAAGCTCCCTCTACACTGTCCCCATCAAACTCTCCCAGGACAGGTACAGCACGGGGTTAGATACAGAGTAAAGCTCCCTCTACACTGTCCCCATCAAACACTCCCAGGACAGGTACAGCACGGGGTTAAATACAGAGTAAAGCTCCCTCTACACTGTCCCCATCAAACACTCCCAGGACAGGTACAGCACGGGGTTAAATACAGAGTAAAGCCCCCTCTACACAGTCCCCATCAAACACTCCCAGAATAGGTACAGCTGGGGGTTAGATACAGAGTAAAGCTCCCTCTACACTGTCCCCATCAAACACTCCCAGGACAGGTACAGCATGGGGTTAGATACAGAGTAAAGCTCCCTCTACACTGTCCCCATCAAACACTCCCAGGACAGGTACAGCACGGGGTTAGATACAGTGTAAAGCTCCATTTACACTGTCCCCATCAAACACTCCCAGGACAGGTACAGCACAGGGTTAGATACAGAGTAAAGCTCCCTCTGCACTGTCCCCATCAAACACTCCCAGGACAGGTACAGCACAGGGTTAGATACAGAGTAAAGCTCCCTCTACACTGTCCACATCAAACACTCCCAGGACAGGCACAGCACGGGGTTAGATACAGGGTAAAGCTCCCTCTACACTGTCTACATTGTCATGATATTCAGATAAACATCATGGTGCAAACACACATACACACTGATGGACAGATCAACGGACCAATCAACACACACGCAACATCACAGCCAATCACAAGCAAGAGCACACGGACTATAAAAAAGGGAACACCACAGTTCCCGCTCATTCCAGTAGAAGACAGCTCAGGGCACAGAGCTCACAGCGTGCCACTCAGACATACACCATGTGCTGAGTGCCTCTCTAAGTTAGTGTTAGGGCTGGGTCCACAGGTTAGAGGGTAAAGAACGAACCACAGTCATAGGTTTACAGATGTTGTTACAGATTTGTTAAAGATTGTTGTTACAGATTTCTACAAATACATAAAACAAAAAAGAGTGGCTAAGGTAAATATTGGTCCTTTAGAGGATGAGAAGGGAGATTTAATAATGGGAGATGAGGAAATGGCTGAGGAACTGAACAGGTGTTTTGGGTCGGTCTTCACAGTGGAAGACACAAATAACATGCCAGTGACTGATGGAAATGAGGCTATGACAGGTGAGGACCTTGAGAGGATTGTTATCACCAAGGAGGTAGTGATGGGCAAGCTAATGGGGCTAAAGGTAGACAAGTCTCCTGGACCGGATGGAATGCATCCCAGAGTGCTAAAAGAGATGGCTAGGGAAATTGCAAATGCACTAGTGATAATTTACCAATCCCGGTGGATTGGAAATTAGCAAACTTGACACCACTATTTTAAAAAGGAGGTAGGCAGAAAGCGGCTAATTATAGGCCAGTGAGCTTAACTTTGGTAGTAGGGAAGATGCTGGAATCTATCATCAAGGAAGAAATAGCGAGGCATCTGGATGGAAATTGTCCCATTGGACAGACGCAGCATGGGTTCATAAAGGGCAGGTCGTGCCTAACTAATTTAGTGGAATTTTTTGAGGACATTAACAGTGCGGTAGATAACGGGGAGGCAATGGATGTGGTACATCAGGATTTCCAGAAAGCCTTTGACAAGGTGCCACACAAAAGGTTGTTGCATAAGATAAAGATGCATGGCATTAAGGGGAAAGTAGTAGCATGGATAGAGGATTGGTTAATTAATAGAAAGCAAAGAGTGGGGATTAATGGGTGTTTCTCTGTTTGGCAATCAGTAGCTAGTGGTGTCCCTCAGGGATCAGTGTTGGGCCCACAACTGTTCACAATTTTCATAGATGATTTGGAGTTGGGGACCAAGGGCAATGTGTCCAAGTTTGCAGACGACACTACGATAAGTGGTAAAGCAAAAAGTGCAGAGGATACTGGAAGTCTGCAGAGGGATTTGGATAGGCTAAGTGAATGGGCTAGGGTCTGGCAGATGGAATACAATGTTGACAAATGTGAGGTTATCCATTTTGGTAGGAATAACAGCAAAAGGGATTATTATTTAAATGATAAAATATTAATGCTGCTGTGCAGAGAGACCTGGGTGTGCTAGTGCATGAGTCGCAAAAAGTTGGTTTACAGGTGCAACAGGTGATTAAGAAGGCAAATGGAATTTTGTCCTTCATTGCTAGAGGGATGGAGTTTAAGACTAGAGAGGTTCTGCTGCAATTGTATAAGGTGTTAGTGAGGCCACACCTGGAGAATTGTGTTCAGTTTTGGTCTCCTTACTTGAGAAAGGACGTACTGGCACTGGAGGGTGTGCAGAGGAGATTCACTCGGTTAATCCCAGAGCTGAAGGGGTTGGATTACGAGGAGAGGTTGAGTAGACTGGGACTGTACATGTTGGAATTTAGAAGGATGAGGGGGGATCTTATAGAAACATATAAGATTATGAAGGGAATAGATAGGATAGATGCGGGCAGGTTGTTTCCACTGGCGAGTGAAAGCAGAACGAGGGGGCATAGCCTCAAAATAAGGGGAAGTAGATTTAGGACTGAGTTTAGGAGGAACTTCTTCACCCAAAGGGTTGTGAATCTATGGAATTCCTTGCCCAGTGATGCAGTAGAGGCTCCTTCATTAAATGTTTTTAAGATAAAGATAGATAGTTTTTTGAAGAATAAAGGGATTAAGGGTTATGGTGTTCGGGCCGGAAAGTGGAGCTGAGTCCACAAAAGATCAGCCATGATCTCATTGAATGGTGGAGCAGGCTCGAGGGTCCAGATGGCCTACTCCTGCTCCTAGTTCTTATGTTCTTATGTTGTTATTGGTAGTAATAAAACAGAATTGTACCATCTGCAACTGTGTTGGTTCGTGTGTATAGCGGAACACCCAACACGACATAGTACCAGGATTGGAACCCAGCAACTGTGAGACCTACCTGCACATCTTCAGGGATCCGCCATCCTGCGCCATGGACACCATCAGCCCGCCGCAGCCGCTCCGAATCGCTGGAAACCTCGGCGTCAACTGGAAGCTGTTTGAACAGCGCTTCCAGCTCTTCCTGGGAGCCACAGAAAGGGAGAATGCTTCGGACACCAGGAAAATCGTCCTCCTCCTCTCCACGGCAGGGCAACACGCCATCCACATCTACAGCTCCCTGGTGTTCGCGGAAGGTGAGGACAAGACGAAGTACAAGACGGTCCTTCTTAAACTCGAGCAACACTTCAGCGTCGAGGTGAACGAGAGTTTCGAGAGGTACCTCTTCCAGCAGCGCCTGCAGGGTAAGGATGAGCCTTTTCAATCTTTCCTGACACACCTCCGTATCCTCGCACAGTCCTGCGGCTACGGGGCCAACTCCGATTCCATGATCCGGGACCAGACAGTTTTTGGGGTCACCTCGGGCACCCTACGCCAGCAGCTCCTCAAAATTAAGAGCCTCACCCTAGCCACCGTCATCGAAGCCTGCGTCCTCCACGAAAACGCAACCAGCCGCTACTCCCAAATCCAGGCGGCCGAATCGGCGCGGCAGGGGTCCTACACGGCCGAATCGGCAGGGCAGGGGTCCTACACGGCCGGATCGGCACGGCAGGGGTCCTACACGGCCGGATCGGCAAGGCAGGGGTCCTACGCGGCCGGATCGGCAAGGCAGGGGTCCTACACGGCCGGATCGGCACGGCAGGGGTCCTACGCGGCCGGATCGGCACGGCAGGGGTCCTACACGGCCGAATCGGCAGGGCAGGGGTCCTACACGGCCGAATCGGCAAGGCAGGGGTCCTACACGGCCGGATCGGCAAGGCAGGGGTCCTACACGGCCGGATCGGCAAGGCAGGGGTCCTACGCGGCCGGATCGGCAAGGCAGGGGTCCTACACGGCCGGATCGGCAAGGCAGGGGTCCTACGAGGCCGGATCAGCAAGGCAGGGGTCCTACGCGGCCGGATCGGCAGGGCAGGGGTCCTACGCGGCCGGATCGGCAGGGCAGGGGTCCTACGCGGCCGGATCGGCGAGGCAGGGGTCCTACGCGGCCGGATCGGCGAGGCAGGGGTCCTACACGGCCGAATCGGCAAGACAGGGGTCCTACGCGGCCGGATCGGCAGGGCAGGGGTCCTACACGGCCGGATCGGCAAGGCAGGGGTCCTACGCGGCCGGATCGGCAAGGCAGGGGTCCTACACGGCCGGATCGGCAAGGCAGGGGTCCTACACGGCCGGATCGGCAAGGCAGGGGTCCTACACGGCCGAATCAGCAAGGCAGGGGTCCTACGCGGCCGGATCGGCAGGGCAGGGGTCCTACGCGGCCGGATCGGCAAGGCAGGGGTCCTACACGGCCGAATCAGCAAGGCAGGGGTCCTACGCGGCCGGATCGGCAGGGCAGGGGTCCTACACGGCCGGATCGGCGCGGCAGGGGTCCTACACGGCCGGATCGGCGCGGCAGGGGTCCTACACGGCCGGATCGGCAAGGCAGGGGTCCTACGAGGCCGGATCGGCAAGGCAGGGGTCCTACGAGGCCGGATCGGCGCGGCAGGGGTCCTACGAGGCCGGATCGGCAAGGCAGGGGTCCTACACGGCCGGATCGGCAAGGCAGGGGTCCTACACGGCCGGATCGGCAAGGCAGGGGTCCTACGAGGCCGGATCGGCAAGGCAGGGGTCCTACACGGCCGGATCGGCAGGGCAGGGGTCCTACGAGGCCGGATCGGCAAGGCAGGGGTCCTACACGGCCGAATCGGCAGGGCAGGGGTCCTACACGGCCGGATCGGCAGGGCAGGGGTCCTACGAGGCCGGATCGGCAAGGCAGGGGTCCTACACGGCCGGATCGGCAGGGCAGGGGTCCCACACGGCCGAATCGGCAGGGCAGGGGTCCGACGAGGCCGGATCGGCAGGGCAGGGGTCCTACGAGGCCGGATCGGCAGGGCAGGGGTCCTACGAGGCCGGATCGGCAAGGCAGGGGTCCTACGAGGCCGAATCGGCAGGGCAGGGGTCCGACGAGGCCGGATCGGCAGGGCAGGGGTCCGACGAGGCCGGATCGGCAGGGCAGGGGTCCCACACGGCCGAATCGGCAGGGCAGGGGTCCCACACGGCCGAATCGGCAGGGCAGGGGTCCGACGAGGCCGGATCGGCAGGGCAGGGGTCCTACGAGGCCGGATCGGCAGGGCAGGGGTCCTACGAGGCCGGATCGGCAGGGCAGGGGTCCTACGAGGCCGGATCGGCAAGGCAGGGGTCCTACGAGGCCGGATCGGCAAGGCAGGGGTCCTACGAGGCCGGATCGGCAGGGCAGGGGTCCTACGAGGCCGAGCGGGTCCAGTCGATCGAGTTCCTCCCGGCCCGCGGCCCGGACGAGGGCGGCCATTTTGCGCGCTTTCCGCGGCCTCCCGCGCTTGTACGCGCCAAAAGAGGCGTCGACGCAGAGGGACGCGACGCGCAGGCGCGCTCTACGCAGGACCGAACTGCGCATGTGCGATGCCATGACGTCACGACGTGCGGCAACTGGATCCGCACATTTCAAGCGGCAATGTCCAGCAAAGAACCGACAATGCCTCCGCTGTGGCAGGATGGGCCACTACGCTGCCCGCTGTCGAGCAGCTCAACCTGCCAATGCCCCCAATTCCGCCAGCCTCGCAGGGACGTGTGGGCCATTCAGCCTCCATACTCCGAGTCATACCCTGACGATGCACTGACCGGTGATACCGACGACCGGGAAGCCTTCCGTGTCGCGGTCATTGACAGGAACCGGATGTCTCCAGGCAGGACCCACCAGCCGATGCCAGTGAACAGCGTTAATCCGGGTGATGAATGGTGTGCCACCCTAACGGTCAACTGATCACCAATCACATTCCGTCTGGACACTGGTGCCTCCGCCAATCTCATTGCACGGTCAGCCTTCTACGCCTTGAAGGTCAGACCACCAATTCGGCCATCCCGCTGTCAGATGGTCGATTACAGCGAAAATGTTATCCCGGCCATGGGATCCTGCCAGCTCGAGGTTACACACAATTCGTACACCGCCACACTGTCCTTCGAGATAGTTGGATCCTCGAAGGACTCCCTGCTCGGCGCACAGGCGTGCAAGATCCTCCACCTCGTTCAGCGGGTACACGCTCTGTCTCCAGAAGGCACGTCCGACTTCCCGGATGCTGAATTTAGGGCACAGCTCCACTCGCTCCTCGCCCACAACCAGGAGGCTTTCGAGGGCATGGGCACACTGCCCTATACCTACAGAATACGGCTCAAACCGGACGCCACCCCGGTCATTCACGCACCTCGTAGAGTCCCAGCACCACTCAAGGACCGCCTCAAGCAGCAGCTGCAGGACCTGCAGGACCAAGGAGTGCTTTCCCGGGTCACGGAGCCCACGCCATGGGTCAGCTCCATGGTCATACCCGGCCTGCGCCTCAACCGAGACAAGTGTTCTTTTGGCCAAACTGAACTAAAGTTTCTGGGGGACCACATATCCCGGTCAGGAGTGCGTCCGGATGGCGACAAAGTGACAGCTATTGCAGCCATGCCGCAGCCGGCAGACAAGAAGGCAGTGCTACGCTTTCTCGGGATGGTCAACGTCCTGGGGAAGTTCATTCCAAACTTGTCTCCCACACAACGGCTCTTCGCCACCGAGTGAAGAAGACACCAGAAGGAATGGGAGGAGCTCAAGATTGAGCTCACCACAGCCCCGGTATTGCCGTTCTTCGACACTTCTCGAGATACGAAGATCTCGACTGATGCCAGCCAGTCCGGCATTGGGGCGGTACTCCTGCAACGGGACGACACCGCATCATGGGCCCCGGTCGCCTATGCCTCGCGGGCCATGACCCCCACAGAACAGCGCTATGCGTAGATCGAGAAGGTGTGCCTGGGTTTGTTAACCGGCATAGATAAGTTCCACGACTACGTGTATGGTCTCCCTCAGTTCACCGTGGAAACCGACCATCGCCCCCTGGTCAGCATCATACAAAAGGACCTGAACGAGATGACCCCTCGCCTCCAGCGCATTCTGCTCAAGCTCCGGAGGTACGACTTCCAACTGGTCTACACCCCGCGAAAGGACCTCATCATCGCGGATGCCCTGTCCAGAGCAGTGAGCACACCACCCGAATCGGAGGGGTTCGTCTGTCAGGTCCAAGCGCAGGTGGCCTTCACATCGGCCAATCTGCCAGCTGACGACTCCAGTCTGGCCCGTATTCGCCGGGAGACTGCAGCTGACCCCCTTCTACAACGTGTGATGCACCACATGACGGGAGGGGGGCTCAAAGGACAGTGCCCACAATTCTACAATGTCCGGGACGACTTGGCCGTCATTGACGGTGTCCTCCTAAAGCTGGACCGGATTGTGATTCCACACAGCATGCACAAGCTGGTCCTCGAACAATTACACGAAGGCCACCTGGGGGTTGAGAAGTGCAGACGGAGGGCCCGAGAGGCTGTGTACTGGCCGGGCATCAGCGACGACATTGCCAACATGGTGCTCAACTGCCCCACCTGTCAAAGGTTTCAGCCGGCGCAACCCCCTGAGACACTCTAGCCCCATGAGTTGGTGACGTCCCCCTGGGCGAAGGTGGGTGTGGACCTTTTTCACACGCTCGGCAGGGATGACGTCATCATCATAGATTACTTTTCAAATTATCCAGAGGTCATACGCCTGCACGATTTGACATCGTCAGCTGTCATCAGGGTATGCAAAGAAACCTTCGCTCGCCATGGCATTCCGATTACCGTCATGTCGGACAATGGGCCCTGTTTTGCCAGCCAGGAATGGTCATCCTTGCTGCTTCGTATGGCTTCACACACGTGACATCCAGCCCTCTGCACCCCAGTCCAATGGAAAGGCGGAGAAGGGCGTCCATATTGTCAAGCGGCTCCTCTGCAAGGCTGCTGCTGCCGGATCGGATTTCTGCTTAGCCCTGCTGGCCTATCGCTCGGCCCCACTAGCCACAGGCCTCTCACCAGCCCAGCTGTTGATGGATCGTGCCCTCAGGACCACCGTGCCATCCATTCTGGTCCCTACACCCAACTATGCTCCAGTACTGCGAAGGATGCGACAGCAGCGTGCTCAGCATAAGGTGGCACATGACACACGGGCAACTGATCTTCCCGCCCTGGTGCCTGGAGACAACGTCCGCATCCACGTACCAGAGGGTGGCTGGTCGGCAACTGCCGAAGTCTCCGCAGCGTGGCTCCCCGCTCGTTCCTGGTTCGCATGCCTGATGGCTCCATTCGCCGGCGTAATCGCCGGGCTCTTCGCCTGCTTCCACGCTCGCTACGTGATCATACACTGGTGCCACGCCCTCCTGTTGTTCCTGATGTCGACTTTGTGGAGCTTCCTGCCACCATGCCCATTCCTCTGTCGCCCGTGGCCAGGCCCATTCCTCAGCCGGTGGATCCTGACCCACCCTTGAGGCGGTCAACCCGAATTCGTCGCCCACCTACTAGGCTGGACTTATCAGCCTGTTTGAACATTGGACTCACTAAAGCTTTATGCCACTATGTTAATGTGTTTCTCTTTTTGTCGTTACAGGAGTTTGTTTTCGATGTTTGATGTTTACACTTGTTTTGTTTATGGTACAAACCTCGTTGCTCTGTTGCACCTGACACCTTCCTATGTATATAGTTTAGCCTCATGTACATGTTGTAGATATTGCGCAAACACATTCAGCTGCGCTCAGTACACATCTATGTTTATTAACACATAGGCACACATTCTTGTAAAAAGGGGGGATGTCATGATATTCAGATAAACATCATGGTGCAAACACACATACACACTGATGGACAGATCAACGGACCAATCAACACACACGCAACATCACAGCCAATCACAAGCAAGAGCACACGCAATATAAAACGGGGAACACCACAGTTCCCGCTCATTCCAGCAGCAGACAGCTCAGGGCTTGGAGCTCACAGCGTGCCACTCAGACATACACCATGTGCTGAGTGCCTCTCTAAGATAGTGTTAGGGCTGGGTCCACAGGTTAGAGGGTAAAGAACGAACCACAGTAACAAGTTTACAGATGTTGTTATTGATAATAATAAAACAGAGTTATACCATCTGCAACCGCGTTGGTTCGTCTGTATAGCGGAACACCCAACACTCCCAGGACAGGTACAGCACCGGGTTAGATACAGAGTAAAGCTCCCTCTACACTGTTCCCATCAAACACTCCCAGGACAGGTACAGCACGGGGTTAGATACAGAGTAAAGCTCCCTCTACACTGTCCCCATCAAACACTCCCAGGACAGGTACAGCACGGGGTTAGATACAGAGTAAAGCTCTCTCTACACTGTCCCCATCAAACACTCCCAGGACAGGTACAGCACGGGGTTAGATACAGAGTGAAGCTCCCTCTACACTGTCCCCATCAAACACTCCCAGGACAGGTACAGCACGGGGTTAGATACAGAGTAAAGCTCCCTCTACACTGTCCCCATCAAACACTCCCAGGACAGGTACAGCACGGGGTTAGATACAGAGTGAAGCTCCCTCAACACTGTCCCCATCAAACACTCCCAGGTCAGTTACAGCACGGGATTGGATACAGAGTAAAGCTCCCTCTACACTGTCCCCATCAAACACTCCCAGGACAGGTACAGCACGGGGTTAGATACAGAGTAAAGCTCCCTCTACACTGTCCCCATCAAACACTCCCAGGACAGGTACAGCACGGGTTTAGATACAGAGTAAAGCTCCCTCTACACTATCCCCATCAAACTCTCCCAGGACAGGTACAGCACGGGGTTAGATACAGAGTAAAGCTCCCTCTACACTGTCCCCATCAAACACTCCCAGGACAGGTACAGCACGGGGTTAGATACAGAGTGAAGCTCCCTCAACACTGTCCCCATCAAACACTCCCAGGACAGTTACAGCACGGGATTGGATACAGAGTAAAGCTCCCTCTACACTGTCCCCATCAAACACTCCCAGGACAGGTACAGCACGGGGTTAGATACAGAGTAAAGCTCCCTCTACACTATCCCCATCAAACTCTCCCAGGACAGGTACAGCACGGGGTTAGATACAGAGTAAAGCTCCCTCTACACTGTCCCCATCAAACACTCCCAGGACAGGTACAGCACGGGGTTAGATACAGAGTGAAGCTCCCTCTACACTATCCCCATCAAACTCTCCCAGGACAGGTACAGCACGGGGTTAGATACAGAGTAAAGCTCCCTCTACACTGTCCCCATCAAACACTCCCAGGACAGGTACAGCACGGGGTTAGATACAGAGTGAAGCTCCCTCAACACTGTCCCCATCAAACACTCCCAGGACAGTTACAGCACGGGATTGGATACAGAGTAAAGCTCCCTCTACACTGTCCCCATCAAACACTCCCAGGACAGGTACAGCACGGGGTTAGATACAGAGTAAAGCTCCCTCTACACTATCCCCATCAAACTCTCCCAGGACAGGTACAGCACGGGGTTAGATACAGAGTAAAGCTCCCTCTACACTGTCCCCATCAAACACTCCCAGGACAGGTACAGCACGGGGTTAGATACAGAGTGAAGCTCCCTCTACACTATCCCCATCAAACTCTCCCAGGACAGGTACAGCACGGGGTTAGATACAGAGTAAAGCTCCCTCTACACTGTCCCCATCAAACACTCCCAGGACAGGTACAGCACGGGGTTAGATACAGAGTAAAACTCCCTCTACACTGTCCCCATCAAACACTCCCAGGACAGGCACAGCACGGGGTTAGATACAGAGTAATGCTCCCTCTACACTGTCCCCATCAAACACACCCAGGACAGGTACAGTGCAATGTTTTATTTCATGTATGTGTTGTGTGGCCGTGTCTAGTTAGGCCAGCATTCATTGCCCATCTGATAATTTCCTTGACAGGTTGGTGGTGGTGAGCTGCCTTCATGAACCGCTACAGTCCATGAGGTGTAGGTACATCCACTGTGCTGTTAGGGAGGGTGTTCCAGGATTTTGACCCAGCGACAGTGAAGGAACCGTAGCACCTTATGGTGCAGGAGGAGGCCATTCGGCCCAATGAGTCTGCACCTACCTTACGACAGAGCCCCCTAAAATAGACCCACTGAGCTGCAAACCCGCTCATTGATCACGGCCAATCCACCGAACCTGCACATCTTTGGACTGTGGGAGGAAACCGGAGCACCCGGAGGAAACCCACGCAGACACGGGGAGGACGTGCAGACTCCGCACAGACAGTGACCCAGCGGGGAATCGAACCTGGGACTCTGGCGCTGTGAGGCAGCAGTGCCGGCTGGAGATAGGTTTCTCTGTCAGGGTGGTGAGTGACTCGGAGGGGAGCCTCCAGGTGGTGGGGTTCCCAGGTATCTGCTGCTTTTGTCCTTCTAGATGGTAGTGGTCGTGGGTTTGGAAGGTGCTGCCTAAGGAACCTTGGTGAATTCCTGCAGTGCATCTTGTAGATGGTACACACGGCTGCCACTGTGCGTCGGTGGTGGAGGGAATGAATGTTTGTGGAAGGGGAGCAATCAAGCGGCTGCTTTATCCTGGATGGTGTTGAGCTTCTTGAGTGTTGTTGGAGCTGCTCATCCAGGCAAGTGGAGAGTATTCCCTCACACTCCTGACTTGTGCCGTGTAGATGGTGGACAGGCTTTGGGGGGTCAGGAGGTGAGTTACTCACCGTAGGATTCCCAGCCTCTGACCTGCCCTGGTAGCCACAGTGTTAACTAGTGGCTAATCCAGTTCAGTTTCTGGATGTTGATTGTGGGGGATTCAGCGATGGTGATGACATTGAATGCCACGGGGTGATGGTTAGATCCTCTCTTGTCGGAGATGGCCATTGCCTGGCACTTGTGTGGCGCGAGTGTAACTTGCCACTTGTCAGCCTTTTGTGAGGGCCACGAAGAATCCAGCACGAGTTTTAAGGATACAAAGTAATAACATTTATTTACAATAACATATATACATAACAGCAGCAGCAACTTCCCTTGCTGCTCACTCCTTCCTGCTGGTTCCAAACTGGCCAGCTTTATTTATACTTGGAGTTTACTAATGGTTTCTCCGCCCCCCCCCCTCATTGGGGAAGCTCATACTCCCACAGGATTGTGGGATAGTCATTAGTCCCCAGCCAATGGTAAGTAGGCAGGTTATACCACAGCCCAAGCCTGGATATTGTCCCGGTCTTGCTGCATTTGGACAGACTGTTTCAGTAACCCTCCACCACCGATGCACAGCCGTGCGCAGCATCGATTTTGTCTCCTTCTGCAGACCCTTCCAAACCTGCAAGCTCCATCATCGGGCAGGACAAAGGCGGCAGATTTGTATGTTTGTTTGTTTATTATTTACAGCACAGAAGGAGACCATTCGGCCCATCGTGTCAGCACCGGCCCCCAGTACAGCAGCCTCTAAATTCATCACTTTCAAATCTATAGAACATAAAACATTACAGCGCAGTACAGGCCCTTCGGCCCTCGATGTTGCGCCGACCTGTGAAACCACTCTAAAGCCCATCTACACTATTCCCTTATCGTCCATATGTCTATCCAATGACCATTTGAATGCCCTTAGTGTTGGCGAGTTCACTACTGTTGCAGGCAGGGCATTCCACGCCCTTACTACTCTCTGAGTAAAGAACCTACCTCTGACATCTGTCCTATATCTATCTCCCCTCAATTTAAAGCTATGTCCCCTCGTGCTAGACATCACCATCCGAGGTGATCCAGCTTTCTTCTGAAACCTCCTGTGGAATCCGCCTCCACCACTCTCCCAGGCAGCACATTCCAAATCCCATAAGACCATACGACATAGGAGCAGAATTAGGCCACTCGGCCCATCGAGTCTGCTCCGCCATTCAATCCTGGCTGATATTTTCTCATCCCCACTCTCCTGCCTTCTCCCCATTACCCCGATCCCCTTATTGATCAAGAACCTATCTATCTCTGTCTTAAAGACACTCAGTGATTTGGCCTCCGCAGCCTTCTGCGGCAAAGAGTTCCACAGATTCACCACCCTCTGGCTGAAGAGATTCCTCCTCATCTCTGTTTTAAAGGATCGTCCCTTTAGTCTGAGATTGTGTCCTCTGCTTCTAGTTTTTCCTCCAAGTGGAAACATCCTCTCCACGTCCACTCTATCCAGGCCTCGAGTATCCTGTAAGTTTCAATAAGATCCCCCCTCATCCTTCTAAACTCCAACAAGGACAGACCCAGAGTCCACAACCTTTCCTGTACTCGTGAAGTAAACTCTCTGAGGAAAGATGTTTCTGCCCATCTCACTGGCAGCTCTCTCGCTGACCATCTTTAAATTGTGACCCCCCCAGTCACTGACATACCAACCAGTGGAAACAGAATATCCTCCTTTACCCTGTCAAAATTAGTCAGAATTTTAAACCTCACCAAGGTCGCCTCTTAATCTTCTCTGCTCCCAAGGCGAACAAGCCCAATTTCTCCAATGTATCTAGAATTCCTCATTCCTAGGATCATTCTAGTAAATCTCCTCTGCACTCTCTCCAGGGCTTTAACATCCTTCCTTAAATAAGGTGCCCAGAACTGAACACAATACTCCAAATGTGGTCTGACCAATGATTTGTAGAGGTGCAGCATCACGTCCTTGCTTTTATACTCTGTGCCTCTATTTATAAACCCCAGGATGTCATAAGCCTTCTTAACAACTGTTTCAACTTGCCTGGAGACATTCAGAGAATTATTCACTTGAACCCCGAGGTCCCTCTTGCTCCTGTACTCCCCTCAAAGTTGTGCCATTGAGCCTGTATTGTCTCAGAGACCCCTCCCACCCATGCTTTGATCTCTTCCAGATCCTTCCATCAGGCAGAAGGTACAGGAGTCTGAAGACCCGCACATCTAGACACAGGAACAGCTTCTTCCCCACAGCTACAAGACTCCTCAACGACTCCCCCTCGGACTGATCTGTTCCCTGTAAGAACACTATTCACGACGCCCTATGCTGCTCTTGCTCATGTATTTGCTTTGTTTGGCCCCTTGTTCCACACTATAACCAATCACTGTTTGTCGATGTACCATTTGTCAATGTTCTCTGTTGATTATTCTTTTTTGTCTACTATGTACGCACTGTGTACGTTCCCTGGGCCACAGAAAAATACTTTTCACTGTACTTCGGTACATGTGACAATAAATATCAATTAATTAATCAATCCATATTCCTTCTCCCAAAATATATTACCTCACATTTTGCTGCATTGAAGTTAATCTGCCAGGTGTCTGTCCATTTACCCAACTTGCAATGTCCCTCTGAAGTCGCTCAGCGTCATCCTCACAATTCACTATTCTCCCTAGCTTAGTATCATCTGCAAATTTAGAGATTTTGCCCTCAACACCCACTTCTAAATGAGTGGCGTGGTAGCACAGTGGTTAGCACTGTTGCTTCACATCTCCAGTGTCCCGAGTTCGATTCCCGGCTTGGGTCACTGTCTGTGCGGAGTCTGCACGTTCTCCCCGTGTCTGCGTGGGTTTCCTCCGGGTGCTCCGGTTTCCTCTAACAAGTCCCGAAAGACGTGCTGTTGGGTGAGTTGGACATTCTGAATTCTCCCTCTGTGTACCCGAACAGGCGCCAGAATGTGGCGACGAGGGGATTTTCACAGTAACTTCATTACAGTGTTAATGTAAGCCTACTTGTGACAATAAAGGTTATTATTATTAATCATTGATATAAATCAGAAAAAGGGTCCCAACATTGAACCTGGGGAAGACCACTTTCAACTCGTTTCCAGTCTGAGAAATGCCCATCTATACCTGCCCTCTGTTTCCTATCTCTCAGCCAACTTCTAATCCATGCTGCCAAGGACCCATCAATCACAAACATGTTTAATTTGCCAACCACCCTGCCATGTGGCAGGATATAAACTGCTTTCTGAAAGTCCAAATATACCACACCCACGGCACTGCCCTCATCCACTGTGTCACCTCGTCAAAGAACTCATTTAAATTTGTCAGACATGACTTGTCCTTGACAAAACCATGTTGACTGTTTAGTATTAACTTATTTTTCTCTGAGTGTATATTTATCTCATTCCCTATTCTGGCCTCCATCAGTTTTCCCACTATTGATGCCAAGCTGACAGGTCTGCAGTTTCCTGGGTTATTCTTTGCCCGTTTCTCAGACAACGGCATCACATTTACAATTCTCCAGTTCCCCAGGACTAATCCTGTGTTCAGAGAGGCCTGGTAAATTTCTGTCAACGGCTCCAGGATATGCTCCCTTACCTCTCTCAGCAATCTAGGATGTATCCCATCCGGGCCTGGCAACTGCTCTACCTGGAGTGCTGCCAGCCTTTTTCGCACCTTTTCTCTTTGGGCAGCACGGTAGCACAAGTGGATAGCACTGTGGCTTCACACCGCCAGAGTCCCAGGTTCGATTCCCTGCTGGGTCACTGTCTGTGTGGAGTCTGCACGTTCTCCCCGTGTGTGCGTGGGTTTCCTCCGGGTGCTCCGGTTTCCTCCCACAGTCCAAAGACGGGCAGGTTAGGTGGGTTGGCCATGAAAAATTGCCCTTAGTGTCCAAAAAGGTTAGGAGGGGTTATTGGGTTACGGGGATAAGGTGGAAGTGAGGGCTCAAGTGGGTCGGTGCAGACTCGATGGGCCGAATGGCCTCCTTCTGCACTGTATGTTCTATCTATCACTATACTGCTCAGTTGCTCAACACCCACATTTTCAACTGGGCCATTCTCACCATCTTCTAATTGGATAAAGACAGAAGCAAAGTGCTTATTTAATATCACTGCCATACCCTCCGCTTCAGTGAGCAGCCTACCTGCTTGTCCCTTATGGGCCCCACTCTATGCTTCACCAATCTTTTACCATTAATATACTGGAAGAACATTTTGCTCTTTGTTTTAGTGCAGCCTGCAAAGCTTTCCTCTGCTTCCTCTTAGCCTTCCTTATTCCTGCCTTAACCTCTCTCCTGCATTTGAGATAGTCTTGCTGATTTCTATTGCTATTATTATTCCGACATCCACCATGAGCCTCTTTATCCTTCTTTATTTTATCATCAATGTCCTGAGTCACCCAGGGAACTCTAGCTTTGGAAAGAGCGCATTTACTTCTCATGGGTACATACCGAGCTTGTGCTCTGTTCATCTCTCCTTTGAAAGATACCTGGGAGCCCCACCTGGAGGTTCCCCTCCCAGTCACTCACCACCCTGAACTATATCACCGTTCCTTCACTGCCGTTGGGGCAACATCCTGGAACTCCCTCCCTAACAGCACAGTGGGTGTACCTACACCTCAGGGACAGCAGCGGTTCAAGACGGCAGCTCACCCCCACCTTCTATCGGGTAACTAGGGATGGGGGATAAATTATGGCCTAACGAGCGACATCCACATCTTGTGAATGAATAAAAACAGGGGCTGATCCCACATGCGTGACACGAGTCATTACAAGTGTGAATTTTAGAATATTTACTATTACAAGAGGTGCTGAAAACAAAGAGGAGGATGACTGAAACTGGAGGCCAACAGGAGATTGAAATTCACTGGATTGGAAGCAGATATCACCTCTCACTTTGACCAAAGGCAAGGCCATTCTGCCCATTCACTCTGACTTTTCAATTTTCGAATGGTATTCGACACATTGGCCGGGATTCTCCCGGACTCGGCGGGGCAGCTCGTACCGGCGCCACGAGCGCCAGGAACCTCTCCGGCATCGGGCCACCTGGAAGTTGTGGAATCCTCCGCACTTCCGGGGGCTAGGCCGGCGCTGAAGGGGTTGACGGCGCGCTAACCGGCATCGAAGGGCCACCGCCGGCCGTTGCAAGTTGGCGCAGGCGCAGAACCGCCGCTGTGTTTCCTGTGCATGCGCAGGGGGCCATGATGGAGCCTTACAGAGGCCGGCGCGGACGGAAAGAGTGTCCCCACGGCACAGGACCGCCCGCAGATCGGTGGCCCCGATCGCGGGCCAGGCCACCGTGGGGGCCGCCCCCCGGGGCCGGATCCTCCCGCAAGCCGCCCTCCAAGCCAGGTCCCGCCAGGATGGACCATGTCTAATCCACGCCGGCGGGATTGACCGAAAACGGGCGGCCGCTCGGCCCATCGGGGGGGCCGCTGCCGACGGCCCCCGACCGGCGCAACGTGATCTCCGCCCCCACCCGAAAACCGGCGCCGGAGAATTCGGCAGCTAGCGGGGGGGCGGGATTCACGCTGCCTCCCTGGCGATTCTCCCACCTGGCGGGTTCGGAGAATCCCGCCCATTGTGTCTGTACAGGCCCCCGGAGCAGCAATTTACCTCCTCCCACATCCCATAAACCAGCATTTTCCATCTTTTCAGAGAATAATCCTTTTAAAATACTTCAATTGAATCTGCCTCCAGCACACTCACACCACAGTTACTGACAATAATGGGGGTTTCTCTGGTTGGCAATCAGTAGCTAGTGGTGTCCCTCAGGGATCAGTGTTGGGCCCACAACTGTTCACAATTTACATAGATGATTTAGAGTTGGGGACCAAGGGCAATGTGTCCAAGTTTGCAGACGACACTAAGAGAGTACTCTGACTGTGAGATGTGGCAGGTCCGGGAGGCTTCCAGCGTCCCGGATGGCTTCATCTGCAGAAAGTGCACCCAACTGGAACTCCTCACAGACCGCATGGTTCGGTTGGAGCAGCAGTTGGATGCACTTAGGAGCATGCAGGTGGCGGAAAGCGTCATAGATCGCAGTTATGTAAATGTGGTCACACCCAAGGTGCAGGCAGAGAAATGGGTGACCACCAGAAAGGGCAGGCAGTCAGTGCAGGAATCCCCTGTGGTTGTCCCCCTCTCGAACAGGTATACCCCTTTGGATACTGTCGGGGGGGATAGCCTATCAGGGGAAACAGCAGCAGCCAGAGTAGTGGCACCACGGCTGGCTCTGATGTTCAGAAGGGAGGGTCAAAGCGCAGAAGAGTAATAGTAATAGGGGACTCTATAGTCAGGGGCACAGATAGGCGCTTCTGTGGACGTGAAAGAGACTCCAGGATGGTATGTTGCCTCCCTGGTGCCAGGGTCCAGGATGTCTCCGAACGGGTAGCGGGCAACCTGAAGGGGGAGGGCAAACAGGCAGAGGTCGTTGTACATATTGGTACTAACGACATAGGCAGGAAGGGGCATGAGGTCCTGCAGCAGGAGTTCAGGGAGCTAGGCAGAAAGTTAAAAGACAGGACCTCGAGGGTTGTAATCTCGGGATTACTCCCTGTGCCATGTGCCAGTGAGGCTAGAAATAGGAAGATAGAGCAGCTAAACACGTGTCTAAACAGCTGGTGTAGGAGGGAGGGTTTCCGTTATCTGGACCGCTGGGAGCTCTTCCGGAGCAGGGGTGACCTATATAAGAAGGACAGGTTGCATCTAAACCGGAGAGGCATAAATATCCTGGCCGCGAGGTTTGCTAGTGTCACACGGGAGGGTTTAAACTAGTATGGCAGGGGGGTGGGCACGGGAGCAATAGGTCAGAAGGTGAAAGCATTGAGGAAGAACTAGGGAATAGGACCAGTATGTCTCTGAGACAGAGCAGACGGGGAGAAGTTGCTGAACACAGCGGGTCTGGTGGCCTGAAGTGCATATGTTTTAATGCAAGAAGTATTACGGGTAAGGCAGATGAACTTAGAACAAACAAATAAACAAAGAACAAAGAAATGTGCAGCACAGGAACAGGCCCTTCGGCCCTCCAAGCCCGTGCCGACCATGCTGCCCGACTAAACTACAATCTTCTACACTTCCTGGGTCCGTATCCTTCTATTCCCATCCTGTTCATATATTTGTCAAGATGCCCCTGAAATGTCCCTATCGTCCCTGCTTCCACTACCTCCTCCGGTAGCGAGTTCCAGGCACCCACTACCCTCTGCGTAAAAACCTTGCCTCGTACATCTACTCTAAACCTTGCCCCTCTCACCTTAAACCTATGCCCCCTAGTAATTCACCCCTCTACCCTGGGGAAAAGCCTCTGACTATCCACTCTGTCTATGCCCCTCATAATTTTGTATACCTCTATCAGGTCTCCCCTCAACCTCCTTCATTCCAGTGAGAACAAACCGAGTTTATTCAATCGCTCCTCATAGCTAATGCCCTCCATACCAGGCAACATCCTGGTAAATCTCTTCTGCACCCTCTCTAAAGCCTCCACATCCTTCTGGTAGTGTGGCGACCAGAATTGAACACTATACTCCAAGTGTGGCCTAACTAAGGTTCTATACAGCTGCAACATGACTTGCCAATTCTTATACTCAATGCCCCGGCCAATGAAGGCAAGCATGCCGTATGCCTTCTTGACTACCTTCTCCACCTGTGTTGCCCCTTTCAATGACCTGTGTACCTGTACTCCTAGATCTCTTTGACTTTCAATACTCTTGAGGGTTCTACCATTCACTGTATATTCCCTACCTGCATTAGACCTTCCAAAATGCATTACCTCACATTTGTCCGGATTAAACTCCATCTGCCATCTCTCCGCCCAAGTCTCCAGACAATCTAAATCCTGCTGTATCCTCCGACAGTCCTCATCGCTATCCGCAATTCCACCAACCTTTGTGTCGTCTGCAAACTTACTAATCAGACCAGTTACATTTCCTCCAAATCATTTATATATACTACAAAGAGCAAAGGTCCCAGCACTGATCCCTGTGGAACACCACTGGTCACAGCCCTCCAATTAGAAAAGCATCCCTCCATTGCTACTCTCTGCCTTCTATGGCCTAGCCAGTTCTGTATCCACCTTGCCAGCTCACCCCTGATCCCGTGTGACTTCACCTTTTGTACTAGTCTACCATGAGGGACCTTGTCAAAGGCCTTACTGAAGTCCATATAGACAACATCTACTGCCCTACCTGCATCAATCATCTTAGTGACCTCCTCGAAAAACTCTATCAAGTTAGTGAGACACGACCTCCCCTTCACAAAACCGTGCTGCCTCTCACTAATACGTCCATTTGCTTCCAAATGGGAGTAGATCCTGTCTCGAAGAATTCTCTCCAGTAATTTCCCTACCACTGAAGTAAGGCTCACCGGCCTGTAGTTCCCGGGATTATCCTTGCTACCCTTCTTAAACAGAGGAACAACATTGGCTATTCTCCAGTCCTCCGGGACATCCCCTGAAGACAGCGAGGATCCAAAGATTTCTGTCAAGGCCTCAGCAATTTCCTCTCCAGCCTCCTTCAGTATTCTGGGGTAGATCCCATCAGGCCCTGGGGACTTATCTACCTTAATATTTTTTAAGACACCCAACACCTCGTCTTTTTGGATCACAATGTGACCCAGGCTATCTACACCCCCTTCTCCAGACTCAACATCTACCAATTCCTTCTCTTTGGTGAATACTGAGGCAAAGTATTCATTTAGTACCTCGCCCATTTCCTCTGGCTCCACACATAGATTCCCTTGCCTATCCTTCAGTGGGCCAACCCTTTCCCTGGCTACCCTCTTGCTTTTTATGTACGTGTAAAATGCCTTGGGATTTTCCTTAACCCTATTTGCCAATGACTTTTCGTGACCCCTTCTAGCCCTCCTGACTCCTTGCTAAAGTTCCTTCCTACTTTCCTTATATTCCACGCAGGCTTCGTCTGTTCCCAGCCTTTTAGCCCTGACAAATGCCTCCTTTTTCTTTTTGACGAGGCCTACAATATCACTCGTCATCCAAGGTTCCCGAAAATTGCCGTATTTATCTTTCTTCCTCACAGGAACATGCCGGTCCTGTATTCCTTTCAACTGCCACTTGAAAGCCTCCCACATGTCAGATGTTGATTTGCCCTCAAACATCCACCCCCAATCTATGTTCTTCAGTTCCCGCCTAATATTGTCATAATTAGCCTTCCCCCAATTTAGCACATTCATCCTCGGACCACTCTTATCCTTGTCCACCAGTACTTTAAACTTACTGAATTGTGGTCACTGTTACCGAAATGCTCCCCTACTGAAACATCTACCACCTGGCCGGGCTCATTCCCCAATACCAGGTCCAGTACCGCCCCTTCCCTAGTTGGACTGTCTACATATTGTTTTAAGAAGCCCTCCTGGATGCTCCTTACAAACTCCGCCCCGTCTAAGCCCCTGGCACTAAGTGAGTCCCAGTCAATATTGGGCAAGTTGAAGTCTCCCATCACCACAACCGTGTTGTTTTTACTCTTTTCCAAAATCTGTCTACCTATCTGCTCCTCTATCTCCCGCTGGCTGTTTGGAGGCCTGTAGTATACCCCCAACATTGTGACTGCACCCTTCTTATTCCTGATCTCTACCCATATAGCCTCACTGCCCTCTGAGGTGTCCTCTCGCAGTACAGCTGTGATATTCTCCCGAACAAGTAGCGCAACTCCACCTCCCCTTTTACATCCCCCTCTATCCCGCCTGAAACATCTAAATCCTGGAACGTTTAGCTGCCAATCCTGCCCTTCCCTCAACCAGGTCTCTGTAATGGCAACAACATCATAGTTCCAAGTACTAATCCAAGCTCTAAGTTCATCTGCCTTACCCGTAATGCTCCTTGCATTAAAACATATGCACTTCAGGCCACCAGACCCGCTGTGTTCAGCAACTTCTCCCTGTCTGCTCTGCCTCAGAGCCACACTGTCCCTATTCCCTAGTTCTCTCTCAATGCTCTCACCTTCTGACCTATTGCTCCCGTGCCCAACCCCTGCCATACTAGTTTAAACCCTCCCGTGTGACGCTAGCAAACCTCGCGGCCAGGATATTTATGCCTCTCCGGTTTAGATGCAACCCGTCCTTCTTATACAGGTCACACCTGCCCCGGAAGAGCTCCCAGTGGTCCAGATAATGGAAACCCTCCCTCCTACACCAGCTGTTTAGCCACGTGTTTAGCTGCTCTATCTTCCTATTTCTACCCTCACTGGCACGTGGCACAGGGAGTAATCCTGAGATTCCAACCCTCGAGGTCCTGTCTTTTAACTTCCTGCCTAGCTCCCTGAACTCCTGCTGCAGGACCTCATGCCCCTTCCTGCCTATGTCGTTAGTACCAATATGTACAACGACCTCTGCCTGTTTGCCCTCCCCCTTCAGGATGCCCTCTACCCGTTCAGAGACATCCTGGACCCTGGCACCAGGGAGGCAACATACCATCCTGGAGTCTCTTTCACGTCCACAGAAGCGCCTATCTGTGCCCCTGACTATAGAGTCCCCTATTACTATTACTCTTCTGCGCTTTGACCCTCCCTTCTGAACATCAGAGCCAGCCGTGGTGCCACTGCTCTGGCTGCTGCTGTTTTCCCCTGATAGGCTATCCCCCCCGACAGTATCCAAAGGGGTATATCTGTTCGAGAGGGGGACAACCACAGGGGATTCCTGCACTGACTGCCTGCCCTTTCTGGTGGTCACCCATTTCTCTGCCTGCACCTTGGGTGTGACCACATTTACATAACTGCGATCTATGACGCTTTCCGCCACCTGCATGCTCCTAAGTGCATCCAATTGCCGCTCCAACCGAACCATGCGGTCTGTGAGGAGCTCCAGTTGGGTGCACTTTCTGCAGATGAAGCCATCCGGGACGCTGGAAGCCTCCCGGACCTGCCACATCTCACAGTCAGAGCACAGCACCCCTCTAACTGACATTGCGTCAATTAATTAAAATTAAAATTAAAATTTGTCTTTTTTTAAAAAATATTTGTTTAAAAATTTCAAAGTTACTGTCAACTATCTGTTTCCTAGCACTAGATTTCTAATAGAAATGCGATAGCTAACTATAGTACTCTCCGATCTCTGTCTTAGATATCCTCTAAATTATAATTAAGTTATTATGTTT
Organism: Scyliorhinus torazame; assembly: GCF_047496885.1. Classification (NCBI taxonomy): domain Eukaryota; kingdom Metazoa; phylum Chordata; class Chondrichthyes; order Carcharhiniformes; family Scyliorhinidae; genus Scyliorhinus; species Scyliorhinus torazame. The sequence continues at coordinate 6,088,581 of NC_092712.1, forward strand.
AATTAGTTACCAAATACTAGCCACAGCTTTTCTGTGATGTCACTTCAGTTTCCACCCGACACACACAATTTGAAAATAGGTATAAAAGTAAAAATAAGTAAAAATCACTTACTTACCTTCTTACCTTCTGAGTGTCTGAGATGTTCTCAGGTTCTCTCGCTGACAGAGACTGCTCCTCCACCTCCGAACCTTGACCTGCACAATGCTAATAATATAATAATATAATATGGCACTTACCTTACACCAATGGGTCTTATTATTAGGTTAGAGGAGGAGGGCGGGTGGGAGACACTACACGTGTAGTGTCTCGGGTTTCCTCTCCACCAGAATTTATTGGTTGGGGGGGGGGGGGGGGGGAGGGGGACTTCCCAGAGGTCCGCGGGTCGAACTTCCGGTTCCCGCCTTATATAAAAACAAATAAAACAGAAAAAAACAGACACGGGACCAGGTAAGGGTTTTTAAATTCACTACTCACCTCCCAGAAGGCCCCTGCGCACCGCTGCCGCCGAAATGCAAAGGGCTGCTCCTGTAAAGGTAAGAGTTTTTAAATTCACTACTCACCTCCCAGAAGGCCCCTGCGCACCGCTGCCGCCGAAATCCGAAAGAACTTGGATTAGTGCTTGGAACTATGATGTTGTTGCCATTACAGAGACCTGGTTGAGGGAAGGTCAGGATTGGCAGCTAAACGTTCCAGGATTTAGATGTTTCAGGCGGGATAGAGGGGGATGTAAAAGGGGTGGCGGAGTTGCGCTACTGGTTAGGGAGGATATCACAGCTGTACTACGGGAGGACACCTCAGAGGGCAGTGAGGCTCTATGGGTAGAGATCAGGAATAAGAAGGGTGCAGTCACAATGTTGGGGGTTTACTACAGGCCTCCCAACAGCCAGCGGGAGATAGAGGAGCAGATAGGTAGACAGATTTTGGAAAAGAGTAAAAACAACAGGGTTGTGGTGATGGGAGACTTCAACTTCCCCAATATTGACTGGGACTCACTTAGTGCCAGGGGCTTTGATGGGGCAGAGTTTGTAAGGAGCATCCAGGAGGGCTTCTTAAAACAATATGTAGACAGTCCAACTGGGGAAGGGGCGGTACTGGACCTGGTATTAGGGAATGAGCCCGGCCAGGTGGTAGATGTTTCAGTCGGGGAGCATTTCGGTAACAGTGACCACAATTCAGTAAGTTTTAAAGTACTGGTGGACAAGGAAAAGAGTGGTCCTAGGATGAATGTGTTAAATTGAGGGAAGGCTAATTATAACAATATTAGGCGGGAACTGAAGAGCCTAGATTGGGGGCAGATGTTTGAGAGCAAATCAACATCTGACATAGAACATAGAACGATACAGCGCAGTACAGGCCCTTCGGCCCACGATGTTGCACCGACATGGGAAGTCAAAAAACAAAAGCCATCTAACCTACACTATGCCATTATCATCCATATGCTTATCCAATAAACTTTTAAATGCCCTCAATGTTGGCGAGTTCACTACTGTAGCAGGTAGGGCATTCCACGGCCTCACCACTCTTTGCGTAAAGAACCTACCTCTGACCTCTGTCCTATATCTATTACCCCTCAGTTTAAGGCTATGTCCCCTCGTGCTAGCCATTTCCATCCGCGGGAGAAGGCTCTCACTGTCCACCCTATCTAACCCCCTGATCATTTTGTATGCCTCTATTAAGTCTCCTCTTAACCTTCTTCTCTCCAACGAAAACAACCTCAAGTCCATCAGCCTTTCCTCATAAGATTTTCCCTCCATACCAGGCAACATCCTGGTAAATCTCCTCTGCACCCGCTCCAAAGCCTCCACGTCCTTCCTATAATGCGGTGACCAGAACTGTACGCAATACTCCAAATGCGGCATAGTGGCATAGTGTAGGTTAGATGGCTTTTGTTCTTTGACTTCCCATGTCGGTGCAACATCGTGGGCCGAAGGGCCTGTACTGCGCTGTATCGTTCTATGTTTACCGTTTACTCTCTAAGCGTCGTCATTAGTTTAGACGGGCAGCATGGTCGACGCAGGCTGGGAGGGCCGAAGGGCCTGTTCCTGTGCTGTAATTTTCATTGTTCTTTGCATACGGCATGCTTGCCTTCGCCGGGGGTCACACATGTTGCCAAAGTCACAGTCGTTGTCTGAGAGTCCTGCCGCTGTCTGGGGGGCTTCTGTCAGGGCCGGGGGGAGTAGCGGGGGGCGACCAGGGGATGGACCAGGGGGTAGGGGTCTCCCCACGGGACCGGGGTGTCCAGGCATGGATGACATCTGCGGGTGGCAGCCTCCTTCCCACCCCGGGGAACAGGGTGCTGCCTCTCCTCCACGGCACCCAACACTGTCTCCAGCTCGGCATCAGTGAACCTCACTGCTGCTCTCCCGGGTACCAGCTGCTGGGCTGGAATGAGGGTGTGTGGGGAGTGGAGTGTTTATATGTGGCTGCAGCTTGTCAGCTACTCGAGAGCCAATCCCCACCCCAGCGAATCACACGCCAGCGTTCGTTGGAGTTGCGCTAGTTCCATGTGGCACGGCGAGGACCCATTAGGATGTCCTGAGTCGCTCCGGGGTCAGGGCCGCTTTCGGGGCCGTGGAACCTACGGGATTCAGTCCCGGCATCAGCACTCAGTCGCTGAAACGGAGAATTCCACCCACAGGGTGTGTCCAGTGGGCACGCAGAGCTGGAACAGCAGCTCGCCGTGGCGCAGTGTGTCCGGTGAAAACCGGAAGACCCCGCTCCCGCGATCTACCCGGCTCGTAACGCCTCCCGAGATTCATAGAACATAGAACATTACAGCGCAGTACAGGCCCTTCGGCCCTCGATGTTGCGCCGACCTGTGAAAACACTCTAAAGCCCATCTACACTATTCCCTTATCGTCCATATGTCTATCCAATGACCATTTGAATGCCCTTAGTGTTGGCGATTCCACTACTGTTGCAGGCAGGGCATTCCACGCCCTTACTACTCTCTGAGTAAAGAACCTACCTCTGACATTTGTCCTATATCTATCTCCCCTCAATTTAGAGCTATGTCCCCTCGTGCTAGACATCACCATCCGAGGAAAAAGGCTCTCACTGTCCACCCTATCCAATCCTCTGATCATCTTGTATGCCTCAATTAAGTCACCTCTTAACTTTCTTCTCTCTAACGAAAACAGCCTCAAGTCCCTCAGCCTTTCCTCATAAGATCTTCCCTCCATACCAGGCAACATTCTGGTAAATCTCCTCTGCACCCTTTCCAATGCTTCCACATCCTTCCTAAAATGCGGCGACCAGAATTGCACGCAATACTCCAAATGCGGCCACACCAGAGTTTTGTACAGCTGCAACATGACCTCATGGCTCCTAAACTCAATCCCTCTACCGATAAAAGCTAACACACCGTACGCCTTCTTAACAACCCTCTCAACCTGGGTGGCAACTTTCAGGGATCTATGTACATGGACACCGAGATCTCTCTGCTCATCCACACTGCCAAGAATCTTACCATTAGCCCAGTACAGGGTGGTGGTTGATGGGAATCAGTTTTCAGTTTCAAATTCTGAGGGGTGCACATCTCCAAGAATCTGTCCTGGTCCACCCACGTCGACGCTACCACCAAGAAAGCACAACAGCGCCTATACTTCCTAAGGAAACTAAGGAAATTCGGCATGTCCACATTGACTCTTACCAACTTTTACAGATGCACCATAGAAAGCATCCTATCAGGCTGCATCACAGCCTGGTATGGCAACTGCTCGGCCCAGGACCGCAAGAAACTTCAGAGAGTCGTGAACACCGCCCAGTCCATCACACGAACCTGCCTCCCATCCATTGACTCCATCTACACCTCCCGCTGCCTGGGGAAAGCGGGCAGTATAATCAAAGATCCCTCCCACCCGGCTTACTCACTCTTCCAACTTCTTCCATCGGGCAGGAGATACAGAAGTCTGAGAACACGCACGAACAGACTCAAAAACAGCTTCTTCCCCACTGTCACCAGACTCCTAAATGACCCTCTTATGGACTGACCTGATTAACACTACACCCTGTCTGCTTCACCCGATGCCAGTCTTTATGTAGTTACATTGTATATGTTGTGTTGCCCTATTATGTATTTTCTTTTATTCCCTTTTCTTCCCATGTACTTAATGATCTGTTGAGCTGCTCGCAGAAAAATACTTTTCACTGTACCTCGGTACACGTGACAATAAACAAATCCAATCCAATCCAATACTCAGTCTTCCTGTTATTCCTTCCAAAATGAACCACCTCACACTTTTCTGCATTAAACTCCATTTGCCACCTCTCAGCCCAGCACTGCAGCTTATCTATGTCCCTCTGTAACTTGTAACATCCTTCCGCACCGTCCACAACTCCACCGACTTTAGTGTCATCTGCAAATTTACTCACCCATCCTTCTACGCCCTCCTCCAGGTCATTTATAAAAATGACAAACAGCAGTGGCCCCAAAACAGATCCTTGTGGTACACCACTAGTAACTGGACTCCAGTCTGAACATTTCCCATCAACCACCACCCTTTGTCTTCTTCCAGCTAGCCAATTTCTGATCCAAACTGCTAAATCACCCTGAATCCCATGCCTCCGTATTTTCTGCAGTAGCCTACCGTGGGGAACCTTATCAAACACTTTACTGAAATCCATATACACCACATCAACTGATTTTGGTGGGAGCGGTGCGCAAGTGATTTCTGGGAGGTAAGTTTCTCCTTTAAAAACACTTACCTAGTCCCGTTTCTGTTTTATTTATTTATTTATTTTAAATATAAGGCGGGAACCGGAAGTTCGACTTCTGGGAAGGCCCCCCCCCCCAACCAATAAATTCTGGTGGAGAGGAAACCCGAGACACTACACGTGTAGTGTCTCCCACCCGCCCTCCTCCTCTAACCTAATAATAAAACCCATTGGTGTGAGGTAAGTGCCATATTATATTATTATTATATTATTAGCATTGCGCAGGTCAAGGAGACACAGCCGGAGTGAGAGAGATACAGACAGTGAGAATTTGCTAGTTTGGTGCAGTGAGGTAACCAGGAAAGGTAAGTGGTTAATCTAATTGTGCTGTTTTTCAGTTAAAAGTGCAGGGTAGTGTCTGATTGGCTGAAGCTGCCCCCACCATAAACTTAAATTAAATTAATTAATTAGTGATGGCTGGTCAGGTGATGTGCTTGAGCAGCTTGATGTGGGAGCTGGCAGATCCCATTGCGAGCTGCAGCGACCACATCTGCAGTAAGTGTTGGCTGCTCGAAGAGCTCCGGCTCAGAGTTGATGAGCTGGAGTCTGAGCTTCAAACACTGAGGCACATCCAGGAGGGGGAGACTTACCTGGACACTGTGTTTCAGGAGGCAGTCACACCTGTCAGAGTAAGTAGTTTAAATCCTGCCAGTGGCCAGGGACAGCAGGGTGTGACTGCAAGTCAGGCAGGTAAAGGGAAACAGCAGTCAGGAACTCAGGAGCCTCAGCCCTTGACCCTGTCCAACAGGTATGAAGCACTTGCTCCCTGTGTGGATGGCGAACAGGGCTGCAAGAAGGATGAGTCAGCTGACCAAGGCACCATGGTTCAGCAGGCCATTCAAGGGGAGGGAGTAAATAGGCAAGTTGTAGTTGTAGGGGATTCTATTATCAGGGGGATAGATAGTATCCTTTGTGAGCAGGATAAAGAGTCCCGCATGGTATGTTGCCTGCCCGGTGCTAGGGTGCGGGACATCTCTGACCGGCTTGAAAGGATACTGGAGAGGGAGGGGGAGGATCCAGTTGTTGTGGTCCATGTCGGTACCAACAACATAGGCAAGTCTAGAAAAGAGGACCTGTTTAGAGATTATAAAGAGCTAGGATTCAAATTAAAAAACAGGTCCTCAAAGGTCATAATCTCCGGATTACTGCCCAAGCCACGTGCAAATTGGCATAGGGAGGCAAGAATAAGAGAAGTTAACACATGGCTGAAAGAGTGGTGTGGGAAAGAGGGGTTCTTTTTCATGGGACACTGGCATCAGTTTTGGGACAGGGGGGACCTATACCGTTTGGATGGTCTCCACCTGAACCGAGCTGCGACCAGTGTTCTGGCGAAAAGAGTAAATAGGGTGGTCAATAGGACTTTAAACTAGAGATTGGATAAACATATGGATGATAATGGCATAGTGTAGGTTAGATGGCTTTTGTTTCGGTGCAACATCGTGGGCCGAAGGGCCTGTACTGCGCTGTATCGTTCTATGTTCTATGTTCTATTGGGGAGGAAGGGAAAGTCAGGGAACCAAGAGGTGAACAAAGAACAAAGAACAAAGAAATGTACAGCACAGGAACAGGCCCTTCGGCCCTCCAAGCCCGCGCCGACCATACTGCCCGACTAAACTACAATCTTCTACACTTCCTGGGTCCGTATCCTTCTATTCCCATCCTATTCATATATTTGTCAAGATGCCCCTTAAATGTCCCTATCGTCCCTGCTTCCACTACCTCCTCCGGTAGCGAGTTCCAGGCACCCACTACCCTCTGCGTAAAAAACTTGCCTCGTACATCTACTCTAAACCTTGCCCCTCTCACCTTAAACCTATGCCCCCTAGTAATTGACCCCTCTACCCTGGGGAAAAGCCTCTGACTATCCACTCTGTCTATGCCCCTCATAATTTTGTAGACCTCCATCAGGTCGCCCCTCAACCTCCTTCGTTCCAGAGAGAACAAACCGAGTTTATTCAATCGCTCCTCATAGCTTATGCCCTCCATACCAGGCAACATTCTGGTAAATCTCTTCTGCACCCTCTCTAAAGCCTCCACATCCTTCTGGTAGTGTGGCGACCAGAATTGAACACTATACTCCAAGTGTGGCCTAACTAAGGTTCTATACAGCTGCAACATGACTTGCCAATTCTTATACTCAATGCCCCGTCCAATGAAGGCAAGCATGCCGTATGCCTTCTTGACTACCTTCTCCACCTGTGTTGCCCCTTTCAATGACCTGTGGACCTGTACTCCTAGATCTCTTTGACTTTCAATACTCTTGAGGGTTCTACCATTCACTGTATATTCCCTACCTGCATTAGCCCTTCCAAAATGCATTACCTCACATTTGTCCGGATTAAACTCCATCTGCCATCTCTCCGCCCAAGTCTCCAGACAACCTAAATCCTGCTGTATCCTCAGACAGTCCTCATCGCTATCCGCAATTCCACCAACCTTTGTGTCGTCTGCAAACTTACTAATCAGACCAGTTACATTTTCCTCCAAATCATTTATATATACTACAAACAGCAAAGGTCCCAGCACTGATCCCTGTGGAACACCACTGGTCACAGCCCTCCAATTAGAAAAGCATCCCTCCATTGCTACCCTCTGCCTTCTATGGCCTAGCCAGTTCTGAATCCACCTTGCCAGCTCACCCCTGATCCCGTGTGACTTCACCTTTTGTACAAGTCTACCATGAGGGACCTTGTCAAAGGCCTTACTGAAGTCCATGTAGACAACATCCACTGCCCTACCTGCATCAATCATCTTAGTGACCTCCTCGAAAAACTCTATCAAGTTAGTGAGACACGACCTCCCCTTCACAAAACCGTGCTGCCTCTCACTAATACGTCCATTTGCTTCCAAATGGGAGTAGATCCTGTCTCGAAGAATTCTCTCCAGTAATTTCCCTACCACTGAAGTAAGGCTCACCGGCCTGTAGTTCCCGGGATTATCCTTGCTACCCTTCTTAAACAGAGGAACAACATTGGCTATTCTCCAGTCCTCCGGGACATCCCCTGAAGACAGCGAGGATCCAAAGATTTCTGTCAAGGCCTCAGCAATTTCCTCTCCAGCCTCCTTCAGTATTCTGGGGTAGATCCCATCAGGCCCTGGGGACTTATCATAGATTATCATAGAATTTACAGTGCAGAAGGAGGCCATTCGGCCCATCGAGTCTGCACCGGCTCTTGGAAAGAGCACCCTACCCAAGGTCAACACCGCCACCTTATCCCCATAACCCAGTAACCCCACCCAACACTAAGGGCAATTTTGGACACTAAGGGCAATTTATCATGGCCAATCCACCTAACCTGCACATCTTTGGACTGTGGGAGGAAACCGGAGCACCCGGAGGAAACCCACGCACACACGGGGAGGACGTGCAGACTCCGCACAGACAGTGACCCAAGCCGGAATCGAACCTGGGACCCTGGAGCTGTGAAGCAATTGTCTACCTTAATATTTTTTAAGACACCCAACACCTCGTCTTTTTGGATCACAATGTGACCCAGGCTATCTACACCCCCTTCTCCAGACTCAACATCTACCAATTCCTTCTCTTTGGTGAATACTGATGCAAAGTATTCATTTAGTACCTCGCCCATTTCCTCTGGCTCCACACATAGATTCCCTTGCCTATCTTTCAGTGGGCCAACCCTTTCCCTGGCTACCCTCTTGCTTTTTATGTAAGTGTAAAAAGCCTTGGGATTTTCCTTAACCCTATTTGCCAATGACTTTTCATGACCCCTTCTAGCCCTCCTGACTCCTTGCTTAAGTTCCTTCCTACTTTCCTTATATGCCACACATGCTTCGTCTGTTCCCAGCCTTTTAGCCCTGACAAATGCCTCCTTTTTCTTTTTGACGAGGCCTACAATATCACTCGTCATCCAAGGTTCCCGAAAATTGCCGTATTTATCTTTCTTCCTCACAGGAACATGCCTGTCCTGTATTCCCTTCAACTGACACTTGAAAGCCTCCCACATGTCAGATGTTGATTTGCCCTCAAACATCCGCCCCCAATCTATGTTCTTCAGTTCCCGCCTAATATTGTCATAATTAGCCTTCCCCCAATTTAGCACATTCATCCTCGGACCACTCTTATCCTTGTCCACCAGTACTTTAAAACTTACTGAATTGTGGTCACTGTTACCGAAATGCTCCCCTACTGAAACATCTACCACCTGGCCGGGCTCATTCCCCAATACCAGGTCCAGTACCGCCCCTTCCCTAGTTGGACTGTTTACATATTGTTTTAAGAAGCCCTCCTGGATGCTCCTTACAAACTCTGCCCCGTCTAAGCCCCTGGCACTAAGTGAGTCCCAGTCAATATTGGGGAAGTTGAAGTCTCCCATCACCACAACCCTGTTGTTTTTACTCTTTTCCAAAATCTGTCTACCTATCTGCTCCTCTATCTCCCGCTGGCTGTTGGGAGGCCTGTAGTATACCCCCAACATTGTGACTGCACCCTTCTTATTCCTGATCTCTACCCATATAGCCTCACTGCCCTCTGAGGTGTCCTCTCGCAGTATAGCTGTGATATTCTCCCGAACAAGTAGCGCAACTCCGCCTCCCCTTTTACATCCCCCTCTATCCCGCCTGAAACATCTAAATCCTGGAACGTTTAGCTGCCAATCCTGCCCTTCCCTCAACCAGTAATCAGTGGGAAGCGTAGCTGCTTAGGAATACAAAAAAGCACGAAAAGACAGAACTCAGGAGAGTTTACGATAGTCCCCATCTCACAAAATATGACACAGTGTATGGAAAGGCTCAGTAAACCAAGGTCCACCACACTAAGAAAACAAAAAGGGACGGTCAATAGAGAATTAAAGGTGCTATATTTAAATGCGCGCAGTGTACGGAACAAGGTAGATGAGCTTGTGGCCCAGATTGTGACTGGCAGGTATGATGTGGTAGGCATCACAGAGACGTGGTTGCAGGGGGTTCAGGACTGGCATTTAAACATCCAGGGATTCACAACCTATCGAAAAGACAGAGAGGTGGGCAGAGGGGGCGGGGTTGCCTTGTTAATTAGAAATGAAATTAAATCAATAGCACTAAACGACATAGGGTCAGATGATGTGGAGTCTGTGTGGGTAGAGTTGCGGAACCACAAAGGCAAAAAAAACCATAATGGGAGTTATGTACAGGCCTCCTAACAGTGGCCAGGACCGGGGGCACAAAATGCACCACGAAATAGAAAGTGCATGTCAGAAAGGCAAGGTCACAGTGACCATGGGGGACTTCAATATGCAGGTGGACTGGGTAAATAATGCTGCCAGTGGACCCAAGGAAAGGGAATTCATTGAATGTTTACAGGAGGGCTTTTTGGAACAGCTTGTGCTGGAGCCCACGAGGGAACAGGCCATTCTGGACTTAGTGTTATGTAATGAGCCAGACTTGATTAAAGATCTTAAAGTAAGGGAGCACTTAGGAGGCAGTGATCATAATATGGTCGAATTCAATCTCCAATTTGAAAGAAAGAAGGTAGAATCAGATGTAAAGGTGTTACAGTTAACAAACAAAGAAATGTACAGCACAGGAACAGGCCCTTCGGCCCTCCAAGCCCGTGCCGACCATGCTGCCCGACTAAACTACAATCTTCGACACTTCCTGGGTCCGTATCCTTCTATTCCCATCCTATTCATATATTTGTCAAGATGCCCCTTAAATGTCCCTATCGTCCCTGCTTCCACCACCTCCTCCGGTAGTGAGTTCCAGGCACCCACTACCCTCTGCGTAAAAAACTTGCCTCGTACATCTACTCTAAACCTTGCCCCTCTCACCTTAAACCTATGCCCCCTAGTAATTGACCCCTCTACCCTGGGGAAAAGCCTCTGACTATCCACTCTGTCTATGCCCCTCATAATTTTGTATACCTCTATCAGGTCGCCCCTCAACCTCCTTCGTTCCAGTGAGAACAAACCGAGTTTATTCAACCGCTCCTCATAGCTTATGCCCTCCATACCAGGCAACATTCTGGTAAATCTCTTCTGCACCCTCTCTAAAGCCTCCACATCCTTCTGGTAGTGTGGCGACCAGAATTGAACACTATACTCCAAGTGTGGCCTAACTAAGGTTCTATACAGCTGCAACATGACTTGCCAATTCTTATACTCAATGCTCCGGCCAATGAAGGCAAGCATGCTGTGGCGCACAAAGACTCCGTGAGACGAATAGAGTGAAGTCGATGAGGCTTTATTAAGCGTGTCTGTTCCCCAGCAGCCCGATAGTAAACTGGCCTGCGGGGGAAGGCACCGGCTTCTTATACTCCGCCTTCAGGGCGGAGTATGAGGTCAACGGCCAACCAGGACCCGGGATCTGTCAGCCAATGACATTAGGCTTCCAGTCCCACATGACCCCCAATACATACTACCACATTCACCCCTTGTCAAAAATGAACCCGGCGGGGTGATGCTTCGTATGGTGGTAAGGGTTTACAGTACTGGTCCTGGGAGGATAGAACAGTTACATGGTAGTACCGTATTGGACAGTATCGTCCTGTTACAACTATTTACAGAGGATATAGGAAAAACAAAATGTTCATTGGACAGTCCATCTTTGTTTTACATCGGCGCCACGAGTCGGTTGGACGGTCTGGTCGTCCGTGTCGATCGCCTCGGCCCCGGCGGTGGTGGTGGTGCTTGTACCAGCGTTGGCGCCTCCAGGAGCCGCACGGTTTCAGCTGTCGGTGCAAAGGGGAGGGGGACTGATCCTCCTGGGAAGGGGGCGGTCGCGGGGTGCGGCGGTGACAGGAAGGGGGGCGGTTGGGTTGATGGTGTCGGGGGGGTGTGCGTGGTGCCGGCGGGCGCCAGATCCCGCAGGGAGACCGTGTCCTGTCGGCCGTCGGGGTACTCCACGTAGGCGTACTGGGGGTTTGCGTGGAGGAGGTGAACCCTTTCGACCAACGGGTCCGCCTTATGTGCCCGCACGTGCTTTCGGAGCAGGATGGGTCCTGGGGCCGCCAGCCAGGTCAGCAGCGACGTTCCAGAGGAGGACCTCCTAGGGAAGACAAGGAGACGCTCGTGGGGCGTTTGATTAGTGCTCGTACATAATAACGACCGGATGGAATGGAGAGCGTCTGGGAGGACCTCCTGCCACCGTGAAACTGGGAGATCCCTGGACCGTAGGGCCAGTAGGACGGCCTTCCAGACCGTGCCGTTCTCCCTTTCTACTTGCCCGTTCCCCCGGGGGTTGTAGCTGGTCGTCCTGCTTGAAGCTATACCCTTGCTGAGCAGGAACTGGCGCAGCTCGTCACTCATGAAAGAGGACCCCCTGTCGCTGTGGACGTATGCGGGGTAACCGAACAGCGTGAAGATGCTGTTCAGGGCTTTAATGACTGTGGCCGCGGTCATGTCGGAGCAGGGAATGGCAAAAGGGAAGCGGGAGTATTCGTCCACTACATTAAGGAAATACGCGTTGCGGTCGGTGGAGGGGAGGGGCCCTTTGAAATCAAGACTGAGGCGTTCAAAGGGGCGGGAAGCCTTAATCAGGTGCGCTCCATCTGGCCTGAAAAAATGCGGCTTGCATTCTGCGCAGGTGTGGCAGTCCCTTGTGATTGTACGGACCTCCTCTAAAGAGTATGGGAGGTTGCGGGACTTGATGAAGTGGTAAAACCGAGTGACCCCCGGGTGGCAGAGGTCCTCGTGGAGGGTTTGGAGGCGGTCAATTTGTGCGTTGGCACATGTCCCGCGGGATAGGGCATCGGACGGCTCGTTCAGCTTTCTGGGCCGGTACAAGATCTCATAGTTAAAGGTGGAGAGCTCGATCCTCCACCGCAAGATCTTGTCGTTCTTGATCTTGCCCCGCTGTGCATTATCGAACATGAAGGCTACCGACCGTTGGTCAGTGAGGAGAGTGAATCTCCTGCCGGCCAGGTAATGCCTCCAATGTCGCACAGCTTCCACTATGGCTTGGGCTTCCTTTTCCACTGAGGAGTGGCGGATTTCTGAGGCGTGGAGGGTTCGGGAGAAAAAGGCCACGGGTCTGCCCGCTTGGTTAAGGGTAGCCGCTAGAGCTACGTCAGAGGCGTCGCTCTCGACCTGGAAGGGGAGGGACTCGTCGATGGCGCGCATCGTGGCCTTTGCGATGTCCGCTTTGATGCGGCTGAAAGCCTGGCAAGCCTCTGTCGCAAGCGGGAAAGTCGTGGTCTGTATTAGGGGGCGGGCCTTGTCTGCGTACTGGGGGACCCACTGGGCGTAGTATGAAAAGAACCCCAGGCAGCGTTTCAGGGCTTTTGGGCAGTGCGGGAGGGGAAATTCCATGAGTGCGCGCATACGTTCGGGGTCGGGGCCTATTATCCCATTGCGCACTATGTAGCCCAGAATGGCTAGCCGGTCGGTGCTAAAAACGCACTTGTCCTCGTTGTACGTGAGGTTCAAGGCTTTGGCGGTCTGGAGGAATTTTTGGAGGTTGGCGTCGTGGTCCTGCTGATCGTGGCCGCAGATGGTTACATTGTCGAGGTACGGGAACGTGGCCCGCAACCCATGTTGATCAACCATTCGGTCCATCTCCCGTTGGAAGACCGAGACGCCGTTTGTGACGCCAAAAGGGACCCGTAGGAAATGGTATAATCGCCCGTCTGCCTCGAAGGCTGTGTACTTGCGGTCACTTGGGCGGATGGGGAGCTGATGGTTGGCGGACTTGAGGTCCACGGTGGAGAAGACTTTATATTGGGCAATCCGATTGACCATGTCGGATATGCGGGGGAGAGGGTACGCGTCTAGTTGTGTGTACCTGTTGATGGTCTGGCTATAGTCAATGACCATCCTTTGTTTCTCCCCTGTCTTCACTACTACCACCTGCGCTCTCCAGGGACTATTGCTGGCCTGGATTATGCCCTCCTTTAGTAGCCGCTGGACTTCGGAGCGAATGAAGGTCCGGTCCTGGGCACTGTACCGTCTGCTCCTAGTGGCGACGGGTTTGCAATCCGGGGTGAGGTTCGCAAACAAGGACGGGGGTTGCACCTTGAGGGTGGCGAGGCCGCAGATAGTGAGTGGGGGTATAGGGCCGCCGAATTTAAACGTAAGGCTCTGCAGGTTACATTGAAAATCTAAGCCCAGCAAGGTGGGGACACAGAGTTGGGGAAGGATGTTAAGTTTGTAGTTTTTGAATTCCCTCCCCTGTACCGTTAGGGTAACTATGCAGAATCCCTGGATCTGTACGGAGTGGGATCCTGCAGCTAGGGAAATCTTTTGTGCGCTGGGGTAGGTGGTTAAGGAACAGCGTCTTACCGTGTCGGGGTGTATAAAACTTTCCGTGCTCCCGGAGTCGACTAGGCATGGCGTCTCGTGGCCGTTAATTAGGACCGTTGTCGTCGTCGTCTGGAGAGTCCGGGGCCGAGCCTGATCGAGTGTAACCGAAGCGAGCCGTGGTTGTAGTAGTGGGGTGGAGTCCGTTGTTGCCGTCCAAGATGGCGTCGGGGATGGACAAAATGGCCACCCCCATACATCGCACATGGCTGAGGGGGTCACAAGATGGCGTCGGGGGTGGACAAAATGGCCACCCATTTTGCAGGAGTTCCTGCATTGCGAGCGCCCGGGCCGCGGGCGCTAGGACCACGCGGAGTTCCTTGACTGCGAGCGCCCGGGCCGCGGGCGCTAGGACCGCGCGGAGCTCCCTCGCCGGGGACAGCGGTGGTCGGGGCCCAGGCCGGCGGGTCAGTACCGCGAGCGCTGGGACCGTGAGGAGCTCCCTCGCCGGGGACAGCGGTGGTCGGGGTCCAGGTAAGTTGCGCGGGCGGGTCAGGCGTGGGGCGCGGGACGGGGGTGAGGGCCCAGGTCGACGGCGCCGGCGGGTCAGTCGTGGGGCCGCGAGCGCTGGCACCGTGCGGAGCTCCCTCGCCGGGGACAGCGGTGGTCGGGGTCAAGGTAGGTGGCGCCGGCGGGTCAGGCGTGGGGCGCGGGACGGGGGTGAGGGTGGCGTTAGGGATGCGAAAAACCCCCTCCTCTCCGTGGAGAGTGTTGGCCGGCACCCAAATCGGGAGCGCCGGCGGCGGGTCGTACATGGACTGCGGGGAGGGGGGTTGGGGAGCGTAGGCTGCGTGCAGGGCTCCCAGTTCTCCCGGGACCGCAGTGGTCGGGACCCAAAATGGCGGCGCCTGCGGGTCGCACATGGCGTGCTGGGGGGGTTGGGAGGCATAGGCTGCTTGCAGGGCTCCCTGTGCTCCCGGGACAGCGGCGACCACGCGGGACCGGCACACCATCGCATAGTGGCCTTTTTTCCCGCAGCTTTTGCAGATGGCTGCGCGGGCCAGACAGCGCTGTCGGGGGTGTTTCGCCTGGCCGCAGAAATAACAGCGGCCGCCCCCGGTGCGACTCGGCGTTTGGGCTGCGCAAGCCTGTGGGGTGTCCGGGGAGGGGGGTAGGGGGTTTGCCGCGGCGGGTACGTACGGGGCCCAATGGCCTGCCGCGCGGTCGGGGCCGTAGGCACGGGTATTACGCGCGGCCACGTCTAGGGAGGCTGCTAGTGCCCATGCCTCTGAGAGTCCTAGCGACTCTTTTTCTAGAAGTCTTCGGCGGATTTGGGAGGATTGCATACCTGCCACAAAAGCGTCGCGCATTAACATGTCCGTATGTCCGTTTGCGTTTACCGACGGGCAGCTGCAGGCTCTTCCCAAAATCAGCAGTGTCTGTTCCCCAGCAGCCCGATAGTAAACTGGCCTGCGGGGGAAGGCACCGGCTTCTTATACTTCGCCTTCAGGGCGGAGTATGAGGTCAACGGCCAACCAGGACCCGGGATCTGTCAGCCAATGACATTAGGGCTTCCACTCCCACATGACCCCCAATACATACTACCACACATGCCGTATGCCTTCTTGACTACCTTCTCCACCTGTGTTGCCCCTTTCAATGACCTGTGGACCTGTACTCCTAGATCTCTTTGACTTTCAATACTCTTGAGGGTTCTACCATTCACTGTATATTCCCTACCTGCATTAGACTTTCCAAAATGCATTACCTCACATTTGTCCAGATTAAACTCCATCTGCCATCTCTCCGCCCAAGTCTCCAGACAATCTAAATCCTGCTGTATCCTCCGACAGTCCTCATCGCTATCCGCAATTCCACCAACCTTTGTGTCGTCTGCAAACTTACTAATCAGACCAGTTACATTTTCCTCCAAATCATTTATATATACTACAAAGAGCAAAGGTCCCAGCACTGATCGCTGTGGAACACCACTGGTCACAGCCCTCCAATTAGAAAAGCATCCCTCCATTGCTACTCTCTGCCTTCTATGGCCTAGCCAGTTCTGTATCCACCTTGCCAGCTCACCCCTGATCCCGTGGGACTTCACCTTTTGTACTAGTCTACCATGAGGGACCTTGTCAAAGGCCTTACTGAAGTCCATATAGACAACATCTACTGCCCTACCTGCATCAATCATCTTAGTGACCGCCTCGAAAAACTCTATCAAGTTAGTGAGACACGACCTCCCCTTCACAAAACCATGCTGCCTCTCACTAATACGTCCATTTGCTTCCAAATGGGAGTAGATCCTGTCTCGAAGAATTCTCTCCAGTAATTTCCCTACCACTGAAGTAAGGCTCACCGGCCTGTAGTTCCCGGGATTATCCTTGCTACCCTTCTTAAACAGAGGAACAACATTGGCTATTCTCCAGTCCTCCGCGACATCCCCCGAAGACAGCGAGGATACAAAGATTTCTGTCAAGGCCTCAGCAATTTCCTCTCCAGCCTCCTTCAGTATTCTGGGGTAGATCCCATCCGGCCCTGGGGACTTATCTACCTTAATATTTTTTAAGACACCCAACACCTCGTCTTTTTGGACGAGGGGTCACAAGATGACCAGTCAAAGATGAATAGCCCTTTAACTGTAAGGCGGGGCACAGGGGGTTGCCAATTCAAGGTCTGGTCGCACTGACTTGTGCCGACTGGGTAGGTCCCATATGTTTTATGTTTTCTAAAGCAAATGCTACCTTTTGTTTGCACTGAGTGCTGAATTTGGTGCATTTGAGTGCGATAGTGAGAGTTTGGTGACCAAGGGAGTGCTGAATTTGGTGCTTTTTGAGTGCGATAGTGAGAATTTGGTGACCGAGGGAGTATAAGGCTTCATTTTTATCTAAAGTTTAGTCTTTCTTTTATTTAGTTAATTAACTTAAAAGTTGCTGTTTGGTTTTGAAGAAGGTGAATTTTCAATAAGCTTTAAACAGGCTTCTACTTGTAGGCACTTGCAGCTGGAGCTTGTTAATTAGTTAATTGGATTAGGCCAGTTTTCAGAGGCTAGATTCACAGTATAAAAGTGACCCCCTACAGTGCAGACTTTGTTTGCACTGAATGCTGAATTTAGTGCTTTTTGAGTGCGATAGTAAGAGTTTGGTGACCGAGGGAGTTAGGTGAGGAGGGAGTAAGGTGCTCCTTTCATTTTGTTTCCGACATTTCCGCAAAGAGTGCGAAGAGAGCCAGGAGTTTACAGAAAGTGTAGCTGACTGGGAGCAGGGTCGGAGGGCGGAGATCTAGTTAGTCCACAGGGCAGCTATATTCTGTCAGGTAAGAGGGGATGGAGGCTAGGCCAGTTACATGCTCCTCCTGTAGGATGTGGGTGGTGAGGGATACCACCGGTGTCCCCACTGACTATACCTGCGGGAAGTGCACCCAACTTCAGCTCCTCAAAGACCGTGTTAGGGAACTGGAGCTGAAGCTGGATGAACTTCGGATCATCCGGGAGGCAGAGGGGGTGATTGAGAAGAGTTACAGGGAGGTAACCACACCCAAGGTACAGGACAAGAATAGCTGGGTTACAGTCAGGGGGAAAAAAACAAACAGGCAGAAAGTGCAGGGATCCCTCGTGGCCGTTCCCCTTCAAAACAAGTATACCGTTTTGGATGCTGTTGGGGGGGAAGGCCCTAGCGGCCAGGTCTCTGGCACTGAGTCTGGCTCTGGGGCTCAGAAGGGAAGGGGGGAGAATAGAAAAGCAATAGTTGTAGGAGATTCAATGGTTAGGGGAATAGATAGGAGATTCTGTGGTCGCGAGCGAGACTCCCGGAAGGTATGTTGCCTCCCGGGTGCCAGGGCCAGGGATGTCTCGGATCGTGTCTTCAGGATCCTTAAGGGGGAGGGTGAGCAGCCAGAAGTCGTGGTGCACATTGGTACCAACGACATAGGTAGGAAAAGGGGTGTGGAGGTAATAAACAAGTTTAGGGAGTTAGGCTGGAAGTTGAAAGCCAGGACAGACAGAGTTGTCATCTCTGGTTTGTTGCCGGTGCCACGTGATAGCGAGGCTAGGAATAGGGAGAGAGTGCAGTTGAACACGTGGCTGCAGGAATGGTGTAGGAGGGAGGGCTTCAGGTATTTGGATAATTGGAGCGCATTCTGGGGAAGGTGGGACCTGTACAAGCAGGACGGGTTGCATCTGAACCAGAGGGGCACCAATATCCTGGGAGGGAGGTTTTCTAGTACTCTTCGGGAGGGTTTAAACTAATTTGGCAGGGGAATGTGAACCGGATTTGTAGTCCAGCAACTAAGGTAGCCGATATTCAGGACGCCAAAGCGTGTAATGAGGCAGTGGGGAAGGGAACACTGACAAAGGAGAGTACTTGCAGGCACGGAGATGGGTTGAAGTGTGTATACTTCAACGCAAGAAGCATCAGGAATAAGGTGGGTGAACTTAAGGCATGGATCGGTACTTGGGACTACGATGTGGTGGCCATCACGGAAACTTGGATAGAAGAGGGGCAGAAATGGTTGTTGGAGGTCCCTGGTTATAGATGTTTCAATAAGATTAGGGAGGGTGGTAAAAGAGGTGGGGGGGTGGCATTATTAATTAGAGATAGTATAACAGCTGCAGAAAGGCAGTTCGAGGAGTATCACCCTATTGAAGTAGTATGGGTTGAAGTCAGAAATAGGAAAGGAGCAGTCACCTTGTTAGGAGTTTTCTATAGGCCCCCCAATAGTAGCAGAGATGTGGAGGAACAGATTGGGAAACAGATTTTGGAAAGGTGCAGAAGTCACAGGGTAGTAGTCATGGGCGACTTTAACTTCCCAAATATTGAGTGGAAACTCTTTAGATCAAATAGTTTGGATGGGGTGGTGTTTGTGCAGTGTGTCCAGGAAGCTTTTCTAACGCAGTATGTAGATTGTCCGACCAGAGGAGGGGCAATATTGGATTTAGTACTGGGTAATGAACCAGGGCAAGTGATAGATTTGTTAGTGGGGGAGCATTTTGGAGATAGTGACCACAATTCTGTGACTTTCACTTTAGTAATGGAGAGGGATAGGTACGTGCAACAGGGCAAGGTTTACAATTGGGGGAAGGGTAAATACGATGTTGTCAGACAAGAATTGAAGTGCATAAGTTGGGAACATAGGCTGACAGGGAAGGACACAAGTGAAATGTGGAACTTGTTCAAGGAACAGGTGCTACGTGTCCTTGATATGTATGTCCCTGTCAGGCAGGGAAGAGATGGTCGAGTGAGGGAACCATGGTTGACAAGAGAGGTTGAATGTCTTGTTAAGAGGAAAAAGGTGACTTATGTAAGGCTGAGGAAACAAGGTTCAGACAGGGCATTGGAGGGATACAAGATAGCCAGGAAGGGATTAGGAGAGCTAAGAGAGGGCATGAACAACCTTTGGCGGGTAGGATCAAGGAAAACCCCAAGGCCTTTTACACATATGTGAGAAATATGAGAATGACTAGAGCGAGGGTAGGTCCGATCAAGGACAGTAGCGGGAGATTGTGTATTGAGTCTGAAGAGATAGGAGAGGTCTTGAACGAGTACTTTTCTTCTGTATTTACAAATGAGAGGGGCCATATTGTTGGAGAGGACAGTGTGAAACAGATTGGTAAGCTCGAGGAAATACTTGTTAGGAAGGAAGATGTGTTGGGCATTTTGAAAAACTTGAGGATAGACAAGTCCCCCGGGCCTGACGGGATATATCCAAGGATTCTATGGGAAGCAAGAGATGAAATTGCAGAGCCGTTGGCAATGATCTTTTCGTCCTCACTGTCAACAGGGGTGGTACCAGGGGATTGGAGAGTGGCGAATGTCGTGCCCCTGTTCAAAAAAGGGACTAGGGATAACCCTGGGAATTACAGGCCAGTTAGTCTTACTTCGGTGGTAGGCAAAGTAATGGAAAGGGTACTGAAGGATAGGATTTCTGAGCATCTGGAAAGACACTGCTTGATTAGGGATAGTCAGCACGGATTTGTGAGGGGTAGGTCTTGCCTTACAAATCTTATTGAATTCTTTGAGGAGGTGACCAAGCATGTGGATGAAGGTAAAGCAGTGGATGTAGTGTACATGGATTTTAGTAAGGCATTTGATAAAGTTCCCCATGGTAGGCTTCTGCACAAAGTAAGGAGGCATGGGATAGTGGGAAATTTGGCCAGTTGGATAACGAACTGGCTAACCGATAGAAGTCAGAGAGTGGTGGTGGATGGCAAATATTCAGCCTGGATCCCAGTTACCAGTGGTGTACCGCAGGGATCAGTTCTGGGTCCTCTGCTGTTTGTGATTTTCATTAATGACTTGGATGAGGGAGTTGAAGGGTGGGTCAGTAAATTTGTAGACGATACGAAGATTGGTGGCGTTGTGGATAGTGAGGAGGGCTGTTGGCGGCTGCAAAGAGACATAGATAGGATGCAGAGCTGGGCTGAGAAGTGGCAGATGGAGTTTAACCCTGAAAAGTGTGAGGTTGTCCATTTTGGAAGGACAAATATGAATGTGGAATACAGGGTTAACGGTAGAGTTCTTGGCAATGTGGAGGAGCAGAGAGATCTTGGGGTCTATGTTCATACATCTTTGAAAGTTGCCACTCAAGTGGATAGAGCTGTGAAGAAGGCCTATGGTGTGCTCGCATTCATTAACAGAGGGATTGAATTTAAGAGCCGTGAGGTGATGATGCAGCTGTACAAAACTTTGGTAAGGCCACATTTGGAGTACTGTGTACAATTCTGGTCGCCTCATTTTAGGAAGGATGTGGAAGCTTTGGAAAAGGTGCAAAGAAGATTTACCAGGATGTTGCCTGGAATGGAGAGTAGGTCTTACGAGGAAAGGTTGAGGGTGCTAGGCCTTTTCTCATTAGAATGGAGAAGGATGAGGGGCGACTTGATAGATGTTTATAAGATGATCAGGGGAATAGATAGAGTAGACAGTCAGATACTTTTTCCCCGGGTGGAACAAACCATTACAAGGGGACATAAATTTAAGGTGAAAGGTGGAAGATATAGGAGGGATATCAGAGGTAGGTTCTTTACCCAGAGAGTAGTGGGGGCATGGAATGCACTGCCTGTGGAAGTAGTTGAGTCGGAAACATTAGGGACCTTCAAGCAGCTATTGGATAGGTACATGGATTACGGTAAAATGATATAGTGTAGATTTATTTGTTCTTAAGGGCAGCACGATAGCATTGTGGATAGCACAATGCTTCACAGCTCCAGGGTCCCAGTTTCGATTCCGGCTTGGGTCACTGTCTGTGCGGAGTCTGCACGTCCTCCCCGTGTCTGCGTGGGTTTCCTCCGGGTGCTCCGGTTTCCTCCCACAGTCCAAAGATGTGCAGGTTAGGTGAATTGGCCAATGATAAATTGCCCTTAGTGTCCAAAATTGCCCTTGGTGTTGGGTGGAGGTGTTGATTTTGGGTAGGGTGCTCTTTCCAGGAGCCGGTGCAGACTCAAAGGGCCGAATGGCCTCATTCTGCACTGTAAATTCAATGATAATCTATGATTAATCTAGGACAAAGGTTCGGCACAACATCGTGGGCCGAAGGGCCTGTTCTGTGCTGTATTTTCTATGTTCTATGTTCTATGAGGGCTTCCTGACACAGTATGTAGATAGGCCAATGAGAGGCAAGGTCGTATTGGATTTGGTACTGGGTAATGAACCAGGACAGGTGTTAGATTTGGAGGTAGGTGAGCATTTTGGTGATAGTGACCACAATTCGATTATGTTTACTTTAGTGATGGAAAGGGATAGTTATATACCGCAGGGCAAGAGTTATATCTGGGGGAAAGGCAATTATGATGCGATGAGGCAAGACTTAGGTTGCATCAGATGGAGAGGAAAACTGCAGGGGATGGGCACAATGGAAATGTGGAGCTTGTTCAAGGAACAGCTACTGTTTGATAAATATGTACCTGTCAGGCAGGGAGGAAGTGGTCGAGCAAGGGAACCGTGGTTTACTAAAGCAGTCAAAACACTTGTCAAGAGGAAGAAGGAGGCTTATGTAAAGATGAGACATGAAGGTTCAGTAAGGGCTCTCGAGAGTTACAAGTTATCTCGGAAGGACCTGAAGTGAGAGCTAAGAAGAGCCAGGAGGGGACATGAGAAGTCTTTGGCAGGTAGGATCAAGGATAACCCTAAAGCTTTCTACAGATATGTCAGGAATAAAAGAATGACTAGTGTAAGAGTAGGGCCAGTCAAGGACAGTAGTGGGAAGTTGTGCTTGGAGTCCGAGGAGATAGGAGAGGTGCTAAATGAATATTTTTCGTCAGTATTCACACAGGAAAAAGACAATGTTGTTGAGGACAAAACTGAGATACAGGCTACTAGACTAGAAGGGCTTGAGGTTCATAAGGAGGAGGTGTTAACAATTCTGGAAAGGGTGAAAATAGATAAGTCCCCTGGGCCGGATGGGATTTATCCTAGGATTCTCTGGGAAGCTAGGGAGGACATTGCTGAGCCTTTGGCTTTGATCTTTAAGTCATCTTTGTCAACAGGAATAGTGCCAGAAGACTGGAGGATAGCAAATGTTGTCCCCTTGTTCAAGAAGGGGAGTAGAGATAACCCCGGTAACTATAGACCAGTGAGCCTTACTTCTGTTGTGGGCAAAATCTTGGAAAGGTTTATAAGAGATAGGATGTATAATCATCTGGAAAGGAATAATTTGATTAGAGATAGTCAACACGGTTTTGTGAAGGGTAGGTCGTGCCTCACAAACCTTATTGAGTTCTTTGAGAAGGTGACCAAACAGGTGGGTGAGGGTAAAGCAGTTGATGTGGTGTATATGGATTTCAGTAAAGCGTTTGATAAGGTTCCCCACGGTAGGCTACTGCAGAAAATACGGAGGCATGGGATTCAGGGAGATTTAGCAGTTTGGATCAGAAATTGGCTAGCTGGAAGAAGACAAAGGGTGGTGGTTGATGGGAAATGTTCAGACTGGAGTTCAGTTACTAGTGGTGTACCACAAGGATCTGTTTTGGGGCCACTGCTGTTTGTCATTTTTATAAATCACCTGGAGGAGGGCGTAGAAGGATGGGTGAGTAAATTTGCAGATGACACTAAAGTCGGTGGAGTTGTGGACAGTGCAGAAGGATGTTACAAGTTACAGAGGGACATAGATAAGCTGCAGCGCTGGGCTGAGAGGTGGCAAATGGAGTTTAATGCTGAAAAGTGTGAGGTGATTCATTTTGGAAGGAATAACAGGAAGACAGAGTACTGGGCTAATGGTAAGATTCTTGGCCAGTGTGGATGAGCAGAGAGATCTCGGTGTCCATGTACATAGATCCCTGAAAGTTGCCACCCAGGTTGAGAGGGTTGTTCAGAAGGCGTACGGTGCGTTAGCTTTTATTGGTGGAGGGATTGAGTTTCGGAGCCATGAGGTCATGTTGCAGCTGTACAAAACTCTGGTGCGGCCGCCTTTGGAGTATTGCGTGCAATTCTGGTCGCCGCATTATAGGAAGGATGTGGAAGCATTGGAAAGGGTGCAGAGGAGATTTACCAGAATGTTGCCTGGTATGGAGGGAAGATCTTATGAGGAAAGGCTGAGGGACTTGAGGCTGTTTTTGTTAGAGAGAAGAAGGTTAAGAGGTGACTTAATTGAGGCATACAAGATGATCAGAGGATTGGATAGGGTGGACAGTGAGAGCCTTTTTTCTCGGATGGTGATGTCTAGCACGAGGGGGCATAGCTTTAAATTGAGGGGAGATAGATATAAGACAGATGTCAGAGGTATGTTCTTTACTCAGAGAGTAGTAAGGGCGTGGAATGCCCTGCCTGCAACAGTAGTGGACTCGCCAACACTAAGGACATTTAAATGGTCATTGGATAGACATATGGACGATAAGGGAATAGTGTAGATGGGCTTTAGAGTGGTTTCACAGGTCGGCGCAACATCGAGGGCTGAAGGGCCTGTACTGCGCTGTAATGTTCTATGTTCTATGTTCTAATCCATCTTTGGACTGTGGGAGGAAACACGGGGAGACCGTGTAGATTCCACACAGACAGTGACCCAAGGCCGTCATTGAACCCCGGACCCTGGAGCAGTGAAGCAGCAGTGCTAACCACTGTGCCAGTGAAGCAGCAGTGCTAACCACTGTGCCACCATTGCAGGTTGAATTCCAATATCCATTGTCTGCAGGGGGTGAAAGGTCGACATGTTGGCATGGTGACTACCCCCCGTGCCTAACCAGGTCCACCGGGCTACAGGGTGGCCCTGGTTGGCACTTCGGGCTTTGCCCCACGTATTCTCCCCCCACCCCCACTCCCCATCCCCGCATCCCTGGCCAGTGTCCAGCCCGGGAGCCCACAGTCGGCCTTTCCTTATCCTCCCCCCTCTCTCAGCAGCCACCACGCCGCTTTCACGATTTGTAAACGTTCAAGTGGACTGCGCCGTCGGGAGCTCGGTCCATCGGAGACGGAGAACGCGGAGGCCCCGGAGAATCCCGAGTCAGGCTCGCTAATGATATGCAAACAGCGTTTCCGTTAGTTCTGGTACGCATTGTCGTTTCCCGATTCTGGCCAACGGGGAATCCCTCATATAGTCGTAAAGAATCTTCTGCCTCCAAACACGAATTATCTTTTGGTCTTTATCAATCTCCTTGATGTTCCTCTTGATCTTTATGGATTAATAAAACATCTTTGGGATTTTTAAAATTTCATTTGACAACATTTATTCAATCCGCTTTCTCACTCCCCCTTCATAATTATTTCAATCCTCTCCATGATTGTTTAATATTTATTTCAATCCTCTCTCAGCTTTCTTTCTATTTATGTTTTTATGCAATGTGGACTCACTCGGTCATTTCAGAGTCACCCACATTTCTGTGGGTCAGGAGTCACGTGTAGGCCAGGCTGGGTAAGGGCGGCAGATTTCCAGTGACCCAGATGAGTTTTGATAGTTTCATGGTCATTATTGCTGATTTATTTAAATTCCACCACCTGTTGTGGTGTTTGAACCCCTGTCGTGACGGCATTACTCTCGTCCTCAGGATTACTCCTCCAGTGAAGCGTGACCACCTCGTCTTCATTAATCCCTTGGTGTCTGGTATAACCTTCCCTTTTCCTTTTCCCTTTTCCAGATAAATCAAATTATGAACACTCGCAATAAACTACTCGAAAATGAAAATTCTCACAATGATTTAAAAGGGAAGTCGCGGTCCCAGGTTCGATCCCGGCTCTGGGTCACTGTCTGTGCGGAGTCTGCACGTTCTCCCCATGTCTGCGTGGGTTTCCTCCGGGTGTTCCGGTTTCCTCCCACAGTCCAAAGATGCGCTGTTAGGTCATTTGGACATTCTGAATTCTGCCTCTGTGTACCCGAACAGGCGCCGGAGTGTGGCGACTAGGGGATTTTCACAGTAACTCCATTGCAGTGTTAATGGAAGCCTGCCTGTGACACTGATAAAGATTATTATTATTGAGCAATGGAAGTGACATTAATTCTAACAGATGAGGATCTCTCTGCTGTGATGCTCTCCCACAGGCAGAATCTGAGATTTCAAAACTATTTCTAAAAATTAATTTATGGGATGTGGGGGTCGCTGGTTAGGCCAGTAGTTATTACCCATCCCTAGTTACCCTTGAGAAGGTGGGGGTGAGCTGCCGTCTTGAACCGTTGCAGTCCCTGACGTTCTTTATGAGTAAAGGAATGGTGGATGTGTTCCGACTGAAAACTCAGGCGCAATCAATGGAGGAATAACCGTTTGTTGAAACATAATCTTTATTTAATTCATTTATTTCTTAAGCAACAGGAGACTGAGACCAGTCTCTGGGTCTTTAACACATCTATCCATCAGCTGCAGATAGGTCAGGTTCTCTCGGGTGTTGGGGTCAAAGAAACCTTTGGTATCATCACCAGCATCTGAGAGAATCTTATTCATCTCCACATCAAACATGCCTCGTTTGTAAGCCACCTCGACAGGTAGTCGGTGACTGTGCACAGGGTCAATGATGCCTCCTGTGGCAATCTGGGCCTCGAGGAGACGGATCCCATGGTCTTTAACAATCAGATCCTTCTTCAGGGCCTGGAACAAGGAGATGACATCACCTGTATAAGGGTCTTTGTAACCAGTCACTGCTCTTTCAGCAGACAGAAGCTTCTGATGGAGATCTGGACTCACGAGATTTTCCTTAACTGCCTCATCAACAGTGAACTTTGCATTCTTGACTGGGTCAATGAGGAATCCAGTAGCTGCCTGAGCTTCCAACAGGATCAAGGCTGTTCCTGGCATCAGCAGTTTCTTCTTCTTTGCCTGGGAGATACTCATCTTCTCCTTGGAATGTTCCAGAATGATTCCAGCGATGCTGCCTGATCCTTGGAGATATTTCTTGACTGATTCCGAGTCACTGACCTGTTGCACAGTCATCCTACCTTCTTGCAGGTTTTGCAGTGTTTGTGCGTCGATGATATTAGATGCCAGCAGTTCTTCTCCAGAGATTTCAGATCTGAAACCTGTGAAAGTGATTGAAGTTTCTATCTGTGTTCGTGTTGCCACAATCATTGTGCGGATGATATTGCCAATTGTCTCCAGATCAATCTCCTTCTTTCGGTATTGCTCCATCAGTTCCTTCCTACTCTCTTCAGTGAAGAGTTTGGAATGGATGAAAGACCAGACAGAGAAGCACAATATTTCATCACTAAAATCTGCTTCAACCTGCTGAACAGTAAGAGTCGTGCAGGGTTTAGAGGTGACAATCGTAGAAGAAGTTTCACTGACTCGCTCTGTTACAGTTTCCTCAATAATTGTGGTGATCATTTTGATGATGGTCTGCATATTGATCTCCTTCCTGCTGTACCTTTCAATCAGATCCTCCCTCTTCCCTTCAGTAAAATAGTTTGAGTGAATAAGTTCCCAGACTGAGACAGACTTGCCCTTGAATAGGCCACATGTGACAAATATTACTTCCTTCGTGAAAGATCTCTCAGTTTCTTCAATGCTGGATCTCTGTTTCTGCTTCACGCCCTTGTTTGTCATTGTCAACAAACAGAGACCAGTCACTGGGTCTTTAACACATCTATCCATCAGCTGCAGATAGGTCAGGTTCTCTCGGGTGTTGGGGTCAAAGAAACCTTTGGTATCATCACCAGCATCTGAGAGAATCTTATTCATCTCCTCATCAAACATGCCTCGTTTGTAAGCCACTTCGACAGGCAGTCGGTGACTGTGCACAGGGTCAATGATGCCTCCTGTGGCAATCTGGGCCTCGAGGAGACGGATCCCATGGTCTTTAACAATCAGATCCTTCTTCAGGGCCTGGAACAAGGAGATGACATCACCTGTATAAGGGTCTTTGTAACCAGTCACTGCTCTTTCAGCAGACAGAAGCTTCTGTCGGAGATCTGGACTCACGAGATTTTCCTTAACTGCCTCATCAACAGTGAACTTTGCATTCTTGACTGGGTCAATGAGGAATCCAGTAGCTGCCTGAGCTTCCAACAGGATCAAGGCTGTTCCTGGCATCAGCAGTTTCTTCTTCTTTGCCTGGGAGATACTCATCTTCTCCTTGGAATGTTCCAGAATGATTCCAGCGATGCTGCTTTCACCCTGCAGGTATCTCCTCATTGAGGGCATCTGAAGAAGATCCGAAACTGATTTCTTCCCTGTCTGTACGTCTACAAGCACATTGCTGTCAATCACTTGAGATCTCAGCAACTCCACAAGAGAAACTTTCTTTCGAAAGCCATCGACAGTAATGTCTGTGTGAGTTGTGCGTTCCGTTTCCTCAGTCATGGTGATGAAGGTGGTAATGATCTGTTCAATTGTCAGTTTTTTTGAGCTGAATTCTCGCACTATCTCTCTTCTTTTTGTATCTGTGATGTAATCAGAGTTGAGAAATTCCCAGA
Source organism: Scyliorhinus torazame (assembly GCF_047496885.1). NCBI lineage: Eukaryota > Metazoa > Chordata > Chondrichthyes > Carcharhiniformes > Scyliorhinidae > Scyliorhinus > Scyliorhinus torazame. The sequence continues at coordinate 6,116,295 of NC_092712.1, forward strand.
TTGACAAACTTCTTCCTTGGAATTTTCCCATTGCAATGGAGAATTGAGCCTTTTGGAATGCAATTGATGTTCGATTATCAATATACTGCAGATCCCTCAGACACAACAGACAAAGCCCACTTTCCTGCTCAATTTTACACCTGTCCACCAGTTGCAGGTACGTCAAATTCTCTTTCGTGTTAGGGTCAAAGAAACCTTTGGTATCATCACTGGAGTCGGCAAGAATAGCGTTCATCTCCTCGTCAAACAGCTTTTTCTGAAAAGCCACCTCGACAGGCAGTCGGTGACTGTGCACAGGGTCGATGATGCCTCCTGTGGCAATCTGGGCCTCGAGGAGACGGATCCCATGGTCTTTAACAATCAGATCCTTCTTCAGGGCCTGGAACAAGGAGATGACATCACCTGTATAAGGGTCTTTGTAACCAGTCACTGCTCTTTCAGCAGACAGAAGCTTCTGTCGGAGATCTGGACTCACGAGATTTGCCTTAACTGCCTCATCAACAGTGAACTTTGCATTCTTGACTGGGTCAATGAGGAATCCAGTAGCTGCCTGAGCTTCCAACAGGATCAAGGCTGTTCCTGGCATCAGCAGTTTCTTCATCGTCGCCTGGGAGATACTCATCTTCTCATTGGTTGCCTCCACAAACACTCCAGCGATGCTGCATGTACCTGTTAGATATCTCTCGACAGATTTGAGCTCTGACACCTCCTGGCTGCTCATTAGTCCTTGCTGTAGTTTATTATATACTGTCTGGTCAATGATCTTACAATCCAACAATTGTTGTGAAGATACTCTACGCCTCAGCCCACGGAACGTCACTGCCTTCTTCTTCTCTGTGTGTTCAATGGTTGTGGTGACACTGGTGACAATTGATTCAACTGTGACTTTTCCTGATTTGAAATTTTGAATAAATTCCTCCGTCTGTTCTTTGGTGAAGTATTCGGAATTGAGAATTTCCCATAATGTCACTTTGCGGCTGCTGAATCTGCCCTTATTAACTGAGACCAAAGTCTTTCTCAGGGTCTCCTTGGATTTTTCATCCACTTGGATTTGAACTCCTTCCAGTACCTTATCCGTCACAATCAGCAAAGAGAAGCCAGTGCCCGGGTCAGTCACACACCTCTGCTTCATTTCCAGGTAGCTGAGGTTCTCTTGGGTATTGGGGTCGAAGAATCCTCTGGTGTCATCATGAGGATCAGCCAGCTTCTCGTTCAACTCTTTGTCAAATATGCCTTTCTGATAGGCTGCATCCACAGTGACACGGTGACCAGTGAGTGGGTCAATAATACCACCAGTGGCCACCTGGGCTTCCAGGAGACGGATGGCCCGAGAAGGGACCACCAGATCTTTCTTCATTGCTTGGAAGAGGGAGATCATGTCCCCTGTGTAAGGGTCTTTAAAACCCGACACTGCCTTTTCTGCAGCTAGCAGCTTATCATACACATTCATCCCAATGATTCCCCCCTGGAATGCCTCAGTGACGGAAAGCTTTTGTTCTGTGACAGGGTCAATGATGGAACCAGTAGCTGCCTGAGCCTCCAACAGCAACAGGGCTGTCCCTGGGCTCAGGAGCTGCTTCTTCATGGCTTGATAGATACTCATCTTTTCATTGCTTGAATAAATCAGGAGACCAGCAATGCCACTTTCACCCCCCTGGGGCACGTGGCCATTCTGCTTGCTCAGACTGTCAGCCTTGGATTGGTCACCCGTAGTCACCGAGGAGGCAAGTTCTGCTCTTTTCTGCACCTGTCCTGAGTTCTCCATTGTCTCGGAGTGTGTGACGTCGATTCCACACCAATATCACTGACTGTCATTCAAAAAAACAAAAACATCATTATTGTTCAGAGCTGGATTATGGTTAAAACTCCTGAATAAACAGCTAATGAATTGTCCTGGAGCAGTGAAAGACTGTGAGGAACTGGGATAACAACACAATATGATGGTTTTGTTTTAGATTAAAGAAACAATCATTATATCGAGGGATTATTCTGGAGTCGGAGAATAACTGCAATATGATTCAATGTTTGAAAACTCCACCCTGTAAAGCCATGGTTCAAATGTTAAGCTCAGCAGTTCCCGACAACTTTCCCCACACCCGGAATCTGAGTCCCACGTTCCCCAGGATACCAGGTCTCAAGCCTCGTGGGCAGCACGGTAGCACAGTGGTTAGCACTGTGACTTCACAGCTCCAGGGCCCCAGGTTCGATTCCCGGCTTGGGTCACTGTCTGTGCGGAGTCTGCACATCCTCCCCGTGTCTGCGTGGGTTTCCTCCGGGTGCTCCGGTTTCCTCCGACAAGTCCCGAAAGACGTGCTGTTGGGTGAATTGGACATTCTGAATTCTCCCTCTGTGTACCCGAACAGGCGCCGGAATGTGGTGACGAGGGGCTTTTCACAGTAACTTCATTGCAGTGTTAATGTAAGCCTACTTGTGACGATAAAGATTATTATTATTATGGTGCCAGCATGGCTGAGATCTCTGGGCAGCAGTGTCACAAGTCTCACCAATCATAGGCCCAGTAGCTGTTTTGGAGTTCGGAGCTTGGGAATTGGGGATCAGGGCTGGGGGATCGCTGTTCAGGAATGGGCGTGGGAGAGATTCGCTCCTTTAAATAGGAGGAAGTTCATAAGAAATAGCAGCAGCCATTCAGCCCATCGAGCCTGCTCTGCTATTTAATAGTATCATGGCAGATGTGATTGTAGACTTAACTCCTGTCTACCTGCCCCCATAACCCTTAACTCCCTTGTCAATCAGAGATCTGTCTAACGCGTCCTTGAATATATTCAGTGACACAACCTCCACTGCTCTCTGGGATAGAGAATTCCAAGGACTAATTCTAGAATCACAGAATCTGCGTCACGGAGACAGTCGCATGCGGGGTCACCCCAGACCATGGCCTGTCCCCCCCCATCACTCCCCCAAGCCCTGGCAGGGCCCCCCAGCCAGCACGGCCAACCCGCTCAGTGTCCGGCCCAGCAGCCCTCAGTCGCTTCTCTCCATGTCCTACCCCCTCGCTCCCTCAGCAGCCAGTGTGCCGTTTCAAGATTTGTAAAAGCACAAGTGGACCTCGCTCGCGCATTCCCCCCAATGGAAGCGGAGAATGGCGGAGGCCCCGGAGAATACCGGGTCAGGCCCGCTAATGATACACCAACGGCATTTACTGTATGTGCATTCCGGAACGCACTGACGCTGCTGTCGAGGTGACGGACAATTGCGGTTTACCGTCAACCTGGCGCCATGATTACGCCGTCAAAACCAATTCTCCGCCCAATCACCTTTCCCGATTCCTGCATCAGCCACGGACAATCCCGCCCAGGAGATTTATTTTAATTTTCTGTTTCACTGAGTTCAAAATCTAAATACCATGACGATATTTAAATTCCTGACCTGTCGATTATTAGTAAAGGAACAAAAACAATACTTTAGGTCTTCATCCCAGAGCCCTTAATCTTCATCCCAGAGTCCTCAATCTTCATCCCAGAGTCCTCAATCTTCATCCCAGAGTCCTCAATCTTCATCCCAGTGTCCTTAATCTTCATCCCACAGTCCTTAATCTTCATCCCAGAGTCCTTAATCTTCATCCCAGAGTCCTCAATCTTCATCCCAGTGTCCTTAATCTTCATCCCAGAGTCCTTAATCTTCATCCCAGAGTCCTCAATCTTCATCCCAGTGTCCTTAATCTTCATCCCAGTGTCCTTAATCTTCATCCCAGAGCCCTTAATCTTCATCCCAGAGTCCTTAATCTTCATCCCAGAGTCCTTAATCTTCATCCCAGTGTCCTTAATCTTCATCCCACAGTCCTTAATCTTCATTCCAGGGCCCTTAATCTTCATCCCAGAGTCCTTAATCTTCATCCCAGAGTCCTTAATCTTCATCCCAGAGTCCTCAATCTTCATCCCAGAGCCCTTAATCTTCATCCCAGAGTCCTTAATCTTCATCCCACAGTCCTTAATCTTCATCCCAGAGTCCTTAATCTTCATCCCAGAGCCCTTAATCTTCATCCCAGTGTCCTTAATCTTCATCCCACAGTCCTTAATCTTCATTCCAGGGCCCTTAATCTTCATCCCAGAGTCCTTAATCTTCATCCCAGAATCCTTAATCTTCATCCCAGAGTCCTTAATCTTCATCCCAGAGTACTTAATCTTCACCCCAGAGTCCTCAATCTTCATCCCAGAGTCCTCAATCTTCATCCCAGAGTCCTCAATCTTCATCCCAGAGTCCTTAATCTTCACCCCAGAGCCCTTAATCTTCATCCCAGAATCCTTAATCTTCATCCCAGAGTCCTTAATCTTCATCCCAGAGTCCTCAATCTTCATCCCAGAGTCCTTAATCTTCATCCCAGAGTCCTTAATCTTCATCCCAGTGCCCTTAATCTTCATCCCAGAGTACTTAATCTTCATCCCAGAGTCCTTAATCTTCATCCCAGAGTCCTCAATCTTCATCCCAGAGTCCTTAATCTTCATCCCAGAGCCCTTAATCTTCATCCAGTGTCCTCAATCTTCATCCAGGAGTCCTCAATCTTCATCCAGGAGTCCTCAATCTTCATCCCAGAGTCCTTAATCTTCATCCCAGAGTCCTCAATCTTCATCCCACAGTCCTTAATCTTCATCCCAGAGTCCTCAATCTTCATCCCAGAGTCCTTAATCTTCATCCCAGTGTCCTTAATCTTCATCCCAGAGTCCTCAATCTTCATCCCAGAGTACATAATCTTCATCCCAGTGTCCTTAATCTTCATCCCAGAGCCCTTAATCTTCATCCAGTGTCCTTAATCTTCATTCCAGAGTCCTTAATCTTCATCCCACAGTCATTAATCTTCATCCCACAGTCCTCAATCTTCATCCCACAGTCCTCAATCTTCATCCCACAGTCCTTAATCTTCATCCCACAGTCCTCAACCTTCATCCCAGAGTCCTTAATATTCATCCCAGAGTCCTTAATATTCATTCCAGTGCCCTTAATCTTCATCCCAGAGTACTTAATCTTCATCCCAGAGTCCTTAATCTTCATCCCAGAGTCCTTAATCGTCATCCCAGAGTCCTCAATCTTCATCCCAGTGCCCTTAATCTTCATCCCAGAGTACTTAATCTTCATCCCAGAGTCCTCAATCTTCATCCCAGAGTCCTTAATCTTCATCCCAGAGTCCTTAATCTTCATCCCACAGTCCTTAATCTTCATCCCAGAGTCCTCAATCTTCATCCCAGTGTCCTTAATCTTCATCCCAGAGTCCTCAATCTTCATCCCAGTGCCCTTAATCTTCATCCCAGAGTCCTTAATCTTCATCCTAGAGTCCTCAATCTTCATCCCAGAGTCCTCAATCTTCATCCCAGAGTGCATAATCTTCATCCCAGTGTCCTTAATCTTCATCCCAGAGCCCTTAATCTTCATCCCAGAGTCCTTAATCTTCATCCCAGAGTCCTCAATCTTCATCCCAGAGTCCTCAATCTTCATCCCAGAGTCCTCAATCTTCATCCCAGAGTCCTTAATCTTCATCCCAGAGCCCTTAATCTTCATCCAGTGTCCTTAATCTTCATCCCAGAGTCCTCAATCTTCATCCCAGAGTCCTTAATATTCATCCCAGAGTCCTTAATCTTCATCCCAATGTACTTAATCTTCATCCCAGAGTCCTCAATCTTCATCCCAGTGTCCTTAATCTTCATCCCAGAGTACATAACCTTCATCCCAGTGTCCTTAATCTTCATCCCAGAGTCCTTAATCTTTATCCCAGTGTACTTAATCTTCATCCCGGAGTCCTCAATCTTCATCCCAGTGCCCTTAATCTTCATCCCAGAGTCCTCAATCTTCATCCCAGAGCCCTTAATCTTCATCCCAGAGTCCTTAATCTTCATCCCAGAGTCCTTAATCTTCATCCCAGAGTCCTCAATCTTCATCCCAGTGTCCTTAATCTTCATCCCACAGTCCTTAATCTTCATCCCGGAGTCCTCAATCTTCATCCCAATGTCCTCAATCTTCATCCCAATGTCCTCAATCTTCATCCCAGTGTCCTTAATCTTCATCCCAGAGTACTTAATCTTCATCCCAGAGTCCTTAATCTTCATCCCAGAGTCCTTAATCTTCATCCCAGTGTACTTAATCTTCATCCCAGAGTCCTCAATCTTCATCCCAGTGTCCTTAATCTTCATCCCAGAGTCCTTAATCTTCATCCCAGAGTCCTTAATCTTCATCCCAGTGTACTTAATCTTCATCCCAGAGTCCTCAATCTTCATCCCAGTGTCCTTAATCTTCATCCCAGAGTACTTAATCTACATCCCAGAGTCCTTAATCTTCATCCCAGAGTGTTTAAGGAATAGGCCCTAGAAATAGTAGATCCATTGGTGGTCATTTTCCAAAATTCTTTAGACTCTGGAATGGTACATACAGATTGGAGGGTAATGAATGTAACCCCACTACTTAAAAAGGGAGATAGAGAGAAAACAGGGAATTATAGACCTGTGAGCCTAATGTCGGTAGTGGGGAAGTTGCTGGAGTCCATTATCAAGGATTTCATAGCACAGCATTTGGAAAGCAGGGGTGTAATCAGACAAAGTCAGCGTGGATTTACAAAAGGAAAATCATTCTTGACAAAGGCTAGAAATCCTATGGCGAGTAACCTGACCCCCCAAAGCCTGCCCACCATCTACACGGCACAAGTCAGGAGTGTGATGGAATACTCTCCACTTGCCTGGATGAGCAGCTCCAACAACACTCAAGAAACTCAACACCATCCAGGACAAAGCAGCCGCTTGATTGCTCCCCTTCCACAAACATTCAAACCCTCCCCCACCGACGCACAGTGACAGCCGTGTGTACCATCTACAAGATGCACTGCAGTAAGTCACCAAGGTTCCTTAGGCAGCACCTTCCAAATCCACAACCCCTACCATCTAGAAGGACAAGAGCAGCAGATACCTGGGAACCCCACCACCTGGAGGCTCCCCTCCAAGTCACTCACCACCCTGACTTGGAAATATATCGCCGTTCCTTCACTGTCAAGAACAAACAAAGAACCAAGAAATGTACAGCACAGGAACAGGCCCTTCGGCCCTCCAAGCCCGTGCCGACCATGCTGCCCGACTAAACTACAATCTTCTACACTTCCTGGGTCCGTATCCCTCTATTCCCATCCTATTCATGTATTTGTCAAGATGCCCCTTAAATGTCACTATCGTCATTGGGGCAACATCCTGGAACTCCCTCCCTAACAGCACAGTGGGTGTACCTACACCTCAAGGACAGCAGAGGTTCAAGAAGGCAGCTCACCCCCACCTTCTGAAGGGCAACTAGGGATGGGCAATAAATGCTGGGCCTCGCCAGCGACGCCCACATCCTGTAAATTAATTTCAAAAATGTTATCTGAGGATGGGAGGAAGGCGTCCTCACTGCATGGGCGCTGTTCATCGGCCTGTTCCAGAACCTGTTCGAGGCCAACAATAACTAGAAAGGAACAAAATAAAAAGATGAGAGGAGGAATGACAGGCACAGAACCTAGGGGAGGGGGGAGAACCGGAGTGGGGGAAGGGAGAAAAAAGAAGTAAAGGGGAGGGGGGGGGGAACTTCCCCAAGCGAACAGGGAGGATACCAAGCGGGGGCCGGGGGGGGGGGGGGGGGGGGGGGGCGAGGGGAGAACGCGTCGAGGCAGATGGAACTAAAATGTAAATTGGTCCAAAGAATTCGATGTACTGAACAATATTGTGCACCAAATGCAACTTGTATAAAATCGAAAATGGCAACAAAAATATATATTTTTTAAAATCAAGCCACCCACTCACTCACTAAAGGGCTCGAGACCTTCACAAACTCGGCAGCTAGTGTTATCAAACTGGGCCGCGTGAGAGGGGCAGCACAGTGGGACAGTGGTTAGCACTGCTGCCTCACAGCGCCGAGGTCCCAGGTTCGAATCCTGGCTCTGGGTGACTGTCCGTGTGGAGGTTGCACATTCTCCCCGTGTTTGCGTGGGTTTCACCCCCACAACCCAAAGATGTGCAGGGTAGGTGGATTGGCCGCGCTAAATTGCTCCTTAATTGGAAAAAATGAATTGGGTACACTCAATTTTTTTTAAACTGGGCCGGATGATTCGTCCCTCTCTCTCTTCCACTTGCCAGCCTCCCTCTAGAACTCTGCACTGCTCCAGATCAGCGACAGCTGAGCTCACAAATCCTGGCTGAAAATGCACAGTCTCTGGGTCACAGAGAATGGTACGCACTGTGGCACTGCCCAGTGTCTGGACACAGAGAACGTTACTCACTGTGGCACTGCCCAGTGTCTGGGACACAGAGAACGTTACACACTGTGGCACTGCCCAGTGTCTGGGACACAGAGAACGTTACGCACTGTGACACTGCCCAGTGTCTGGGACACAGAGAACGTTACGCACTGTGGCACTACCCAGTGTCTGGACACAGAGAACGTTACTCACTGTGGCACTGCCCAGGCACTGGGACACAGAGAACGTTACGCACTGTGACCCTGCCCAGTGTCTGGGACACAGAGAACGTTACGCACTGTGGCACTGCCCAGTGTCTGGGTCACAGAGAACATTACGCACTGTGGCACTGCCCAGTGTCTGGACACAGAGAACGTTACGCACTGTGGCACTGCCCAGTGTCTGGGACACAGAGAACGTTACGCACTGTGGCACTGCCCAGTGTCTGGGACACAGAGAACGTTACGCACTGTGGCACTGCCCAGGCACTGGGTCACAGAGAACGTTACACACTGTGGCACTGCCCAGTGTCTGGACACAGAGAACGTTACGCACTGTGGCCCTGCCCAGTGTCTGGGACACAGAGAACGTTACGCACTGTGGCCCTGCCCAGTGTCTGGGACACAGAGAACGTTACGCACTGTGGCACTGCCCAGTGTCTGGACACAGAGAACGTTACGCTCTGTGGCACTGCCCAGTGTCTGGACACAGAGAACGTTACGCACTGTGGCACTGCCCAGTGTCTGGGTCACAGAGAACGTTACGCACTGTGGCACTGCCCAGTGTCTGGGACACAGAGAACGTTACGCACTGTGGCACTGCCCAGTGTCTGGGACACAGAGAACGTTACACACTGTGGCACTGCCCAGTGTCTGGGTCACAGAGAACGTTACGCACTGTGGCACTGCCCAGACACTGGGACACAGAGAACGTTACGCACTGTGGCACTGCCCAGTGTCTGGGACACAGAGAACGTTACGCACTGTGGCACTGCCCAGTGTCTGGGACAGAGAGAACGTTACGCACTGTGACACTGCCCAGTGTCTGGGACACAGAGAACGTTACGCACTGTGGCACTGCCCAGTGTCTGGGTCACAGAGAACGTTACGCACTGTGGCACTGCCCAGTGTCTGGGACACAGAGAACGTTACGCACTGTGGCACTGCCCAGTGTCTGGGACACAGAGAACGTTACGCACTGTGGCACTGCCCAGTGTCTGGGTCACAGAGAACGTTACGCACTGTGGCACTGCCCAGTGTCTGGGACACAGAGAACGTTACGCACTGTGGCACTGCCCAGTGTCTGGGACACAGAGAACGTTACGCACTGTGGCACTGCCCAGTGTCTGGGACACAGAGAACGTTACGCACTGTGGCACTGCCCAGTGTCTGGGACACAGAGAACGTTACGCACTGTGGCACTGCCCAGTGTCTGGGACACAGAGAACGTTACGCACTGTGGCACTGCCCAGTGTCTGGGACACAGAGAACGTTACTCACTGTGACACTGCCCAGTGTCTGGGACACAGAGAACGTTACGCACTGTGGCACTGCCCAGTGTCTGGGACACAGAGAACGTTACGCACTGTGGCCCTGCCCAGGCACTGGGACACAGAGAACGTTGCGCACTGTGGCACTGCCCAGTGTCTGGACACAGAGAACGTTACGCACTGTGGCACTGCCCAGTGTCTGGGATACAGAGAACGTTACGCACTGTGGCACTGCCCAGTGTCTGGGACACAGAGAACGTTACGCACTGTGGCACTGCCCAGTGTCTGGGTCACAGAGAACGTTACGCACTGTGGCACTGCCCAGTGTCTGGGACACAGAGAACGTTACGCACTGTGGCACTGCCCAGTGTCTGGGACACAGAGAACGTTACGCACTGTGGCACTGCCCAGTGTCTGGGACACAGAGAACGTTACGCACTGTGGCACTGCCCAGTGTCTGGACACAGAGAACGTTACACACTGTGGCACTGCCCAGTGTCTGGGACACAGAGAACGTTACGCACTGTGGCACTGCCCAGGCACTGGGACACAGAGAACGTTACGCACTGTGGCACTGCCCAGTGTCTGGGTCACAGAGAACGTTACGCACTGTGACACTGCCCAGTGTCTGGGACACAGAGAACGTTACGCACTGTGGCACTGCCCAGTGTCTGGGACACAGAGAACGTTACGCACTGTGGCACTGCCCAGTGTCTGGACACAGAGAACGTTACGCACTGTGACACTGCCCTGGGTCTGGGGCACAGAGAACGTTACGCACTGTGGCACTGCCCAGTGTCTGGGTCACAGAGAACGTTACGCACTGTGACACTGCCCAGGCACTGGGACACAGAGAACGTTACGCACTGTGGCACTGCCCAGTGTCTGGGTCACAGAGATCGTTACGCACTGTGACACTGCCCAGTGTCTGGGACACAGAGAACGTTACGCACTGTGGCACTGCCCAGTGTCTGGGACACAGAGAACGTTACGCACTGTGGCACTGCCCAGTGTCTGGACACAGAGAACGTTACGCACTGTGACACTGCCCTGTGTCTGGGGCACAGAGAACGTTACGCACTGTGGCACTGCCCAGTGTCTGGGACACAGAGAACGTTACGCACTGTGGCACTGCCCAGTGTCTGGACACAGAGAACGTTACGCACTGTGGCACTGCCCAGTGTCTGGGACACAGAGAACGTTACGCACTGTGGCACTGCCCAGTGTCTGGGACACAGAGAACGTTACGCACTGTGGCACTGCCCAGTGTCTGGGACACAGAGAACGTTACGCACTGTGGCACTGCCCAGGCACTGGGACACAGAGAACGTTACGCACTGTGGCACTGCCCAGTGTCTGGACACAGAGAACGTTACGCACTGTGGCACTGCCCAGTGTCTGGGTCACAGAGAACGTTACGCACTGTGGCACTGCCCAGTGTCTGGGTCACAGAGAACGTTACGCACTGTGGCCCTGCCAAGTGTCTGGACACAGAGAACGTTACGCACTGTGGCACTGCCCAGTGTCTGGGACACAGAGAACGTTATGCACTGTGGCACTGCCCAGTGTCTGGGACACAGAGAACGTTACGCACTGTGGCACTGCCCAGGCACTGGGACACAGAGAACGTTACGCACTGTGGCACTGCCCAGTGTCTGGGACACAGAGAACGTTACGCACTGTGGCACTGTCCAGTGTCTGGGACACAGAGAACGTTACGCACTGTGGCACTGCCCAGTGTCTGGGACACAGAGAACGTTACGCACTGTGGCACTGCCCAGTGTCTGGGACACAGAGAACATTACACACTGTGACACTGCCCAGTGTCTGGGACACAGAGAACGTTACGCACTGTGGCACTGCCCAGTGTCTGGGACACATTGAACGTTACGCACTGTGGCACTGCCCAGTGTCTGGACACAGAGAACGTTACACACTGTGGCACTGCCCAGTGTCTGGGTCACAGAGAACGTTACGCACTGTGGCACTGCCCAGTGTCTGGGACACAGAGAACGTTACGCACTGTGGCACTGCCCAGTGTCTGGGACACAGAGAACGTTACGCACTGTGGCACTGCCCAGTGTCTGGGACACAGAGAACGTTACGCACTGTGGCACTGCCCAGGCACTGGGACACAGAGAACGTTACACACTGTGGCACTGCCCAGTGTCTGGACACAGAGAACGTTACGCACTGTGGCACTGCCCAGTGTCTGGACACAGAGAACGTTACGCACTGTGGCACTGCCCAGTGTCTGGGTCACAGAGAACGTTACGCACTGGCACCGCCCAGTGTCTGGGTCACAGAGAACGTTACGCACTGGCACTGCCCAGTGTCTGGGGTACAGAGAACGTTACGCACTGTGGCACTGCCCAGTGTCTGGGACACAGAGAACGTTACTCACTGTGGCACTGCCCAGTGTCTGGGACACAGAGAACGTTACGTACTGTGGCACTGCCCAGTGTCTGGACACAGAGAACATTACGCCTGTGGCCCTGCCCAGAGGCTCTGTGCCTTTCCCTCTCAGAGCCATCGAGTCGTCCAGTGCAGGAAAGCCCGTTCGGCCCATCGAGTCAGCACCGACAATAACTATCCCTAATCCCACTGCCCAGCACTTATTTCATATCTTTGAATGTGCGGGTGTTCCAGCTGCTCATCCCAGGGCTTTGTAAAGGTTGTGAGGTTTCAAACCTCCACGACGTTCCCAGGCCGATCATTCCAGATTCCCAGCTCGGAGCGAAAATTCTATTTCTCAAACCCCCTCGGAATCTCCTGCCCCTTGCCCTGAAATTGTGACCTAAGGGGACCAGCTGCTCCCTCTCCACCCTGTCCGTGCCCCTCAGAAACTTGTCCACCTCGATCAGGTCGCCCCTCAGTCTTCTCTCCTCCAGAGAAAACAACCCCAGCCCATCCAACCTCCCTTCATAACTGAAATGTTCCACCCCAGCAACATCCTGGTGAATCTCCTCTGCACCCCCTCCAGTGCAATCACATCCTTCCTGTAATGTGGTGACCAGAACTGCACACAGTGCTCCCGCTGTGGCCTCACCAAAGTTCGATACAACTCCAACATAACCCCCCTGGTCTTATATTCTAGGCCCCGACTGATAAAGGCAGTGTTCCGTGTGCCTTCTTAACGACCGTATTCACCCACTCTGCCGCCTTGGGCGATCTGTGAGCAAGTTCCCCAAGATCTATCTGTTCCTCTGAGCCTCCTCGTGTCCTGCCATTCATTACACACTCCCTTGTTCTGCTTCTTCTTCCAAAGTGCATCACCTTGCACTGTTCAGGGTTAAACACCGTCTGCCACTGCTCTGCCCATCTGACCAACCCCTCGACATCTTCCTGTAACCTATGACCCCCTTCACTGTTAACCACCCGACCAATCTTGGTGTGCTCTGGAAACGTACTTATCATTCCCCCAGATTCCTGTCTATATTGTTTATATATCTAACAAACAATAATGGACACAGCACTGGTCCCCGTGATACGCCGATGGACACTGGATTCCAGTTACTCAAACAGCCTCTCCCACCGCCCTCTGTGTCACTCAGTCAGTTTCAGATCCCTTGTGGCTTCCTCGAATTCCGGGTGTTTCAATCTTCACAATCGGTTTCTCACCTGGAACTTTGTCAAAGGCTTTGCTAAAATCCAGATAACCTACATCAGCTACACTTCCTTCATTCACACTCGGTCACTTTATCAAAAATTCAATCGGATTTGTTGGATGTGACCTCCCCCTGACACAGCCACGCTGACTATTCCTGATCAAACCTTGTCTCTCCAAGTGGAGGTAGATTCTCTCCTTCAGAATCTTCTCCAGTAGTTTCCCCACCACTGACGTGAGACTCACTGGTCTGTCGTTCTCTACCATCCTTCTTGAAAAGTGGAACAACATTAGCTGTTCTCCAGTCCTCTGGCACCTCCCCCGAGGCCAGAGAGGAATTAAATACATGCGTCAGAGCCCCGGGAATCTCCTCCCTCGCCTCCCACAGCATCCTGGGACACAATTCATCCGGGCCTGGGGATTTGTCAAAGCCTCCAATACTTCCTCACTTTCGATGGGAAACTGCTCAAGGTCCTCACAGTCCCATTTCCTGAATTCTGTACCTACACCCGCCTTCTCCTGAGCGAAGACCGATGCGAAGTATTCATGTAATACTCGAGTAATGTCCTGTGGCTTCACACTCCCAACTCTTTCCCTGGTTCACCTCTTCTCCTTAATGTATTTGTACAATATCTTAGGGTTCTCCCTAATCTTAGCTGCAAGTCTTTTTCATGCCCCTTTTTGCTCTTCGAATTGCTTTCTCAAGTGTCCTCTTACACTTGCTGTATTCCTCCAGGGCTGCAGTTGAATTTCTCCCTTTGGATTTGCTCAAAGCCTTTCTCTTCCTCCTTATCCAGACCAGGATTGTCCGAGACATCCAGGGTTCCCTGAACTCATTGCTCCTTCTTTCCCCCTATTGGGAACATGTTGGACCTGTACTCTCCCCAATTCCTTTTTGAATGCTCTCGTCTGCACCGCTGTAGATTTTCCTGCAACAAGCTTTTTCCCAGATCCTGCCTTATTTTCGTAAATTCTGCCTTGCTCCAATCGTGCAGACCCCACACAGACAGAACCGCTGTGTCCCGCAGCCAGAATAGAACTCGGGGTCCCTGCTACATTCTAACGTGGGACTCGCTCCCACAGGGAGTGGGAGAATGTGGGACTCGCTCCCACGGGGAGTGGGGAGAATGTGGGACTCGCTCCCACGGGGAGTGGGGAGAATGTGGGACTCGCTCCCACGGGGAGTGGGGAGAATGTGGGACTCGCTCCCACAGGGAGTGGGGAGAATGTGGGACTCGCTCCCACGGGGAGCGGGGAAAATGTGGGACTCGCTCACAGAGGGAGTGGGGAGAATGTGGGAGTCGCTCCCACAGGGAGTGGGGTGAATGTGGGACTCATTCCCAGAGGGAGTGGGGAGAATGTGGGACTCGCTCCCACGGGGAGTGGGGAGAATGTGGGACTCGCTCCCACAGGGAGTGGGGAGAATGTGGGACTCGCTCCCACAGGGAGTGGGGAGAATGTGGGACTCGCTCCCACTGGGAGTGGGGAGAATGTGGGACTCGCTCCCACAGGGAGTGCGGAGAATGTGGGACACGTTCCCAGAGGGAGTGGGGAGAATGTGGGACTCGCTCCCAGAGGGAGTGGGAAGAATGTGGAACTCGCACCCAGAGGGAGTGGGGAGAATGTGGGACTCGCTCCCATGGGGAGTGGGGAGAATGTGGGACTCGCTCCCAGAGGGAGTGGGGAGAATGTGGGACTCGCACCCAGAGGGAGTGGGGAGAATGTGGGACCCGCTCCCACGGGGAGTGGGGAGAATGTGGGACTCGCTCCCACAGGGAGTGGGGAGAATGTGGGACTCGCTCCCAGAGGGAGTGGGGAGAGTGTGGGACTCGCTCCCAGAGGGAGTGGAGAGAGTGTGGGACTCGCTCCCACAGGGAGTGGGGAGAATGTGGGACTCGCTCCCACGGGGAGTGGGGAGAATGTGGGACTCGCTCCCAGAGGGAGTGAGGAGAGTGTGGGACTCGCTCCCTCGGGGAGTGGGGAGAATGTGGGACTCGCTCCCACAGGCTGTGGGGAGAATGTGGGATTCGCTCCCAGAGGGAGTGAGGAGAGTGTGGGACTCGCTCCCTCGGGGAGTGGGGAGAATGTGGGACTCGCTCCCATGGGGAGTGTGGAGAATGTGGGACACGCTCCCACGGGGAGTGGGGAGAATGTGGGACTCCCTCCCAGAGGGAGTGGGTAGAATGTGGAACTCGCACCCAGAGGGAGTGGGGAGAATGTGGGACTCGCTCCCACGGTAGTGAGGAGAATGTGGGACTCGCTCCCACTGGCAGTGGGGAGAGTGTGGGACTCGCTCCAAGAGGGAGTGGGGAGAATGTGGGACTTGCTCCCTCGGGGAGTGGGGAGAATGTGGGACTCGCTCCCAGAGGGAGTGGAGAGAGTGTGGGACTCGCTCCTAGAGGGAGTGGGGAGAATGTGGGACTCGCTCCCACAGGGAGTGGGGAGAATGTGGGACTCGCTCCCACAGGCTGTGGGGAGAATGTGGGACTCGCTCCCAGAGGGAGTGAGGAGAGTGTGGGACTCGCTCCCTCGGGGAGTGGGGAGATGTGGGATTCGCTCCCATGGGGAGTGTGGAGAATGTGGGACACGCTCCCACGGGGAGTGGGGAGAATGTGGGACTCCCTCCCAGAGGGAGTGGGTAGAATGTGGAACTCGCACCCAGAGGGAGTGGGGAGAATGTGGGACTCGCTCCCACGGGAGTGAGGAGAATGTGGGACTCGCTCCCACGGGAGTGAGGAGAATGTGGGACTCGTTCCCACTGGCAGTGGGGAGAATGTGGGACTCGCTCCCACGGGGAGTGGGGAGAATGTGGGACTCGCTCCCACGGGGAGTGGGGAGAATGTGGGACTCGCTCCCACTGGCAGTGGGGAGAATGTGGGACTCGCTCCCAGAGGGAGTGAGGAGAATATGGGACTCATTCCCAGAGGGAGTGGGGAGAATGTGGGACTCGCTCCCACAGGTAGTGGGGAGAATGTGGGACTCATTCCCAGAGGGAGTGGGGAGAATGTGGGACTCGCTCCCACAGGGAGTGGGTAGAATGTGGGACTCGCTCCCACAGGGAGTGGGGAGAATGTGGGACTCATTACCAGAGGGAGTGAGGAGAATGTGGGACTCACTCAAACAGGGAGTGGGGAGAATGTGGAACTCACTCCCAGAGGGAGTGGGGAGAATATGGGACTCACTCCCAGAGGGAGTGGGGAGAATATGGGACTCGCTCCCACAGAGAGTGTGGAGAATGTGGGACACGTTCCCAGAGGGAGTGGGGAGAATATGGGACTCGCTCCCACAGAGAGTGTGGAGAATGTGGGACACGTTCCCAGAGGGAGTGGGGAGAATGTGGGACTCGCTCCCAGAGGGAGTGGGAAGAATGTGGGACTCGCTCCCAGAGGGAGTGGGGGAGAATGTGGGACTCGCTCCCACAGGGAGTGGGGGAGAATGTGGGACTCGCTCCCACAGGGAGTGGGGGAGAATGTGGGACTCGCTCCCACAGGGAGTGGGGAGAATGTGGGACTCGCTCCCATGGGGAGTGTGGAGAATGTGGGACACGCTCCCACGGGGAGTGGGGAGAATGTGGGACTCCCTCCCAGAGGGAGTGGGTAGAATGTGGAACTCGCACCCAGAGGGAGTGGGGAGAATGTGGGACTCGCTCCCACGGGAGTGAGGAGAATGTGGGACTCACTCCCACTGGCAGTGAGGAGAATGTGGGACTCGCTCCCACAGGGAGTGGGGAGAATGTGGGACACGCTCCCACGGGGAGTGGGGAGAATGTGGGACTCCCTCCCAGAGGGAGTGGGTAGAATGTGGAACTCGCACCCAGAGGGAGTGGGGAGAATGTGGGACTCGCTCCCACGGGAGTGAGGAGAATGTGGGACTCACTCCCACTGGCAGTGAGGAGAATGTGGGACTCGCTCCCAGAGGGAGTGAGGAGAGTGTGGGACTCGCTCCCTCGGGGAGTGGGGAGAATGTTGGACTCGCTCCCACGGGGAGTGGGGAGAATGTGGGACTCGCTCCCACAGGGAGTGGGGAGAATGTGGGACTCGCTCCCACAGAGAGTGGGGAGAATGTGGGAGTCGCTCTCAGAGGGAGTGGGGAGAATGTGGGACTCGCTCCCACGGGAGTGAGGAGAATGTGGGACTCGCTCCCACGGGGAGTGGGGAGAATGTGGGACTCGCTCCCAGAGGGAGTGAGGAGAGTGTGGGACTCGCTCCCACAGGGAGTGAGGAGAGTGTGGGACTCGCTCCCACAGGGAGTGGAGAGAATGTGGGACTCGCTCCCACAGGGAGTGGGGAGAATGTGGGACTCGCTCCCACGGGGAGTGGGGAGTATGTGGGACTCGCTCCCACGGGGAGTGGGGAGAATGTGGGACTCGCTCCCACAGGGAATGGGGAGAATGTGGGACTCGCTCCCACGGGGAGTGGGGAGAATGTGGGACTCGCTCCCACAGGGAGTGGGCAGAATGTGGTACTCGCTCCCAGAGGGAGTGGGGAGAATGTGGGACTCATTACCAGAGGGAGTGAGGAGAATGTGGGACTCGCTCCCATGGGGAGTGAGGAGAATGTGGAACTCGCTCCCACAGAGAGTGGGGATAATGTGGGACTCACTCCCACAGGGAGTGGGGAGAATGTGGGACTCGCTCCCAGAGGGAGTGGGGAGAATATGGGACTCGCTCCCACAGAGAGTGTGGATAATGTGGGACTCGCTCCCAGAGGGAGTGGGGAGAATGTGGGACTCGCTCCCTCGGGGAGTGGGGAGAATGTGGGACTCGCTCCCACGGGGAGTGGGGAGAATGTGGGACTCGCTCCCAGAGGGAGTGGGAAGAATGTGGAACTCGAACCCAGAGGGAGTGGGGAGAATGTGGGACTCGCTCCCACGGGGAGTGGGGAGAATGTGGGACTCACTCCCACGGGGAGTGGGGAGAATGTGGGACTCGCTCCCAGAGGGAGTGAGGAGAATGTGGGACTCGCTCCCACAGGGAGTGGGGAGAATGTGGGACTCGCTCCCTCGGGGAGTGGGGAGAATGTGGGACTCGCTCCCAGAGGGAGTGGGGAGAATGTGGGACTCGCTCCCAGAGGGAGTGGGGAGAATGTGGGACTCGCTCCCACAGGGAGTGGGGAGAATGTGGGACTCGCTCCCAGAGGGAGTGGGGAGAATGTGGGACTCGCTCCCACGGGAGTGAGGAGAATGTGGGACTCGCTCCCACTGGCAGTGGGGAGAATGTGGGACTCGCTCCCAGAGGGAGTGAGGAGAGTGTGGGACTCGCTCCCATGGGGAGTGTGGAGAATGCTGGACTCGCTCCCAGAGGGAGTGGGGAGAGTGTGGGACTCGCTCCCAGAGGGAGTGGGGAGAATGTGGGACTTGCTCCCTTTGGGAGTGGGGAGAATGTGGGACTCGCTCCCACAGGGAGTGGGGAGAATGTGGAACTCACTCCCAGAGGGAGTGGGGAGAATGTGGGACTTGCTCCCTCGGGGAGTGGGGAGAATGTGGGACTCGCTCCCAGAGGGAGTGGGGAGAACGTGGGACTCGCTCCCAGAGGGAGTGGGGAGAATGTGGGACTCGCTCCCACGGGGAGTGGGGAGAGTGTGGGACTCGCTCCCAGAGGGAGTGGGGAGAATGTGGGACTTGCTCCCTCGGGGAGTGGGGAGAATGTGGGACTCGCTCCCAGAGGGAGTGGGGAGAACGTGGGACTCGCTCCCATGGGGAGTGGGGAGAATGTGGGACTCGCTCCCAGAGGGAGTGAGGAGAGTGTGGGACTCGCTCCCATGGGGAGTGGGGAGAATGTGGGACTCGCTCCCAGAGGGAGTGAGGAGAGTGTGGGACTCGCTCCCATGGGGAGTGGGGAGAATGTGGGACTCGCTCCCAGAGGGAGTGGGGAGAATGTGGGACTCGCTCCCAGAGGGAGTGGGGAGAATGTGGGACTCGCTCCCACAGAGAGTGGGGAGAATGTGGGACTCACTCCCACAGGGAGTGGGGAGAATGTGGGACTCGCTCCCACAGGGAGTGGGGAGAATGTGGGACTCGCTCCCACGGGGTGTGGGGAGAATGTGAGACTCGCTCCCACAGGGAGTGGGGAGAATGTGGGACTCACTCCCACAGGGAGTGGGGAGAATGTGGGACTCGCTCCCACGGGGAGTGGGGAGAATGTGGGACTCGCTCCCACGGGGAGTGGGGAGAATGTGGGACTCGCTCCCACAGGGAGTGCGGAGAATGTGGGACTCGCTCCCACGGGGAGTGGGGAGAATGTGGGACTCACACCCACAGAGAGTGGGGAGAATGTGGGACTCGCTCCCACGGGGAGTGGGGAGAATGTGGAACTCACTCCCACGTGGAGTGGGGAGAATGTGGGACTCGCTCCCAGAGGGAGTGGGGAGAATGTGGGACTCGCTCCCAGAGGGAGTGGGGAGAATGTGGGACTCGCTCCCACAGGGAGTGGGGGAGAATGTGGAACTCGCTCCCACAGGGAGTGGGGAGAATGTGGGACTCGCTCCCACGGGGAGTGGGGAGAATGTGGGACTCACACCCACAGAGAGTGGGGAGAATGTGGGACTCGCTCCCACGGGGAGTGGGGAGAATGTGGGACTCGCTCCCACGGGGAGTGGGGAGAATGTGGGACTCGCTCCCACAGGGAGTGGGGAGAATGTGGGACTCGCTCCCACGGGGTGTGGGGAGAATGTGAGACTCGCTCCCACAGGGAGTGGGGAGAATGTGGGACTCGCTCCCACAGGGAGTGGGGAGAATGTGGGACTCGCTCCCACAGGGAGTGGGGAGAATGTGGGACTCGCTCCCACGGGGAGTGGGGAGAATGTGGGACTCGCTCCCACAGGGAGTGGGGAGAATGTGGGACTCGCTCCCACGGGGTGTGGGGAGAATGTGAGACTCGCTCCCACAGGGAGTGGGGAGAATGTGGGACTCACTCCCACAGGGAGTGGGGGAGAATGTGGGACTCGCTCCCACGGGGTGTGGGGAGAATGTGAGACTCGCTCCCACAGGGAGTGGGGAGAATGTGGGACTCGCTCCCACGGGGAATGGTGAGAATGTGGGACTCGCTCCCACAGGGAGTGGGGAGAATGTGGGACTCGCTCCCACAGGGAGTGGGGAGAATGTGGGACTCGCTCCCACGGGGAGTGGGGAGAATGTGGGACTCGCTCCCACAGGGAGTGGGGAGAATGTGGGACTCGCTCCCACGGGGAGTGGGGAGAATGTCGGACTCACTCCCACGGGGCATGGGGAGAATGTGGGACTCGCTCCCACAGGGAGTGGGGAGAATATGGGACTCACTCCCACGGGGAGTGGGGAGAATGTGGGACTCGCTCCCACAGCGAGTGGGGAGAATATGGGACTCGCTCCCACGGGGAGTGGGGAGAATGTGGGACTCGCTCCCACATGCTGTGGGGAGAATGTGGGACTCGCTCCCACGGGGTGTGGGGAGAATGTGGGACTCGCTCCCACGGGGAGTGGGGAGAATGTGGGACTCGCTCCCACGGGGTGTGGGGAGAATGTGGGACTCGCTCCCACGGGGAGTGGGGAGAATGTGGGACTCGCTCCCACATGCTGTGGGGAGAATGTGGGACTCGCTCCCACGGGGACGCTCGATGCCAGTTTAGTGATTCCCCCCCGGAGGCTGCACCCTCTGACGGTGAAGACCTGTTCGCCATGGAGAAATTTGATTTCCACTCCCTCCCTTCATCCCTCAGCTCCAGCCAATCGGAAAGCTCCAGCCAATCGGAAAGCTCCAGCCAATGTCCTGGCAGCTGACACAGTCCCGACCAATGTTTAAGCTCCGCACCTTGCATAGAAATGGGTACCGTCACTGAGGTCCATACTAACGGGGTAAAGGTCACACTAATAGCTGCTGTTTACTTGGACACTCCCTCAGTCAGTGGCTGGGTAAATATTTATTTCACTTTGTTTTGACGGATATGCAACAGCTGACGAGCAGGAATAAAATTCAACAGCCACAGGCGAGTGCTTAATGAGAGAGATCCTGGGCGAAATTCTCCGGAAACGGCGCGATGTCCGCCGACTGGCGCCCAAAACGGCGCCAATCAGACGGGCATTGCGCCGGCCCAAAGGTGCGGAATGCTCCACATCTTTGGGGGCCGAGCCCCAACATTGAGGGGCTAGGCTGGCGCCGGAGGAATTTCCGCCCCGCCAGCTGGCGCGGAAATGACATCTCCGGGCGGCGCATGCGCAGTGGGGAGAGTCTCTTCCGCCTCCGCCATGGTGGAGACCGTGGTGAAGGCGGAAGGGAAAGAGTGTCCCCACGGCACAGGCCCGCCCGCGGATCGGTGGGCCCCGATCGCGGGCCAGGCCACCGTGGGGGCACCCCCCGGGGTCAGATCGCCCCGCGCCCCCCCCCCCAGGACCCCGGCGCCCGCCCACGCCGCCTGGTCCCGCCGGTAAATACCAGGTTTGATTTACGCCGGCGGGACCGGCAATTCCTGGGCGGCTCTTCGGCCCATCCGGGCCGGAGAATCCAGCGGGGGGTCTTGCCAACCGGCGCGGCCCGTTCCCGCCCCCGCCAAATCTCCGGTACCGTTGGCCAATCCTACGGCCATTCTCCGACACGGCGGGGGGTCGGAGAATGACGCCACCAGTTCTCCGGTGCTGTTTTTCGCCCGTTGGCGGTATTCCCGCCGCGCCGGTCAGGGGCCGTTGACAGCGGCCCCCACCCTGCGATTCTCCGGGCCCCGGTGGACCAAGCGGATGTCCAGTTTTGGCCAGTCCTGCCGGCGTGAATTACTTACCTGCCGCACGGTCGGACCTGGCAGGTGAGTTTGTGCTGGCGGTCATCGGGGAGGGGGGGAGGGATCCGACAGCGGGGGGGGCCCCACGATGGCCTGGCCCGCTATCGGGGGGACTCCTTTCCTTCGTGCCGGCCCCTGTAGGATTTTCCCTAACTGCCCGGGGGCTGACGCGGAGAAGAACCCCCGCGCATATGCGGATGTACGCCGGCAGGTCTGCGCATGCGCGAGATCACGCTGGCCGTCCGTGCATGCGCGAACCTGCCCCGTCCCTCCACCAACACCTCGTGCGTCCACCGAGCCCCCGAAGGTTCGGAGAATCCCTCACTTTCGGGGGCAGTTGACGCCGGAGTGGGGGGTCCGCAGAGGGGAGGATCCCGGCCCGTAGACTTACCCAGTGTGGACAGGGCCGAGTAAAGGGACGTCGACAGCGAAAGAGAGCTCACTCACTCCGGTGGGGGCTATACACTGACCGGTCAACACCCAGTGTGGCTGCTGCGGACAGAGGTCACTCTCTCTGGGTCACACACTGACCGGTCAACACCCAGTGTGGCTGCTGCGGACAGTGGTCACTCTCTCTGGGTCACACACTGACCGGTCACACCCGGGGTGGCTGCTGCGGACAGAGGTCACTCTCTCTGGGTCACACACTGACCGGTCACACCCGGGGTGGCTGCTGCGGACAGAGGTCACTCTCTCTGGGTCACACACTGACCGGTCACACCCGGGGTGTTGCTGCGGACAGAGGTCACTCTCTCTGGGTCACACACTGACCGGTCAACACCCAGTGTGGCTGCTGCGGACAGAGGTCACTCTCTCTGGGTCACACACTGACCGGTCACACCCGGGGTGGCTGCTGCGGACAGAGGTCACTCTCTCTGGGTCACACACTGACCGGTCACACCCGGGGTGTTGCTGCGGACAGAGGTCACTCTCTCTGGGTCACACACTGACCGGTCACACCCAGAGTGGCTGCTGCGGACAGAGGTCACTCTCTCTGGGTCACACACTGACCGGTCAACACCCAGAGTGGCTGCTGCGGACAGAGGTCACTCTCTCTGGGTCACACACTGACCGGTCACACCCGGGGTGGCTGCTGCGGACAGAGGTCACTCTCTCTGGGTCACGCACTGACCGGTCACACCCGGGGTGTTGCTGCGGACAGAGGTCACTCTCTCTGGGTCACACACTGACCGGTCAACACAGAGTGGCTGCTGCGGACAGAGGTCACTCTCTCTGGGTCACACACTGACCGGTCACACACAGAGTGGCTGCTGTGGACAGATGTCACTCTCTCTGGGTCACACACTGACCGGTCAACACAGAGTGGCTGCTGCGGACAGAGGTCACTCTCTCTGGGTCACATACTGACCGGTCACACCCGGGGTGGCTGCTGCGGACAGAGGTCACTCTCTCTGGGTCACACACTGACCGGTCAACAGAGAGTGGCTGCTGCGGAGAGAGGTCACTCTCTCTGGGTCACACACTGACCGGTCACACCCGGGGTGTTGCTGCGGACAGAGGTCACTCTCTCTGGGTCACACACTGACCGGTCACACCCGGGGTGTTGCTGCGGACAGAGGTCACTCTCTCTGGGTCACACACTGACCGGTCAGCAGAGAGTAGCTGCTGCGGACAGAGGTCACTCTCTCTGGGTCACACACTGACCGGTCACACCCGGGGTGGCTGCTGCGGACAGAGGTCACTCTCTCTGGGTCACACACTGACCGGTCACACACAGAGTGGCTGCTGCGGACAGAGGTCACTCTCTCTGGGTCACACACTGACCGGTCACACCCGGGGTGGCTGCTGCGGACAGAGGCCACTCTCTCTGGGTCACACACTGACCGGTCACACCCAGGGTGGCTGCTGCGGACAGAGGTCACTCTCGCTGGGTCAGACACTGACCGGTCACACCCGGGGTGGCTGCTGCGGACAGAGGCCACTCTCTCTGGGTCACACACTGACCGGTCACACCCGGGTGGCTGCTGTGGGCAGAGGTCACTCTCTCTGGGTCACACACTGACCGGTCACACCCGGGTGGCTGCTGTGGGCAGAGGTCACTCTCTCTGGGTCACACACTGACCGGTCACACCCGGGGTGGCTGCTGCGGACAGAGGTCACTCTCTCTGGGTCACACACTGACCGGTCACACCCGGGGTGGCTGCTGCGGACAGAGGTCACTCTCTCCGGGTCACACACTGACCGGTCACACCCGGGGTGTTGCTGCGGACAGAGGTCACTCTCTCTGGGTCACACACTGACCGGTCACACCCGGGGTGGCTGCTGCGGACAGAGGTCACTCTCTCTGGGTCACACACTGACCGGTCACACCCGGGGTGGCTGCTGCGGACAGAGGCCACTCTCTCTGGGTCACACACTGACCGGTCACACCCGGGTGGCTGCTGCGGGCAGAGGTCACTCTCTCTGGGTCACACACTGACCGGTCACACCCGGAGTGGCTGCTGCGGGCAGAGGTCACTCTCTCTGGGTCACACACTGACCGGTCAACACAGAGTGGCTGCTGCGGACAGAGGTCACTCTCTCTGGGTCACACACTGACCGGTCACACCCGGGGTGGCTGCTGCGGACAGAGGTCACTCTCTCTGGGTCACACACTGACCAGTCACACCCGGGGTGGCTGCTGCGGACAGAGGTCACTCTCTCTGGGTCACAAACTGACCGGTCACACCCGGGGTGTTGCTGCGGACAGAGGTCACTCTCTCTGGGTCACACACTGACCGGTCACACCCGGGGTGGCTGCTGCGGACAGAAATCACTCTCTCTGGGTCACACACTGACCGGTCACACCCGGGGTGGCTGCTCCGGACAGAGGTCACTCTCTCTGGGTCACACACTGACCGGTCACACCCGGGGTGGCTGCTGCGGACAGAGGTCACTCTCTCTGGGTCACACACTGACCTGTCAACACAGAGTGGCTGCTGCGGACAGAGGTCACTCTCTCTGGGTCACACACTGACCGGTCAACACAGTGTGGCTGGTGCGGACAGAGGTCACTCTCTCTGGGTCACACACTGACCGGTCATACCCGGGGTGGCTGCTGCGGACAGAGGTCACTCTCTCTGGGTCACACACTGACCGGTCACACCCAGAGTGGCTGCTGCGGACAGAGGTCACTCTCTCTGGGTCACACACTGACCGGTCACACCCAGAGTGGCTGCTGCGGACAGAGGTCACTCTCTCTGGGTCACACACTGACCGGTCACACCCGGGGTGGCTGCTGCGGACAGAGGTCACTCTCTCTGGGTCACACACTGACCGGTCACACCCGGGGTGGCTGCTGCGGACAGAGGTCACTCTTTCTGGGTCACACACTGACCGGTCACACCCGGAGTGTTGCTGCGGACAGAGGCCACTCTCTCTGGGTCACACACTGACCAGTCACACCCGGGGTGTTGCTGCGGACAGAGGTCACTCTCTCTGGGTCACACACTGACCGGTCACACCCGGGGTGGCTGCTGCGGACAGAGGTCACTCTCTCTGGGTCACACACTGACCGGTCAACACAGAGTGGCTGCTGCGGACAGAGGTCACTCTCTCTGGGTCACACACTGACCAGTCACACCCGGGGTGGCTGCTGCGGACAGAGGTCACTCTCTCTGGGTCACACACTGACCGGTCACACCCGGGGTGGCTGCTGCGGACAGAGGTCACTCTCTCTGGGTCACACACTGACCGGTCACACCCGGGGTGGCTGCTGCGGACAGAGGTCACTCTCTCTGGGTCACACACTGACCGGTCACACCCGGGGTGGCTGCTGCGGACAGAGGTCACTCTCTCTGGGTCACACACTGACCGGTCACACCCGGGGTGGCTGCTGCGGACAGAGGTCACTCTCTCTGGGTCACACACTGACCGGTCACACCCAGAGTGGCTGCTGCGGACAGAGGTCACTCTCTCTGGGTCACACACTGACCGGTCACACCCGGGGTGGCTGCTGCGGACAGAGGTCACTCTCTCTGGGTCACACACTGACCGGTCACACCCGGGGTGTTGCTGCGGACAGAGGTCACTCTCTCTGGGTCACACACTGACCGGTCACACCCGGGGTGTTGCTGCGGACAGAGGTCACTCTCTCTGGGTCACACACTGACCGGTCACACCCGGGGTGGCTGCTGCGGACAGAGGTCACTCTCTCTGGGTCACACACTGACCGGTCACACCCAGAGTGGCTGCTGCGGACAGAGGTCACTCTCTCTGGGTCACACACTGACCGGTCAACAGAGAGTGGCTGCTGCGGACAGAGGTCACTCTCTCTGGGTCACACACTGACCGGTCACACCCGGGGTGGCTGCTGCGGACAGAGGTCACTCTCTCTGGGTCATACACTGACCGGTCAACACAGAGTGGCTGCTGCGGACAGAGGTCACTCTCTCTGGGTCACACACTGACCGGTCACACCCAGAGTGGCTGCTGCGGACAGAGGTCACTCTCTCTGGGTCACACACTGACCGGTCAACAGAGAGTGGCTGCTGCGGACAGAGGTCACTCTCTCTGGGTCACACACTGACCGGTCACACCCGGGGTGGCTGCTGCGGACAGAGGTCACTCTCTCTGGGTCATACACTGACCGGTCAACACAGAGTGGCTGCTGCGGACAGAGGTCACTCTCTCTGGGTCACACACTGACCGGTCACACACAGAGTGGCTGCTGCGGACAGAGGTCACTCTCTCTGAGTCAGACACTGACCGGTCACACCCGGGGTGGCTGCTGCGGACAGAGGCCACTCTCTCTGGGTCACACACTGACCGGTCACACCCGGGGTGGCTGCTGCGGACAGAGGTCACTCTCTCTGAGTCAGACACTGACCGGTCACACCCGGGGTGGCTGCTGCGGACAGAGGCCACTCTCTCTGGGTCACACACTGACCGGTCACACCCGGGTGGCTGCTGTGGGCAGAGGTCACTCTCTCTGGGTCACACACTGACCGGTCAACACAGAGTGGCTGCTGCGGACAGAGGTCACTCTCTCTGGGTCACACACTGACCGGTCACACCCGGGGTGGCTGCTGCGGACAGAGGTCACTCTCTCTGTGCCACACACTGACCGGTCACACCCGGGGTGGCTGCTGCGGACAGAGGTCACTCTCTCTGGGTCACACACTGACCGGTCACACCCGGGCTGTTGCTGCGGACAGAGGTCACTCTCTCTGGGTCACACACTGACCGGTCACACCCGGGGTGGCTGCTGCGGACAGAGGTCACTCTCTCTGGGTCACACACTGACCGGTCATACCCGGGGTGGCTGCTCCGGACAGAGGTCACTCTCTCTGGGTCACACACTGACCGGTCACACCCGGGGTGGCTGCTGCGGACAGAGGTCACTCTCTCTGGGTCACACACTGACCGGTCACACCCGGGGTGGCTGCTGCGGACAGAGGTCACTCTCTCTGGGTCACACACTGACCGGTCACACCCGGGGTGGCTGCTGCGGACAGAGGTCACTCTCTCTGGGTCACACACTGACCGGTCACACCCGGGGTGTTGCTGCGGACAGAGGTCACTCTCTCTGTTTCACACACTGACCGGTCACACCCGGGGTGGCTGCTGGGAGGTTGCTGTTTGGACACTTGCTGCTCAGTTAACGAGTTCTTTGGTTGAGAATTGTTCGGAGGAAGCGGTGGGATAGAATTCTCCTCCGAGATGGAATGTCGCTGGGTTACTGTGCTGTGCTGTGCTGATATACATCACTGTCAGTACACACAGGGTTAATGTACATACACTACACCTAGCTCGACACGAGAGGGAGCACCAGAGACATGACACACGAGCAGTCAACCAATAGGTCAGTAAGATAGGACACGACCAATGGACAGTCACGATACACACATCCCATCCAGTCTAATCCCACTCTCCCCCCTCACTCCCCGCACCCTTTAATATCCCACCCAGTCTAATCCCACTCACTCCCCGCACCCTTTAATATCCCACCCAGTCTAATCCCACTCGCCCCCTCACTCCCCTCACCCTTTAATATCCCACCCAGTCTAATCCCCCTCACTCCCCGCACCCTTTAATATCCCACCCAGTCTAATCCCACTCGCCCCCTCACTCCCCGCACCCTTTAATATCCCACCCAGTCTAATCCCACTCTCCCCCTCACTCCCCACACCCTTTAATATCCCACCCAGTCTAATCCCACTCTCCCCCTCACTCCCCGCACCCTTTAATATCCCACCCAGTCTAATCCCACTCACTCCCCGCACCCTTTAATATCCCACCCAGTCTAAGGCCACTCTCCCCCTCACTCCCCGCACCCTTTAATATCCCACCCAGTCTGATCCCACTCTCCCCCTCACTCCCCGCAGCCTTTAATATCCCACCCAGTCTAATCCCACTCTCCCTCTCACTCCTCACACCTTTAATATCCCACCCAGTCTAATCCCACTCTCTCCCCTCACTCCCCACTCCCTTTAATATCCCACCCAGTCTAAGCCCACTCTCCCTCACTCCCCGCACCCTTTAATATCCCACCCAGTCTGATCCCACTCTCCCCCTCACTCCCCGCAGCCTTTAATATCCCACCCAGTCTAATCCCACTGTCCTCTCTCTCCCCACACCCTTAATATCCCACCCAGTCTAATCCCACTCTCCCCGTCACTCCCCGTACACTATAATATCCCACCCAGTCTAAGCCCACTCTCCCTCTCACTCCCCGCACCCTTTAATATCCCACCCAGTCTAAGCCCACTCTCCCCCTCACTCCCCGCACCCTTTAATATCCCACCCAGTCTGATCCCAACACTCTCCCCCTCACTCCCCACACCCTTTAATATCCCACCCAGTCTAAGCCCACTCTCCCCTCACTCCCCACTCCCTTTAATATCCCACCCAATCTGATCCCACTCTCCCCCTCACTCCCCACACACTTTAATATCCCACCCAGTCTAATTCCACTCTCCCCTCACTCCCCGCACCCTTTAATATCACACCCAGTCTGATCCCACTCTCCCCTCACTCCCCGCACCCTTTAATATCCCACCCAGTCTAATTCCACTCTCCCCTCACTCCCCACTCCCTTTAATATCCCACCCAGTCTAATTCCACTCTCCCCTCACTCCCCACTCCCTTTAATATCCCACCCAGTCTAATTCCAATCTCCCCCTCACTCCCCACTCACTTTAATATCCCACCCGGTCTAATCCCACTCTCCCCTCACTCCCCACTCCCTTTAAAATCCCACCCAGTCTGATCCCACTCTCCCCTCTCTCCCCACACCCTTTAATATCCCACCCAGTCTAATCCCACTCTCCCCTCACTCCCCGCACCCTTTAATATCCCATCCAGTCTAATCCCACTCTCCCCTCACTCCCCGCACCCTTTAATACCCCACCCAGACTAATCCCACTCTCCCCCTCACTCCCCTCACCCTTTAATATCCCACCCAGTCTGATCCCACTCTCCCCCTCAGTCCCCGCACCCTTTAATATCCCACCCAGTCTAATCTCACTCTACCCTCACTCCCCGCACCCTTTAATATCCCACCCAGTCTAAGCCCACTCTCCCTCTCACTCCCCGCACCCTTTAATATCCCACCCAGTCTAAGCCCACTCTCCCCCTCACTCCCCGCACCCTTTAATATCCCACCCAGTCTAAGCCCACTCTCCCCTCACTCCCCGCACCCTTTAATATCCCACCCAGTCTAATTCCACTCTCCCCCTCACTCCCCACTCCCTTTAATATCCCACCCAGTCTAATCCCCCTCACTCCCCACACCCTTTAATATCCCACCCAGTCTAATCCCACTCTCCCCTCACTCCCCACTCCCTTTAAAATCCCACCAGTCTGATCCCACTCTCCCCTCACTCCCCGCACCCTTTAATATCCAACCCAGTCTAATCCCACTCTCCCCTCACTCCCCGCACCCTTTAATATCCCACCCAGTCTAATTCCACTCTCCCCCTCACTCCCCGCACCCTTTAATATCCCACCCAGTCTAATCCCACTCTCCCCCTCACTCCCCGCACCCTTTAATATCCCACCCAGTCCAATCCCACTCTCCCCCAGACTCCCCACACCCTTTAATATACCACCCAGTCTGAACCCACACTCCCCCTCACTCCCCATACCCTTTAATATCCCACCCAGTCTAAGCCCACTCTCCCCTCACTCCCCACTCCCTTTAATATCCCACCCTGTCTAATCCCCCTCACTCCCCACTCCCTTTAATATCCCACCCAGTCTAATCCCCCTCACTCCCCGCACCGTTTAATATCCCACCCAGTCGAATCCCACTCTCTCCCCTCACTCCCCGCACCCTTTAATATCTCACCCGGTCTAATCCCACTCTCCCCCTCACTCCCCACTCCCTTTAATATCCCACCCAGTTTAATCCCACTCTCCCCTCACCCTTTAATATCCCACCCAGTCTAATCCCACTCTCCCCCTCACTCCCCGCACCCTTTAATATCCCACCCAGTCCAATCCCACTCTCCTCCTCACTCCCCACTCCCTTTAATATCCCACCCAGTTTAATCCCACTCTCCCCTCACCCTTTAATATCCCACCCAGTCTAATCCCACTCTCCCCCTCACTCCCCGCACCCTTTAATATCCCACCCAGTCTAATCCCACTCTCCCCCTCACTCCCCGCACCCTTTAATATCCCACCCAGTCTAATCCCACTCTCCCCTCACTCCCCACTCCCTTTAATATCCCACCCAGTCTAATTCCACTCTCTCCCTCTCTCCCCGCGCCCTTTAATATCTCACCCAGTCTAATCCCACTCTCTCCCCTCACTCCCCACACCCTTTAATATCCCACCCAGTCTAATTCCACTCTCCCCTCACTCCCCACTCCCTTTAATATCCCACCCAGTCTAATTCCACTCTCTCCCTCTCTCCCCGCGCCCTATAATATCTCACCCAGTCTAATTCCACTCTCCCCTTCACTCCCCGCACCCTTTAATATCCCACCCAGTCTAATCCCACTCTCCCCCTCACTCCCCACACCCTTTAATATCCCACCCAGTCTAATCCACTCTCCCCCTCACTCCCCGCACCCTTTAATATTCCACCCAGTCTAATTGCACTCTCCCCCTCACTCCCCACTCCCTTTAATATCCCACCCAGTATAATTCCACTCTCCCCCTCACTCCCCGCACCCTTTAATATCCCACCCAGTCTAATTCCACTCTCCCCCTCACTCCCCGCACCCTTTAATATCCCACCCAGTCTAATTCCACTTTCCCCCTCACTCCCTGCTCCCTTTAATATCTCACCCGGTCTAATCCCACTCTCCCCCTCACTCCCCACTCCCTTTAATATCCCACCCAGTCTAATTCCACTCTCCCCCTCACTCCCCGCACCCTTTAATATCCCACCCAGTCTAATTCCACTTTCCCCCTCACTCCCTGCTCCCTTTAATATCCCACCCAGTCTAATCCCACTCTCCCCCTCACTCCCCACACCCTTTAATATCCCACCCAGTTTAATTCCACTCTCCCCTCACTCCCCGCACCCTTTAATATCCCACCCAGTCTAATCCCACTCTCCCCTCACTCCCCGCACCCTTTAATATCACACCCAGTCTAATCCCACTCTCCCCGTCACTCCCCGCACCCTTTAATATCCCACCCAGTCTAATTCCACTCTCCCCTCACTCCCCGCACCCTTTAATATCCCACCCAGTCTAATTCCACTTTCCCCCTCACTCCCTGCTCCCTTTAATATCTCACCCGGTCTAATCCCACAGTCCCCCTCACTCCCCACTCCCTTTAATATCCCACCCAGTCTAATCCCACTCTCCCCTCACCCTTTAATATCCCACCCAGTCTAATCCCACTCACCCCCTCACTCCCCGCACCCTTTAATATCCCACCCAGTCCAATCCCACTCTCTCCCCTCACTCCCCGCACCCTTTAATATCCCACCCAGTCTAATCCCACTCTCTCCCCTCACTCCCCACACCCTTTAATATCCCACCCAGTCTAATCCCACTCTCCCCTCACTCCCCACACCCTTTAATATCCCACCCAGTGTAATTCTACTCTCCCCCTCACTCCCCGCACCCTTTAATATCCCACCCAGTCTGATCCCACTCTCCCCCTCACTCCCCGCACCCTTTAATATCCCACCCAGTCTGATCCCACTCTCTCCCCTCACTCCCCCCCACCCTTTAATATCCCACCCAGTCTGATCCCACTCTCTCCCCTCACTCCCCCCCACCCTTTAATATCCCACCCAGTCTAATCCCACTCTCTCCCCTCACTCCCCGCACCCTTTAATATCATAGAATCATAGAATCATAGAAGTTTACAGCATGGAAACAGGCCCTTCGGCCCAACCAGTCCATGCCGCCCAGTTTTTTACCATTAAGCTAGTCCCAGTTGCCCGCACTTGGCCCATAACCCTCTATACCCATCTTACCCATGTAACCATCTAAATGCTTTTTGAAAGACACAATTGTACCCGCTTCTACTACTACCTCTGGCAGCCCATTCCAGACACTCACTACCCTCTGAGTGAAGAAATTGCCCCTCTGGGCCCTTCTGAATCTCTCCCCTCTCACCTTAAACCTATGCCCTCTAGTTTTAGACTCCCCAGTCCCTGCTCCCTTTAATATCTCACCCGGTCTAATCCCACAGTCCCCCTCACTCCCCACTGCCTTTAATATCCCACCCAGTTTAATCCCACTCTCCCCTCACCCTTTAATATCCCACCCAGTCTAATCCCACTCTCCCCCTCACTCCCCGCACCCTTTAATATCCCACCCACTCCCCACTCCCTTTAATATCCCACCCAGTTTAATTCCACTCTCCCCTCACTCCCCGCACCCTTTAATATCCCACCCAGTCTAATCCCACTCACCCCCTCACTCCCCGCACCCTTTAATATCCCACCCAGTCTAATCCCACTGCCCCATCTCTCCCACACCCTTTAATATCCCACCCAGTCTAATCCCATTCTCCCCTCACCCTTTAATATCCCATCCAGTCTCATCCCACTCTCCACCTCACTCCCCACACCCTTTAATATCCCACCCAGTCTAATCCCACTCTCCCCCTCACTCCCCGCACCCTTTAATATCCCACCCAGTCTAATTCCACTCTCCCCCTCACTCCCCGCACCCTTTAATATCCCACCCAGTCTAATCCCACTCTCCCCCTCACTCCCCGCACCCTTTAATATCCCACCCAGTCTAATTCCACTCTCCCCCTCACTCCCCGCACCCTTTAATATCCCACCCAGTCTAATTCCACTCTCCCCCTCACTCCCCGCACCCTTTAATATCCCACCCAGTCTAATTCCACTCTCCCCCTCACTCCCCGCACCCTTTAATATCCCACCCAGTCTAATCCCACTCTCCCCCTCACTCCCCGCACCCTTTAATATCCCACCCAGTCTAATTCCACTCTCCCCCTCACTCCCCGCACCCTTTAATATCCCACCCAGTCTAATCCCACTCTCCCCCTCACTCCCCGCACCCTTTAATATCCCACCCAGTCTAATTCCACTCTCCCCCTCACTCCCCGCTCCCTTTAATATCTCACCCGGTCTAATCCCACTCTCCCCCTCACTCCCCACTCCCTTTAATATCCCACCCAGTTTAATTCCACTCTCCCCTCACTCCCCGCACCCTTTAATATCCCACCCAGTCTAATCCCACTCTCTCCCCTCACTCCCCACTCCCTTTAATATCACACCCAGTCTAATCCCACTCTCTCCCCTCACTCCCCACTCCCTTTAATATCCCACCCAGTCTAATCTCACTCTACCCTCACTCCCCGCACCCTTTAATATCCCACCCAGTCTAAGCCCACTCTCCCCCTCACTCCCCGCACCCTTTAATATCCCACCCAGTCTGATCCCACTCTCCCCCTCACTCCCCGCAGCCTTTAATATCCCACCCAGTCTAATCCCACTCTCCCCTCACTCCCCACTCCCTTTAATATCCCACCCTGTCTAATCCCACTGTCCCCTCACTCCCCACACCCTTAATATCCCACACAGTCTAATCCCACTCTCCCCGTCACTCCCCGTACACTATAATATCCCACCCAGTCTAAGCCCACTCTCCCTCTCACTCCCCGCACCCTTTAATATCCCACCCAGTCTAAGTCCACTCTCCCCCTCACTCCCCGCACCCTTTAATATCCCACCCAGTCTGATCCCAACACTCTCCCCCTCACTCCCCACACCCTTCAATATCCCACCCAGTCTAAGCCCACTCTCTCCCCTCACTCCCCACTCCCTTTAATATCCCACCCAATCTGATCCCACTCTCCCCCTCACTCCCCACACCCTTTAATATCCCACCCAGTCTAATTCCACTCTCCCCTCACTCCCCACACCCTTTAATATCACACCCAGTCTGATCCCACTCTCCCCTCACTCCCCACTCCCTTTAATATCCCACCCAGTCTAATTCCAATCTCCCCCTCACTCCCCGCACCCTTTAATATCCCACCCAGTCTAATCCCACTCTCACCTCACTCCCCACACCCTTTAATATCCCACCCAGTCTAATCCCACTCTCCCCTCACTCCCCGCACCCTTTAATATCCCATCCAGTCTAATCCCACTCTCCCCTCACTCCCCGCACCCTTTAATACCCCACCCAGTCTAATCCCCCCTCACTCCCCGCACCCTTTAATATCCCACCCAGTCTGATCCCACTCTCCCCCTCAGTCCCCGCACCCTTTAATATCTCACCCAGTCTAATCTCACTCTACCCTCACTCCCCATACCCTTTAATATCCCACCCAGTCTAAGCCCACTCTCCCTCTCACTCCCCGCACCCTTTAATATCCCACCCAGTCTAAGCCCACTCTCCCCCTCACTCCCCGCAGCCTTTAATATCCCACCCAGTCTAAGCCCACTCTCCCTCTCACTCCCCGCACCCTTTAATATCCCACCCAGTCTAAGCCCACTCTCCCTCTCACTCCCCGCACCCTTTAATATCCCACCCAGTCTAAGCCCACTCTCCCCTCACTCCCCACTCCCTTTAATATCCCACCCAGTCTAATCCCCCTCACTCCCCACACCCTTTAATATCCCACCCAGTCTAATCCCACTCTCCCCTCACTCCCCACTCCCTTTAAAATCCCACCAGTCTGATCCCACTCTCCCCTCACTCCCCGCACCCTTTAATATCCAACCCAGTCTAATCCCACTCTCCCCTCACTCCCCGCACCCTTTAATATCCCACCCAGTCTAATTCCACTCTCCCCCTCACTCCCCGCACCCTTTAATATCCCACCCAGTCTAATCCCACTCTCCCCCTCACTACCCGCACCCTTTAATATCCCACCCAGTCTAATCCCACTCTCCCCCTCACTCCCCGCACCCTTTAATATCCCACCCAGTCCAATCCCACTCTCCCCCAGACTCCCACACCCTTTAATATCCCGCCCAGTCTGAACCCACTCTCCCCCTCACTCCCCATACCCTTTAATATCCCACCAGTCTAATCCCCCTCACTCCCCACTCCCTTTAATATCCCACCCAGCCTAATCCCCCTCACTCCCCGCACCGTTTAATATCCCACCCAGTCTAATCCCACTCTCCCCCTCACTTCCCACTCCCTTTAATATCCCAGCCAGTCGAATCCCACTCTCCCCCTCACTCCTCGCACCCTTTAATATCCCACGCAGTCTAATCCCACTCTCCCCCTCACTCCCCGCAGCCTTTAATATCCCACCCAGTCTAATCCCACTCTCCCCCTCACTCCCCGCATCCTTTAATATCCCGCCCAGTCTAATCCCACTCTCCCCTCACTCCCCCCACCCTTTAATATTCCACCCAGTCATATCCCACTCACTCCCCGCACCCTTTAATATCCCACCCAGTCTAATTCCACTCTCCCCCTCACTCCCCGCACCCTTTAATATCCCACCCAGTCTAATCCCACTGTCCCCTCACTCCCCGCACCCTTTAATATCACACCCAGTCTAATCCCACTCTCCCCGTCACTCCCCGCACCCTTTAATATCCCACCCAGTCTAATCCCACTCTCCCCCTCAGTCCCCGCACCCTTTAATATCCCACCCAGTCTAATTCCACTCTCCCCTCACTCCCCGCACCCTTTAATATCCCACCCGGTCTAATCCCACTCTCCCCCTCACTCCCTGCTCCCTTTAATATCCCACCCAGTTTAATCCCACTCTCCCCTCACCCTTTAATATCCCACCCAGTCTAATCCCACTCTCTCCCCTCACTCCCCATACCCTTTAATATCCCACCCAGTCTAATTCCACTCTCCCCTCACTCCCCGCAGCCTTTAATATCCCACCCAGTCTAATTCCACTCTCCCCTCACTCCCCGCACCCTTTAATATCCCACCCAGTCCAATCCCACTCTCTCCCCTCACTCCCCACACCCTTTAATATCCCACCCAGTCTAAATCCACTCTCTCCCCTCACTCCCCGCAGCCTTTAATATCCCACCCAGTCTAATCCCACTCTCTCCCCTCACTCCCCTCACCCTTTAATATCCCACCCAGTCTAATCCCACTCTCCCCCTCACTCCCCGCACCCTTTAATATCCCACCCAGTCTAATCCCACTATCACCCCTCACTCCCCGCACCCTTTAATATCACACCCAGTCTAATTCCACTCTCCCCCTCACTCCGCACACCCTTTAATATCCCACCCAGTCTAATCCCACTCTCACCCCTCACTTCCCACACCCTTTAATATTCCACCCAGTCTAATCCCACTCTCCCCTCACTCCCCGCACCCTTTAATATCCCACCCAGTCTAATCCCACTCTCCCCTCACCCTTTAATATCCCACCCAGTCTAAATCCACTCTCTCCCCTCACTCCCCGCAGCCTTTAATATCCCACCCAGTCCAATCCCACTCTCTCCCCTCACTCCCCTCACCCTTTAATATCCCACCCAGTCTAATCCCCCTCTCCCCCTCACTCCCCGCACCCTTTAATATCCCACCCAGTCTAATCCCACTATCACCCCTCACTCCCCGCACCCTTTAATATTCCACCCAGTCTAATCCCACTCTCCCCTCACTCCCCTCACCCTTTAATATCCCACCCAGTCCAATCCCACTCTCCCCCTCACTACCCGCACCCTTTAATATCCCACCCAGTCTAATCCCACTCTCCCCCTCACTCCCCGCACCCTTTAATATCCCACCCAGTCCAATCCCACTCTCCCCCAGACTCCCACACCCTTTAATATCCCACCCAGTCTGAACCCACTCTCCCCCTCACTCCCCATACCCTTTAATATCCCACCCAGTCTAAGCCCACTCTCCCCTCACTCCCCACTCCCTTTAATATCCCACCCAGTCTAATCCCCCTCACTCCCCACTCCCTTTAATATCCCGGTCTAATCCCACTCTCCCCCTCACTCCCCACTCCCTTTAATATCCCACCCAGTTTAATCCCACTCTCCCCTCACCCTTCAATATCCCACCCAGTCTAATCCCACTCTCCCCCTCACTCCCCGCACCCTTTAATATCCCACCCAGTCCAATCCCACTCTCTCCCCTCACTCCCCGCACCCTTTAATATCCCACCCAGTCTAATTCCACTCTCCCCCTCACACCCCGCACCCTTTAATATCCCACCCAGTCTAATCCCACTCTCCCCTCACTCCCCGCACCCTTTAATATCCCACCCAGTCTAATTCCACTCTCTCCCCTCACTCCCCGCACCCTTTAATATCCCACCCAGTCTAATTGCACTCTCCCCCTCACTCCCCACTCCCTTTAATATCCCACCCAGTATAATTCCACTCTCCCCCTCACTCCCCGCACCCTTTAATATCCCACCCAGTCTAATTCCACTCTCCCCCTCACTCCCCGCACCCTTTAATATCCCACCCAGTCTAATTCCACTTTCCCCCTCACTCCCTGCTCCCTTTAATATCTCACCCGGTCTAATCCCACTCTCCCCCTCACTCCCCACACCCTTTAATATCCCACCCAGTTTAATCCCACTCTCCCCTCACTCCCCGCACCCTTTAATATCCCACCCAGTCTAATCCCACTCTCCCCTCACTCCCCGCACCCTTTAATATCCCACCCAGTCTAATTCCACTCTCCCCTCACTCCCCGCACCCTTTAATATCTCACCCGGTCTAATCCCACAGTCCCCCTCACTCCCCACTCCCTTTAATATCCCACCCAGTTTAATCCCACTCTCCCCTCACCCTTTAATATCCCACCCAGTCTAATCCCACTCTCCCCCTCACTCCCCGCACCCTTTAATATCCCACCCAGTCTAATCCCACTCTCTCCCCTCACTCCCCGCACCCTTTAATATCCTACCCAGTCTAATCCCACTCTCCCCTCACCCTTTAATATCCCACCCAGTCTAATCCCACTCTCCCCCTCACTCCCCGCACCCTTTAATATCCCACCCAGTCCAATCCCACTCTCTCCCCTCACTCCCCACACCCTTTAATATCCCACCCAGTCTAATCCCACTCTCTCCCCTCACTCCCCACACCCTTTAATATCCTACCCAGTCTAATCCCACTCTCTCCTCACTCCCCACTCCCTTTCATATCCCACCCATTCTAATCCCACTCTCTCCCCTCGCTCCCCACACCCTTTAATATCCCACCCAGTCTAATCCCACTCTCCCCTTACTCCCCACTCCCTTTAATATCCCTCCGAGTCTGATCCCACTCTCCCCCTCACTCCCCGCACCCTTTAATATCCCACCCAGTCTAATCCCACTCTCCCCTCACTCGCCACTCCCTTTAATATCCCACCCAGTCTGATCCCACTCTCCCCCTCACTCCCCGCACCCTTTCATATCCCACCCAGTCTAATCTCACTCTCCCCTCACTCCCCGCACCCTTTAATATCCCACCCAGTCTAATCCCACTCTCTCCCCTCACTCCCCGCACCCTTTAATATCCCACCCAGTCTAATCCCACTCTCCCCTCACCCCCCACTCCCTTTAATATCCCACCCAGTCTGATCCCACTCTCCCCCTCACTCCCCGCACCCTTTTATATCCCACCCAGTCTAATCCCACTCTCCCCTCACTCCCTGCACCCTTTAATATCCCTCCCTTTTCTTTCTGTATCTATGCAACGAAAGAAAGGATTTGCTGGAATGGGCTTATTCCCTGGCACCCATCTCGCTCCCTGATAGATGTGGGACTGAGCCTGTGAACTCCTTACTAACTGAACAGAACCGGTACCACGAGGCGCAGTGATAGAGTTAGTATTCACCTGAGGCTGCTTCCTGGGGCTTCCTGCTCACTCAGCTCCCGATCCGCTCCTCTCTGAACCCAGCCTTTTTATAGACAGAGTCCCCGCCCTGACATGTGAACAAAGTTAGTGTCAGCACCTTTACATTCCTGTGAGTAGGCGGAGCAGATACACATCAGACCAGACTTGACACGAGGAATGCAGAGAATAATGTTAGCCAAACAACTGCAACCACCATTAACCCTAACCCTAACCATTAACCCTAACCCTAACCATTAACCCAAACCCTAACCCCAACCCTAACCCTAACCACCATTAACCCTAACCCTAACCATTAACCCTAATCTTAACCCTGCCCCTAACCCTAACCCTAACCATTAACCCTAATCTTAACCCTGACCCTAACCCTAACCCAAACCATTTACCCTAATCTTAACCCTGACCCTAACCCTAACCCTAACCATTAACCCTAAACCTAACCCTAACCCTAACCCCAACCTCACGCCTAAACCTACCCCCGGTCCTTACAAGAAGCTGCCTCCGACCCCGCCCCCACTTCCTCACCAGGGCTGTATTTGCTGCCTGGCAATAGTTAATCAAATTTGGCAGGACCAGCCGCCGCCCCTCCCCCTGCCACGCCCCCCCCCCACCCCCCCACCCCCTCGACCCCGCTCCAGCACCTTCTTTACCCGCGGGGCTTTAACCGCCCAAACAACCCCCCAAATCAGTGCACCAACCTTCCTTAAAAAAGCCTTTGGAATGAAGTTCGGGAGATTCCGGTACACAAATCAGGGGCGAAATTCTCCGGAAACGGCGCGATGTCCGCCGACTGGCGCCCAAACCGGCGCCAATCAGACGGGCATCGCGCCGCCCCAAAGGTGCGGAATGCTCCGCATCTTTGGGGGCCGAGCCCCAACATTGAGGGGCTAGGCCGACGCCGGAGGGATTTCCGCCCCGCCAGCTGGCGGAAACGGCCTTTGTTGCCCCGCCAGCTGGCGCGGAAATTACATCTCGGGGCGGCGCATGCGCGGGAGCGTCAGCGGCCGCTGACAGTTTCCCGCGCATGCGCAGTGGAGGGAGTCTCCGTGGATCAGGAAGGGCTCACGCTTTCCCATGTTGCGCAGGTCAAAGAGACACAGCCTGAGTGAGACACAGACAGAGTGGGAATTTGGAACTTAGTAATTTGGTGCAGTGAGGTAATTCGGTGCAGAGTGGGATCATCCGGGAGGCAGAGGGGGTGATTGAGAGGAGTTACAGGGAGGTAGCCACACCCAAGGTACAGGACAAGAATAGCTGGGTTACAGTCAGGGGTAGAAAAACAAACAGGCAGACAGTGCAGGGATCCCTCGTGGCCATTCCCCTTCAAAACAAGTATACCGTTTTGGATGCTGTTGGGGGGGATGACCTACCGGGGGAAGGCCCTAGCGGCCAGGTCTCTGGCACTGAGTCTGGCTCTGGGGCTCAGAAGGGAAGGGGGGAGAATAGAAAAGCAATAGTTGTAGGAGATTCAATGGTTAGGGGAATAGAAAGGAGATTATGTGGTCGCGAGCGAGACTCCCGGAAGGTATGTTGCCTCCCGGGTGCCAGGGCCAGGGATGTCTCGGATCGTGTCTTCAGGATCCTTAAGGGGGAGGGGGAGCAGCCAGAAGTCGTGGTGCACATTGGTACCAACGACGTAGGTAGGAAAAGGGGTGTGGAGGTAATAAATGAGTTTAGGGAGTTAGGCTGGAAGTTAAAAGCCAGGACAGACAGAGTTGTCATCTCTGGTTTGTTGCCGGTACCACGTGATAGCGAGGCTAGGAATAGGGAGAGAGTGCAGCTGAACACGTGGCTGCAGGAATGGTGGAAGGGGGAGGGCTTCAGGTATTTAGATAATTGGAGCGCATTCTGGGGAAGGTGGGACCTGTACAAGCAGGACGGGTTGCATCTGAACCAGAGGGGCACCAATATCCTGGGAGGGAGGTTTTCTAGTACTCTTCGGGAGGGTTTAAACTAATTTGGCAGGGGAATGGGAACCGGATTTGTAGTCCAGCAACTAAGGTAGCCGATATTCAGGACGCCAAAGCGTGTAATGAGGCAGTGGGGAAGGGAACACTGACAAAGGAGAGTACTTGCAGGCACGGAGATGGGTTGAAGTATGTATACTTCAACGCAAGAAGCATCAGGAATAAGGTGGGTGAACTTAAGGCATGGATCGGTACTTGGGACTACGATGTGGTGGCCATCACGGAAACTTGGATAGAAGAGGGGCAGAAATGGTTGTTGGAGGTCCCTGGTTATAGATGTTTCAATAAGATTAGGGAGGGTGGTAAAAGAGGTGGGGGGGGTGGCATTATTAATTAGAGATAGTATAACAGCTGCAGAAAGGCAGTTCGAGGAGTATCACCCTATTGAGGTAGTGTGGGTTGAAGTCAGAAATAGGAAAGGAGCAGTCACCTTGTTAGGAGTTTTCTATAGGCCCCCCAATAGTAACAGAGATGTGGAGGAACAGATTGGGAAACAGATTTTGGAAAGGTGCAGAAGTCACAGGGTAGTAGTCATGGGTGACTTTAACTTCCCAAACATTGAGTGGAAACTCTTTAGATCAAATAGTTTGGATGGGGTGGTGTTTGTGCAGTGTGTCCAGGAAGCTTTTCTAACACAGTATGTAGATTGTCCGACCAGAGGAGGGGCAATATTGGATTTAGTACTGGGTAATGAACCAGGGCAAGTGATAGATTTGTTAGTGGGGGAGCATTTTGGAGATAGTGACCACAATTCTGTGACTTTCACTTTAGTAATGGAGAGGGATAGGTGCGTGCAACAGGGCAAGGTTTACAATTGGGGGAAGGGTAAATACGATGTTGTCAGACAAGAATTGAAGTGCATAAGTTGGGAACATAGGCTGTCAGGGAAGGACACAAGTGAAATGTGGAACTTGTTCAAGGAACAGGTACTACGTGTCCTTGATATGTATGTCCCTGTCAGGCAGGGAAGAGATTGTCGAGTGAGGGAACCATGGTTGACAAGAGAGGTTGAATGTCTTGTTCATAGAAGTTTACAGCATGGAAACAGGCCCTTCGGCCCAACCAGTCCATGCCGCCCAGTTTTTACCATTAAGCTAGTCCCAGTTGCCCGCACTTGGCCCATAACCCTCTATACCCATCTTACCCATGTATCTATCTAAATGCTTTTTAAAAGACACAATTGTACCCGCCTCTACTACTACCTCTGGCAGCCCATTCCAGACACTCACTACCCTCTGAGTGAAGAAATTGCCCCTCTGGGCCCTTCTGAATCTCTCCCCTCTCACCTTAAACCTATGCCCTCTAGTTTTAGACTCCCCTACCTTTGGGAAAAGATGTTGACTATCTACCTTATCTATGCCCCTCATTATTTTATAGACCTCTATAAGATCACCCCTAAGCCTCCTACGCTCCAGGGAAAAAAGTCCCAGCCTATCCAGCCTCTCCTTATAACTCAAACCATCAAGTCCCGGCAACATCCTAGTAAATCTTTTCTGCACTCTTTCTAGTTTAATAATATCCTTTCTATAATAGGGTGACCAGAACTGCACACAGTATTCCAAGTGTGGCCGTACCAATGTCTTGTACAACTTCAACAAGACGTCCCAACTCCTGTATTCAATGTTCTGACCAATGAAACCAAGCATGCCGAATGCCTTCTTCACCACCCTGTCCACCTGCGACTCCACCTTCAAGGAGCTATGAACCTGTACTCCTAGATCTTTTTGTTCTATAACTCTCCCCAACGCCATACCATTAACTGGGTAGGTCCTGTCCTGATTCGATCTGCCAAAATGCATCACCTCACATTTATCTAAATTAAACTCCATCTGCCATTCGTCGGCCCACTGGCCTAATTGATCAAGATCCCGTTGCAATCCTAGATAACCTTCTTCACTATCCACTGTGCCACCAATCTTGATGTCATCTGCAAACTTGCTAACCATGCCTCCTAAATTCTCATCCAAATCATTAATATAAATCACAAATAACAGTGGACCCAGCACCGATCCCTGAGGCACACCACTGGTCACAGGCCTCCAGTTTGAAAAACAACCCTCTACAACCACCCTCTGTCTTCTGTCGTCCAGCCAATTTTGAATCCAATTGGCAACCTCACCCTGGATCCCGTGAGCTTTAACCTTCTGCAACAACCTACCATGCGGTACCTTGTCAAAGGCTTTGCTAAAGTCCATGTAGACAACGTCTACTGCACTGCCCTCATCTACCTTCTTGGTCACCCCTCAAAAAACTCAATCAAATTTGTGAGACATGGGGCGTCATTCTCCGACCCCCCAGCGGGTCGGAGAATGGCCGTTGGCCGCCGTGAATCCCGTCTCCGAAGGGAGAAAAGTCGGCGGGGCGTTAATGTCGCCGCTGCCGTCGGAGAA
This sequence comes from Scyliorhinus torazame, assembly GCF_047496885.1. Taxonomy (NCBI): domain Eukaryota; kingdom Metazoa; phylum Chordata; class Chondrichthyes; order Carcharhiniformes; family Scyliorhinidae; genus Scyliorhinus; species Scyliorhinus torazame. The sequence goes on from NC_092712.1 coordinate 6,159,876, forward strand.
TGTCACGGGTCTGCGCAAGGCAGCCGATTTTCGGCCTGCCGATATTCTTCCCGTCGAAGTGATGACCGTTCACGTCGACGTAAATTAAACCTCCTTTTCATCGGCGTGACCCGGTGCTCCAGGCTCACGCCGACCAGCGAGGAGGTGAGTGACGGCCTGGGGGGTTGGCTCTGGGCAGGCGATGGCGTGGCCGCAGTCTGAATGCGTGAGGAGAGGTGTGTCTCGGCTTGTGTGTGTGTGCGGCGGGGGGGGGGGGGGGGGGGGGGGTGGTTAGAGTAGGCTGGGCTCCGGGGGAGTGCCGGGAGGGGGTCTGTGCCGGGGAGGTGGATGGGGGGTCCGTGCCGCGGTGGAGGTTGGGGGGGGTGCGTGCCGTGCCGGGGAGGGGGGTCCGTGCTGGGGTGGAGGTTGGGGGGGGGGTCCGTGCCGGGGTGGAGGTTGGGGGGGGGTCCGTGCTGGGGTGGAGGTTGGGGGGGGGTCCGTGCTGGGGTGGAGGTTGGGGGGGGTCCGTGCCGAGGAGGGGGATGGGAGGGCAAGTGAGTTGGTCCACCTGGCCAGGTGCCAGCCTCCAACAGTTGGACCCATGCGGTCCATGCCACCTGGCTGGGGGGAGGAGGGGGTATGGGCAATGATGACATGTCGTCGTTCCCCTCCCCCCCACCAGGCCGTCATGTTTTCAGACCATCCAGCGATGTTGGCCGCCGTGGTGGCAGCCGCTCATGTCTATGTTGCCCTGGATGAGGAGGAGGAGGAGCGTGCCAGAGAGGCGGCGCAGGCTGCCGCAGAGGGGCAGGCGGCAGCCGCCCAGGCTGGAGGGACACCTGACCGACAGGACGAGGAGGGGAGGAGGACGTCGCGGCCCCACGGCAACGGAGGCACCCGAGGGCGCCCCGTGTGTACCGGCCCCGGCAGTCATACCAGGACCTCACGGACCGGGAAACCGTGGCACACATCTGCCACCTGCTGGCACACCTGTCACCGCGTGGCACTGGCGGGGGACACCCTCTCCCCGTGTCCGTCAAGGTTACGGTGGCCCTGAACCTTTATGCAACGGGGTCATTCCAGGCACCGAGTGAGGACCTGTCCGGCATATCGCAGACATCGGTGCATCGGTGCATCCGGGCAGTGACAGATGCCCTTTATGCCATGGCGCACCGCTACATCCGCTTCCCTGTGGACCGGGCCAGCCAAGATGCCCGGGCCGTGGGCTTCTCTGCCGTGGCCGGGTTCCCCATGGTCCAGGGCGCGATCGATGGGATGCACGTCGCCGTGCGGCCACCTGCAGATAACAGGGCCGTGTTCACTAATAGGAAGGGGACCTATTCGATGAACGTACAGGTGGTCTGCGACCACCGCATGATGATCCTGCACGTCTGCGCCCGTCACCCAGGCAGTGTACACGACTCATTCGTGTTGTCGCGGTCATCCATCCCCGGCATGTACGAGGGACGCCATCCCCGGCTGAGGGGCTGGTTGCTGGGCGACAGGGGCTACCCATTGCGATCGTGGCTGATGACGCCTATACGGAGGCCACTCAATGAGGCGGAGAACCGCTACAGTGATGCCCATGTAGCGACAAGGGGAGTGATAGAGAGGTGCTTTGGCGTGCTGAAGATGCATTTCAGGTGCCTAGACCTCTCTGGGGGCGCCCTCCAGTATCGGTCAGATAGGGTCGGCCGCATCATTGTGGTGTGCTGCGTCCTGCACAACATAGCCCAGCAGAGGGGCGATGTGCCGCAGGCAGAGGAGGGCGGAGTGGAGGAGCAGCAGGAAGAGGCCCAGTCCTCCCCAGATGAGGGGGATGGGGGCAATGGTCAGGGCAGACGGGGTAGACACAGGCGGGTGGCTGTCCACCGTTACCGGCTGGCCCAGCGGGCACGGGACAGACTGATAGACGCCCGCTTCACTGACTAGATGGGCGTGGGAATCGGGTAGTATGGCCACAGACCGCACACCATGGCAACAGCCGACCACCCACACCCCCCACCCATCCACCCACCCATCCACCCACCCAGCACCCTCACCCCCCTCCCCAACCTCACCCACCTCACCCGCATGCACACCACCCCCCCCCCCCCCACCCCCCCCCCCCATTGCCGATCCACCGGCGGCACAACGGGCCGGGCTCACACAGTTGCGGGTGGACGCGTGTCTATCGCAGGCCATGGAGGATGATGACAACCCGCCCTGCGATGAGCTCCTGGCTCTACATCGTTGGACTATGTCTGACCCATGGCCACAGTACCACCATCCACCCGGACCATCCCTGCATGCGGCTGTGACACTGCAGCGCACGGTCCCGTCCTCTGCCCGGGGGATGTTGATGGCGGCCCAGGGGGAAGGGGGCAGACTCACCTGGGGCTGAGGTAAGACCACCCCTCACACACACACTTGCACTCAACGTACATGACACCCCCGCACACTTTGGACAGAGCACAAAGGCAGCTTCGGTAGGTGTAACATTGACTTTAATAACCAAAGGAGTTCATGCACGTGCCCTAGCCCCTAAAACTCATCTGTGCCCTGCAACCGTGCCAACTTACTCAGTGTCTAATTGTTTGGCCTTACGGGCCCTTTGACTACGTCTACGTGGTTCCCCAGACAGTACAGCAGAACTGGAGGTGGACTCCTGTGATTCCTGCCCTCTGACACGGGATCCCTTTGGCGGCCGTTTCCTGGGGCGTCCTGGCCTAGATGGGCCAGGCTGCGGCCCGGGCGACTGGGATGGCGAGCTGCCAGCCTGTCCTGCCCGTTGCCCACCCGATGCACCTGGGACGGAAGGGGGGGAGTCCGAGGTGTCGCGGTGTACCGGGACCTCCCCTACAGAGGGAGCCGGGACGGACCACACCACCTCCTCCTCCCTCGGGGTGCCCGATGGCCCCCAGGCCTCTACATGGGTGGGGGATGCGAACGGACTGGCCATCCGACGCCCCCCCGACATCTGGCGCTGCCAGTCCTGGAGGCCCGTGCTGGTATCGACAGGGGTCTGCAGGTTTGCAGCCATGGAGCCCAGGGGGTTGGCAAACCCTGTCTGTGACAGTGCGACGCCGGCTCGCACATGGCCACTGGCGCCGATGCCCTCAGCGATGGCCTGCAGAGACTGGGCCATGGCCTGCAGAGACTGGGCCATGGCCTGCTGAGACTTGGCCATGGCCTGCAGAGACTGGGCCATGGCCTGCAGAGACTGGGCCATGGCCTGCAGAGACTGGGCCATGGCCTGCTGAGACTGGGCTATGGCATTGAGCGCCTCTGCCATCTGGTGCTGGCACTGGCTCATGGCCTCCTGTGAGAGGGCAGCCATTTCCTGGGCCACAGACGCCGCCTGCATGGAAAGCCCCAGGCCTCGCAAACCATTCCCCATGTCTGACACCGTCGCACCCATTGCCTCCACCGCGGACGCCACCCGTGCGGTGTCAGCCTGGGTGGCACGCATGACCGGGACCACTCCCAGCTCCTGGACGCGGGTGGACTCCTCCACCTGCGACTGCAGCCGCCGCAAGCCGCCCGTCACCCTCTTCGCTCGTCTCCGGGTCGGTGGTTGCATCGGATCTATGTGTGGGTGTGGTAACAGCAGGAACCCGGGATCCATCTGGGCGGCAGATGTTCGCTTGGGCTGGGCTGCCCTCCGACCGCCCGGTCCCTCTGCTGCTCCTACCTCCACCTGCTGTACCGGGACGGCTGTGTTGTGCGCACCAGTGAGTGTACCAGACGCCTCATCACTAAAGTGCCCAACCGTGGTGAGTGTTTCTGCGATGGTGGAGGGTGTTGGTGACAGCAGTGGCGTTGTGTCGTGCTCTTCGTCCCACTCTGAGTCCATGGCACTTTGGGGTGGGGGTTCGTCTCCACCCATCCCCTCTGAGTCACTGTCCGGTATTTCGTCTTCCTGGGTAGTGCTGTCCCGGGTAGGGGTGTCCCGGGTAGTGGTGTCCCGGGTAGTGGTGTCCTGGGTAGTGGTGTCCTGGCTCGGTGTGGTAGTATGTATTGGGGGTCATGTGGGACTGGAAGCCCTAATGTCATTGGCTGACAGATCCCGGGTCCTGGTTGGCCGTTGACCTCAAGCTCCGCCCTGAAGGCGAAGTATAAGAAGCCGGTGTCTTCCCCCGCAGGCCAGTTTACTATCGAGCTGCGGGGGAACAGACACGCTTAATAAAGCCTCATCGACTTCACTCTATTCGTCTCACGGAGTCTTTGTGCGCCACAATTTATTAAGCGTGCCTAAAAAAAAAGGACTATGGAGCTCAGGATCATTCCGGAATGCCTGCAGGCTTGCTTCGAGGCCTACCTCAGAACGACCACCGGCCGAGTCTCAGAAGACCAAAAACTGCAGGTCCTGCACTCGAGGGTGAGCACGGAGATTTTCTCCCTCATCGAAGACGCGGAGGATTTCCAGACGGCGTTCGCAGCACTGAAAAGTCTCTACGTTCGCCCAGTTAACCAAATCTACGCTCGCTACCAGCTCGCGACGAGACGGCAATCTCCCGGAGAATCGATGGACGAGTTCTACGCCGCGCTGCTGATTTTGGGACGAGCCTGCAGCTGCCCGTCGGTGAATGCAAACGAACACACGGACATGTTAATGCGCGACGCTTTTGTGGCAGGTATGCAATCCTCCCAAATCCGCCAAAGACTTCTAGAAAAAGAGTCGCTAGGACTCTTAGAGGCACGGGCCCTGGCAGCCTCCCTAGACGTGGACGCGCGAAACGCCCGCGCCTACGGCCCCGACCGCGCGCCAGGCCATTGGGCCCCGTACGTACCCGTCGCGGCAAACCCCCTACCCCCCCCCCCCCGGACACCCCACAGGCTTGCGCGGTCCAAACGCCGAGTCACACCGGAGGCGCCCGCTGTTATTTCTGCGGCCAGGCGAAACACCCCCGACAGCGCTGTCCGGCCCGCGCAGCCATCTGCAAAAGCTGCGGGAAAAAGGGCCATTATGCGGTTGTGTGCCGGTCCCGCGAGGTCGCCGCTGTCCCGGGGCCACAGGGAGCCCTACAGGCAGTTTACGCGCCCCAACCCTCCCAGCACGCCATGTACGACCCGCAGGCACAGCCGCTCTGGGTCCCGACCACCGCGGTCCCGGGAGAACTGGGAGCCCTGCACGCCGCCTACGCTCCCCAACCCCCCTCCCCGCAGCCCATGTATGACCCGCCGCCGGCGCTACCGCTTTGGGTCCCGGCCAACACTCTCCACGGAGAGGAGGGAGTTTTCCGCGTCCCTAACGCCACCCTAACCCCCGTCCCGCGCCCTACGCCTGACCCGCCGGCGCCATCTACTTGGGCCCCGACCACCGCTGTCCCCGGTGAGGGAGCTCCGCGCGGTCCTAGCGCTCGCGGTGAGGGAGCTCCGCGCGGTCCTAGCGCTCGCGGTCCTAGCGCTCGCGGTCCTAGCACCCCCCAGCCCCCCCAGCACACCATGTGCGACCCGCAGACGCCGCCATTATGGGTCCCGGCCACCACGAGGGGAGGAGGGGCGCCGCCATCTTGGACCGCCCCAGACCTGTACGACGCATGGGGGCGGCCATTTTATCCACCCCGCCGCCATCTTGTGACCCCCCAGCCACGTGCGATGTATGGGGGCGGCCATTTTGTTCATCCCCGACGCCATCTTGGACAGCAACAACGGACCCCACTCCACTACTACAACCACGGCTCGCTTCGATTACGCTCGATCAGGCTCGGCCCCGGACTCTCCAGACGACGACGACAACGGTACTAATAAACGGCCACGAGACGCCATGCCTAGTCGACTCCGGGAGCACGGAAAGCTTTATACACCCCGACACGGTAAGACGATGTTCCTTGACCACCTATCCCAGCGCACAAAAGATTTCCCTAGCTGCAGGATCCCACTCCGTACAGATCCAGGGATTCTGCATAGTTACCCTAACGGTGCAGGGGAGGGAATTCAAAAACTACAAACTTAACGTCCTTCCCCAACTCTGTGCCCCCACCTTGCTGGGATTAGATTTCCAATGCAATCTACAGAGCCTTACGTTTAAATTCGGCGGCCCCATACCCCCACTCACTATCTGCGGCCTCGCAACCCTCAAGGTGCAACCCCCGTCCTTGTTTGCGAACCTCACCCCGGATTGCAAACCCGTCGCCACTAGGAGCAGACGGTACAGCGCCCAGGACCGGACCTTCATTCGCTCCGAAGTCCAGCGGCTACTAAAGGAGGGCATAATCCAGGCCAGCAATAGTCCCTGGAGAGCACAGGTGGTAGTAGTGAAGACAGGGGAGAAACAAAGGATGGTCATTGACTATAGCCAGACCATCAACAGGTACACACAACTAGACGCGTACCCTCTCCCCCGCATATCCGACATGGTCAATCGGATTGCCCAGTATAAGGTCTTCTCCACCGTGGACCTCAAGTCCGCCTACCATCAGCTCCCCATCCGCCCAAGTGACCGCAAGTACACAGCCTTCGAGGCAGACGGGCGATTATACCATTTCCTACGGGTCCCTTTTGGCGTCACAAACGGGGTCTCGGTCTTCCAACGGGAGATGGACCGAATGGTTGATCAACATGGGTTACGGGCCACGTTCCCGTATCTCGACAATGTAACCATCTGCGGCCACGATCAGCAGGACCACGACACCAACCTCCAAAAATTCCTCCAGACCGCCAAAGCCTTGAACCTCACGTACAACGAGGACAAGTGCGTTTTTAGCACCGACCGGCTAGCCATTCTGGGCTACATAGTGCGCAATGGGATAATAGGCCCCGACCCCGAACGTATGCACGCACTCATGGAATTTCCCCTCCCGCACTGCCCAAAAGCCCTGAAACGCTGCCTGGGGTTCTTTTCATACTACGCCCAGTGGGTCCCCCAGTACGCAGACAAGGCCCGCCCCCTAATACAGACCACGACCTTCCCTCTGTCGACAGAGGCTTGCTAGGCCTTCAGCCGCATCAAAGCGGATATCGCAAAGGCCACGATGCGCGCCATCGACGAGTCCCTCCCCTTCCAGGTCGAGAGCGACGCCTCCGACGTAGCTCTAGCGGCCACCCTTAACCAAGCGGGCAGACCCGTGGCCTTTTTCTCCCAGACCCTCCACGCCTCAGAAATCCGCCACTCCTCAGTGGAAAAGGAAGCCCAAGCCATAGTGGAAGCTGTGCGACATTGGAGGCATTACCTGGCCGGCAGGAGATTCACTCTCCTCACTGACCAACGGTCGGTAGCCTTCATGTTCGATAATGCACAGCGGGGCAAAATCAAAAACGACAAGATCTTAAGGTGGACGATCGAGCTCTCCACCTTCAACTATGAGATTTTGTATCGTCCCGGAAAGCTGAACGAGCCGTCCGATGCCCTATCCCGCGGCACATGTGCCAACGCACAAATTAACCGCCTCCAAACCCTCCACGAGGACCTCTGCCACCCGGGGGTCACTCATCAAGTCCCGCAATCTCCCATACTCCTTAGAGGAGGTCCGTACAGTCACAAGGGACTGCCACATCTGCGCGGAATGCAAGCCGCATTTTTTCAGGCCAGATGGTGCGCACCTGATTAAGGCTTCCCGCCCCTTTGAACGCCTCAGTCTCGATTTCAAAGGGCCCCTCCCCTCCACCGACCGCAACGCATATTTTCTTAATGTAGTGGACGAATACTCCCGCTTCCCTTTTGCCATTCCCTGTTCTGACATGACCGCGGCCACAGTCATTAAAGCCCTGAACAGCATCTTCACGCTGTTCGGTTACCCCGCATACGTCCACAGTGACAGGGGGTCCTCTTTCATGAGTGACGAGCTGCGCCAGTTCCTGCTCAGCAAGGGCATAGCTTCAAGCAGGACGACCAGCTACAACCCCCGGGGGAACGGGCAAGTAGAAAGGGAGAACGGCACGGTCTGGAAGGCCGTCCTACTGGCCCTACGGTCCAGGGATCTCCCAGTTTCACGGTGGCAGGAGGTCCTCCCAGACGCTCTCCATTCCATCCGGTCGTTATTATGTACGAGCACTAATCAAACGCCTCACGAGCGTCTCCTTGTCTTCCCTAGGAGGTCCTCCTCTGGAACGTCGCTGCCGACCTGGCTGACGGCCCCAGGACCCATCCTGCTCCGAAAGCACGTGCGGGCACATAAGGCGGACCCGTTGGTCGAAAGGGTTCACCTCCTCCACGCGAACCCCCAGTACGCCTACGTGGAGTACCCCGACGGCCGACAGGACACAGTCTCCCTGTGGGGTCTGGCGCCCGCCGGCAACACGCACACCCCCCCGACACCATCAACCCAACCCCCCCCTTCCTGCCACCGCCGCACCCCGCGACCGCCCCCTTCCCAGGAGGATCGGTTCCCCTCCCCTCAGCACCGACCAAGAATCAAGCCCGAGCTGAAACCGTATGGCTCCTGGAGGCGACAACACCGGTACAAGCACCACCACCACCGGGGCCGAGGCGATCGACACGGACGACCAGACTGCCCGACCGACTCGTGGCGTCGATGTAAAACAAAGATGGACTGTTCACAAGAACATTTTGCTTTTCTTCCTATACCCTCTGTAAATAGTTGCAACAGGACGAAATTGTCCAATACTGTATTGCCATGTGAATGTTTTGTCCTCCCAGGACCAGCCCTGTAAACCCTTACCACCATACGAAGCATCACCCCGCCGGGTTCATTTTTGACAAGGGGTGAATGTGGTAGTATGTATTGGGGGTCATGTGGGACTGGAAGCCCTAATGTCATTGGCTGACAGATCCCGGGTCCTGGTTGGCCGTTGACCTCAAGCTCCGCCCTGAAGGCGGAGTATAAGAAGCCGGAGTCTTCCCCCGCAGGCCAGTTTACTATCGAGCTGCGGGGGAACAGACACGCTTAATAAAGCCTCATCGACTTTACTCTATTCGTCTCACGGAGTCTTTGTGCACTACACTCGGATGTGACGGGGGCCTGTGGCTGCCCCCCTCATCACTGGGTGGTCTCTCCCGCACGTGATGGGGGTGTCGTCTCCCTGTTGCTCCAGGTGTCTCCGTCTCCCGTGGTGTGCGAGGGGCATCCTGCGGGCGTCGCATGCTGGAGGGTGCGGGTCGCTCCGTCTCCCGTGGTCTCCGAGGGGCATCCTGCGGGCGTCGCATGCCGGAGGGTCCGGGTCGCTCTGTCTCCCGTGGTCTCCGAGGGGCATCCTGCGGGCGTCGCATGCTGGAGGGTCCGGGTCTCTCTGTCTCCCGTGGTCTCCGAGGGGCATCCTGCGGGCGTCGCATGCTGGAGGGTGCGGGTCTCTCCGTCTCCTGTGGTCTCCGAGGGGCATCCTGCGGGCGTCGCATGATGGAGGGTGCGGGTCTCTCCGTCTCCTGTGGTCTCCGAGGGGCATCCTGCGGGCGGTCTGCATCTGTGGGGATGGGTGCCTGGACGTTTGGTCCTGCGATACACAATGAAGCATGCATGGTTAGACATCAGGCAGTGATCAGGTGATACGGGGGAGGGGGATATAGGGGAGGGGGGATATGGGGACGGGCTGTCGGTGGCTCACTCGCTAGTACGCCCCCGACCTCTGCATCAGCAACCTCCCGGTCCTCAGGTCCGCCAGCCAGTTCCAGGGCCTTTCCTCGTGTACGGTCAGTGGCCTCTCATCAGCGGGGCCTCCTCCAGTCCTCACATGCTCCCTATTGTTGTGTGCGCGCTTCTCCTGGGGGGGGGGGGGGGTGGCAGGGGTAAAAGGCAACAGTGTTCGGCAGGTACATGAATGCACGCCATCGGTTGCGCGTGCATTGCAGAGGTTAAGGTTAGGGCTGGATTCACTTGGGGATATGGGGGATATGGGGGAGGGGGGATATGGGGGAGGGGGGATATGGGGGAGGGGGGATATGGGGGAGGGGGGATATGGGGGAGGGGGATATGGGGGAGGGGGATATGGGGGAGGGGGGATATGGGGAGGGGGATATGGGGGAGGGGGGATATGGGGGAGGGGGGATATGGGGAGGGGGGATATGGGGAGGGGGGGATATGGGGGAGGGGGGGATATGGGGGAGGGGGGATATGGGGAGGGGGGATATGGGGAGGGGGGATATGGGGGAGGGGGGATATGGGGGAGGGGGATATGGGGAGGGGGATATGGGGAGGGGGGATATGGGGGAGGGGGGATATGGGGGAGGGGGGATATGGGGTGGGGGGGATATGGGGGAGGGGGGGGCTCACCCTGCCTGCTCTGACGAGGTCGTTCACCTTCTTGTGGCACTGGGTGCCTGTCCGTGGTGTCAGGGCCACAGCGGTGACGGCCTCTGCCACCTCCCTCCACAGACGCCGGCTGTGGCGTGGGGCAACTCTGCGGCCGTGCCCGGGATACAGGGCGTCCCTCCTCTGCTCCACCGCGTCCAGGAGCGCCTCCACATCGCGTGACTCGAACCTCGGGGCTGAGCGACGGCCAGCCATCCAATCGGGTGTTGCGGTCGGGTGTTCCGGTTGGGTGGGGGGGAGCAGCGCGACCTTATGAGCCGTCACGCCGTGCGGAGCGTATGACGCTGCACGGCGTGAACCACTGCGCAAGCGCGGATCCCGTTACGTCGCTGCTAGCCCATTTCGGGCCGGAGACTATCGACCCATTTTTCCGACGTGACGCAAGTGGGATTTGCGCCGTTTTTTGCGCCGATCGGCAGACTTTCCGCCGATAACGGAGAATTCCGCCCATGATTTTCCACGCACAAAGCCACGCTGACTGCCCCGAATCAGTCCTTGCCTCTCTAAATGCTTGTAGATCCTGTCTCTCAGAATACCTTCTAGCAACTTACCTACTACAGACGTTAGGCTCACCGGTCTGTAGTTCCCAGGCTTTTCCCTGCTGCCCGTCTTAAACAAGGCACAACATTCGCCACTCTCCAATCTTCAGGCACCTCACCTGTGGCTGCCGATGATTCAAATATCTCGGTTAGGGGTCCCGCAATTTCCTCCCTCGCCTCCCACAACATCCTGGGATACATTTCATCAGGTCCCGGGGATTTATCTACCTTGATGCGCTTTAAGACTTCCAGCACCTCCTCCTCTGTAATATGCACACTTCTCAAGACATCACTATTTATTTCCCTTAGTTTCCTAACATCCATGCCTTTCTCCACCGTGAATACCGATGAGAAATATTCATTCAGGATCTCACCCAACTCTTGTGGCTCTGCACATAGATGTCCTTGTTGATCCTTAAGAGGCCCTACTCTGTCCCTAGTTACTCTTTTCCACTTTATGTATCTGTAGAATCTCTTTGGATTCTCCTTTGCATTATTTGCCAAAACAATTTCATGTCCCCTTTTTGCCCTCCTGATTTCCCTCCTAACTCTATTTCGACAATCTCTATACTCTTCAAGGGATCCACTTGATCCCAGTTGTTTATGTACGTCATATGCCTCCTTCTTCTTTTTGACCAGAGTCTCAATATCTCGAGTCATCCAGGGTTCCCTACTTCTACCAGCCTTGCCCTTCACTCTAAAGGGAATGTGCTTACCCTGAACCCTGGTTAACACATTTTTAAAAGCCTCCCATTTACCAGCCGTCCCTTTGCCTGCCAACAGTCTCCCCCAATCTACCTCTGCAAGTTCCTGTCTGATACCATCAAAATTGGCCTTGCCCCAATTAAGAATTTTAACTCTTGGACCAGACCTATCATTCTCCATAGCTATCTTAAAACTAATGAAGTTATGGTCACTTGTCCCAAAGTGATCCCTCACTAACACTTCTGTCACTTGCCCTTCCCTATTTCCCAAGACGAGGTCAAGTTTTGCCCCCTCTCTAGTCGGACCATCCACATACTGAATGAGAAATTCCTCCTGAATACACTCAACAAATTTCCCTCCATCCAAGCCCCTAATGCTATGGCTGTCCCAGTCAATGTTGGGCAAGTTAAAGTCCCCTACTATTACCACCCTATTTTTCTTGCAGCTATCTGTAATCTCCTTACATATTTGCTCCTCAATTTCCCGCTGACTATTTGGGGGCCTGTAGTATAGTCCTATCAAGGTGATCTCTCCCTTCTTATTTTTCAGTTCCACCCATATAGACTCAGTGGGCGAACCCTCGGATATATCCCCTCTAAGTACTGCCGTGATGTTCTCCCTAATCAAAAACGCCACTCCCTCTCCTCTCTTACCTCCTGTTCTATCCTTTCTATAGCATCTGTACCCCGGAACATTGAGCTGCCAGTCCTGCCCCTCCCTTAGCCATGTTTCAGTCATAGCTATAATATCCCAGTCCCATGTGCCCATCCATGCCCTGAGTTCATCCGCTTTGCCCGTCAGGCCCCTTGCATTGAAATAAATGCAGTTTAATGTAGACCTTCCTTGCTCTCTGCCCTGCTTTCTCTGGTCATGCTTTACACACTCTCCCTTCCTGCCTTTTGTTTCCGTCCCCACTGACTTCCTACATCGGTTCCCATCCCCCTGCCACATTAGTTTAAACCCTCCCCAACTGCACTAGCAAACACACCCCCGAGAACATTGGTTCCGGTCCCACCCAGATGCAGACCGTCCGATTTGTACAGGTCCCACCTCCCCCAGAACCGGTCCCAATGTCCCAGGAATTTGAAACGCTCCCTCTTGCACCATCTCTCAAGCCACGTATTCATCCTAGCTATCCTGTCATTCCTACTCTGACTATCACGTGGCACTGGTAGCAATCCTGAGATTACTACCTTTGAGGTCCTACTTTTTAGGTTAACTCCTAACTCCCTAAATTCAGCTTGTAGGACCTCATCCCGATTTTTACCTATATCGTTGGTGCCTATATGCACCACGACAGCTGGCTGTTCACCCTCCCCCTCCAGAATGCCCTGCAGCCGCTCCGAGACATCCTTGACCCTTGCACCAGGGAGGCAACATACCAACCTGGATTCTCGTTTGCGTCCGCAGAAACGCCTGTCTATTCCCCTTACAATTGAATCCCCTATCACTATAGCTCTGCCACTCTTTTTCCCGCCCTTCTGTGCAGCAGAGCCAGCCACGGTGCCATGAACCTGGCTGCTGCCACCTTCCCCAACTCCCCCATCTCCTGAGCCATCTCCCCCAACAGGCTGAGGAAACAAGGTTCAGACAGGGCGTTGGAGGGATACAAGATAGCCAGGAGGGAACTGAAGAAAGGGATTAGGAGAGCTAAGAGAGGGCATGAACAATCTTTGGCGGGTAGGATCAAGGAAAACCCCAAGGCCTTTTGCACATATGTGAGAAATATGAGAATGACTAGAGCGAGGGTAGGTCCGATCAAGGACAGTAGCGGGAGATTGTGTATTGAGTCTGAAGAGATAGGAGAGGTCTTGAACGAGTACTTTTCTTCTGTATTTACAAATGAGAGGGGCGATATTGTTGGAGAGGACAGTGTGAAACAGATTGGTAAGCTCGAGGAAATACTTGTTAGGAAGGAAGATGTGTTGGGCATTTTGAAAAACTTGAGGATAGACAAGTCCCCCGGGCCTGACGGGATATATCCATGGATTCTATGGGAAGCAAGAGATGAAATTGCAGAGCCGTTGGCAATGATCTTTTCGTCCTCACTGTCGACAGGGGTGGTACCAGGGGATTGGAGAGTGGCGAATGTCGTGCCCCTGTTCAAAAAAGGGACTAGGGATAACCCTGGGAATTACAGGCCAGTTAGTCTTACTTCGGTGGTAGGCAAAGTGATGAAAAGGGTACTGAGGGATAGGATTTCTGAGCATCTGGAAAGACACTGCTGGATTTGGGATAGTCAGCACGGATTTGTGAGGGGTAGGTCTTGCCTTACAAATCTTATTGAATTCTTTGAGGAGGTGACCAAGCACGTGGATGAAGGTAAAGCAGTGGATGTAGTGTACATGGATTTTAGTAAGGCATTTGATAAGGTTCCCCATGTTAGGCTTATGCATAAAGTAAGGAGGCATGGGATAGTGGGAAATTTGGCCAGTTGGATAACGAACTGGCTAACCGATAGAAGTCAGAGAGTGGTGGTAGATGGCAAATATTCAGCCTGGATCCCAGTTACCAGTGGCGTACCGGGTGAGCTCAGAATATTTCCGGATGTATTGGAGAATAAGGCAGGAATGCCCAGCCTCCCCATTGCTCACTGCCTTGGCGATAGAGCCATTGGAAAGGGCACTGAGAGAATTGAGGGACTGGCAGGGGATAGTGCGGGGGGGGGGGGGGGGAGCGTGGGGGGGAGCATAGGGTCTTGCTGTACACAGCTAATTTGCTGCTTTACATTTCAAACCCTTTGAAGGTATTGGGGGGATTATGGGTATGTCGGAGGAATTCGGCCGGTTCTCTGGGCAGAAGTTAACAAAGAACAAAGAACAAAGAAAAGTACAGCACAGGAACAGGCCCTTCGGCCCTTCGGCCCTCCAAGCCCGTGCCGACCATACTGCCCGACTAAACTACAATCTTCTACACTTCCTGGGTCCGTATCCCTCTATTCCCATCCTATTCATATATTTGTCAAGATGCCCCTTAAATGTCCCTATCGTCCCTGCTTCCACTACCTCCTCCGGCAGCGAGTTCCAGGCACCCACTACCCTCTGCGTAAAAAACTTGCCTCGTACATCTACTCTAAACTTTGCCCCTCTCACCTTAAACCTATGCCCCCTAGTAATTGACCCCTCTACCCTGGGGAAAAGCCTCTGACTATCCACTCTGTCTATGCCCCTCATAATTTTGTATACCTCTATCAGGTCGCCCCTCAACCTCCTTCGTTCCAGTGAGAACAAACCGAGTTTATTCAATCGCTCCTCATAGCTTATGCCCTCCATACCAGGCAACATTCTGGTAAATCTCTTCTGCACCCTCTCTAAAGCCTCCACATCCTTCTGGTAGTGTGGCGACCAGAATTGAACACTATACTCCAAGTGTGGCCTAACTAAGGTTCTATACAGCTGCAACATGACTTGCCAATTCTTATACTCAATGCCCCGGCCAATGAAGGCAAGCATGCCGTATGCCTTCTTGACTACCTTCTCCACCTGTGTAGCCCCTTTCAGTGATCTGTGGACCTGTACTCCTAGATCTCTTTGACTTTCAATACTCTTGAGGGTTCTACCATTCACTGTATATTCCCTACCTGCATTAGCCCTTCCAAAATGCATTACCTCACATTTGTCCAGGTTAAACTCCATCTGCCATCTCTCCGCCCAAGTCTCCAGACAATCTAAATCCTGCTGTATCCTCAGACAGTCCTCATCGCTATCCGCAATTCCACCAACCTTTGTGTCGTCTGCAAACTTACTAATCAGACCAGTTACATTTTCCTCCAAATCATTTATATATACTACAAAGAGCAAAGGTCCCAGCACTGATCCCTGTGGAACACCACTGGTCACAGCCCTCCAATTAGAAAAGCATCCCTCCATTGCTACCCTCTGCCTTCTATGGCCTAGCCAGTTCTGTATCCATCTTGCCAGTTCACCCCTGATCCCGTGTGACTTCACCTTTTGTACTAGTCTACCATGAGGGACCTTGTCAAAGGCCTTACTGAAGTCCATATAGACAACATCTACTGCCCTACCTGCATCAATCATCTTAGTGACCTCCTCGAAAAACTCTATCAAGTTAGTGAGACACGACCTCCCCTTCACAAAACCGTGCTGCCTTCACCCACCTTCACCAGCCCAATTATAACGTTTAACCAACACCTAACATTGGCCGACATTTGCCTCCCCGTTACAAACCCCGTCAGGTCCTCCCCGACCACCCCCGCCACACAGTCCCCAATCCGTGAGGTCAAGATCTTAGCCAGCAACTTGGCGTCTACATTGGCAGACGGGACCCACACTGCTCTGGGTCCTTATCCTTCTTTAAAATTAGGGAGATCGAGGCCTGGGACAGCGTCGGGGGAGCAATAAACGCCCTGACCAGCAGGTCCCAAGTGTCCCAGAAACGTTTTATAAAATTCCACCGGGTAGCCGTCCTGGCCCGGGCTTTTCCCACCTGCATCGCCCCCAGACCCTTGCCCATCAGCCCAATGGGGGCTCCCAGACACTCCCCCACCTTCACCAGCCCAATGGCAACACCCAGACCCTCTCGCACCTCCACCAGCCCAATGGGGGCTCCCAGCCCCTCCCCCACCTCCACCAGCCCATTGGGAGCTCCCAGACCCTCCCCCACCTCCACCAGCCCAATGGGAGCTCCCAGACCCTCCCCCACCTCCACCAGCCCAATGGGGCTCCCAGGCCCTCCCCCAGCTCCACCAGCCCAATGGGGGCTCCCAGGCCCTCCCCCAGCTCCACCAGCCCAATGGGGGCTCCCAGCCCCTCCACCAGCCCAATGGGGGCTCCCAGACCCTCCCCCAGCTCCACCAGCCGAATGGGGGCTCCCAGCCGCTCCCCCACCTCCACCAGCCCAATGGGGGCACCCAGGCCCTCCCCCAGCTCCACCAGCCCAATGGGGGCTCCCAGACCCTCCCCCACCTCCACTAGCCCAATGGGGGCTCCCAGACCCTCCCCCACCTCCACCAGCCCAATGGGGGCTCCCAGACCCTCCCCCACTTCCACCAGCCCAATGGGGGCTCCCAGGCCCTCCCCCAGCTCCACCAACCCAATGGGGGCTCCCATCCCCTCCACCAGCCCAATGGGGGCTCCCAGACCCTCCCTCACCTCCACCAGCCCAATGGTAGCTTCCAGACCCTCCCCCAGCTCCACCAGCCCAATGGGGGCTCCCATCCCCTCCACCAGCCCAATGGGGGCTCCAAGACCCTCCCTCACCTCCACCAGCCCAATGGGGGCTCCCAGACCCTCCCCCACTTCCACCAGCCCAATGGGGGCTCCCAGGCCCTCCCCCACCTCCACTAGCCCAATGGGGGCTCCCAGGCCCTCCCCAACCTCCACTAGCCCAATGGGGGCTCCCAGGCCCTCCCCCACCTCCACTAGCCCAATGGGGGCTCCCAGACCCTCCCCCACCTCCACCAGCCCAATGGGGGCTCCCAGACCCTCCACTAGCCCAATGGGGGCTCCCAGCCCCTCCCCCACCTCCACCAGCCCAATGGGGGCTCCCAGCCCCTCCACCAGCCCAATGGGGGCTCCCAGACCCTCCCCCACCTCCACCAGCCCAATGGGGGCTCCCAGACACTCTACTAGCCCAATGGGGGCTCCCAGACCCTCCTCCACCTCCACCAGCCCAATGGGGGCTCCCAGACCATCCCTCACCTCCACTAGCCCAATGGGGGCTCCCAGACCCTCCCCCACCTCCACCAGCCCAATGGGGGCTCCCCTACCTTCCCCCACCTCCACCAGCCCAATGAGGGCTCCCAGACCCTCCCCCACCTCCACCAGCCCAATGGGGGCTCCCAGACCCTCCCCCACCTCCACCAGCCCAATGGGGGCTCCCAGGCCCTCCCCCAGCTCCACCAGCCCAATGGGGGCTCCCAGCCCCTCCACCAGCCCAATGGGGGCTCCCAGACCCTCCCCCAGCTCCACCAGCCGAATGGGGGCTCCCAGCCCCTCCACCAGCCCAATGGGGGCTCCCAGACCCTCCCCCAGCTCCACCAGCCCAATGGGGGCTCCCAGCCCCTCCACCAGCGCAATGGGGGCTCCCAGACCCTCCCCCAGCTCCACCAGCCGAATGGGGGCTCCCAGCCGCTCCCCCACCTCCACCAGCCCAATGGGGGCTCCCAGGCCCTCCCCCAGCTCCACCAGCCCAATGGGGGCTCCCAGACCCTCCCCCACCTCCACCAGCCCAATGGGGGCTCCCAGACCCTCCCCCACCTCCACCAGCCCAATGGGGGCTCCCAGACCCTCCCCCACTTCCACCAGCCCAATGGGGGCTCCCAGGCCCTCCCCCAGCTCCACCAGCCCAATGGGGGCTCCCAGACCCTCCCTCACCTCCACCAGCCCAATGGTAGCTTCCAGACCCTCCCCCAGCTCCACCAGCCCAATGGGGGCTCCCATCCCCTCCACCAGCCCAATGGGGGCTCCCAGATCCTCCCTCACCTCCACCAGCCCAATGGGGGCTCCCAGACCCTCCCCCACTTCCACCAGCCCAATGGGGGCTCCCAGGCCCTCCCCCACCTCCACTAGCCCAATGGGGGCTCCCAGGCCCTCCCCCACCTCCACTAGCCCAATGGGGGCTCCCAGGCCCTCCCCCACCTCCACTAGCCCAATGGGGGCTCCCAGACCCTCCCCCACCTCCACTAGCCCAATGGGGGCTCCCAGCCCCTCCACCAGCCCAATGGGGGCTCCCAGGCCCTCCCCCACCTCCACTAGCCCAATGGGGGCTCCCAGCCCCTCCACCAGCCCAATGGGGACTCCCGGACCCTCCCCCACCTCCACCAGCCCAATGGGGGCTCCCAGACCCTCCACTAGCCCAATGGGGGCTCCCAGCCCCTCCCCCACCTCCACCAGCCCAATGGGGGCTCCCAGCCCCTCCACCAGCCCAATGGGGGCTCCCAGACCCTCCCCCACCTCCACCAGCCCAATGGGGGCTCCCAGACCCTCCACTAGCCCAATGGGGGCTCCCAGACCCTCCTCCACCTCCACCAGCCCAATGGGGGCTCCCAGACCCTCCCCCACCTCCACCAGCCCAATGGGGGCTCCCAGACCCTCCCCCACCTCCACCAGCCCAATGGGGGCTCCCCTACCTTCCCCCACCTCCACCAGCCCATTGGGGGCTCCCCTACCTTCCCCCACCTCCACCAGCCCAATGGGAGCTCCCAGACCCTCCCCCACCTCCACCAGCCCAATGGGGGCTCCCAGACCCTCCCCCACCTCCACCAGCCCAATGGGGGCTCCCAGACCCTCCCCCACCTCCACCAGCCCAATAGTAGCTTCCAGACCCTCCCCCACCTCCACCAGCCCAATGGGGGCTCCCAGACCCTCCCCCAGCTCCACCAGCCCAATGGGGGCCCCCAGACCCTCCACTAGCCCACTGGGACCTCCCCTACCCTCCTCCACCATAGGGAACTCCAACCCATCAAAAAACGCCTCATTCCCTCCACCCCGGCAGAGGGTTGCGACTCGTACAATCTCCTATAGAACTCCCCATTTACCCCCACTGCGTCCAAGACCGTATTCCCCCTCCTATCCTTCCCCTATCCGATCTCACTCGCCACCTCCTGCGTCCTCAATCCTCCGACATCCTACTCGCCTTTTCCCCGTACTCAGAGACCGCCCCCTCGCCCTCCTCAGCTGCCCCATTGCCTCACCCGGGGAAATCGGTCCAAACTCCATCAGGAGTTTCTGTCACTCCCTCAACAGCCCCGTCCCGGGGGTCTCTGAGTACCTCCTATCCACCTGCTGGATCTTAATAACAATAATCGCTTATTGTCACAAGTAGGCTTCAATGAAGTTACTGTGAAAAGCCCCTAGTCGCCACATTGCGGCACCTGTTCCGGGAGGCTGGTACGGGAATTGAACCGTGCTGCTGGCCTGCCTTGGTCTGCTTTCAAAGCCAGCTGTTCAGCCCACTGTGCTAAACCAGCCCCTATCCAACAGTTTCACCATTTCAGCCCAGTCCGTCTTGTCTCTATGCGCTTGTATCGATATAAACTCCCCCTGACCACTGCCCGCAGCACCTCCCACAACATGGCAGCTGACACCTCACCCGTGTCAAGAGCTCAATCGCCAACGCAAATAGCAACGGCGACAGCGGATCTGCTTGTCTCATATCTCTGTATATCTCAAAGCATCATGAGCTCACTCCGTGTGTGGAGCACGTGCCACTGGAGCTGGACAATCGCACCCACATCACAAATTTCAGTCCAGATCCAAACTTATCCAAAATTTCAAGTCAACACTGGCTCGAAGGCCTTCTCCACATCCATGGAGACAGCAGCCTTTGCCGCCCCCGATGGTGCCATTATCACATTCAAAAGCCTCCTGATATTACTGGAGAGCTGCCTGCCTTTTACAAAACCCGTTTGGCTTCTGCTACCACCTCTGGCAGACTTCCCTCCATCCTTCCCAGCAGAACCTCCGCCAGCGCCTCCCCGTCAGTATTGGACAACAAAATGGCCGCACTATCATGGATCTTTCCCACTTTTCAGGATCAATGTAATCAGAGCCTGCGTTAATGTCTCCGGTCACGTTCCTTCTCCACAGCTTCATTAAACATCTCTAACATGTGCGGAGCCAATTCTGCTCCAAACGCCTTGTAGGACTCCGTCAGAAAGCTATTGAGCCACAGTGCTTTCCCCAACTTCATTCCCCTAACACTCTCAATCATCTCGGAATCTTCCCATGCCTGCCTCCTGATGCGACCATCAATTCACTCGAGACAAGAGTAGAAATAAACTGTTGCTTTAATCAACTAGACCAGTGCCTGCCTGCGACTGATCTAACACTGAGAGCCGCCTACAGGTCGACTGCTCTTAATACCTCCCTTCAAGGGGAGGAGCCATGGGCAGAGCCCACACAGGCCCCAACATGTTACTTTATGGATGATGCCATACAATGGCCCATAGGTGGAGCCCACAAGGGCAACAGCATAGCACAGATACAAATGGTGGATTATTGGTATAATACATTCACCACATTCACCCCCTGTTAAAAAATGATGTCCGGTGGGGGTGACGGGTTCATAAGTTCAGCCGGTCCGGCGCACGGATTGTGCGCTGTGATCGCCGAAGCTCTGGCGTTGTTGCTGGCCCGGGTGTCGTGCTCGCCCGTGCTGGCATCGGTAGTGTGGGCGCCGGTGCGGGTACAGACGGTGACTCCGGGAGCGTCGCTTCTGGAGCTTCATTCCTGTGGATCGGTGAAGGGGGGTCGGCGGGTGGGAGGGGGTGCAGACGCCAAAAAGGGACAGGGGCGGGGGCGGGGGCGCTGGTCATGGTATGTTGGGCGGGGTAGGGTGGTGGTGGTGGTGCTGGTGGAACCGGCAGGCGCCAGGTCCCGGAGGGAGACCGTATCCTGTCGGCCAACGGGGGGGTGCTCGATGTATGCGGACTGGGGGCTGGAGTGTAGGAGCTGGACACTCTCGACCAGGGGGTCGGACTGATGGCTCCTGACGTGTTTGCGGAGCAGGATGGGCTCCGGTGTCTTCAGCCAGGACGGAAGCGAGGCCCCGGACGTGGATCTCCTCGGGAAAACAAATAGGCGGCCATGAGGGGTCTCGTTTGTGGCCGTGCAAAGGAGGGACCTAACAGAGTGGAGCGCGTCGGGGAGGACCTCCTGCCAGTGGGGAACTGGGAGATTCCAGACCGTAGGGCCAGGAGGACGGTCTTCCAGACCATCACGTTCTCCCTCTCCACCTGCCCCTTTCCCCTGGGGTTATAACTGGTCGTCCTGCTCGAGGCGATGCCCTTACTGAGCAGGTACTGACGCAGTTCGTCGCTCATGAACGACGAGCCCCGGTCACTGTGGACATAGCTGGGGAAACCAAACAGGGTGAAGACACAATGCAGGGCTTTAATGACGGTGGCCGCGGTCATGTCGGAGCAAGGGATTACAAAGGGGAGCGGGAGAACTCATCGATAATGTTGAGAAAATATGTGTTGCGGTTATTGGAGGGGAGGGGCCCTTTGAAATCGATACTGAGGCACTCAAAGGGCCGGGACGCCTTCACCAGGTGGGCCTTATCCGGTCGATAGAAGTGCAGCTTGCACTCCGCGCAGATCTGGCAGTCCCTGGTCATGGCCCTGACCTTCTCGGTGGAGTAGGGCAGGTTGTGGGCCTTGATGTAGTGGATAAGCCGGGTGACCCCCGGGTGGCAGAGGTCATCGTGGATAGCACGTAGTCGGTCATCTTGCGCGCTGGCGCATGTGCCGCGGGACAGGGCATCTGGGGATTTGTTGAGCTTCCCAGGATAATATGTTGCTAACTTTTGGTTGGTTCACTTGGCTCTGTTTTATAACCTTTGCTCTCGAGTCGCCAGGCATCTTTATGATACCGCCACGAGGTTCAAGTTCAAGTAATGACCAATAACTCAATACACCGATTAGTAAGATTCAAATCAAAGCACATTTAT
This sequence comes from Scyliorhinus torazame, assembly GCF_047496885.1. NCBI lineage: Eukaryota > Metazoa > Chordata > Chondrichthyes > Carcharhiniformes > Scyliorhinidae > Scyliorhinus > Scyliorhinus torazame. The sequence continues at coordinate 6,181,699 of NC_092712.1, forward strand.
TATACACAGTAATCGCTACTCATGAACAAATTCTACGTCTAAGCTACTTCTACAACTAACAGGCCGATACTTAACTTGGAACTAGCCCACCAGGTCAGGGAAACGAATGGCCTTTCGTTCGGGTTCTGAGCCTGCGGGATTCGAAGTTGGTACGGATTGGTAGCTAGGAGCGCGTATCTCGTAGCGAGCGTTGAATTAAGACTTACGATCTCTCGGCTGCCGTTGGACCGGTCACGGTCAATGTTGGTTCGCGTTGTTGGGTGACCCGGTCAAGAAGAGGGGCGATTTGAACTTGGGGGCTTAACTTTATAGTCCCCAGGGGCTTCCTGCCTTTCGGGGCGGACCCTGTACCTGGTTCTCGGTGATTGGACTTCGTTCCAATCGCTTGGTTCGATTTCTCCAATACTGGAGCGGTTCCCTGATCGATGGGCGGTCTTGAGCTGTCCGTTAACCTCTTTTGTGTTGGCTCCTGCTGGAGCCGGGGAGTCTGGCTTAGCTTTGTTTGTCCCAAATGTTGTGATTGTTCCCGGGGATCGCTCATCAGTATGTAGATGGCTGCTACATTGTTATGCTGATGGTCGCTGGTATCGATGCTGTCTGGGCTTTGCAGAGTTAAATACACAGCAAACCGGCACCTGCTGGTTTCTGCCTGTGTTGGCTGAATTTCCCTTCAGCCTTTGCCGTTCGCCATTTTAAATCGGGACTTGGCCGACTTAGGTGGCTACACTCCCTCCATGTGTTCCTAACGCAAAGCGTGAAGGACCACATAACTGCGTTGCTTTCCATTCCCTGACCCGGCGAGCACTCTTCTATGGCCTCTACACTGACTATAACTATGCAAAGCATTTTAACTGACAATTCTAAGCGGCGCGATGTCAAACAGGGACATGCATTACAAAACAATAAACTGGGAACCTCTAACTATCCTTAATACACTACACTCACTGAAACATTTCATCACTCTAACTTCCTCAACCTTACAAACAAAATCATAGCAGTTTATACACATTTCCTGGCTTGGCGGTCAAGCTCAGGATTGTACAATTGCTCTTTATTTACAACAAAAAACGCAAATGAATGCTCTTCATTATAGATGGCGGGGGTCGGGGGTCTGGTCGTATCCGAAAATAGGGGATCTGATCCTATCTCCCGGGGTGCGAGGGGGTAGGCTCTCCTTCTCCATTTCCTCAGACGAATAGTCTGCACGACGCAGCAGAGTATCGCCAATACCAATCGGGATTCGATCACGTAGGACAGGGAGTACCAGGTTATAAACCTGGCACACCAAGATGGTGCGGTGTCGCTGGTGACTGGGCTCTGGGTACTGTGGGGAAGTGAAACATTAACGGCTGGGGGGGCTTGAAGTCGTGGGGTTCGCGTTCACGCACAACCAAATGTCCATAAAGATGCTGATCCATGTGGAGGAAGTCCTCATGGCTCTTCTCTTTCCTTTTCTTTCTTCTCCAGTCCTGGTGCTTCTGGAGTTCTGTGGGACCAAGCGTAGTGTCTGTAACTACCTTGTGTTAATATCTCGTACGATAGTCTGTCTGTCCTTTAGTGCCAATTACTCCCTTTATAATTGGTCACTATGTGTGACTCCCTCGTTTTTTTTTCAAAAACCGAATTTCAGGACAAGACACGTTTTCAAATAGTGAACCAGTGCGAGCCTTCTCGCAGACTGCGCGATTTACCATCCAAATGTTTCAAGATGTAAATAGCAGAGGGTTGGAAACCTAAGGGTTACCTGAAACAAACCAAAACTTTTTGAACGAAACTTTCCAAAATGAGGTGTGTATGGGCCGCGACGGGTACGATTTGGATGGAGTTCCCGGGTAGGACGGCGACCAATGCCGTGTCTCTCCTACCCGAGCGTAGCTGACCAGAGGGGGGGTCCCAGGCAGGGCGGGTCCCAAGACGTTTCTCCACTGCCTGAGCAACCGACAAGAACGGGCAAGAAATGTAGTCATCGTGGGGGGGGGGGGGGTGTTGCCGTATTGGTTCCTTCCTCGAACCAGAAGAGCAGTTACGAACGGGGGTCTGTGTTTCCGTCGACAGACAAGTTCCTCTGAACTGACGTCTGGGACCTTAACAAGTCTCTGCGGACAAACTAGTTCCTCTGAACTAGCGTCTGGCCAAACTAGTTTCTCTGACTGCCAGGGGGCGTCAGAGGGGTGGTGGCGTGGGGCTGTGGAAACATTTTTTTTACAGTCTGACATACAACATTTAACAAACACGACAAACAACATAAAACATGCTGCAGGTTCCACCAGAAAGGACAACACTTCTCCCAAGCGGTTCCTTTTATTTATTTTTTTCAAAATATATTTATTAACGTTCTGTAACACAATTTTTCTCCCTTACAAACAATAACAAATAAAACCGAGAAATCGCGCAGAGCGAGATATATACCTGGCAAAATGATATATTTACACAGCTTTGTACACTGGCCCTCACCCGTACGTGCCAGTTTCCCCAACCCTTCATGTTATCTCTTGCTCATCCACCCTCCCAGGCAGTCCCCCCTTTCCCCTTTCCCCCCCCCCCCCCAAGGTTGCTGCTGCTGCTGTTCGACCTTCCTCTAACGCTCCGCGAGATAGTCTAGGAACGGTTGCCACCGCCTGAAGAACCCCTGCGCAGACCCTCTCAAGGCGAACTTAATCCTCTCCAACTTTATGAACCCAGCCATATCATTTATCCAGGCCTCCATGCTGGGGGGCTTCACGTCCTTCCACATTAGCAAGATCCTTCGCCGGGCTACTAGGGACGCAAAGGCCAGAATGCCGGCCTCTTTCGCCTCCTGCACTCCCGGCTCGTCCACTACTCCAAATATTGCTAGCCCCCAGCTTGGCTTGACCCGGACTTTCACCACCTGAGATATTGCTCCCGCCACTCCTCTCCAGAACCCCTCCAGTGCCGGGCATGACCAAAACATATGGACATGGTTCGCCGGGCTCCCTGAGCACCTTCCACATCTGTCCTCTACCCCAAAGAACCTACTCAACCTCGCCCCCATCAAGTGCGCTCTGTGGACCACCTTAAATTGTATTAGGCTGAGCCTGGCACACGAGGAGGAGGAATTAACCCTACCTAGGGCATCAGCCCACAGACCTTCCTCGATCCCCTCCCCCAGCTCCTCCTCCCATTTACCCTTCAACTCTTCTACCAGCGCTTCCCCCTCTTCTTTCAACTCCTGGTGTATTTCCGACACCTTGCCCTCCCCGACCCATACACCCGAGATCACCCTGTCTTGAACTTCTTGTGCCGGGAGCAACGGGAATTCCCTCACCTGTCGCCTCACAAAAGCCCTCACCTGAATATACCTAAAGGCATTTCCCGGGGGTAACTCGAACTTGTCCTCCAGTGCCCCTAGGCTCGCAAACATCCCGTCGATGAACAGGTCCCCCATTCTTCCAATCCCCACCCAATGCCAGCTCTGGAACCCCCCCCCGTCCATCTTCCCCGGGACAAACCGGTGGTTACCCCTGATCGGGGACCACACCGATGCTCCCATTGCACCCCGGTGCCGTCTCCACTGGCCCCAGATCCTTAGCGTTGCCGCCACCACCGGGCTTGTGGTATACTTTGTCGGCGAGAGCGGCAGCGGTGCCGTCACCAACGCCCCCAGGCTCGTTCCTTTACAGGACGCCATCTCCATCCTCTTCCATGCTGCCCCCTCTCCCTCCATAACCCACTTGCGGATCATCGCCACATTTGCTGCCCAGTAGTAGCTCCCCAGGTTTGGCAGCGCCAACCCTCCTCGGTCCCTACTGCGTTCCAGGAACTCTCGGGGTCTTATTCGCCCACACAAACCCCATAATACTCCTGCCTACTCTCTTAAAAAAGGCCTTAGTGATCACGATGGGAAGGCACTGAAACACAAACAGAAACCTCGGAAGGACCACCATTTTGACCGACTGCACTCTACCCGCCAGCGAGAGCGGTAACATAGAACATAGAACATAGAACGATACAGCGCAGTACAGGCCCTTCGGCCCACGATGTTGCACCGAAACAAAAGCCATCTAACCTACACTATGCCATTATCATCCATATGTTTATCCAATAAACTTTTAAATGCCCTCAATGTTGGCGAGTTCACTACTGTAGCAGGTAGGGCATTCCACGGCCTCACCACTCTTTGCGTAAAGAACCTACCTCTGACCTCTGTCCTATATCTATTACCCCTCAGTTTAAAGTTATGTCCCCTCGTGCCAGCCATTTCCATCCGCGGGAGAAGGCTCTCACTGTCCACCCTATCCAACCCCCTGATCATTTTGTATGCCTCTATTAAGTCTCCTCTTAACCTTCTTCTCTCCAACGAAAACAACCTCAAGTCATAGATTACATAGATTACATAGAACATACAGTGCAGAAGGAGGCCATTCAGCCCATCGAGTCTGCACCGACCCACATTAATCCCTCACTTCCACCTCATCCCCGCAACCCAATAACCCCTCCCAACCCTTATGGACACTACGGGTAATTTAGCATGGCCAATCCACCTAACCTGCACGTCTTTGGACTGTGGGAGGAAACCGGAGCACCCGGAGGAAACCCACGCGGACACGGGGAGAACGTGCAAACTCCGCACAGACAGTGACCCAGCGGGGAATCGAACCTGGGACCCTGGCGCTGTGAAGCCACAGTGCTAATCACTTGTGCTACCGTGCTGCCCATCAACCTTTCCTCATAAGATTTTCCCTCCATACCAGGCAACATCCTGGTAAATCTCCTCTGCACCCGCTCCAAAGCCTCCACGTCCTTCCTATAATGCGGTGACCAGAACTGTACGCAATACTCCAAATGCGGCCGTAGCAGAGTTCTGTACAGCTGCAACATGACCTCCCGACTCCGGAACTCAATCCCTCTACCAATAAAGGCCAACACTCCATAGGCATTCTTCACAACCCTATCAACCTGGGTGGCAACTTTCAGGGATCTATGTACATGGACACCTAGATCCCTCTGCTCATCCACACTTCCAAGAACTTTATCATTTGCCAAATATTCCGCATTCCTGTTATTCCTTCCAAAGTGAATCACCTCACACTTCTCTTCATTAAACTCCATTTGCCACCTCTCACCCCAGCTCTGCAGCTTATCTATATACCTCTGTAACCTGCAACATCCTTCCACACTATCGACAACACCACCGACTTTAGTATCGTCTGCAAATTTACTCACCTACCCTTCTGCGCCTTCCTCTAGGTCATTGATAAAAATGACAAACAGCAACGGCCCCAGAACAGATCCTTGTGGTACTCCACTTGTGACTGTACTCCATTCTGAACATTTCCCATCAACCACCACCCTCTGTCTTCTTTCAGCTAGCCAATTTCTGATCCACATCTCTAAATCACCCTCAATCCCCAGCCTCCGTATTTTTTGCAATAGCCTACCGTGGGGAACCTTATCAAACGCTTTACTGAAATCCATATACACCACATCAACTGCTCTACCCTCATCTACCTGTTCAGTCACCTTCTCAAAGAACTCAATAAGGTTTGTGAGGCATGACCTACCCTTCACAAAGCCATGCTGACTATCCCTGATCATATTATTCCTATCTAGATGATTATAAATCTTGTCTCTTATAATCCCCTCCAAGACTTTACCCACTACAGACGTGAGGCTCACCGGTCTATAGTTGCTGGGGTTGTCTCTGCTCCCCTTTTTGAACAAAGGGACCACATTTGCTGTCCTCCAGTCCTCTGGCACTATTCCTGTAGCCAATGATGACATGAAAATCAAAGCCAAAGGTCCAGCAATCTCTTCCCTGGCCTCCCAGAGAATCCTAGGATAAATCCCATCAGGTCCCGGGGACTTATCTATTTTCAGCCTGTCCGAATTGCCAACACCTCTTCCCTACGTACCTCAATGCCATCTATTCTATTAGCCTGGGGCTCAGCATTCTCCTCCACAACATTATCTTTTTCCTGAGTGAATACTGACGAAAAATATTCATTTAGTATCTCGCCTATCTCTTCAGACTCCACACACAATTTCCCATCCCTGTCCTTGACTGGTCCTACTCTTTCCCTAGTCATTCGCTTATTCCTGACATACCTATAGAAAGCTTTTGGGTTTTCCTTGATCCTTCCTGCCAAATACTTCTCATGTCCCCTCCTTGCTCGTCTTAGCTCTCTCTTTAGATCCTTCCTCGCTACCTTGTAACTATCCATCGCCCCAACTGAAACTTCACACCTCATCTTCACATAGGCCTCCTTCTTCCTCTTAACAAGAGATTCCACTTCCTTGGTAAACCACGGTTCCCTCGCTCGACGCCTTCCTCCCTGCCTGACCGGTACATACTTATCAAGAACACGCAGTAGCTGATCCTTGAACAAGCCCCACTTATCCAGTGTGCCCAACACTTGCAGCCCACTTCTCCACCTTATCCCCCCCAAGTCACGTCTAATGGCATCATAATTGCCCTTCCCCCAGCTATAACTCTTGCCCTGCGGTGTATACTTATCCCTTTCCATCACTAGCGATTACGTCACCGAATTGTGGTCACTGTCCCCAAAGTGCTCTCCTACCTCCAAATCCAACACCTGGCCTGGTTCATTACCCAAAACCAAATCCAAAGTGGCCTCGCCTCTTGTTGGCCTGTCAACATATTGTTTCAGGAAACCCTCCTGCACACACTGTACAAAAAACGACCCATCTATTGTACTCGAACTATATCTTTTCCAGTCAATATTTGGAAAGTTAAAGTCACCCATAATAACTACCCTGTTACTTTCGCTCTTATCCAGAATCATCTTCGCCATCCTTTCCTCTACATCCCTAGAACTATTAGGAGGCCTATAAAAAACTCCCAACAGGGTGACCTCTCCTTTCCTGTTTCTAACTTCAGCCCATACTACCTCGGAAGAAGAGTCCCCATCTAGCATCCTCTCCGCCACCGTAATACTGCTCTTGACTAGCAGCGCCACACCTCCCCCTCTTTTGCCTCCTTCTCTGAGCTTACTAAAACACCTAAACCCCGGAACCTGCAACATCCATTCCTGTCCCTGCTCTATCCATGTCTCCGAAATGGCCACAACATCGAAGTCCCAGGTACCAACCCATGCTGCCAGTTCCCCTACCTTATTTCGTATACTCCTGGCATTGAAGTAGACACACTTCAAACCACCTACCTGAACATTGGCCCCCTCCTGCGACGTCAAATCTGTGCTCCTGACCTCTATACTCTCATTCTCCCTTACCCTAAACTACAATCCAGGTTCCCATGCCCCTGCTGCATTAGTTTAGCGGTGCGCAGGGGCCTTCTTGGAGGTGAGTAGTGAATTTAAAAGCACTTACCTTTACAGGAGCAGCCCTTTGGATTTCGGCGGCAGCGGTGCGCAGGGGCCTTCTGGGAGGTGAGTAGTTAGTTTAAAAGCACTTACCTTTACAGGAGCAGCCCTTTGGATTTCGGCGGCAGCGGTGCGCAGGGGCCTTCTGGGAGGTGAGTAGTTAGTTTAAAAGCACTTACCTTTACAGGAGCAGCCCTTTGGATTTCGGCGGCAGCGGTGCGCAGGGGCCTTCTGGGAGGTGAGTAGTTAGTTTAAAAGCACTTAACTTTACAGGAGCAGCCCTTTGGATTTCGGCGGCAGCGGTGCGCAGGGGCCTTCTGGGAGGTGAGTAGTTAGTTTAAAAGCACTTACCTTTACAGGAGCAGCCCTTTGGATTTCGGCGGGAACCGGAAGTTCGACCTCTGGCAAGTCCCCCCCCCCCCCCCCCCCCCAACCAATAAATTCTGGTGGAGAGGAAACCCGAGACACTACACGTGTAGTGTCTCCCACCCGCCCTCCTCCTCTAACCTAATAATAAGACCCATTGGTGTAAGGTAAGTGCCATATTATATTATTATATTATTAGCATTGTGCAGGTCAAGGATTGGAGGTGGAGGAGCAGTCTCTGTCAGCGAGAGAACCTGAGAACATCTCAGAAGGTAAGCAAGTGATTTTTACTTTTATACCTGTTTTTCAAATTGTGTGTGTCGGGGGGAAACTGAAGTGACATCACAGAAAAGCTGTGACCTGAGTGGCTGGTTGGGATTCTAACCTAAATTTTTTTGAGTATTTGGGAACTAATTAAACATAATAACTTAATTATAATTTAGAGGATATCTAAGCCAGAGATCGGAGAATATTATAGTTAGCTATCGCATTTCTATTAGAAATCTAGTGCTAGGAAACAGATAGTTGACAGTAACTTTGAAATTTAAAAAAAGTATTTAAAAAAAAAAAAGACAAATTTTAATTTTAATTAATTGACGCAATGTCAGTTAGAGGGGTGCTGTGCTCTGACTGTGAGATGTGGCAGGTCCGGGAGGCTTCCAGCGTCCCGGATGGCTTCATCTGCAGAAAGTGCACCCAACTGCAGCTCCTCACAGACCGCATGGTTCGGTTGGAGCAGCAATTGGATGCACTTAGGAGCATGCAGGTGGCGGAAAGCGTCATAGATCGCAGTTATGTAAGTGTGGTCACACCCAAGGTGCAGGCAGAGAAATGGGTGACCACCAGAAAGGGCAGGCAGTCAGTGCAGGAATCCCCTGTGGTTGTCCCCCTCTCGAACAGATATACCCCTTTGGATACTGTCGGGGGGGATATCCTATCAGGGGAAAACAGCAGCAGCCAGAGCAGTGGCACCACGGCTGGCTCTGATGTTCAGAAGGGAGGGTCAAAGCGCAGAAGAGTAATAGTTATAGGGGACTCTATAGTCAGGGGCACAGATAGGCGCTTCTGTGGACGTGAAAGAGACTCCAGGATGGTATGTTGCCTCCCTGGTGCCAGGGTCCAGGATGTCTCCGAACGGGTAGAGGGAATCCTGAAGGGGGAGGGCAAACAGGCAGAGGTCGTTGTACATATTGGTACTAACGACATAGGCAGGAAGGGGCATGAGGTCCTGCAGCAGGAGTTCAGGGAGCTAGGCAGAAAGTTAAAAGACAGGACCTCGAGGGTTGTAATCTCGGGATTACTCCCTGTGCCACGTGCCAGTGAGGCTAGAAATAGGAAGATAGAGCAGACAAACACGTGGCTAAACAGCTGGTGTAGGAGGGAGGGTTTCTGTTATCTGGACCACTGGGAGCTCTTCCGGGGCAGGTGTGACCTGTATAAGATGGACGGGTTGCATCTAAACCGGAGAGGCATAAATATCCTGGCCGCGAGGTTTGCTAGTGTCACACGGGAGGGTTTAAACTAGTATGGCAGGGGGGTGGGCACGGGAGCAATAGGTCAGAAGGTGAGAGCATTGAGGGAGAACTAGGGAATAGGGACAGTGTGGCTCTGAGGCAGCGCAGACGGGGAGAAGTTGCTGAACACAGCGGGTCTGGTGGCCTGAAGTGCATATGTTTTAATGCAAGGAGCATTACGGGTAAGGCAGATGAACTTAGAGCTTGGATTACTACTTGGAACTATGATGTTGTTGCCATTACAGAGACCTGGTTGAGGGAAGGGCAGGATTGGCAGCTAAACGTTCCAGGATTTAGATGTTTCAGGCGGGATAGAGGGGGATGTAAAAGGGGAGGCGGAGTTGCGCTACTTGTTCAGGAGAGTATCACAGCTATACAGCGAGAGGACACCTCAGAGGGCAGTGAGGCTATATGGGTAGAGATCAGGAATAAGAAGGGTGCAGTCACAATGTTGGGGGTATACTACAGGCCTCCCAACAGCCAGCGGGAGATAGAGGAGCAGATAGGTAGACAGATTTTGGAAAAGAGTAAAAACAACAGGGTTGTGGTGATGGGAGACTTCAACTTCCCCAATATTGACTGGGACTCACTTAGTGCCAGGGGCTTAGACGGGGCAGAGTTTGTAAGGAGCATCCAGGAGGGCTTCTTAAAACAATATGTAAACAGTCCAACTAGGGAAGGGGCGGTACTGGACCTGGTATTGGGGAATGAGCCCGGCCAGGTGGTAGATGTTTCAGTAGGGGAGCATTTCGGTAACAGTGACCACAATTCAGTAAGTTTTAAAGTACTGGTGGACAAGGATAAGAGTGGTCCGAGGATGAATGTGCTAAATTGGGGGAAGGCTAATTATAACAATATTAGGCGGGAACTGAAGAACATAGATTGGGGGCGGATGTTTGAGGGCAAATCAATATCTGACATGTGGGAGGCTTTCAAGTGTCAGTTGAAAGGAATACAGGACAGGCATGTTCCTGTGAGGAAGAAAGATAAATACGGCAATTTTCGGGAACCTTGGATGACGAGTGATATTGTAGGCCTCGTCAAAAAGAAAAAGGAGGCATTTGTCAGGGCTAAAAGGCTGGGAACAGACGAAGCCTGTGTGGCATATAAGGAAAGTAGGAAGGAACTTAAGCAAGGAGTCAGGAGGGCTAGAAGGGGTCATGAAAAGGCATTGGCAAATAGGGTTAAGGAAAATCCCAAGGCTTTTTACACTTACATAAAAAGCAAGAGGGTAGCCAGGGAAAGGGTTGGCCCACTGAAGGATAGGCAAGGGAATCTATGTGTGGAGCCAGAGGAAATGGGCGAGGTACTAAATGAATACTTTGCATCAGTATTCACCAAAGAGAAGGAATTGGTAGATGTTGAGTCTGGAGAAGGGGGTGTAGATAGCCTGGGTCACATTGTGATCCAAAAAGACGAGGTGTTGGGTGTCTTAAAAAATATTAAGGTAGATAAGTCCCCAGGGCCGGATGGGATCTACCCCAGAATACTGAAGGAGGCTGGAGAGGAAATTGCTGAGGCCTTGACAGAAATCTTTGGATCCTCGCTGTCTTCAGGGGATGTCCCGGAGGACTGGAGAATAGCCAATGTTGTTCCTCTGTTTAAGAAGGGTGGCAGGGATAATCCCGGGAACTACAGGCCGGTGAGCCTTACTTCAGTGGTAGGGAAATTACTGGAGAGAATTCTTCGAGACAGGATCTACTCCCTTTTGGAAGCAAATGGACGTATTAGTGAGAGGCAGCACGGTTTTGTGAAGGGGAGGTCGTGTCTCACTAACTTGATAGAGTTTTTCGAGGAGGTCACTAAGATGATTGATGCAGGTAGGGCAGTAGATGTTGTCTATATGGACTTCAGTAAGGCCTTTGACAAGGTCCCTCATGGTAGACTAGTACAAAAGGTGAAGTCACACAGGATCAGGGGTGAACTGGCAAGGTGGATACAGAACTGGCTAGGCCATAGAAGGCAGAGGGTAGCAATGGAGGGATGCTTTTCTAATTGGAGGGCTGTGACCAGTGGTGTTCCACAGGGATCAGTGCTGGGACCTTTGCTCTTTGTAGTATATATAAATGATTTGGAGGAAAATGTAACTGGTCTGATTAGTAAGTTTGCAGACGACACAAAGGTTGGTGGAATTGCGGATAGCGATGAGGACTGTCTGAGGATACAGCAGGATTTAGATTGTCTGGAGACTTGGGCGGAGAGATGGCAGATGGAGTTTAACCTGGACAAATGTGAGGTAATGCATTTTGGAAGGGCTAATGCAGGTAGGGAATATACAGTGAATGGTAGAACCCTCAAGAGTATTGAAAGTCAAAGAGATCTAGGAGTACAGGTCCACAGATCACTGAAAGGGGCTACACAGGTGGAGAAGGTAGTCAAGAAGGCATACGGCATGCTTGCCTTCATTGGCCGGGGCATTGAGTATAAGAATTGGCAAGTCATGTTGCAGCTGTATAGAACCTTAGTTAGGCCACACTTGGAGTATAGTGTTCAATTCTGGTCGCCACACTACCAGAAGGATGTGGAGGCTTTAGAGAGGGTGCAGAAGAGATTTACCAGAATGTTGCCTGGTATGGAGGGCATAAGCTATGAGGAGCGATTGAATAAACTCGGTTTGTTCTCACTGGAACGGAGGAGGTTGAGGGGCGACCTGATAGAGGTATTCAAAATTATGAGGGGCATAGACAGAGTGGATAGTCAGAGGCTTTTCCCCAGGGTAGAGGGGTGAATTACTAGGGGGCATAGGTTTAAGGTGAGAGGGGCAAAGTTTAGAGTAGATGTACGAGGCAAGTTTTTTACGCAGAGGGTAGTGGGTGCCTGGAACTCGCTACCGGAGGAGGTAGTGGAGGCAGGGACGATAGGGACATTTAAGGGGCATCTTGACAAATATATGAATAGGATGGGAATAGAAGGATACGGACCCAGGAAGTGTAGAAGATTGTAGTTTAGTCGGGCAGTATGGTCGGCACGGGCTTGGAGGGCCGAAGGGCCTGTTCCTGTGCTGTACATTTCTTTGTTCTTTGTTTTTTTGTTCTTTAAACCCCCCCAAAGAGCACTAACAAATCTCCCTCCCCAGGATATTTGTGCCCCTCAGGTTCAGATGTAGACCATCCTGTCTGTAGAGGTCCCACCTTCCCCAGAAAGAGCCCCAGTTATCCAGAAATCTGAATCCCTCCCGCCTGCACCATCCCTGTAGCCACGTGTTTAAATGCTCTCTCTCCCTATTCCTCATCTCACTATCACGTGGCACGGGCAACAACCCAGAGATAACAACTCTGTTTGTTCTAGTTCTGAGCTTCCATCCTAGCTCCCTGAAAGCCTGCCTGACATCCTTGTCCCCTTTCCTACCTATGTCGTTAGTGCCAATGTGGACCACGACTTGGGGCTGCTCCCCCTCCCCCCTAAGGACCCGGAAAACACGATCCGAGACATCACGTACCCTTGCACCTGGGAGGCAACATACCAAACGTGAGTCTCTCACGCTCCCACAAAATCTCCTATCTGTGCCCCTGACTATAGAGTCCCCAATTACTAATGCTCTGCTCCTCTCCCCCCTTCCCTTCTGAGCAACAGGGACAGACTCCGTGCCAGAGGCCCGTACCCCATGGCTTACCCCTGGTAAGTCCCCCCCCCCCCACAAGTATCCAAAGCGGTATACTTGTTTCTCAGGGGAACGACCGCAGGGGATCCCTGCACTGACTGTTTTTTCCCAGTCCCTCTTACAGTTACCCACCTATCTCCAATCTTTGGTGTAACTAATTCCCTGAAGCTGCTATCTATGACCCCTTCTGCCTCCCGAATGATCCGAAGTTCTTCCAACTCCAGCTCCAGTTCCCTAACTCGGTCTTGGAGGAGCTGGAGATGGCAGCACTTCCTGCAGGTAAAATCAGCAGGGACACTAACTGCATCCCTCACCTCAAACATCCTGCAGGAGGAACATTGCACTCCCTTCCCTGCCATTCCTCTAACTTTCTACCAAGATCTGGCTAACAACTAAATTAAATTTTTTATAAAAAACAATAATAATATAATAAAATATGGTACTTACCTCAGACCAATGGGTTTTATTATTAGGTTAGAGGAGGAGGGTGGGTGGGAGACACTACACGTGTAGTGTCTCGGGTTTCCTCTCCACCAGAATTTATTGGTGAGGGTCTTCCCAGACGTCCGCGGGTCGACTTCCTGTTCCCGCCTAAAACACTAATTTAAAAAAAAAAAAATTCTCAGCTCCTGCTGAAATTGACTAACCAGCCAGCTCCACTCCCGCCGAAATCGACTGGCCTGCCCCTGCAAAGACAAGTGCTTTTAAAGGTTGACTTACCTCCCAGCAACCTCCTTCCGCAATGCTCCCGCTGAAACTGACTCACCAGCTGTTCTCACGCCGAAATCGACTGGCCTGCCCCTGCAAAGAGAAGTGCTTTTAAAGGACAGACTTACCTCCCAGCAACCACTTCCGCACTGCTCCCGCTGAAACTGACTCACCAGCTGTTCTCCCGCCGAAATCGACTGGCCTGCCCCTGCAAAGACAAGTGCTTTTAAAGGTTGACTTACCTCCCAGCAGCCACTTCCTCAATGCTCCCGCTGAAACTGACTCACCAGCTGTTCTCCCGCCATGTCCCATCTTTTGAAATCCTCCTCCATTTGCTCCACCAACCTCGTCAGGTTCAGTTTATGTAGGGTCCCCCAACTCCTGGCTATCTGGATCCCCAGATACCGAAAGCTCCCCTCCGCCCTCCTCAGCGGTAGGTCCCCTATCCCTCTTTCTTGGTCCCCCGCCTGTAATACAAAGAGCTCACTCTTCCCTACATTGAGCTTATAGCCCGAAAACTCCCCAAACTCCCTTAGAGTCTGCATGACCTCCACCATCCCCTCCATTGGGTCCGCCACGTACAGCAACAGGTCATCCGCATATAGCGACACCCGATGCTCTTCTCCCCCTCGGACCACCCCCCTCCATTTATTAGACTCCCTCAATGACATGGCCAATGGTTCGATCGCCAATGCGAACAACAGGGAGGACAGGGGGCACCCCTGCCTCGTCCCTCCGTACAGTCGAAAGTACTCCGACCTCCGCCGGTTCGTCACTACACTCGCCACCGGGGCTCTGTAAAGGAGCTTAACCCAATTGATAAACCCTACCCCGAACCCAAACCTACGCAGCACCTCCCAGAGGTACTCCCACTCTACTCGGTCAAAGGCGGTTCCTTTTAAAACATCATCTGGACACCTCAGTTATCGGTTGCGAACAGGGTCGCAAAGGGGTTCTCGGTTTGGGACTCAGACCCAAGGTCGTCCTCTTCTCCCGGGTGCCAAACTCTTGAGTGTATCAGGGCTGAGAGGGCTGCGTGGTGTGAGGTGGGGTCGCTCTCGTCGTTGCGGACGAGTCGGAACGAGTTATCTCGGTGCCAAAAGGTGGTGTCTAGTTGTGTGGGGACAGAATCAGGGTCGTCAGTGTGGTTCGGTGTTCGGTGGTGGGGTTTGTTCAGGAAAGTGATCGTGAAGGGATCACTCGAATCGTGGTCAGATTCGCTGGTTGTGGGTCCTGTTGTATGGGGATAGTAGGGAGACGTGCTGTGGCTATCGTCCGAGTCACAGTCGCTGTCTCTGCTGCTGCAGTCTGTGGGCGTTCCGGGGCGGAGTGTAGATTTCGGGGGTGGAGTCGAGGTCGAGTCTGTGGCTGGGCTGGACGTGTTGGGGGAGGGTAGGGTTACGTTGGCAGTGGACGGGGCGTGGTCTGCTGCGTCGAGCATGACGTGGTGGGCGTGGTTAGACTGTGTTCCGTATGCCTTCAGCTGGTTGACATGGAACCACGCAGTCTTACCGTTGGGACATTTTATCTTATATACGGAAGGGCTTACTTTGTCCGCAATGGAGTACGGACCCGAGTATTTTGGTGACAGGAACGTGCTGGGGTTATATACGGAGAGCATAACTTGCTGTCCTATACTGTACTCAGTCGCATGCACTGTCTTGTCAAAACAGGCCTTGCTCTGTTTCTTCCTTGTGCCCAATTTTACTGCGGCTGCTAGCTGAGCCGTTTTAACATTCTCCACTAATTGTTCGACTGCTTTCTCGTGGGTGAGGGCCGTCACTTCGGGGCTGGTCAAATCTAATCCTAATAAACATTCTGTGCCTTTCATGGGGCGTCCGGTCATGAGGGTGTGTGGGGTGTAACCTGTGGAAGTAGAAATTGTATTACGCAGAAACATCAGCGCAAAAGGGAGGACTGAGTCCCAGGTGGTGTTGTTTTGCTGGACTATTTTTCTGAGGGTGGATTTTAGGGTCCAATTCATGCGCTCCACGATACCACTCGACTGGGGGTGGTACGCAATGTGGAATTTTTGGGTAATGCCAAATATCGTGAGGACGTTCTTCATGACGCGTCCCGTAAAATGGGAACCTTGGTCGGATTCAATGCTGCGGGGGAGGCCCCATCTTGTATGCGGTGGGTTAGGATCTTGGATGTGGTCTTTGCCGTGTTTGTTCTGGCTGGGAATACTTCCACCCATTTTGTAAACGTGTCTATCACCACGAGTACAGCACGGTAGCATTGTGGATAGCACAATTGCTTCACAGCTCCAGGGTCCCAGGTTCGATTCCGGCTTGGGTCACTGTCTGTGCGGAGTCTGCACATCCTCCCCGTGTCTGCGTGGGTTTCCTCCGGGTGCTCCGGTTTCCTCCCACAGTCCAAAGATGTGCAGGTTAGGAGGATTGGCCATGATAAATTGCCCTTAGTGTCCAAAATTGCCCTTAGTGTTGGGTGGAGTTACTGGGTTATGGGGATAGGGTGGAAGTGTTAACCTTGGGTAGGGTGCTCTTTCCAAGAGCCGGTGCGGACTCGATGGGCCGAATGGCCTCCTTCTGCACTGTAAATTCTATGATTCCTACAAGGGGGCAATGGTCCTATAAAATCAATCTGGAGGTTAGTCCAGGGGCCGTTAACGGGTCGGGTGTGACTGAGTTGAGCTTTTTTGGCGTATCTGTCCGGATTATTCTGGGCACAGATAAGGTTATTCTCAACGTAGTGAGTTACATCGTCTTTTAACCTCGGCCACCAGCAGAGCTGCCTGAGGTGGGCTGTAGTGGGATCGATTCCCTGATGTCCATGACCGTCATGGAATAAACAAATCAGTTGATTCCTGTCCTGTTCAGGAACCACATAAAGGGTGTATTTTAACACCACACCGTCATGTGTGGTGAGTGCATTTCTAAACCTATCATAGGGGGCTGGATAGTTTCCTTTCTCAATCTCCCTGAGATTGCTGTCCTGCTTCTGGGCCTGCACTAGATCCTCGATATTAGTCTGCGAGACCTGAACTGCATTCACTGGTGCGCTTTCGGGGGGTGTCCAAAAATATCCGTGCCTGGAACCTGCTTTAGCCAGTGTGTCGGCTTTTACATTTCCAGGGGGGAGGAACGATGGTGACTTCGAACTTTGACTATACCAAAAGTCCTGTTCTGGGCTCTCTCTAAGATGTGACGGAGCAATGGGGCTGAAGGGAGGGGTTTTCTGTCTGTGGAAACAAATCCTCTTGCTTTCCACAGGGGTAGGAATTCCGTAAGGCTGTTGCAGACATAGAGGCTGTCCGAATATATGTCTGCTGGGCTTGGGAAGGAATCTGGGTGTTCCACTATGTATGCGATGGCCGCAAGTTCTGCCGCCTGCGCGCCTAAGTGTCCTGGAAGTTTTATTGCTATTTCTTCTAGGGCGCGTCCCTGCGCGTCCTCGACGTAAATGTCGCATCCTGTTATGCGCTTCCCTTCTAATATTGTGGACGATCCATCCACATATATCTTTATGGGTTCGCACGTGGCTGTGTGCTTGGGGCTCTGGGTTGAACTACCTATCTTTCTGGGGGGTGTTTTAGCAATAAAGGGGCTGTGTTGTGGTGTGGAGAGATAATTTCACATTCATGAGGGGTTCCGGGGTACTGTAAGTTGTCGGCTAAAAAAGTGTGGGTCTTTGTCCTTTTAATAGTGATGTCCCGTCCCTGCAAAAGAAGGGTCCATTTGGCTGCTCTTATCTGACTAACTGTACCGTCCTTGAGTCGTCCGTCCAGTAAAAGTTGGGTGGGGGTGTGTTCGGTAAGAATTGTGATGGGGTTGAGTCCGGTAATGTACGAAAAATACTGTACAGCCCAGAATACTGCGAGCAGGTGCCTCTCACAGGTTGAAAATCCCTGCTCCACAGCATCTAAAACTCTGGCGGCGTAAGAAGCCACGGGCCTTAACTGGTCGTGCCGTTCCTGGAGGAGCACGGCCGAAAGGGTGCGGTCTGTGGTCGCTACCTCTATCGCGTAGGGGAAAAGCGGGTCTGGAACTTGTAGTGCGGGGGCCGCTATGCGTGCTTGCTTCAACGCGTCCACAGCATCCGTATGCTGCGGAAGCCATTCCCAGGGGGCTCCTTTCTTTAGGAGGTCTGAGAGGGACGCTGCCTTGCTGGCGAAACCGTCAATGTGGTTTCGGCAGTAGCCAACCAGTCCTAAAAACGACCGGAGGACTGAAACGTTCTGGGGAAGGGGCAATTTAGCGATCGAGTCACTTCTTTTATACCCGATCTCGCGTTTACCGTGTGTGATAATTGTACCCAAATATATCACCTTATCTTCCAAAATCTGGGCCTTTTGGGGGTTAACTTTACAACCAATTGAGTGTAAGAGTTCCAGGAGTTCGGACAGAAGCTCAATGTGCTCTTCCTTAGTGTCTGTCTGCAATAGTAGGTCATCTACGTACTGTACCAAACATTCGGGGCGAGAGAATTTGGCTAAACCATTTGCCAGCTGTCGGTGGAAAATGGAGGGGGAGTTGTGGAAGCCTTGTGGCAGGCATGTCCACGTGTACTGCTGTGCTTTAAAGGTGAAGGCAAATTTGTACTGGCACGCCTTTGCCAATGGAATGGACCCAAATCCATTACTGACGTCCAAAACCGTAAAGAATCGGGAATTGAGTCCCTGCTTGAGCATGGTGTCGGGACTTGTGGCTACTGTGGGGGCTGCTGCGGGGGTGACTTTGTTGAGTTCCCGGTAATCGATGGTCAGTCGCCATGATCCATCGGGCTTCCTCACTGGCCAAATCGGGGCATTATTAGTGGAGGCTACTGGTCTGAGTACCCCCTGCTCTAATAAGCTGTCGATAACTTTTGCGATTTCTCCCTCTGCCTCTTGGGGAAATCCATACTGTTTTGGGGGTCTGGGGTCAGGTCCTGTGATTTGTACGGAGCCAGTCATCTGTCCACAGTCGTGTCTGTGGGTCGCGAATGCTGCTCTGTTCTTCTGCAGAACTGCCCTGACCTGCTTGTCCGTGCTAAGCGTGGTCGGGTTGAACCAAAATTCGCCTACGGCGCTGATTTTGTTTGTGTACCCTCCTTGTTGAGCGTTGCGGGGCTCTTGCAGACTTTGTCATTTTCCAGACACACTGGTTGACTGGATCAAAGGATAGGTTGTGGGAATTCATAAAATCAATTCCCAGAATGTGTTCTGCTGTGTGGAGCAGGTCAACTAAAACTACGGGGTGCTTGGTGGTGATGGTGCCGATTTGACCTCGGACCTGATGAAAGTCCTGTCCTGTATACTATACCGCCTGCTCCTGGTGGCGACTGGTTTGCAGTCGGCGGTGGGAGTTGCGAAGAGCGGGGGAGGGTCGATCTTTAAGGTCGCGAGGCTACATATGGTGAGTGGGGGTAGGGGCCCCCCGAATTTCAGGGTTAGGCTCCTGAGGTTATATTGGAAATCCAGTCCCAATAGGAGAGGAGCGCAGAGGTCGGGGAGCACATATAGTTTAAAATGAGCGTACTCGGCGCCCTGTATTGCGAGGGTTGCGGTAGTGCACCCCCGGACCTGCACCGAGTGCGACCCGGAGGCGAGGGAGATGGTTTGTTGCACCGGGAAAATTGGGAGCGAGCAGCGTCTTACCGTGTCTGGATGAATGAAGCTCTCCGTGCTCCCGGAGTCGAACAGGCAGGGTGTCTCGTGTCCGTTTACCCGGACGCCCATCATGGAACCCGGAGGTGTTTGGGTCGCGACTGGTCCAGAGTGACCGCGCTGAGTTGCGGGTTGCGGGCGTGGTCGGAGATGCTGGGGCGGTTCCGCGATGGCTGCCCTTGTTGGTCGCACGTAACGAGCGGCGTAGCAGATGGCAGCCAAGATGGCGGCCCCCATGGATCGCACGAGGCTGATGACGCGCCTACAGGGGCCGGAGTCGGCAGACACGCTGCCACCCTGCGGGGTCTGCGGGCCTGTGAGTCTGAGGATCGGCCTGTGAGTCTGAGGATCGGGCCTGTGAGTCTGGGGATCGGGCCTGTGAGTCTGAGGATCGGGCCTGTGAGTCTGAGGATCGGGCCTGTGAGTCTGAGGATCGGGCCTGTGAGTCTGAGGATCGGGCCTGTGAGTCTGAGGATCGGGCCTGTGAGTCTGAGGATCGGGCCTGTGAGTCTGAGGATCGGGCCTGTGAGTCTGAGGATCGGGCCTGTGAGTCTGAGGATCGGGCCTGTGAGTCTGAGGTTCGGGCCTGTGAGTCTGAGGTTCGGGCCTGTGAGTCTGAGGATCGGGCCTGTGAGTCTGAGGATCGGGCCTGTGAGTTAGAGTTCTTGGACCTGTGAGTCTGAGGATCGGGCCTGTGAGTCTGAGGATCGGGCCTGTGAGTCTGAGGATCGGGCCTGTGAGTCTGAGGATCGGGCCTGTGAGTCTGAGGATCGGGCCTGTGAGTCTGAGGATCGGGCCTGTGAGTCTGAGGATCGGGCCTGTGAGTCTGAGGATCGGGCCTGTGAGTCTGAGGATCGGGCCTGTGAGTCTGAGGTTCGGGCCTGTGAGTCTGAGGATCGGGCCTGTGAGTCTGAGGATCGGGCCTGTGAGTTAGAGTTCTTGGACCTGGCCAGGCAAACTTTGGAGAAATGTCCTTTTCTCCCGCAGCTGCTGCAGTTGGCGTTGCGGGCCGGGCAGCGCTGCCGGGGGTGTTGGGACTGGCCGCAGAAATAGCAGGGTAGCCCCCCATGCTGGGCGGGCGGCCGTGCGGCACAGGCCTGGGGTAGTCTGTGGTCGGGGGTCCACGAGGGAGTCGCGTGGTCAGCCGGGAACGCGGTAAGGCTCTGGAACGCTACTTCCAGAGAGGAGGCTAACTTTACCGTCTCATCCAGGTCCAGGGCCCCCTTTTCGAGTAGGCGCTGTCTCACGGAGTTAGACCGGCCTCCCGCCACGTACACGTCTCGGACGGCGAGTTCCATATGTTGAGTGGCCATAACGGCCTGGTAGTTGCAGCTGCGTGCGAGGGCTTTGAGGTCGCGTAGGTAATCTTCTAGTGATTCCCCGGGACGCTGGCGGCGAGTGGTGAGGATGTGTCGCGCGTAGACCTCGTTCACGGGCCGTACGTAGAGGCGTTCGAGCATCACGAGGGCGTCTGCGTAGGAGGAGGCCTCCTCGAGTTGAACAGAGATTCGATGGCTCACCCGTGCGTGGGGGAGGCTCAGCTTCTGTTCGTCGGTGACGGAAGGCGGGGAGGAGGCGGCGAGGTCGGCCTTGAAGCAGCGGAGCGAAAAAATCCCTTGTGCCTCCGCGGCCTGCGGGTCGAGTGCCAGTCGGTCAGGTTTGAGGGCCGATTCCAGAGTGGCGTTGTCGGTGATTAAATTGATGCGACCATCAATTCACCAGGGGCTGGTTTAGCTCACTGGGCTAAATCGCTGGCTTTGAAAGCAGACCAAGGCAGACCAGCAGCGTGGTTCGATTCCCGTAACAGCCTCCCCGAACAGGCGCCGGAATGTGGCGACTAGGGGCTTTTCACAGTAACTTATTTTGAAGCCGACTTGTGGCAATAAGCGATTTTCATTTCATTTCACAAGAGTAGAAATAAACTGTGGCTTTAATCAACTAGACCAGTGCCTGCCTGCGACCGAACTAACACTGAGAGCCGCCTACAGGTCGACTGCTCTTAATACCTCCCTTCAAGGGGAGGAGCCATGGGCGGAGCCCACACAGGCCCCAATATGTTCCCCTATGGATAATGCCATACAATGGCCCATAGGAGGAGCCCACGAGGGCAACAGCATAGCACAGCGAGAACACTCCCGTTCACCCCTGGAGCTGCCCATATCCCTTCTCATAGTATCTCTGGAACGCAACGTTTATCTCCCGCGGCTCTGAACCGACCTCTCCCCACACGTTCTTACTTTGAAACTTCCCCTGTGTCGTCAGCTGGTGGGGCAGCGGACTGCTCGCATTCTCCCCACATTCATACTGCACCCCCCTCGCCCTTAACTGCCCCACAGCCTTCCCGGTCACCAGCCAATCAAATTGTCCCTGTAACCTGCTGTAGGGGCCCCTGTGTACCCCTTGTCGGGGCCCCTGTGTACCCCTTGTCGGGGCCCCTGTGTACCCCTTGTCGGGACCCTTGTGTACCCCTTATCGGTGCCCCTGTGTACCCCTTGTCGGGGCCCCTGTGTACCCCTTGTCGGTGCCCCTGTGTACCCCTTGTCGGGACCCTTGTGTACCCCTTATCGGTGCCCCTGTGTACCCCTTGGCGGGACCCCTGTGTACCCCTTGTCGGGACCCCTGTGTACCCCTTGTCGGGGCCCCTGTGTATCCCTTGTCGGGGCCCCTGTGTACCCCTTGTCGGGACCCCTGTGTTCCCCTTGTAGGGGCCCCTGTGTACCCCTTGTCGGGGCCCCTGTGTACCCCTTGTCGGGGCCCCTGTGTACCCCTTGTCGGGACCCCTGTGTACCCCTTGTAGGGGCCCCTGTGTACCCCTTGTTGGGGCCACTGTGTACCCCTTGTACGGGCCCCTGTGTACCTCTTGTCAGGGCCCCTGTGTACCTCTTGTTGGGGCCCCTGTGTACCCCTTGTCGGGGCCCCTGTGTACCCCTTGTCGGGGCCCCTGTGTACACCTTGTCGTGGCCCCTGTGTACCCCTTGTCGGGACCCCTGTGTACCCCTTGTCGTGGCCCCTGTGTACCCCTTGTCGGGACCCCTGTGTACCCCTTGTCGGGGCCCCTGTGTATCCCTTGTCGGGGCCCCTGTGTACCCCTTGTTGGGACCCCTGTGTACCCCTTGTAGGGGCCCCTGTGTACCCCTTGTCGGGGCCGCTGTGTACACCTTGTCGGGGCCCCTGTGTACCCCTTGTACGGGCCCCTGTGTACCCCTTGTCAGTGCCCCTGTGTACCCCTTGTCGGGACCCCTGTGTACCCCTTGTCGAGGCCCCTGTGTACCCCTTGTCGGGACCCCTGTGTACCCCTTGTCGGGGCCGCTGTGTACCCCTTGTCGGGACCCCTGTGTACCCCTTGTCGGGGCCCCTGTGTACCCCTTGTCGGGACCCCTGTGTACCCCTTGTCGAGGCCCCTGTGTACCCCTTGTCGGGGCCCCTGTGTACCCCTTGTCGGGGCCGCTGTGTACCCCTTGTCGGGGCCCCTGTGTATCACTTGGCGGGGCCCCTGTGTACCCCTTGTCGGTGCCCCTGTGTATCCCTTGTCGGGGCCCCTGTGTACCCCTTGTCGGGGCCCCTGTGTACACCTTGTCGGGGCCCCTGTGTACCTCTTGTCGGTGCCCCTGTGTACCCCTTGTCGGGGCCCCTGTGTATCCCTTGTCGGGACCCCTGTGTACCCCTTGTCGAGGCCCCAGTGTACCCCTTGTCGGGGCCGCTGTGTACCCCTAGTTGGGGCCACTGTGTACCCCTTGTCGGGGCCCCTGTGTACCCCTTGTCGAGGCCCCTGTGTACCCCTTGTCAGTGCCCCTGTGTAACCCTTGTCGGGACCCCTGTGTACCCCTTGTCGTGGGCACTGTGCACCCCTTGTCGGGACCCCTGTGTACCCCTTGTCGAGGCCCCTGTGTACCCCTTGTCAGTGCCCCTGTGTAACCCTTGTCGGGACCCCTGTGTACCCCTTGTCGTGGCCACTGTGCACCCCTTGTCGGGACCCCTGTGTACCTCTTGTCGGGACCCCTGTGTACCCCTTGTCGGGGCCCCTGTGTACCCCTTGTCGGGGCCCCTGGGTACCCCTTGTCGGGGCCCCTGTGTACCCCTTGTCGGGGCCCCTGGGTACCCCTTGTCGGGGCCCCTGTGTACCCCTTGTCGGGACCCCTGTGTACCCCTTGTCGGGGCCCCTGTGTACCCCTTGTCGGGATCCCTGTGTACCCCTTGTCGGGGCCGCTGTGTACCCCTTGTCGGGGCCCCTGTGTATCACTTGGCGGGGCCCCTGTGTACCCCTTGTCGGTGCCCCTGTGTATCCCTTGTCGGGGCCCCTGTGTACCCCTTGTCGGGGCCCCTGTGTACACCTTGTCGGTGCCCCTGTGTACCTCTTGTCGGTGCCCCTGTGTACCCCTTGTCGGGGCCCCTGTGTATCCCTTGTCGGGACCCCTGTGTACCCCTTGTCGAGGCCCCAATGTACCCCTTGTCGGGGCCGCTGTGTACCCCTAGTTGGGGCCACTGTGTACCCCTTGTCGGGGCCCCTGTGTACCCCTTGTCGAGGCCCATGTGTACCCCTTGTCAGTGCCCCTGTGTAACCCTTGTCGGGACCCCTGTGTACCCCTTGTCGTGGGCACTGTGCACCCCTTGTCGGGACCCCTGTATACCCCTTGTCGAGGCCCCTGTGTACCCCTTGTCAGTGCCCCTGTGTAACCCTTGTCGGGACCCCTGTGTACCCCTTGTCGTGGCCACTGTGCACCCCTTGTCGGGACCCCTGTGTACCTCTCGTCGGGACCCCTGTGTACCCCTTGTCGGGGCCCCTGTGTACCCCTTGTCGGGGCCCCTGGGTACCCCTTGTCGGGGCCCCTGTGTACCCCTTGTCGGGGCCCCTGTGTACCCCTTGTCGGGACCCCTGTGTACCCCTTGTCGGGGCCCCAGTGTACCCCTTGTCGGGGCCCCTGTGTACCTCTTGTCGGGACCCCTGTGTACCCCTTGTCGGGGCCCCTGGGTACCCCTTGTCGGGGCCCCTGTGTACCTCTTGTCGCGGCCCCTGTGTACCCCTTGTCGGGACCCCTGTGTACCCCTTGTCGGGGCCCCTGTGTACCTCTTGTCGGGACCCCTGTGTACCCCTTGTCGGGGCCCCTGGGTACCCCTTGTCGGGGCCCCTGTGTACCTCTTGTCGGGGCCCCTGTGTACCCCTTGTCGGGACCCCTGTGTACCCCTTGTCGGGGCCCCTGTGTACCCCTTGTCGGGGCCCCTGTGTACCCCTTGTCGGGACCCCTGTGTACCCCTTGTCGGGGCCCCTGTGTACCCTTTGTCGGGACCCCTGTATACCCCTTGTCGGGGCCCCTGTGTACCCCTTGTCGGGGCCCCTGTGTATCCCTTGTCGGGGCCCCTGTGTACCCCTTGTCGGGGCCCCAGTGTACCCCTTGTCGGGGCCCCTGTGTACCCCTTGTCGGTGCCCCTGTGTACCCCTTGTCGGGACCCCTGTGTACCCCTTGTCGTGGCCCCTGTGTACCCCTTGTCGGGGCCCCTGTGTATCACTTGGCGGGGCCCTGTGTACCCCTTGTCGGTGCCCCTGTGTATCCCTTGTCGGGGCCCCTGTGTACCCCTTTTTGGGGCCACTGTGTACCCCTTGTCGGTGCCCCTGTGTATCCCTTGTCGGGGTCCCTGTGTACCCCTTTTTGGGTGCCCTGTGTATCCCTTGTCGGGGCCCCTGTGTACCCCTTGTCGGTGCCCCTGTGTACCCCTTGTCGGGACCCCTGTGTACCCCTTGTCAGGGCCCCTGTGTACCCCTTGTCGGGACCCCTGTGTACCCCTTGTCGGTGCCCCTGTGTACCCCTTGTCGGGACCCCTGTGTACCCCTTGTCAGGGCCCCTGTGTACCCCATGTCGGGACCCCTGTGTACACCTTCTCGGGGCCCCAGTGTACCCCTTGTCGGGGCCCCTGTGTACCCCTTGTCGGGACCCCTGTGTACCCCTTGTCGGGGCCCCTGTGTACCCTTTGTCGGGACCCCTGTGTACACCTTGTCGGGGCCCCTGTGTACCCCTTGTCGGGGCCCCTGTGTACCCTTTGTCGGGACCCCTGTGTACACCTTGTCGGGGCCCCTGTGTACCCCTTGTCGGGGCCCCTGTGTACCCCTTGTCGGGGCCCCTGTGTACCCCTTGTCGGGGCCCCTGTGTACCCCTTGTCGGGACCCCTGTGTACCCCTTGTCGGGGCCCCTGTGTACCCTTTGTCGGGACCCCTGTATACCCCTTGTCGGGGCCCCTGTGTACCCCTTGTCGGGGCCCCTGTGTATCCCTTGTCGGGGCCCCTGTGTACCCCTTGTCGGGGCCCCAGTGTACCCCTTGTCGGGGCCCCTGTGTACCCCTTGTCGGTGCCCCTGTGTACCCCTTGTCGGGACCCCTGTGTACCC
Source organism: Scyliorhinus torazame (assembly GCF_047496885.1). Taxonomy (NCBI): domain Eukaryota; kingdom Metazoa; phylum Chordata; class Chondrichthyes; order Carcharhiniformes; family Scyliorhinidae; genus Scyliorhinus; species Scyliorhinus torazame. The sequence goes on from NC_092712.1 coordinate 6,207,177, forward strand.
CTTGTCGTGGCCCCTGTGTACCCCTTGTCGGGGCCCCTGTGTATCACTTGGCGGGGCCCTGTGTACCCCTTGTCGGTGCCCCTGTGTATCCCTTGTCGGGGCCCCTGTGTACCCCTTTTTGGGGCCACTGTGTACCCCTTGTCGGTGCCCCTGTGTATCCCTTGTCGGGGCCCCTGTGTACCCCTTTTTGGGGGCCCTGTGTATCCCTTGTCGGGGCCCCTGTGTACCCCTTGTCGGTGCCCCTGTGTACCCCTTGTCGGGACCCCTGTGTACCCCTTGTCAGGGCCCCTGTGTACCCCTTGTCGGGACCCCTGTGTACCCCTTGTCGGTGCCCCTGTGTACCCCTTGTCGGGACCCCTGTGTACCCCTTGTCAGGGCCCCTGTGTACCCCATGTCGGGACCCCTGTGTACACCTTGTCGGGGCCCCAGTGTACCCCTTGTCGGGGCCCCTGTGTACCCCATGTCGGGACCCCTGTGTACACCTTGTCGGGGCCCCAGTGTACCCCTTGTCGGGGCCCCTGTGTACCCCTTGTCGGGACCCCTGTGTACCCCTTGTCGGGGCCCCTGTGTACCCTTTGTCGGGACCCCTGTGTACACCTTGTCGGGGCCCCTGTGTACCCCTTGTCGGGGCCCCTGTGTACCCTTTGTCGGGACCCCTGTGTACACCTTGTCGGGACCCCTGTGTACACCTTGTCGGGGCCCCTGTGTACCCTTGTCGGGGCCCCTGTGTATCCCTTGTCGGGGCCCCTGTGTACCCTTTGTCGGGACCCCTGTGTACACCTTGTCGGGGCCCCTGTGTACCCCTTGTCGGGGCCCCTGTGTACCCTTTGTCGGGACCCCTGTGTACACCTTGTCGGGACCCCTGTGTACACCTTGTCGGGGCCCCTGTGTACCCTTGTCGGGGCCCCTGTGTATCCCTTGTCGGGGCCCCTGTGTACCCTTGTCGGGGCCCCTGTGTACCCCTTGTCGGGGCCCCTGTGTACCCTTGTCGGGGCCCCTGTGTACACCTTGTCGGGACCCCTGTGTACCCTTGTCGGGGGCCCTTGTCCATATTCCTCTCGCGCCTCCTATCTCGATGCGCTTTAACTGAGACAATCTGCCCTCAGACCACAGACTGCAACCTCTCCCGAAACGTGGCGACCGCCACCTCCCGGTTGTGGGTCGTCTCCTCCAAATCCTCGATCATCGACCTCGCCTCCTCACAACAACCCTCGTCTGCCAAAACCCCCGAGTCAAACCTCCACCCAGCCCCTCACTGAGCATCACCTCCATCCGGCCCCTCACTGAGTCAAACCTCCAACCCGCCCCTCACTGAGTCAAACCTCCAACCCGCCCCTCACTGAGTCAAACCTCCATCCCGCCCCTCACTGAGTCAAACCTCCAACCCGCCCCTCACTGAGTCAAACCTCCAACCCGCCCCTCACTGAGTCAAACCTCCAACCCGCCCCTCACTGAGCCTCACCTCCAACCCGCCCCTCACTGAGTCAAACCTCCATCCCGCCCCTCACTGAGTCAAACCTCCAACCCGCCCCTCACTGAGTCAAACCTCCATCCCGCCCCTCACTGAGTCAAACCTCCAACCCGCCCCTCACTGAGTCAAACCTCCAACCCGCCCCTCACTGAGTCAAACCTCCATCCGGCCCCTCACTGAGTCAAACCTCCAACCCGCCCCTCACTGAGTGAAACCTCCAACCCGCCCCTCACTGAGTCAAACCTCCATCCCGCCCCTCACTGAGTCAAACCTCCAACCCGCCCCTCACTGAGTCAAACCTCCAACCCGACCCTCACTGAGCTTCACCTCCATCCCACCCCTCACTGAGTCAAACCTCCATCCCGCCCCTCACTGAGTCAAACCTCCATCCCGCCCCTCACTGAGTCAAACCTCCAACCCGCCCCAAACTGAGTCAAACCTCCATCCCGCCCCTCACTGAGTCAAACCTCCATCCCGCCCCTCACTGAGTCAAACCTCCATCCCGCCCCTCACTGAGTCAAACCTCCATCCCGCCCCTCACTGAGTCAAACCTCCAACCCGCCCCTCACTGAGTCAAACCTCCATCCCGCCCCTCACTGAGTCAAACCTCCATCCCGCCGCTCACTGAGTCAAACCTCCAACCCGCCCCTCACTGAGTGAAACCTCCATCCCGCCCCTCACTGAGTGAAACCTCCAACCCGCCCCTCACTGAGTCAAACCTCCATCCCGCCCCTCACTGAGTCAAACCTCCATCCCACCCCTCACTGAGTCAAACCTCCAACCCGCCCCTCACTGAGTCAAACCTCCAACCCGACCCTCACTGAGTCAAACCTCCAACCCGACCCTCACTGAGTCAAACCTCCAACCCGCCCCTCACTGAGTCAAACCTCCATCCCGCCCGTCACTGAGTCAAACCTCCAACCCGCCCCTCACTGAGTCAAACCTCCAACCCGCCCCTCACTGAGTCAAACCTCCAACCCGCCCCTCACTGAGTCAAACCTCCATCCCGCCCCTCACTGAGTCAAACCTCCATCCCGCCCCTCACTGAGTCAAACCTCCAACCCGCCCCTCACTGAGTCAAACCTCCAACCCGCCCCTCACTGAGTCAAACCTCCAACCCGCCCCTCACTGAGTCAAACCTCCAACCCGCCCCTCACTGAGTCAAACCTCCATCCCGCCCCTCACTGAGCCTCACCTCCAACCCGCCCCTCACTGAGTCAAACCTCCATCCCGCCCCTCACTGAGTCAAACCTCCATCCCGCCCCTCACTGAGTCAAACCTCCAACCTGCCCCTCACTGAGTCAAACCTCCATCCCGCCCCTCACTGAGTCAAACCTCAAACCCGCCCCTCACTGAGTCAAACCTCCAACCCGCCCCTCACTGAGTGAAACCTCCAACCCGCCCCTCACTGAGCATCACCTCCATCCCGACCCTCACTGTGTCAAACCTCCAACCCGCCCCTCACTGAGTCAAACCTCCATCCCGCCCCTCACTGAGTCAAACCTCCATCCCGCCCCTCACTGAGTCAAACCTCCAACCCGCCCCTCACTGAGTCAAACCTCCAACCCGCCCCTCACTGAGTCAAACCTCCATCCCGCCCCTCACTGAGTCAAACCTCCAACCCGCCCCTCACTGAGTCAAACCTCCATCCCGCCCCTCACTGAGTCAAACCTCCAACCCGCCCCTCACTGAGTCAAACCTCCATCCCGCCCCTCACTGAGCATCACCTCCATCCCGCCCCTCACTGAGTCAAACCTCCAACCCGCCCCTCACTGAGTCAAACCTCCATCCCGCCCCTCACTGAGTCAAACCTCCATCCCGCCCCTCACTGAGCCTCACCTCCAACCCGCCCCTCACTGAGTCAAACCTCCATCCCGACCCTCACTGAGTCAAACCTCCAACCCGCCCCTCACTGAGTCAAACCTCCAACCCGCCCCTCACTGAGTGAAACCTCCAACCCGCCCCTCACTGAGTGAATCCTCCAACCCGCCCCTCACTGAGTCAAACCTCCAACCCGCCCCTCACTGAGTCAAACCTCCATCCGGCCCCTCACTGAGTCAAACCTCCAACCCGCCCCTCACTGAGTCAAACCTCCATCCGGCCCCTCACTGAGTCAAACCTCCAACCCGCCCCTCACTGAGTCAAACCTCCATCCCGCCCCTCACTGAGTCAAACCTCCAACCCGCCCCTCACTGAGTCAAACCTCCATCCCGCCCCTCACTGAGTCAAACCTCCATCCCGCCCCTCACTGAGTCAAACCTCCAACCCGCCCCTCACTGAGTCAAACCTCCATCCGGCCCCTCACTGAGTCAAACCTCCAACCCGCCCCTCACTGAGTCAAACCTCCATCCCACCCCTCACTGAGTCAAACCTCCAACCCGCCCCTCACTGAGTCAAACCTCCATCCCGCCCCTCACTGAGTCAAACCTCCATCCCGCCCCTCACTGAGTCAAACCTCCAACCCGCCCCTCACTGAGTCAAACCTCCATCCCGCCCCTCACTGAGTCAAACCTCCAACCCGCCCCTCACTGAGTCAAACCTCCATCCCGCCCCTCATTGAGTCAAACCTCCATCCCGCCCCTCACTGAGTCAAACCTCCATCCCGCCCCTCACTGAGTCAAACCTCCAACCCGCCCCTCACTGAGTCAAACCTCCAACCCGCCCCTCACTGAGTCAAACCGCCATCCCGCCCCTCACTGAGTCAAACCTCCAACCCGCCCCTCACTGAGTCAAACCTCCAACCCGCCCCTCACTGAGTCAAACCTCCATCCCGCCCCTCACTGAGTCAAACCTCCAACCCGCCCCTCACTGAGTCAAACCTCCAACCCGCCCCTCACTGAGTCAAACCTCCATCCCGCCCCTCACTGAGTCAAACCTCCAACCCGCCCCTCACTGAGTGAAACCTCCAACCCGCCCCTCACTGAGTCAAACCTCCAACCCGCCCCTCACTGAGTCAAACCTCCATCCCGCCCCTCACTGAGTCAAACCTCCATCCCGCCCCTCACTGAGTCAAACCTCCATCCCACCCCTCACTGAGCCTCACCTCCAACCCGCCCCTCACTGAGCCTCACCTCCATCCCGCCCCTCACTGAGTCAAACCTCCATCCCGCCCCTCACTGAGTCAAACCTCCATCCCACCCCTCACTGAGTCAAACCTCCAACCCGCCCCTCACTGAGTCAAACCTCCAACCCGCCCCTCACTGAGTCAAACCTCCATCCCGCCCCTCATTGAGTCAAACCTCCATCCCGCCCCTCACTGAGTCAAACATCCAACCCGGCCCTCACTGAGTGAAACCTCCAACCCGCCCCTCACTGAGTCAAACCTCCAACCCGCCCCTCACTGAGTCAAACCTCCAACCCGCCCCTCACTGAGTCAAACCTCCATCCCGCCCCTCACTGAGTCAAACCTCCAACCCGCCCCTCACTGAGTCAAACCTCCATCCCGCCCCTCACTGAGTCAAACCTCCAACCCGCCCCTCACTGAGTCAAACCTCCATCCCGCCCCTCCCTGAGTCAAACCTCCAACCCGCCCCTCACTGAGTTAAACCTCCAACCCGCCCCTCACTGAGTCAAACCTCCATCCCGCCCCTCACTGAGTCAAACCTCCAACCCGGCCCTCACTGAGTCAAACCTCCAACCCGCCCCTCACTGAGTCAAACCTCCAACCCGCCCCTCACTGAGTCAAACCTCCAACCCGCCCCTCACTGAGTCAAACCTCCATCCCGCCCCTCACTGAGTCAAACCTCCAACCCGCCCCTCACTGAGTCAAACCTCCATCCCGCCCCTCACTGAGTCAAACCTCCAACCCGCCCCTCACTGAGTCAAACCTCCATCCCGCCCCTCCCTGAGTCAAACCTCCAACCCGCCCCTCACTGAGTTAAACCTCCAACCCGCCCCTCACTGAGTCAAACCTCCATCCCGCCCCTCACTGAGTCAAACCTCCATCCCGCCCCTCACTGAGTCAAACCTCCAACCCGCCCCTCACTGAGTTAAACCTCCATCCCGCCCCTCACTGAGTCAAACCTCCATCCCGCCCCTCACTGAGTCAAACCTCCAACCCGCCCCTCACTGAGTCAAACCTCCATCCCGCCCCTCACTGAGCATCACCTCCATCCCGCCCCTCACTGAGTCAAACCTCCAACCCGCCCCTCACTGAGTCAAACCTCCATCCCGCCCCTCACTGAGTCAAACCTCCATCCCGCCCCTCACTGAGCCTCACCTCCAACCCGCCCCTCACTGAGTCAAACCTCCATCCCGACCCTCACTGAGTCAAACCTCCAACCCGCCCCTCACTGAGTCAAACCTCCAACCCGCCCCTCACTGAGTGAAACCTCCAACCCGCCCCTCACTGAGTGAATCCTCCAACCCGCCCCTCACTGAGTCAAACCTCCAACCCGCCCCTCACTGAGTCAAACCTCCATCCGGCCCCTCACTGAGTCAAACCTCCAACCCGCCCCTCACTGAGTCAAACCTCCATCCGGCCCCTCACTGAGTCAAACCTCCAACCCGCCCCTCACTGAGTCAAACCTCCATCCCGCCCCTCACTGAGTCAAACCTCCAACCCGCCCCTCACTGAGTCAAACCTCCATCCCGCCCCTCACTGAGTCAAACCTCCATCCCGCCCCTCACTGAGTCAAACCTCCAACCCGCCCCTCACTGAGTCAAACCTCCATCCGGCCCCTCACTGAGTCAAACCTCCAACCCGCCCCTCACTGAGTCAAACCTCCATCCCACCCCTCACTGAGTCAAACCTCCAACCCGCCCCTCACTGAGTCAAACCTCCATCCCGCCCCTCACTGAGTCAAACCTCCATCCCGCCCCTCACTGAGTCAAACCTGCAACCCGCCCCTCACTGAGTCAAACCTCCATCCCGCCCCTCACTGAGTCAAACCTCCAACCCGCCCCTCACTGAGTCAAACCTCCATCCCGCCCCTCACTGAGTCAAACCTCCATCCCGCCCCTCACTGAGTCAAACCTCCATCCCGCCCCTCACTGAGTCAAACCTCCAACCCGCCCCTCACTGAGTCAAACCTCCAACCCGCCCCTCACTGAGTCAAACCGCCATCCCGCCCCTCACTGAGTCAAACCTCCAACCCGCCCCTCACTGAGTCAAACCTCCAACCCGCCCCTCACTGAGTCAAACCTCCATCCCGCCCCTCACTGAGTCAAACCTCCAACCCGCCCCTCACTGAGTCAAACCTCCAACCCGCCCCTCACTGAGTCAAACCTCCATCCCGCCCCTCACTGAGTCAAACCTCCAACCCGCCCCTCACTGAGTGAAACCTCCAACCCGCCCCTCACTGAGTCAAACCTCCAACCCGCCCCTCACTGAGTCAAACCTCCATCCCGCCCCTCACTGAGTCAAACCTCCATCCCGCCCCTCACTGAGTCAAACCTCCATCCCACCCCTCACTGAGCCTCACCTCCAAACCGCCCCTCACTGAGCCTCACCTCCATCCCGCCCCTCACTGAGTCAAACCTCCATCCCGCCCCTCACTGAGTCAAACCTCCATCCCACCCCTCACTGAGTCAAACCTCCAACCCGCCCCTCACTGAGTCAAACCTCCAACCCGCCCCTCACTGAGTCAAACCTCCATCCCGCCCCTCATTGAGTCAAACCTCCATCCCGCCCCTCACTGAGTCAAACCTCCAACCCGGCCCTCACTGAGTGAAACCTCCAACCCGCCCCTCACTGAGTCAAACCTCCAACCCGCCCCTCACTGAGTCAAACCTCCAACCCGCCCCTCACTGAGTCAAACCTCCATCCCGCCCCTCACTGAGTCAAACCTCCAACCCGCCCCTCACTGAGTCAAACCTCCATCCCGCCCCTCACTGAGTCAAACCTCCAACCCGCCCCTCACTGAGTCAAACCTCCATCCCGCCCCTCCCTGAGTCAAACCTCCAACCCGCCCCTCACTGAGTTAAACCTCCAACCCGCCCCTCACTGAGTCAAACCTCCATCCCGCCCCTCACTGAGTCAAACCTCCAACCCGGCCCTCACTGAGTCAAACCTCCAACCCGCCCCTCACTGAGTCAAACCTCCAACCCGCCCCTCACTGAGTCAAACCTCCAACCCGCCCCTCACTGAGTCAAACCTCCATCCCGCCCCTCACTGAGTCAAACCTCCAACCCGCCCCTCACTGAGTCAAACCTCCATCCCGCCCCTCACTGAGTCAAACCTCCAACCCGCCCCTCACTGAGTCAAACCTCCATCCCGCCCCTCCCTGAGTCAAACCTCCAACCCGCCCCTCACTGAGTTAAACCTCCAACCCGCCCCTCACTGAGTCAAACCTCCATCCCGCCCCTCACTGAGTCAAACCTCCATCCCGCCCCTCACTGAGTCAAACCTCCAACCCGCCCCTCACTGAGTTAAACCTCCATCCCGCCCCTCACTGAGTCAAACCTCCATCCCGCCCCTCACTGAGTCAAACCTCCAACCCGGCCCTCACTGAGTGAAACCTCCAACCCGCCCCTCACTGAGTCAAACCTCCAACCCGCCCCTCACTGAGTCAAACCTCCAACCCGACCCCTCACTGAGCCTCAACTCCATCCCGCCCCTCACTGAGTCAAACCTCCAACCCGCGCCTCACTGAGTCAAACCTCCAACCCGCCCCTCACTGAGTCAAACCTCCAACCCGCCCCTCACTGAGTGAATCCTCCAACCCGCCCCTCACTGAGTCAAACCTCCATCCCGCCCCTCACTGAGTCAAACCTCCATCCCACCCCTCACTGAGTCAAACCTCCAACCCGCCCCTCACTGAGTCAAACCTCCAACCCGCCCCTCACTGAGTCAAACCTCCAACCCGCCCCTCACTGAGTGAAACCTCCAACCCGCCCCTCACTGAGTCAAACCTCCATCCCGCCCCTCACTGAGTCAAACCTCCAACCCGCCCCTCACTGAGTCAAACCTCCAACCCGCCCCTCACTGAGTCAAACCTCCATCCCGCCCCTCACTGAGTCAAACCTCCATCCCGCCCCTCACTGAGTCAAACCTCCAACCCGCCCCTCACTGAGTCAAACCTCCAACCCGCCCCTCACTGAGTCAAACCTCCAACCCGCCCCTCACTGAGTCAAACCTCCATCCCGACCCTCACTGATCCTCAACTCCATCCCGCCCCTCATTGAGTCAAACCTCCATCCCGCCCCTCACTGAGTCAAACCTCCATCCCGACCCTCACTGAGCCTCAACTCCATCCCGCCCCTCATTGAGTCAAACCTCCATCCCGCCCCTCACTGAGTCAAACCTCCAACCCGCCCCTCACTGAGTCAAACCTCCAACCCGCCCCTCACTGAGTCAAACCTCCATCCCGACCCTCACTGAGCCTCAACTCCATCCCGCCCCTCATTGAGTCAAACCTCCATCCCGCCCCTCACTGAGTCAAACCTCCAACCCGCCCTTCACTGAGTCAAACCTCCAACCCGCCCCTCACTGAGTCAAACCTCCATCCCGACCCTCACTGAGCCTCAACTCCATCCCGCCCCTCATTGAGTCAAACCTCCATCCCGCCCCTCACTGAGTCAAACCTCCAACCCGCCCCTCACTGAGTCAAACCTCCATCCCGCCCCTCACTGAGTGAAACCTCCAACCCGCCCCTCACTGAGTCAAACCTCCAACCCGCCCCTCACTGAGTCAAACCTCCATCCCGCCCCTCACTGAGTGAAACCTCCAACCCGCCCCTCACTGAGTCAAACCTCCAACCCGCCCCTCACTGAGTCAAACCTCCAACCCGCCCCTCACTGAGTCAAACCTCCATCCCACCCCTCACTGAGTCAAACCTCCAACCCGCCCCTCACTGAGTCAAACCTCCAACCCGCCCCTCACTGAGTCAAACCTCCATCCCGACCCTCACTGAGTCAAACCTCCATCCCGACCCTCACTGAGCCTCAACTCCATCCCGCCCCTCATTGAGTCAAACCTCCATCCCGCCCCTCACTGAGTCAAACCTCCAACCCGCCCCTCACTGAGTCAAACCTCCATCCCGACCCTCACTGAGCCTCAACTCCATCCCGCCCCTCATTGAGTCAAACCTCCATCCCGCCCCTCACTGAGTCAAACCTCCAACCCGCCCCTCACTGAGTCAAACCTCCAACCCGCCCCTCACTGAGTCAAACCTCCAACCCGCCCCTCACTGAGTCAAACCTCCAACCCGCCCCTCACTGAGTCAAACCTCCAACCCGCCCCTCACTGAGTCAAACCTCCAACCCGCCCCTCACTGAGTCAAACCTCCAACCCGCCCCTCACTGAGTCAAACCTCCAACCCGCCCCTCACTGAGTCAAACCTCCAACCCGACCCCTCACTGAGTCAAACCTCCATCCCGCCCCTCACTGAGTCAAACCTCCATCCCGCCCCTCACTGAGTCAAACCTCCAACCCGCCCCTCACTGAGTGAATCCTCCAACCCGCCCCTCACTGAGTCAAACCTCCATCCCGCCCCTCACTGAGTCAAACCTCCAACCCGCCCCTCACTGAGTGAATCCGCCAACCCGCCCCTCACTGAGTCAAACCTCCAACCCGCCCCTCACTGAGTCAAACCTCCATCCCGACCCTCACTGAGTCAAACCTCCAACACACCCCTCACTGAGTCAAACCTCCATCCCGCCCCTCACTGAGTCAAACCTCCAACCCGCCCCTCACTGAGTCAAACCTCCAACCCGCCCCTCACTGAGTCAAACCTCCATCCCGCCCCTCACTGAGTCAAACCTCCAACCCGACCCCTCACTGAGCCTCACCTCCAACCCGCCCCTCACTGAGTCAAACCTCCAACCCGCCCCTCACTGAGTCAAACCTCCAACCCGCCCCTCACTGAGTCAAACCTCCATCCCGCCCCTCACTGAGTCAAACCTCCAACCCGCCCCTCACTGAGTCAAACCTCCAACCCGCCCCTCACTGAGTCAAACCTCCATCCCGCCCCTCACTGAGTCAAACCTCCAACCCGACCCCTCACTGAGCCTCACCTCCAACCCGCCCCTCACTGAGTCAAACCTCCATCCCGCCCCTCACTGAGTCAAACCTCCATCCCGCCCCTCACTGAGTCAAACCTCCAACCCGCCCCTCACTGAGTCAAACCTCCAACCCGCCCCTCACTGAGTCAACCCTCCAACCCGCCCCTCACTGAGTCAAACCTCCAACCCGCCCCTCACTGAGTCAAACCTCCAACCCGCCCCTCACTGAGTCAAACCTCCAACCCGCCCCTCACTGAGTCAAACCTCCATCCGGCCCCTCACTGAGTCAAACCTCCAACCCGCCATTCACTGAGTCAAACCTCCAACCCGCCCCTCACTGAGTCAAACCTCCAACCCGCCCCTCACTGAGTCAAACCTCCAACCCGCCCCTCACTGAGTGAAACCTCCATCCCGCCCCTCACTGAGTCAAACCTCCAACCCGCCCCTCACTGAGTGAAACCTCCAACCCGCCCCTCACTGAGTGAAACCTCCAACCCGACCCTCACTGAGTCAAACCTCCATCCCGCCCCTCACTGAGTCAAACCTCCAACCCGCCCCTCACTGAGTCAAACCTCCAACCCGCCCCTCACTGAGTCAAACCTCCAACCCGCCCCTCACTGAGTCAAACCTCCATCCCGCCCCTCACTGAGTCAAACCTCCATCCCGCCCCTCACTGAGTCAAACCTCCAACCCGCCCCTCACTGAGTCAAACCTCCATCCCGCCCCTCACTGAGTCAAACCTCCATCCCGCCCCTCACTGAGTCAAACCTCCAACCCGCCCCTCACTGAGTCAAACCTCCAACCCGCCCCTCACTGAGTCAAACCTCCAACCCGCCCCTCACTGAGTCAAACCTCCAACCCGCCCCTCACTGAGTCAAACCTCCAACCCGCCCCTCACTGAGTCAAACCTCCAACCCGACCCCTCACTGAGTCAAACCTCCATCCCGCCCCTCACTGAGTCAAACCTCCAACCCGCCCCTCACTGAGTCAAACCTCCATCCCGCCCCTCACTGAGTCAAACCTCCATCCCGCCCCTCACTGAGTCAAACCTCCAACCCGCCCCTCACTGAGCCTCAACTCCAACCCGCCCCTCACTGAGCCTCACCTCCATCCCGCCCCTCACTGAGTCAAACCTCCATCCCGCCCCTCACTGAGTCAAACCTCCATCCCGCCCCTCACTGAGCCTCAACTCCAACCCGCCCCTCACTGAGCCTCACCTCCATCCCGCCCCTCACTGAGTCAAACCTCCATCCCGCCCCTCACTGAGTCAAACCTCCATCCCGCCCCTCACTGAGTCAAACCTCCAACCCGCCCCTCACTGAGCATCACCTCCAACCCGCCCCTCACTGAGTCAAACCTCCATCCTGACCCTCACTGAGCCTCAACTCCAACCCGCCCCTCACTGAGCCTCACCTCCATCCCGCCCCTCACTGAGTCAAACCTCCATCCCGCCCCTCACTGAGTCAAACCTCCATCCCGCCCCTCACTGAGTCAAACCTCCAACCCGCCCCTCACTGAGTCAAACCTCCATCCCGCCCCTCACTGAGTCAAACCTCCATCCCGCCCCTCACTGAGTCAAACCTCCATCCCACCCCTCACTGAGTCAAACCTCCATCCCGCCCCTCACTGAGTCAAACCTCCAACCCGCCCCTCACTGAGTCAAACCTCCATCCCGCCCCTCACTGAGTCAAACCTCCAACCCGACCCTCACTGAGTCAAACCTCCAACCCGCCCCTCACTGAGTCAAACCTCGAACCCGCCCCTCACTGAGTCAAACCTCCAACCCGCCCCTCACTGAGTCAAACCTCCATCCCGCCCCTCACTGAGTCAAACCTCCAACCCGCCCCTCACTGAGTCAAACCTCCATCCCGCCCCTCACTGAGTCAAACCTCCAACCCGCCCCTCACTGAGTCAAACCTCCATCCCGCCCCTCACTGAGTGAAACCTCCATCCCGCCCCTCACTGAGTGAAACCTCCAACCCGCCCCTCACTGAGTCAAACCTCCATCCCGCCCCTCACTGAGTGAAACCTCCAACCCGCCCCTCACTGAGTCAAACCTCCATCCCGCCCCTCACTGAGTGAAACCTCCAACCCGCCCCTCACTGAGTCAAACCTCCATCCCGCCCCTCACTGAGTCAAACCTCCATCCCGCCCCTCACTGAGTCAATCCTCCAACCCGCCCCTCACTGAGTCAAACCTCCATCCCGCCCCTCACTGAGTCAAACCTCCAACCCGCCCCTCACTGAGTCAAACCTCCAACCCGCCCCTCACTGAGTCAAACCTCCAACCCGCCCCTCACTGAGTCAAACCTCCAACCCGCCCCTCACTGAGTCAAACCTCCAACCCGCTCCTCACTGAGTCAAACCTCCAACCCGCCCCTCACTGAGTCAAACCTCCAACCCGCCCCTCACTGAGTCAAACCTCCATCCCGACCCCTCACTGAGTCAAACCTCCATCCCGACCCTCACTGAGTCAAACCTCCAACCCGCCCCTCACTGAGTCAAACCTCCAACCCGCCCCTCACTGAGTCAAACCTCCATCCCGCCCCTCACTGAGTCAAATCTCCAACCCGCCCCTCACTGAGTCAAACCTCCAACCCGCCCCTCACTGAGTCAAACCTCCATCCCGCCCCTCACTGAGTCAAACCTCCAACCCGCCCCTCACTGAGTCAAACCTCCATCCCGACCCCTCACTGAGTCAAACCTCCAACCCGCCCCTCACTGAGTCAAACCTCCATCCCGCCCCTCACTGAGTGAAACCTCCAACCCGCCCCTCACTGAGTCAAACCTCCAACCCGCCCCTCACTGAGTCAAACTTCCATCCAGCCCCTCACTGAGTCAAACCTCCAACCCGCCCCTCACTGAGTCAAACCTCCAACCCGCCCCTCACTGAGTCAAACCTCCATCCCGCCCCTCACTGAGTCAAACCTCCAACCCGCCCCTCACTGAGTCAAACCTCCAACCCGCCCCTCACTGAGTCAAACCTCCATCCCGCCCCTCACTGAGTCAAACCTCCAACCCGCCCCTCACTGAGTGAAACCTCCAACCCGCCCCTCACTGAGTCAAACCTCCAACCCGCCCCTCACTGAGTCAAACTTCCATCCCGCCCCTCACTGAGTCAAACCTCCAACCCGCCCCTCACTGAGTCAAACCTCCAACCCGCCCCTCACTGAGTCAAACCTCCATCCCGCCCCTCACTGAGTCAAACCTCCAACCCGCCCCTCACTGAGTCAAACCTCCAACCCGCCCCTCACTGAGTCAAACCTCCATCCCGCCCCTCACTGAGTCAAACCTCCAACCCGCCCCTCACTGAGTCAAACCTCCATCCCGCCCCTCACTGAGTCAAACCTCCAACCCGCCCCTCACTGAGTCAAACCTCCAACCCGCCCCTCACTGAGTCAAACCTCCATCCCGCCCCTCACTGAGTCAAACCTCCAACCCGCCCCTCACTGAGTCAAACCCCCAACCCGCCCCTCACTGAGTCAAACCTCCAACCCGCCCCTCACTGAGTCAAACCTCCATCCCGACCCTCACTGAGCCTCAACTCCATCCCGCCCCTCATTGAGTCAAACCTCCATCCCGCCCCTCACTGAGTCAAACCTCCAACCCGCCCCTCACTGAGTCAAACCTCCATCCCGACCCTCACTGAGCCTCAACTCCATCCCGCCCCTCATTGAGTCAAACCTCCATCCCGCCCCTCACTGAGTCAAACCTCCAACCCGCCCCTCACTGAGTCAAACCTCCAACCCGCCCCTCACTGAGTCAAACCTCCAACCCGCCCCTCACTGAGTCAAACCTCCAACCCGCCCCTCACTGAGTCAAACCTCCAACCCGCCCCTCACTGAGTCAAACCTCCATCCCGCCCCTCACTGAGTCAAACCTCCATCCCGCCCCTCACTGAGTCAAACCTCCAACCCGCCCCTCACTGAGTCAAACCTCCAACCCGCCCCTCACTGAGTCAAACCTCCAACCCGCCCCTCACTGAGTCAAACCTCCAACCCGCCCCTCACTGAGTCAAACCTCCATCCCGACCCTCACTGAGTCAAACCTCCATCCCGCCCCTCACTGAGTCAAACCTCCAACCCGCCCCTCACTGAGTCAAACCTCCATCCCGCCCCTCACTGAGTCAAACCTCCATCCCGCCCCTCACTGAGTCAAACCTCCAACCCGCCCCTCACTGAGTCAAACCTCCAACCCGACCCTCACTGAGTCAAACCTCCAACCCGCCCCTCACTGAGTCAAACCTCCATCCCGCCCCTCACTGAGTCAAACCTCCAACCCGCCCCTCACTGAGTCAAACCTCCAACCCGCCCCTCACTGAGTCAAACCTCCAACCCGCCCCTCACTGAGTCAAACCTCCATCCCGCCCCTCACTGAGTCAAACCTCCAACCCGCCCCTCACTGAGTCAAACCTCCAACCCGCCCCTCACTGAGTCAAACCTCCATCCCGCCCCTCACTGAGTCAAACCTCCAACACACCCCTCACTGAGTCAAACCTCCAACCCGCCCCTCACTGAGTCAAACCTCCAACCCGCCCCTCACTGAGTCAAACCTCCATCCCGACCCTCACTGAGTCAAACCTCCAACACACCCCTCACTGAGTCAAACCTCCATCCCGCCCCTCACTGAGTCAAACCTCCAACCCGCCCCTCACTGAGTGAAACCTCCATCCCGCCCCTCACTGAGTCAAACCTCCAACCCGACCCTCACTGAGTCAAACCTCCATCCCGCCCCTCACTGAGTCAAACCTCCATCCCGCCCCTCACTGAGTCAAACCTCCAACCCGCCCCTCACTGAGTCAAACCTGCAACCCGCCCCTCACTGAGTCAACCCTCCAACCCGCCCCTCACTGAGTCAAACCTCCAACCCGCCCCTCACTGAGTCAAACCTCCAACCCGCCCCTCACTGAGTCAAACCTCCAACCCGCCCCTCACTGAGTCAAACCTCCATCCGGCCCCTCACTGAGTCAAACCTCCAACACGCCCCTCACTGAGTCAAACCTCCAACCCGCCCCTCACTGAGTCAAACCTCCAACCCGCCCCTCACTGAGTCAAACCTCCAACCCGCCCCTCACTGAGTGAAACCTCCATCCCGCCCCTCACTGAGTCAAACCTCCAACCCGCCCCTCACTGAGTGAAACCTCCAACCCGCCCCTCACTGAGTGAAACCTCCTACCCGACCCTCACTGAGTCAAACCTCCATCCCGCCCCTCACTGAGTCAAACCTCCAACCCGCCCCTCACTGAGTCAAACCTCCAACCCGCCCCTCACTGAGTCAAACCTCCAACCCGCCCCTCACTGAGTCAAACCTCCATCCCGCCCCTCACTGAGTCAAACCTCCATCCCGCCCCTCACTGAGTCAAACCTCCAACCCGCCCCTCACTGAGTCAAACCTCCATCCCGCCCCTCACTGAGTCAAACCTCCATCCCGCCCCTCACTGAGTCAAACCTCCAACCCGCCCCTCACTGAGTCAAACCTCCAACCCGCCCCTCACTGAGTCAAACCTCCAACCCGCCCCTCACTGAGTCAAACCTCCAACCCGCCCCTCACTGAGTCAAACCTCCAACCCGCCCCTCACTGAGTCAAACCTCCAACCCGACCCCTCACTGAGTCAAACCTCCATCCCGCCCCTCACTGAGTCAAACCTCCAACCCGCCCCTCACTGAGTCAAACCTCCATCCCGCCCCTCACTGAGTCAAACCTCCAACCCGCCCCTCACTGAGCATCACCTCCAACCCGCCCCTCACTGAGTCAAACCTCCATCCTGACCCTCACTGAGCCTCAACTCCAACCCGCCCCTCACTGAGCCTCACCTCCATCCCGCCCCTCACTGAGTCAAACCTCCATCCCGCCCCTCACTGAGTCAAACCTCCATCCCGCCCCTCACTGAGTCAAACCTCCAACCCGCCCCTCACTGAGCATCACCTCCAACCCGCCCCTCACTGAGTCAAACCTCCATCCTGACCCTCACTGAGCCTCAACTCCAACCCGCCCCTCACTGAGCCTCACCTCCATCCCGCCCCTCACTGAGTCAAACCTCCATCCCGCCCCTCACTGAGTCAAACCTCCATCCCGCCCCTCACTGAGTCAAACCTCCAACCCGCCCCTCACTGAGTCAAACCTCCATCCCGCCCCTCACTGAGTCAAACCTCCATCCCGCCCCTCACTGAGTCAAACCTCCATCCCACCCCTCACTGAGTCAAACCTCCATCCCGCCCCTCACTGAGTCAAACCTCCAACCCGCCCCTCACTGAGTCAAACCTCCATCCCGCCCCTCACTGAGTCAAACCTCCAACCCGACCCTCACTGAGTCAAACCTCCAACCCGCCCCTCACTGAGTCAAACCTCGAACCCGCCCCTCACTGAGTCAAACCTCCAACCCGCCCCTCACTGAGTCAAACCTCCATCCCGCCCCTCACTGAGTCAAACCTCCAACCCGCCCCTCACTGAGTCAAACCTCCATCCCGCCCCTCACTGAGTCAAACCTCCAACCCGCCCCTCACTGAGTCAAACCTCCAACCCGCCCCTCACTGAGTCAAACCTCCATCCCGCCCCTCACTGAGTGAAACCTCCATCCCGCCCCTCACTGAGTGAAACCTCCAACCCGCCCCTCACTGAGTCAAACCTCCATCCCGCCCCTCACTGAGTGAAACCTCCAACCCGCCCCTCACTGAGTCAAACCTCCATCCCGCCCCTCACTGAGTGAAACCTCCAACCCGCCCCTCACTGAGTCAAACCTCCATCCCGCCCCTCACTGAGTCAAACCTCCATCCCGCCCCTCACTGAGTCAAACCTCCAACCCGCCCCTCACTGAGTCAAACCTCCATCCCGCCCCTCACTGAGTCAAACCTCCAACCCGCCCCTCACTGAGTCAAACCTCCAACCCGCCCCTCACTGAGTCAAACCTCCAACCCGCCCCTCACTGAGTCAAACCTCCAACCCGCCCCTCACTGAGTCAAACCTCCAACCCGCCCCTCACTGAGTCAAACCTCCAACCCGCCCCTCACTGAGTCAAACCTCCAACCCGCCCCTCACTGAGTCAAACCTCCATCCCGACCCCTCACTGAGTCAAACCTCCATCCCGACCCTCACTGAGTCAAACCTCCAACCCGCCCCTCACTGAGTCAAACCTCCAACCCGCCCCTCACTGAGTCAAACCTCCATCCCGCCCCTCACTGAGTCAAATCTCCAACCCGCCCCTCACTGAGTCAAACCTCCAACCCGCCCCTCACTGAGTCAAACCTCCATCCCGCCCCTCACTGAGTCAAACCTCCAACCCGCCCCTCACTGAGTCAAACCTCCATCCCGACCCCTCACTGAGTCAAACCTCCAACCCGCCCCTCACTGAGTCAAACCTCCATCCCGCCCCTCACTGAGTGAAACCTCCAACCCGCCCCTCACTGAGTCAAACCTCCAACCCGCCCCTCACTGAGTCAAACTTCCATCCCGCCCCTCACTGAGTCAAACCTCCAACCCGCCCCTCACTGAGTCAAACCTCCAACCCGCCCCTCACTGAGTCAAACCTCCATCCCGCCCCTCACTGAGTCAAACCTCCAACCCGCCCCTCACTGAGTCAAACCTCCAACCCGCCCCTCACTGAGTCAAACCTCCATCCCGCCCCTCACTGAGTCAAACCTCCAACCCGCCCCTCGCTGAGTCAAACCTCCATCCCGCCCCTCACTGAGTCAAACCTCCAACCCGCCCCTCACTGAGTCAAACCTCCAACCCGCCCCTCACTGACTCAAACCTCCATCCCGCCCCTCACTGAGTCAAACCTCCAACCCGCCCCTCACTGAGTCAAACCCCCAACCCGCCCCTCACTGAGTCAAACCTCCAACCCGCCCCTCACTGAGCATCACCTCCAACCCGCCCCTCACTGAGTCAAACCTCCAACCCGCCCCTCACTGAGTCAAACCTCCAACCCGCCCCTCACTGAGTCAAACCTCCATCCCCCCCTCACTGAGTCAAACCTCCATCCCGCCCCTCACTGAGTCAAACCTCCAACCCGCCCCTCACTGAGTCAAACCTCCAACCCGCCCCTCACTGAGTCAAACCTCCATCCCGCCCCTCACTGAGTCAAACCTCCATCCCCCCCCTCACTGAGTCAAACCTCCAACTCGCCCCTCACTGAGTCAAACCTCCATCCCGCCCCTCACTGAGTCAAACCTCCAACCCGACCCTCACTGAGTCAAACCTCCAACCCGCCCCTCACTGAGCCTCAACTCCATCCCGCCCCTCACTGAGTCAAACCTCCATCCCGCCCCTCACTGAGTCAAACCTCCATCCCGCCCCTCACTGAGTCAAACCTCCAACCCGCCCCTCACTGAGTCAAACCTCCATCCCGCCCCTCACTGAGTGAACCCTCCATCCCGCCCCTCACTGAGTCAAACCTCCATCCCGCCCCTCACTGAGTCAAACCTCCAACTCGCCCCTCACTGAGTCAAACCTCCAACTCGCCCCTCACTGAGTCAAACCTCCATCCCGCCCCTCACTGAGTCAAACCTCCAACTCGCCCCTCACTGAGTCAAACCTCCATCTCGCCCCTCACTGAGTCAAACCTCCAACCCGCCCCTCACTGAGTCAAACCTCCATCCCGCCCCTCACTGAGTCAAACCTCCAACTCGCCCCTCACTGAGTCAAACCTCCAACTCGCCCCTCACTGAGTCAAACCTCCATCCCGCCCCTCACTGAGTCAAACCTCCAACCCGCCCCTCACTGAGTCAAACCTCCAACTCGCCCCTCACTGAGTCAAACCTCCATCCCGCCCCTCACTGAGTCAAACCTCCAACCCGCCCCTCACTGAGTCAAACCTCCAACCCGCCCCTCACTGAGTCAAACCTCCATCCCACCCCTCACTGAGTCAAACCTCCAACCCGCCCCTCACTGAGTCAAACCTCCAACCCGCCCCTCACTGAGTCAAACCTCCATCCCGCCCCTCACTGAGTCAAACCTCCATCCCACCCCTCACTGAGTCAAACCTCCAACCCGCCCCTCACTGAGTCAAACCTCCATCCCGCCCCTCACTGAGTCAAACCTCCATCCCGCCCCTCACTGAGTCAAACCTCCAACTCGCCCCTCACTGAGTCAAACCTCCATCCCGACCCTCACTGAGTCAAACCTCCAACCCGACCCCTCACTGAGTCAAACCTCCATCCCGCCCCTCACTGAGTCAAACCTCCATCCCGCCCCTCACTGAGTCAAACCTCCAACCCGCCCCTCACTGAGTCAAACCTCCAACCCGCCCCTCACTGAGTCCAACCTCCAACCCGCCCCTCACTGAGTCAAACCTCCAACCCGCCCCTCACTGAGTCAAACCTCCAACCCGCCCCTCACTGAGTCAAACCTCCATCCCGACCCTCACTGAGCCTCAACTCCAACCCGCCCCTCACGGAGCCTCACCTCCATCCTGCCCCTCACTGAGTCAAACCTCCATCCTGCCCCTCACTGAGTCAAACCTCCAACCCGCCCCTCACTGAGTCAAACCTCCATCCCGCCCCTCACTGAGTCAAACCTCCAACCCGCCCCTCACTGAGTCAAACCTCCATCCCGCCCCTCACTGAGTCAAACCTCCAACCCGACCCTCACTGAGTCAAACCTCCAACCCGCCCCTCACTGAGTCAAACCTCGAACCCGCCCCTCACTGAGTCAAACCTCCAACCCGCCCCTCACTGAGTCAAACCTCCATCCCGCCCCTCACTGAGTCAAACCTCCAACCCGCCCCTCACTGAGTCAAACCTCCATCCCGCCCCTCACTGAGTCAAACCTCCAACCCGCCCCTCACTGAGTCAAACCTCCATCCCGCCCCTCACTGAGTCAAACCTCCAACCCGCCCCTCACTGAGTCAAACCTCCAACCCGCCCCTCACTGAGTCAAACCTCCATCCCGCCCCTCACTGAGTGAAACCTCCATCCCGCCCCTCACTGAGTGAAACCTCCAACCCGCCCCTCACTGAGTCAAACCTCCATCCCGCCCCTCACTGAGTGAAACCTCCAACCCGCCCCTCACTGAGTCAAACCTCCATCCCGCCCCTCACTGAGTGAAACCTCCAACCCGCCCCTCACTGAGTCAAACCTCCATCCCGCCCCTCACTGAGTCAAACCTCCATCCCGCCCCTCACTGAGTCAAACCTCCAACCCGCCCCTCACTGAGTCAAACCTCCATCCCGCCCCTCACTGAGTCAAACCTCCAACCCGCCCCTCACTGAGTCAAACCTCCAACCCGCCCCTCACTGAGTCAAACCTCCAACCCGCCCCTCACTGAGTCAAACCTCCAACCCGCCCCTCACTGAGTCAAACCTCCAACCCGCCCCTCACTGAGTCAAACCTCCAACCCGCCCCTCACTGAGTCAAACCTCCAACCCGCCCCTCACTGAGTCAAACCTCCATCC
The DNA here is from genome assembly GCF_047496885.1 of Scyliorhinus torazame. NCBI lineage: Eukaryota > Metazoa > Chordata > Chondrichthyes > Carcharhiniformes > Scyliorhinidae > Scyliorhinus > Scyliorhinus torazame. The sequence goes on from NC_092712.1 coordinate 6,227,977, forward strand.
CGACCCCTCACTGAGTCAAACCTCCATCCCGACCCTCACTGAGTCAAACCTCCAACCCGCCCCTCACTGAGTCAAACCTCCAACCCGCCCCTCACTGAGTCAAACCTCCATCCCGCCCCTCACTGAGTCAAATCTCCAACCCGCCCCTCACTGAGTCAAACCTCCAACCCGCCCCTCACTGAGTCAAACCTCCATCCCGCCCCTCACTGAGTCAAACCTCCAACCCGCCCCTCACTGAGTCAAACCTCCATCCCGACCCCTCACTGAGTCAAACCTCCAACCCGCCCCTCACTGAGTCAAACCTCCATCCCGCCCCTCACTGAGTGAAACCTCCAACCCGCCCCTCACTGAGTCAAACCTCCAACCCGCCCCTCACTGAGTCAAACTTCCATCCCGCCCCTCACTGAGTCAAACCTCCAACCCGCCCCTCACTGAGTCAAACCTCCAACCCGCCCCTCACTGAGTCAAACCTCCATCCCGCCCCTCACTGAGTCAAACCTCCAACCCGCCCCTCACTGAGTCAAACCTCCAACCCGCCCCTCACTGAGTCAAACCTCCATCCCGCCCCTCACTGAGTCAAACCTCCAACCCGCCCCTCACTGAGTCAAACCTCCATCCCGCCCCTCACTGAGTCAAACCTCCAACCCGCCCCTCACTGAGTCAAACCTCCAACCCGCCCCTCACTGACTCAAACCTCCATCCCGCCCCTCACTGAGTCAAACCTCCAACCCGCCCCTCACTGAGTCAAACCCCCAACCCGCCCCTCACTGAGTCAAACCTCCAACCCGCCCCTCACTGAGCATCACCTCCAACCCGCCCCTCACTGAGTCAAACCTCCAACCCGCCCCTCACTGAGTCAAACCTCCAACCCGCCCCTCACTGAGTCAAACCTCCATCCCCCCCCTCACTGAGTCAAACCTCCATCCCGCCCCTCACTGAGTCAAACCTCCAACCCGCCCCTCACTGAGTCAAACCTCCAACCCGCCCCTCACTGAGTCAAACCTGCATCCCGCCCCTCACTGAGTCAAACCTCCATCCCCCCCCTCACTGAGTCAAACCTCCAACTCGCCCCTCACTGAGTCAAACCTCCATCCCGCCCCTCACTGAGTCAAACCTCCAACCCGACCCTCACTGAGTCAAACCTCCAACCCGCCCCTCACTGAGCCTCAACTCCATCCCGCCCCTCACTGAGTCAAACCTCCATCCCGCCCCTCACTGAGTCAAACCTCCATCCCGCCCCTCACTGAGTCAAACCTCCAACCCGCCACTCACTGAGTCAAACCTCCATCCCGCCCCTCACTGAGTGAACCCTCCATCCCGCCCCTCACTGAGTCAAACCTCCATCCCGCCCCTCACTGAGTCAAACCTCCAACTCGCCCCTCACTGAGTCAAACCTCCAACTCGCCCCTCACTGAGTCAAACCTCCATCCCGCCCCTCACTGAGTCAAACCTCCAACTCGCCCCTCACTGAGTCAAACCTCCATCTCGCCCCTCACTGAGTCAAACCTCCAACCCGCCCCTCACTGAGTCAAACCTCCATCCCGCCCCTCACTGAGTCAAACCTCCAACTCGCCCCTCACTGAGTCAAACCTCCAACTCGCCTCTCACTGAGTCAAACCTCCATCCCGCCCCTCACTGAGTCAAACCTCCAACCCGCCCCTCACAGAGTCAAACCTCCAACTCGCCCCTCACTGAGTCAAACCTCCATCCCGCCCCTCACTGAGTCAAACCTCCAACCCGCCCCTCACTGAGTCAAACCTCCAACCCGCCCCTCACTGAGTCAAACCTCCATCCCACCCCTCACTGAGTCAAACCTCCAACCCGCCCCTCACTGAGTCAAACCTCCAACCCGCCCCTCACTGAGTCAAACCTCCATCCCGCCCCTCACTGAGTCAAACCTCAATCCCACCCCTCACTGAGTCAAACCTCCAACCCGCCCCTCACTGAGTCAAACCTCCATCCCGCCCCTCACTGAGTCAAACCTCCATCCCGCCCCTCACTGAGTCAAACCTCCAACTCGCCCCTCACTGAGTCAAACCTCCATCCCGACCCTCACTGAGTCAAACCTCCAACCCGACCCCTCACTGAGTCAAACCTCCATCCCGCCCCTCACTGAGTCAAACCTCCATCCCGCCCCTCACTGAGTCAAACCTCCAACCCGCCCCTCACTGAGTCAAACCTCCAACCCGCCCCTCACTGAGTCAAACCTCCAACCCGCCCCTCACTGAGTCAAACCTCCAACCCGCCCCTCACTGAGTCAAACCTCCAACCCGCCCCTCACTGAGTCAAACCTCCATCCCGACCCTCACTGAGCCTCAACTCCAACCCGCCCCTCACTGAGCCTCACCTCCATCCTGCCCCTCACTGAGTCAAACCTCCATCCTGCCCCTCACTGAGTCAAACCTCCAACCCGCCCCTCACTGAGTCAAACCTCCATCCCGCCCCTCACTGAGTCAAACCTCCATCCCGCCCCTCACTGAGTCAAACCTCCAACCCGCCCTTCACTGAGTCAAACCTCCAGCCCGCCCCTCACTGAGTCAAACCTCCATCCCGCCCCTCACTGAGTCAAACCTCCATCCCGCCCCTCACTGAGTCAAACCTCCAACCCGCCCCTCACTGAGTCAAACCTCCAACCCGCCCCTCACTGAGTCAAACCTCCATCCCGCCCCTCACTGAGTCAAACCTCCAACCCGCCCCTCACTGAGTCAAACCTCCAACCCGCCCCTCACTGAGTCAAACCTCCAACCCGCCCCTCACTGAGTCAAACCTCCATCCCGCCCCTCACTGAGTCAAACCTCCAACCCGCCCCTCACTGAGTCAAACCTCCAACCCGCCCCTCACTGAGTCAAACCTCCATCCCGCCCCTCACTGAGTCAAACCTCCAACCCGCCCCTCACTGAGCATCACCTCCAACCCGCCCCTCACTGAGTCAAACCTCCAACCCGACCCCTCACTGAGTCAAACCTCCAACCCGCCCCTCACTGAGCATCACCTCCAACCCGCCCCTCACTGAGTCAAACCTCCATCCCGCCCCTCACTGAGTCAAACCTCCAACCCGCCCCTCACTGAGCATCACCTCCAACCCGCCCCTCACTGAGTTAAACCTCCAAACCGACCCCTCACTGAGTCAAACCTCCAACCCGCCCCTCACTGAGCATCACCTCCAACCCACCCCTCACTGAGTCAAACCTCCATCCCGCCCCTCACTGAGCATCACCTCCAACCCGCCCCTCACTGAGTCAAACCTCCATCCCGCCCCTCACTGAGTCAAACCTCCAACCCGCCCCTCACTGAGCATCACCTCCAACCCGCCCCTCACTGAGTCAAACCTCCAACCCGACCCCTCACTGAGTCAAACCTCCAACCCGCCCCTCACTGAGTCAAACCTCCATCCCGCCCCTCACTGAGTCAAACCTCCAACTCGCCCCTCACTGAGTCAAACCTCCAACCCGCCCCTCACTGAGTCAAACCTCCATCCCGCCCCTCACTGAGTCAAACCTCCATCCCGCCCCTCACTGAGTCAAACCTCCAACCCGCCCCTCACTGAGTCAAACCTCCAACCCGACCCTCACTGAGTCAAACCTCCAACCCGCCCCTCACTGAGTCAAACCTCCATCCCGCCCCTCACTGAGTCAAACCTCCAACCCGCCCCTCACTGTGTCAAACCTCCAACCCGCCCCTCACTGAGTCAAACCTCCAACCCGCCCCTCACTGAGTCAAACCTCCAACCCGCCCCTCACTGAGTGAAACCTCCAACCCGCCCCTCACTGAGCATCACCTCCATCCCGCCCCTCACTGAGTCAAACCTCCAACCCGCCCCTCACTGAGTCAAACCTCCAACCCGCCCCTCACTGAGCATCACCTCCAACCCGCCCCTCACTGAGTCAAACCTCCATCCCACCCCTCACTGAGTCAAACCTCCATCCCGCCCCTCACTGAGTCAAACCTCCATCCCGCCCCTCACTGAGTCAAACCTCCAACTCGCCCCTCACTGAGTCAAACCTCCAACTCGCCCCTCACTGAGTCAAACCTCCATCCCGCCCCTCACTGAGTCAAACCTCCAACTCGCCCCTCACTGAGTCAAACCTCCATCTCGCCCCTCACTGAGTCAAACCTCCAACCCGCCCCTCACTGAGTCAAACCTCCATCCCGCCCCTCACTGAGTCAAACCTCCAACTCGCCCCTCACTGAGTCAAACCTCCAACTCGCCCCTCACTGAGTCAAACCTCCATCCCGCCCCTCACTGAGTCAAACCTCCAACCCGCCCCTCACTGAGTCAAACCTCCAACTCGCCCCTCACTGAGTCAAACCTCCATCCCGCCCCTCACTGAGTCAAACCTCCAACCCGCCCCTCACTGAGTCAAACCTCCAACCCGCCCCTCACTGAGTCAAACCTCCATCCCACCCCTCACTGAGTCAAACCTCCAACCCGCCCCTCACTGAGTCAAACCTCCAACCCGCCCCTCACTGAGTCAAACCTCCATCCCGCCCCTCACTGAGTCAAACCTCCATCCCACCCCTCACTGAGTCAAACCTCCAACCCGCCCCTCACTGAGTCAAACCTCCATCCCGCCCCTCACTGAGTCAAACCTCCATCCCGCCCCTCACTGAGTCAAACCTCCAACTCGCCCCTCACTGAGTCAAACCTCCATCCCGACCCTCACTGAGTCAAACCTCCAACCCGACCCCTCACTGAGTCAAACCTCCATCCCGCCCCTCACTGAGTCAAACCTCCATCCCGCCCCTCACTGAGTCAAACCTCCAACCCGCCCCTCACTGAGTCAAACCTCCAACCCGCCCCTCACTGAGTCAAACCTCCAACCCGCCCCTCACTGAGTCAAACCTCCAACCCGCCCCTCACTGAGTCAAACCTCCAACCCGCCCCTCACTGAGTCAAACCTCCATCCCGACCCTCACTGAGCCTCAACTCCAACCCGCCCCTCACTGAGCCTCACCTCCATCCTGCCCCTCACTGAGTCAAACCTCCATCCTGCCCCTCACTGAGTCAAACCTCCAACCCGCCCCTCACTGAGTCAAACCTCCATCCCGCCCCTCACTGAGTCAAACCTCCATCCCGCCCCTCACTGAGTCAAACCTCCAACCCGCCCTTCACTGAGTCAAACCTCCAGCCCGCCCCTCACTGAGTCAAACCTCCATCCCGCCCCTCACTGAGTCAAACCTCCATCCCGCCCCTCACTGAGTCAAACCTCCAACCCGCCCCTCACTGAGTCAAACCTCCAACCCGCCCCTCACTGAGTCAAACCTCCATCCCGCCCCTCACTGAGTCAAACCTCCAACCCGCCCCTCACTGAGTCAAACCTCCATCCCGCCCCTCACTGAGTCAAACCTCCAACCCGCCCCTCACTGAGTCAAACCTCCAACCCGCCCCTCACTGAGTCAAACCTCCATCCCGCCCCTCACTGAGTCAAACCTCCAACCCGCCCCTCACTGAGCATCACCTCCAACCCGCCCCTCACTGAGTCAAACCTCCAACCCGACCCCTCACTGAGTCAAATCTCCAACCCGCCCCTCACTGAGCATCACCTCCAACCCGCCCCTCACTGAGTCAAACCTCCATCCCGCCCCTCACTGAGTCAAACCTCCAACCCGCCCCTCACTGAGCATCACCTCCAACCCGCCCCTCACTGAGTCAAACCTCCATCCCGTCCCTCACTGAGTCAAACCTCCAACCCGCCCCTCACTGAGTCAAACCTCCAACCCGCCCCTCACTGAGTCAAACCTCCAAACCGACCCCTCACTGAGTCAAATCTCCATCCCGTCCCTCACTGAGTCAAACCTCCATCCCACCCCTCACTGAGTCAAACCTCCATCCCACCCCTCACTGAGTCAAACCTCCAAACCGACCCCTCACTGAGCATCACCTCCAACCCGCCCCTCACTGAGTCAAACCTCCAACCCGCCCCTCACTGAGTCAAACCTCCATCCCACCCCTCACTGAGTCAAACCTCCATCCCACCCCTCACTGAGTCAAACCTCCAAACCGACCCCTCACTGAGCATCACCTCCAACCCGCCCCTCACTGAGTCAAACCTCCATCCCGTCCCTCACTGAGTCAAACCTCCATCCCACCCCTCACTGAGTCAAACCTCCATCCCGCCCCTCACTGAGTGAAACCTCCAACCCGCCCCTCACTGAGTCGAACCTCCAACCCGCCCCTCACTGAGTCAAACCTCCATCCCGCCCCTCACTGAGCATCACCTCCAACCCGCCCCTCACTGAGTCAAACCTCCATCCCGCCCCTCACTGAGTCAAACCTCCATCCCGCCCCTCACTGAGTCAAACCTCCATCCCGCCCCTCACTGAGTGAAACCTCCAACCCGCCCCTCACTGAGTCAAACCTCCATCCCGCCCCTCACTGAGTCAAACCTCCATCCCACCCCTCACTGAGTCAAACCTCCATCCCGCCCCTCACTGAGCATCACCTCCAACCCGCCCCTCACTGAGTCAAACCTCCAACCCGCCCCTCACTGAGCATCACCTCCAACCCGCCCCTCACTGAGTCAAACCTCCAACCCGACCCCTCACTGAGTCAAACCTCCAACCCGCCCCTCACTGAGTCAAACCTCCATCCCGCCCCTCACTGAGTCAAACCTCCAACTCGCCCCTCACTGAGTCAAACCTCCATCCCGCCCCTCACTGAGTCAAACCTCCATCCCGCCCCTCACTGAGTGAAACCTCCATCCCGCCCCTCACTGAGTCAAACCTCCATCCCGCCCCTCACTGAGTTAAACCTCCAACCCGCCCCTCACTGAGTCGAACCTCCAACCCGCCCCTCACTGAGTCAAACCTCCAACCCGCCCCTCACTGAGTCAAACCTCCAACCCGCCCCTCACTGAGTCAAACCTCCAACCCGCCCCTCACTGAGTCAAACCTCCAACCCGCCCCTCACTGAGTCAAACCTCCATCCCGCCCCTCACTGAGTCAAACCTCCAACCCGCCCCTCACTGAGTCAAACCTCCAACCCGCCCCTCACTGAGTCAAACCTCCAACCCGCCCCTCACTGAGTCAAACCTCCAACCCGCCCCTCACTGAGCATCACCTCCATCCCGCCCCTCACTGAGTCAAACCTCCAACCCGCCCCTCACTGAGTCAAACCTCCAACCCGCCCCTCACTGAGCATCACCTCCAACCCGCCCCTCACTGAGTCAAACCTCCATCCCACCCCTCACTGAGTCAAACCTCCAACCCGCCCCTCACTGAGCATCACCTCCAACCCGCCCCTCACTGAGTCAAACCTCCATCCCGCCCCTCACTGAGTCAAACCTCCAACCCGCCCCTCACTGAGTCAAACCTCCATCCCGCCCCTCACTGAGTCAAACCTCCAACCCGCCCCTCACTGAGTCAAACCTCCATCCCGCCCCTCACTGAGTCAAACCTCCAACCCGCCCCTCACTGAGTCAAACCTCCAACCCGCCCCTCACTGAGTCAAACCTCCATCCCGCCCCTCACTGAGTCAAACCTCCAACCCGCCCCTCACTGAGTCAAACCTCCAACCCGCCCCTCACTGAGTCAAACCTCCATCCCGCCCCTCACTGAGTCAAACCTCCAACCCGCCCCTCACTGAGTCAAACCTCCATCCCGCCCCTCACTGAGTCAAACCTCCAACCCGCCCCTCACTGAGTCAAACCTCCAACCCGCCCCTCACTGAGTCAAACCTCCATCCCGCCCCTCACTGAGTCAAACCTCCAACCCGCCCCTCACTGAGTCAAACCTCCAACCCGCCCGTCACTGAGTCGAACCTCCATCCCGCCCCTCACTGAGTCAAACCTCCAACCCGCCCCTCACTGAGTCAAACCTCCAACCCGCCCCTCACTGAGTCAAACCTCCATCCCGCCCCTCACTGAGTCAAACCTACATCCCGCCCCTCACTCAGTCAAACCTCCATCCCGCCCCTCACTGAGTCAAACCTCCAACCCGACCCTCACTGAGTCAAACCTCCAACCCGCCCCTCACTGAGTCAAACCTCCATCCCGCCCCTCACTGAGTCAAACCTCCATCCGGCCCCTCACTGAGTCAAACCTCCAACCCGCCCCTCACTGAGTCAAACCTCCAACCCGACCCTCACTGAGCCTCAACTCCATCCCGCCCCTCACTGAGTCAAACCTCCATCCCGCCCCTCACTGAGTCAAACCTCCAACCCGACCCTCACTGAGTCAAACCTCCATCCCGCCCCTCACTGAGTCAAACCTCCAACCCGACCCTCACTCAGTCAAACCTCCATCCCGCCCCTCACTGAGTCAAACCTCCATCCCGCCCCTCACTGAGTCAAACCTCCATCCCGCCCCTCACTGAGTCAAACCTCCATCCCGACCCTCACTGAGCCTCAACTCCAACCCGCCCCTCACTGAGCCTCACCTCCATCCTGCCCCTCACTGAGTCAAACCTCCATCCTGCCCCTCACTGAGTCAAACCTCCAACCCGCCCCTCACTGAGTCAAACCTCCATCCCGCCCCTCACTGAGTCAAACCTCCATCCCGCCCCTCACTGAGTCAAACCTCCAACCCGCCCTTCACTGAGTCAAACCTCCAGCCCGCCCCTCACTGAGTCAAACCTCCATCCCGCCCCTCACTGAGTCAAACCTCCATCCCGCCCCTCACTGAGTCAAACCTCCAACCCGCCCCTCACTGAGTCAAACCTCCAACCCGCCCCTCACTGAGTCAAACCTCCATCCCGCCCCTCACTGAGTCAAACCTCCAACCCGCCCCTCACTGAGTCAAACCTCCAACCCGCCCCTCACTGAGTCAAACCTCCAACCCGCCCCTCACTGAGTCAAACCTCCATCCCGCCCCTCACTGAGTCAAACCTCCAACCCGCCCCTCACTGAGTCAAACCTCCAACCCGCCCCTCACTGAGTCAAACCTCCATCCCGCCCCTCACTGAGTCAAACCTCCAACCCGCCCCTCACTGAGCATCACCTCCAACCCGCCCCTCACTGAGTCAAACCTCCAACCCGACCCCTCACTGAGTCAAACCTCCAACCCGCCCCTCACTGAGCATCACCTCCAACCCGCCCCTCACTGAGTCAAACCTCCATCCCGCCCCTCACTGAGTCAAACCTCCAACCCGCCCCTCACTGAGCATCACCTCCAACCCGCCCCTCACTGAGTTAAACCTCCAAACCGACCCCTCACTGAGCATCACCTCCAACCCGCCCCTCACTGAGTCAAACCTCCAACCCGCCCCTCACTGAGTCAAACCTCCATCCCGACCCTCACTGAGTCAAACCTCCAACCCGCCCCTCACTGAGTCAAACCTCCATCCCGCCCCTCACTGAGTCAAACCTCCAACCCGCCCCTCACTGAGTCAAACCTCCAACTCGCCCCTCACTGAGTCAAACCTCCAACCCGCCCCTCACTGAGTCAAACCTCCATCCCGACCCTCACTGAGTCAAACCTCCAACCCGCCCCTCACTGAGTCAAACCTCCATCCCGCCCCTCACTGAGTCAAACCTCCAACCCGCCCCTCACTGAGTCAAACCTCCATCCCGCCCCTCACTGAGTCAAACCTCCAACCCGCCCCTCACTGAGTCAAACCTCCAACCCGCCCCTCACTGAGTCAAACCTCCAACCCGCCCCTCACTGAGTCAAACCTCCAACCCGCCCCTCACTGAGTCAAACCTCCAACCCGCCCCTCACTGAGTCAAACCTCCAACCCGCCCCTCACTGAGTCAAACCTCCACCCCGCCCCTCACTGAGTTAAACCTCCAACCCGCCCCTCACTGAGTCACACCTCCAACCCGCCCCTCACTGAGTCAAACCTCCACCCCGCCCCTCACTGAGTTAAACCTCCAACCCGCCCCTCACTGAGTCAAACCTCCAACCCGCCCCTCACTGAGTCAAACCTGCAACCCGCCCCTCACTGAGCATCACCTCCATCCCGCCCCTCACTGAGTCAAACCTCCAACCCGCCCCTCACTGAGTCAAACCTCCAACCCGCCCCTCACTGAGCATCACCTCCAACCCGCCCCTCACTGAGTCAAACCTCCATCCCACCCCTCACTGAGTCAAACCTCCAACCCGCCCCTCACTGAGCATCACCTCCATCCCGCCCCTCACTGAGTCAAACCTCCATCCCGCCCCTCACTGAGTCAAACCTCCAACTCGCCCCTCACTGAGTCAAACCTCCAACTCGCCCCTCACTGAGTCAAACCTCCATCCCGCCCCTCACTGAGTCAAACCTCCAACTCGCCCCTCACTGAGTCAAACCTCCATCTCGCCCCTCACTGAGTCAAACCTCCAACCCGCCCCTCACTGAGTCAAACCTCCATCCCGCCCCTCACTGAGTCAAACCTCCAACTCGCCCCTCACTGAGTCAAACCTCCAACTCGCCCCTCACTGAGTCAAACCTCCATCCCGCCCCTCACTGAGTCAAACCTCCAACCCGCCCCTCACTGAGTCAAACCTCCAACTCGCCCCTCACTGAGTCAAACCTCCAACCCGCCCCTCACTGAGTCAAACCTCCAACCCGCCCCTCACTGAGTCAAACCTCCAACCCGCCCCTCACTGAGTCAAACCTCCATCCCGCCCCTCACTGAGTCAAACCTCCAACCCGCCCCTCACTGAGTCAAACCTCCAACCCGCCCCTCACTGAGTCAAACCTCCATCCCACCCCTCACTGAGTCAAACCTCCAACCCGCCCCTCACTGAGTCAAACCTCCAACCCGCCCCTCACTGAGTCAAACCTCCATCCCGCCCCTCACTGAGTCAAACCTCCATCCCACCCCTCACTGAGTCAAACCTCCAACCCGCCCCTCACTGAGTCAAACCTCCATCCCGCCCCTCACTGAGTCAAACCTCCATCCCGCCCCTCACTGAGTCAAACCTCCAACTCGCCCCTCACTGAGTCAAACCTCCATCCCGCCCCTCACTGAGTCAAACCTCCATCCCGCCCCTCACTGAGTCAAACCTCCAACCCGCCCCTCACTGAGTCAAACCTCCAACCCGACCCCTCACTGAGTCAAACCTCCATCCCGCCCCTCACTGAGTCAAACCTCCATCCCGCCCCTCACTGAGTCAAACCTCCAACCCGCCCCTCACTGAGTCAAACCTCCAACCCGCCCCTCACTGAGTCAAACCTCCAACCCGCCCCTCACTGAGTCAAACCTCCAACCCGCCCCTCACTGAGTCAAACCTCCAACCCGCCCCTCACTGAGTCAAACCTCCATCCCGACCCTCACTGAGCCTCAACTCCAACCCGCCCCTCACTGAGCCTCACCTCCATCCTGCCCCTCACTGAGTCAAACCTCCATCCTGCCCCTCACTGAGTCAAACCTCCAACCCGCCCCTCACTGAGTCAAACCTCCATCCCGCCCCTCACTGAGTCAAACCTCCATCCCGCCCCTCACTGAGTCAAACCTCCAACCCGCCCTTCACTGAGTCAAACCTCCAGCCCGCCCCTCACTGAGTCAAACCTCCATCCCGCCCCTCACTGAGTCAAACCTCCATCCCGCCCCTCACTGAGTCAAACCTCCAACCCGCCCCTCACTGAGTCAAACCTCCAACCCGCCCCTCACTGAGTCAAACCTCCATCCCGCCCCTCACTGAGTCAAACCTCCAACCCGCCCCTCACTGAGTCAAACCTCCATCCCGCCCCTCACTGAGTCAAACCTCCAACCCGCCCCTCACTGAGTCAAACCTCCAACCCGCCCCTCACTGAGTCAAACCTCCATCCCGCCCCTCACTGAGTCAAACCTCCAACCCGCCCCTCACTGAGCATCACCTCCAACCCGCCCCTCACTGAGTCAAACCTCCAACCCGACCCCTCACTGAGTCAAATCTCCAACCCGCCCCTCACTGAGCATCACCTCCAACCCGCCCCTCACTGAGTCAAACCTCCATCCCGCCCCTCACTGAGTCAAACCTCCAACCCGCCCCTCACTGAGCATCACCTCCAACCCGCCCCTCACTGAGTCAAACCTCCAAACCGCCCCTCACTGAGTCAAACCTCCATCCCGCCCCTCACTGAGTGAAACCTCCAACCCGCCCCTCACTGAGTCAAACCTCCATCCCGCCCCTCACTGAGCATCACCTCCAACCCGCCCCTCACTGAGTCAAACCTCCATCCCGCCCCTCACTGAGTCAAACCTCCAACCCGCCCCTCACTGAGCATCACCTCCAACCCGCCCCTCACTGAGTCAAACCTCCAACCCGACCCCTCACTGAGTCAAACCTCCAACCCGCCCCTCACTGAGTCAAACCTCCAACCCGCCCCTCACTGAGCATCACCTCCAACCCGCCCCTCACTGAGTCAAACCTCCAACCCGCCCCTCACTGAGTCAAACCTCCAACCCGCCCCTCACTGAGTCAAACCTCCAACCCGCCCCTCACTGAGTCAAACCTCCATCCCGCCCCTCACTGAGTCAAACCTCCATCCCGCCCATCACTGAGTCAAACCTCCAACTCGCCCCTCACTGAGTCAAACCTCCAACCCGCCCCTCACTGAGTCAAACCTCCATCCCGCCCCTCACTGAGTCAAACCTCCATCCCGCCCCTCACTGAGTCAAACCTCCAACCCGCCCCTCACTGAGTCAAACCTCCAACCCGACCCTCACTGAGTCAAACCTCCAACCCGCCCCTCACTGAGTCAAACCTCCAACCCGCCCCTCACTGAGTCAAACCTCCAACCCGCCCCTCACTGAGTCAAACCTCCAACCCGCCCCTCACTGAGTGAAACCTCCAACCCGCCCCTCACTGAGCATCACCTCCATCCCGCCCCTCACTGAGTCAAACCTCCAACCCGCCCCTCACTGAGTCAAACCTCCAACCCGCCCCTCACTGAGCATCACCTCCATCCCGCCCCTCACTGAGTCAAACCTCCAACCCGCCCCTCACTGAGTCAAACCTCCAACCCGCCCCTCACTGAGCATCACCTCCAACCCGCCCCTCACTGAGTCAAACCTCCATCCCACCCCTCACTGAGTCAAACCTCCAACCCGCCCCTCACTGAGCATCACCTCCAACCCGCCCCTCACTGAGTCAAACCTCCATCCCGCCCCTCACTGAGTCAAACCTCCAACCCGCCCCTCACTGAGTCAAACCTCCATCCCGCCCCTCACTGAGTCAAACCTCCAACCCGCCCCTCACTGAGTCAAACCTCCATCCCGCCCCTCACTGAGTCAAACCTCCAACCCGCCCCTCACTGAGTCAAACCTCCATCCCGCCCCTCACTGAGTCAAACCTCCAACCCGCCCCTCACTGAGTCAAACCTCCAACCCGCCCCTCACTGAGTCAAACCTCCAACCCGCCCCTCACTGAGCCTCAACTTTATCCCGCCCCTCACTGAGTCAAACCTCCATCCCGTCCCTCACTGAGTCAAACCTCCATCCCGCCCCTCACTGAGTCAAACCTACATCCCGCCCCTCACTCAGTCAAACCTCCATCCCGCCCCTCACTGAGTCAAACCTCCAACCCGACCCTCACTGAGTCAAACCTCCAACCCGCCCCTCACTGAGTCAAACCTCCATCCCGCCCCTCACTGAGTCAAACCTCCATCCGGCCCCTCACTGAGTCAAACCTCCAACCCGCCCCTCACTGAGTCAAACCTCCAACCCGACCCTCACTGAGCCTCAACTCCATCCCGCCCCTCACTGAGTCAAACCTCCATCCCGCCCCTCACTGAGTCAAACCTCCATCCCGCCCCTCACTGAGTCAAACCTACATCCCGCCCCTCACTCAGTCAAACCTCCATCCCGCCCCTCACTGAGTCAAACCTCCAACCCGACCCTCACTGAGTCAAACCTCCATCCCGCCCCTCACTGAGTCAAACCTCCAACCCGACCCTCACTCAGTCAAACCTCCATCCCGCCCCTCACTGAGTCAAACCTCCATCCCGCCCCTCACTGAGTCAAACCTCCATCCCGCCCCTCACTGAGTCAAACCTCCATCCCGCCCCTCACTGAGTCAAACCTCCAACCCGCCCCTCACTGAGTCAAACCTCCAACCCGCCCCTCACTGAGTCAAACCTCCATCCCGACCCTCACTGAGTCAAACCTCCATCCCGCCCCTCACTGAGTGAATCCTCCAACCCGCCCCTCACTGAGTGAAACCTCCATCCCGCCCCTCACTGAGTCAAACCTCCAACCCGACCCCTCACTGAGTCAAACCTCCATCCCGCCCCTCACTGAGTCAAACCTCCAACCCGCCCCTCACTGAGTCAAACCTCCATCCCGCCCCTCACTGAGTCAAACCTCCATCCCGCCCCTCACTGAGTCAAACCTCCAACCCGCCCCTCACTGAGTCAAACCTCCAACCCGCCCCTCACTGAGTCAAACCTCCATCCCGACCCTCACTGAGTCAAACCTCCATCCCGCCCCTCACTGAGTGAATCCTCCAACCCGCCCCTCACTGAGTGAAACCTCCATCCCGCCCCTCACTGAGTCAAACCTCCAACCCGACCCCTCACTGAGTCAAACCTCCAACCCGCCCCTCACTGAGTCAAACCTCCAACCCGCCCCTCACTGAGTCAAACCTCCAACCCGCCCCTCACTGAGTCAAACCTCCAACCCGCCCCTCACTGAGTCAAACCTCCAACCCGCCCCTCACTGAGTCAAATCTCCAACCCGCCCCTCACTGAGTCAAACCTCCAACCCGCCCCTCACTGAGTCAAACCTCCAACCCGCCCCTCACTGAGTCAAACCTCCAACCCGCCCCTCACTGAGTCAAACCTCCAACCCGCCCCTCACTGAGTCAAACCTCCAACCCGCCCCTCACTGAGTCAAACCTCCAACCCGCCCCTCACTGAGTCAAACCTCCAACCCGCCCCTCACTGAGTCAAACCTCCAACCCGCCCCTCACTGAGTCAAACCTCCATCCCGCCCCTCACTGAGTCAAACCTCCAACCCGACCCTCACTGAGCCAAACCTACATCCCGCCCCTCACTGAGTCAAACCTCCAACCCGCCCCTCACTGAGTCAAACCTCCATCCCGCCCCTCACTGAGTCAAACCTCCAACCCGCCCCTCACTGAGTCAAACCTACATCCCGCCCCTCACTCAGTCAAACCTCCAACCCGCCCCTCACTGAGTCAAACCTCCAACCCGCCCCTCACTGAGTCAAACCTACATCCCGCCCCTCACTCAGTCAAACCTCCAACCCGCCCCTCACTGAGTCAAACCTCCATCCCGCCCCTCACTGAGTCAAACCTCCAACCCGACCCCTCACTGAGTCAAACCTCCAACCCGCCCCTCACTGAGTCAAACCTCCATCCCGCCCCTCACTGAGTCAAACCTCCAACCCGCCCCTCACTGAGTCAAACCTCCATCCCGCCCCTCACTGAGTCAAACCTCCAACCCGCCCCTCACTGAGTCAAACCTCCATCCCGCCCCTCACTGAGTCAAACCTCCATCCCGCCCCTCACTGAGTCAAACCTCCATCCCGACCCTCACTGAGTCAAACCTCCATCCCGCCCCTCACTGAGCCTCACCTCCAACCCGCCCCTCACTGAGTCAAACCTCCAACCCGCCCCTCACTGAGTCAAACCTCCATCCCGCCCCTCACTGAGTCAAACCTCCAACCCGCCCCTCACTGAGTCAAACCTCCATCCCGCCCCTCACTGAGTCAAACCTCCATCCCGCCCCTCACTGAGTCAAACCTCCAACCCGCCCCTAACTGACTCAAACCTCCAACCCGCCCCTCACTGAGTCAAACCTCCATCCCGCCCCTCACTGAGTCAAACCTCCATCCCGCCCCTCACTGAGTCAAACCTCCATCCCGCCCCTCACTGAGTCAAACCTACATCCCGCCCCTCACTCAGTCAAACCTCCAACCCGCCCCTAACTGACTCAAACCTCCAACCCGCCCCTCACTGAGTCAAACCTCCATCCCGCCCCTCACTGAGTCAAACCTCCATCCCGCCCATCACTGAGTCAAACCTCCAACTCGCCCCTCACTGAGTCAAACCTCCAACCCGCCCCTCACTGAGTCAAACCTCCATCCCGCCCCTCACTGAGTCAAACCTCCATCCCGCCCCTCACTGAGTCAAACCTCCAACCCGCCCCTCACTGAGTCAAACCTCCAACCCGACCCTCACTGAGTCAAACCTCCAACCCGCCCCTCACTGAGTCAAACCTCCAACCCGCCCCTCACTGAGTCAAACCTCCAACCCGCCCCTCACTGAGTCAAACCTCCAACCCGCCCCTCACTGAGTGAAACCTCCAACCCGCCCCTCACTGAGCATCACCTCCATCCCGCCCCTCACTGAGTCAAACCTCCAACCCGCCCCTCACTGAGTCAAACCTCCAACCCGCCCCTCACTGAGCATCACCTCCATCCCGCCCCTCACTGAGTCAAACCTCCAACCCGCCCCTCACTGAGTCAAACCTCCAACCCGCCCCTCACTGAGCATCACCTCCAACCCGCCCCTCACTGAGTCAAACCTCCATCCCACCCCTCACTGAGTCAAACCTCCAACCCGCCCCTCACTGAGCATCACCTCCAACCCGCCCCTCACTGAGTCAAACCTCCATCCCGCCCCTCACTGAGTCAAACCTCCAACCCGCCCCTCACTGAGTCAAACCTCCATCCCGCCCCTCACTGAGTCAAACCTCCAACCCGCCCCTCACTGAGTCAAACCTCCATCCCGCCCCTCACTGAGTCAAACCTCCAACCCGCCCCTCACTGAGTCAAACCTCCATCCCGCCCCTCACTGAGTCAAACCTCCAACCCGCCCCTCACTGAGTCAAACCTCCAACCCGCCCCTCACTGAGTCAAACCTCCAACCCGCCCCTCACTGAGCCTCAACTTTATCCCGCCCCTCACTGAGTCAAACCTCCATCCCGCCCCTCACTGAGTCAAACCTCCATCCCGCCCCTCACTGAGTCAAACCTACATCCCGCCCCTCACTCAGTCAAACCTCCATCCCGCCCCTCACTGAGTCAAACCTCCAACCCGACCCTCACTGAGTCAAACCTCCAACCCGCCCCTCACTGAGTCAAACCTCCATCCCGCCCCTCACTGAGTCAAACCTCCATCCGGCCCCTCACTGAGTCAAACCTCCAACCCGCCCCTCACTGAGTCAAACCTCCAACCCGACCCTCACTGAGCCTCAACTCCATCCCGCCCCTCACTGAGTCAAACCTCCATCCCGCCCCTCACTGAGTCAAACCTCCATCCCGCCCCTCACTGAGTCAAACCTACATCCCGCCCCTCACTCAGTCAAACCTCCATCCCGCCCCTCACTGAGTCAAACCTCCAACCCGACCCTCACTGAGTCAAACCTCCATCCCGCCCCTCACTGAGTCAAACCTCCAACCCGACCCTCACTCAGTCAAACCTCCATCCCGCCCCTCACTGAGTCAAACCTCCATCCCGCCCCTCACTGAGTCAAACCTCCATCCCGCCCCTCACTGAGTCAAACCTCCATCCCGCCCCTCACTGAGTCAAACCTCCAACCCGCCCCTCACTGAGTCAAACCTCCAACCCGCCCCTCACTGAGTCAAACCTCCATCCCGACCCTCACTGAGTCAAACCTCCATCCCGCCCCTCACTGAGTGAATCCTCCAACCCGCCCCTCACTGAGTGAAACCTCCATCCCGCCCCTCACTGAGTCAAACCTCCAACCCGACCCCTCACTGAGTCAAACCTCCATCCCGCCCCTCACTGAGTCAAACCTCCAACCCGCCCCTCACTGAGTCAAACCTCCATCCCGCCCCTCACTGAGTCAAACCTCCATCCCGCCCCTCACTGAGTCAAACCTCCAACCCGCCCCTCACTGAGTCAAACCTCCAACCCGCCCCTCACTGAGTCAAACCTCCATCCCGACCCTCACTGAGTCAAACCTCCATCCCGCCCCTCACTGAGTGAATCCTCCAACCCGCCCCTCACTGAGTGAAACCTCCATCCCGCCCCTCACTGAGTCAAACCTCCAACCCGACCCCTCACTGAGTCAAACCTCCAACCCGCCCCTCACTGAGTCAAACCTCCAACCCGCCCCTCACTGAGTCAAACCTCCAACCCGCCCCTCACTGAGTCAAACCTCCAACCCGCCCCTCACTGAGTCAAACCTCCAACCCGCCCCTCACTGAGTCAAATCTCCAACCCGCCCCTCACTGAGTCAAACCTCCAACCCGCCCCTCACTGAGTCAAACCTCCAACCCGCCCCTCACTGAGTCAAACCTCCAACCCGCCCCTCACTGAGTCAAACCTCCAACCCGCCCCTCACTGAGTCAAACCTCCAACCCGCCCCTCACTGAGTCAAACCTCCAACCCGCCCCTCACTGAGTCAAACCTCCAACCCGCCCCTCACTGAGTCAAACCTCCAACCCGCCCCTCACTGAGTCAAACCTCCATCCCGCCCCTCACTGAGTCAAACCTCCAACCCGACCCTCACTGAGCCAAACCTACATCCCGCCCCTCACTGAGTCAAACCTCCAACCCGCCCCTCACTGAGTCAAACCTCCATCCCGCCCCTCACTGAGTCAAACCTCCAACCCGCCCCTCACTGAGTCAAACCTACATCCCGCCCCTCACTCAGTCAAACCTCCAACCCGCCCCTCACTGAGTCAAACCTCCAACCCGCCCCTCACTGAGTCAAACCTACATCCCGCCCCTCACTCAGTCAAACCTCCAACCCGCCCCTCACTGAGTCAAACCTCCATCCCGCCCCTCACTGAGTCAAACCTCCAACCCGACCCCTCACTGAGTCAAACCTCCAACCCGCCCCTCACTGAGTCAAACCTCCATCCCGCCCCTCACTGAGTCAAACCTCCAACCCGCCCCTCACTGAGTCAAACCTCCATCCCGCCCCTCACTGAGTCAAACCTCCAACCCGCCCCTCACTGAGTCAAACCTCCATCCCGCCCCTCACTGAGTCAAACCTCCATCCCGCCCCTCACTGAGTCAAACCTCCATCCCGACCCTCACTGAGTCAAACCTCCATCCCGCCCCTCACTGAGCCTCACCTCCAACCCGCCCCTCACTGAGTCAAACCTCCAACCCGCCCCTCACTGAGTCAAACCTCCATCCCGCCCCTCACTGAGTCAAACCTCCAACCCGCCCCTCACTGAGTCAAACCTCCATCCCGCCCCTCACTGAGTCAAACCTCCATCCCGCCCCTCACTGAGTCAAACCTCCAACCCGCCCCTAACTGACTCAAACCTCCAACCCGCCCCTCACTGAGTCAAACCTCCATCCCGCCCCTCACTGAGTCAAACCTCCATCCCGCCCCTCACTGAGTCAAACCTCCATCCCGCCCCTCACTGAGTCAAACCTACATCCCGCCCCTCACTCAGTCAAACCTCCAACCCGCCCCTAACTGACTCAAACCTCCAACCCGCCCCTCACTGAGTCAAACCTCCATCCCGCCCCTCACTGAGTCAAACCTCCAACCCGCCCCTCACTGAGCATCACCTCCATCCCGCCCCTCACTGAGTCAAACCTCCAACCCGCCCCTCACTGAGTCAAACCTCCAACCCGCCCCTCACTGAGCATCACCTCCAACCCGCCCCTCACTGAGTCAAACCTCCATCCCACCCCTCACTGAGTCAAACCTCCAACCCGCCCCTCACTGAGCATCACCTCCAACCCGCCCCTCACTGAGTCAAACCTCCATCCCGCCCCTCACTGAGTCAAACCTCCAACCCGCCCCTCACTGAGTCAAACCTCCATCCCGCCCCTCACTGAGTCATACCTCCAACCCGCCCCTCACTGAGTCAAACCTCCATCCCGCCCCTCACTGAGTCAAACCTCCATCCCGCCCCTCACTGAGTCAAACCTCCATCCCGACCCTCACTGAGTCAAACCTCCATCCCGCCCCTCACTGAGCCTCACCTCCAACCCGCCCCTCACTGAGTCAAACCTCCAACCCGCCCCTCACTGAGTCAAACCTCCATCCCGGCCCTCACTGAGTCAAACCTCCAACCCGCCCCTCACTGAGTCAAACCTCCATCCCGCCCCTCACTGAGTCAAACCTCCATCCCGCCCCTCACTGAGTCAAACCTCCAACCCGCCCCTAACTGACTCAAACCTCCAACCCGCCCCTCACTGAGTCAAACCTCCATCCCGCCCCTCACTGAGTCAAACCTCCATCCCGCCCCTCACTGAGTCAAACCTCCATCCCGCCCCTCACTGAGTCAAACCTACATCCCGCCCCTCACTCAGTCAAACCTCCAACCCGACCCTCACTGAGTCAAACCTCCATCCCGCCCCTCACTGAGTCAAACCTCCATCCCGCCCCTCACTGAGTCAAACCTCCAACCCGACCCCTCACTGAGTCAAACCTCCAACCCGCCCCTCACTGAGTCAAACCTCCATCCCGCCCCTCACTGAGTCAAACCTCCATCCCGACCCTCACTGAGTCAAACCTCCATCCCGCCCCTCACTGAGTCAAACCTCCATCCCGCCCCTCACTGAGTAAAACCTCCATCCCGCCCCTCACTGAGTCAAACCTCCAACCCGCCCCTCACTGAGTCAAACCTCCAACCCGCCCCTCACTGAGTCAAACCTCCATCCCGCCCCTCACTGAGTCAAACCTCCAACCCGCCCCTCACTGAGTCAAACCTCCATCCCGCCCCTCACTGAGTCAAACCTCCAACTCGCCCCTCACTGAGTCAAACCTCCATCCCGCCCCTCACTGAGTCAAACCTCCATCCCGACCCTCACTGAGTCAAACCTCCATCCCGCCCCTCACTGAGCCTCACCTCCAACCCGCCCCTCACTGAGTCAAACCTCCAACCCGCCCCTCACTGAGTCAAACCTCCATCCCGCCCCTCACTGAGTCAAACCTCCAACCCGCCCCTCACTGACTCAAACCTCCAACCCGCCCCTCACTGAGTCAAACCTCCATCCCGACCCTCACTGAGTCAAACCTCCAACCCGCCCCTCACTGAGTCAAACCTCCATCCCGCCCCTCACTGCGTCAAACCTCCAACCCGCCCCTCACTGAGTCAAACCTCCATCCCGGCCCTCACTGAGTCAAACCTCCAACCCGCCCCTCACTGAGTCAAACCTCCATCCCGCCCCTCACTGAGTCAAACCTCCATCCCGCCCCTCACTGAGTCAAACCTCCAACCCGCCCCTCACTGAGTCAAACCTCCATCCCGCCCCTCACTGAGTCAAACCTCCAACCCGCCCCTCACTGAGTCAAACCTCCAACCCGCCCCTCACTGAGTCAAACCTCCAACCCGCCCATCACTGAGTCAAACCTCCAACCCGCCCCTCACTGAGTCAAACCTCCAACCCGCCCCTCACTGAGTCAAACCTCCATCCCGCCCCTCACTGAGTCAAACCTCCAACCCGCCCCTCACTGAGTCAAACCTCCAACCCCCCCCTCACTGAGTCAAACCTCCAACCCACCCCTCACTGAGTCAAACCTCCATCCCGCCCCTCACTGAGTCAAACCTCCATCCCGCCCCTCACTGAGTCAAACCTCCAACCCGCCCCTCACTGAGTCAAACCTCCAACCCGCCCCTCACTGAGTCAAACCTCCATCCCGCCCCTCACTGAGTCAAACCTCCAACCCGCCCCTCACTGAGTCAAACCTCCAACCCGCCCCTCACTGAGTCAAACCTCCAACCCGCCCCTCACTGAGTCAAACCTCCAACCCGCCCCTCACTGAGTCAAACCTCCATCCCGACCCCTCACTGAGTCAAACCTCCAACCCGCCCCTCACTGAGTCAAACCTCCATCCCGCCCCTCACTGAGTCAAATCTCCAACCCGCCCCTCACTGAGTCAAACCTCCAACCCGACCCTCACTGATTCAAACCTCCATCCCGCCCCTCACTGAGTCAAACCTCCAACCCGACCCTCACTGATTCAAACCTCCAACCCGCCCCTCACTGAGTCAAATCTCCAACCCGCCCCTCACTGAGTCAAACCTCCAACCCGCCCCTCACTGATTCAAACCTCCATCCCGCCCCTCACTGAGTCAAACCTCCAACCCGACCATCACTGAGTCAAACCTCCAACCCGACCCTCACTGATTCAAACCTCCATCCCACCCCTCACTGAGTCAAACCTCCAACCCGCACCTCACTGAGTCAAACCTCCAACCCGCCCCTCACTGAGTCAAACCTCCATCCCGCCCCTCACTGAGCCTCAACTCCATCCCGCCCCTCAATGAGTCAAACCTCCATCCCGCCCCTCACTGAGTCAAACCTCCATCCCGACCCTCACTGAGTCAAACCTCCATCCCGACCCTCACTGAGTCAAACCTCCATCCCGCCCCTCACTGAGCCTCAACTCCATCCCGCCCCTCAATGAGTCAAACCTCCATCCCGCCCCTCACTGAGTCAAACCTCCATCCCGACCCTCACTGAGTCAAACCTCCATCCAGACCCTCACTGAGTCAAACCTCCATCCCGCCCCTCACTGAGTCAAACCTCCATCCCGCCCCTCACTGAGTGAAACCTCCATCCCGCCCCTCACTGAGTCAAACCTCCAACCCGCCCCTCACTGAGTCAAACCTCCAACCCGCCCCTCACTGAGTCAAACCTCCAACCCGACCCTCACTGAGTCAAACCTCCATCCCGCCCCTCACTGAGTCAAACCTCCAACCCGCCCCTCACTGAGTCAAACCTCCAACCCGCCCCTCACTGAGTCAAACCCCCAACCCGCCCCTCACTGAGTCAAACCTCCAACCCGCCCCTCACTGAGCATCACCTCCAACCCGCCCCTCACTGAGTCAAACCTCCAACCCGCCCCTCACTGAGTCAAACCTCCAACCCGCCCCTCACTGAGTCAAACCTCCAACCCGCCCCTCACTGAGTCAAACCTCCAACCCGCACCTCGCTGAGTCAAACCTCCATCCCGCCCCTCACTGAGTCAAACCTCCATCCCACCCCTCACTGAGTCAAACCTCCATCCCACCCCTCACTGAGTCAAACCTCCATCCCACCCCTCACTGAGTCAAACCTCCAACCCGCCCCTCAATGAGTCAAACCTCCATCCCGCCCCTCACTGAGTCAAACCTCCATCCCGCCCCTCACTGAGTCAAACCTCCAACCCGCCCCTCAATGACTCAAACCTCCATCCCGCCCCTCACTGAGTCAAACCTCCAACCCGCCCCTCACTGAGTCAAACCTCCAACCCGCCCCTCACTGAGTCAAACCTCCAACCCGCCCCTCAATGAGTCAAACCTCCATCCCGCCCATCACTGAGCCTCAACTCCATCCCGCCCCTCAATGAGTCAAACCTCCAACCCGCCCCAAACTGAGTCAAACCTCCAACCCGACCCCTCACTGAGTCAAACCTCCAACCCGCCCCTCACGGAGTCAAACCTCCAACCCGCCCCTCACTGAGTCAAACCTCCAACCCACCCCTCACTGAGTCAAACCTCCATCCCGCCCCTCACTGAGTCAAACCTCCATCCCGCCCCTCACTGAGTCAAACCTCCAACCCGCCCCAAACTGAGTCAAACCTCCAACCCGACCCCTCACTGAGTCAAACCTCCAACCCGCCCCTCACTGAGTCAAACCTCCAACCCGACCCCTCACTGAGTCAAACCTCCAACCCGCCCCTCACTGAGTCAAACCTCCAACCCGCCCCTCACTGAGTCAAACCTCCAACCCGACCCCTCACTGAGTGAAACCTCCAACCCGCCCCTCACTGAGTCAAACCTCCAACCCGACCCTCACTGAGTCAAACCTCCAACCCGCCCCTCACTGAGTCAAACCTCCAACCCGCCCCTCACTGAGTCAAACCTCCAACCCGCCCCTCACTGAGTCAAACCTCCAACCCGCCCCTCACTGAGTCAAACCTCCATCCCGCCCCTCAATGAGTCAAACCTCCAACCCGCCCCTCACTGAGTCAAACCTCCAACCCGCCCCTCACTGAGTCAAACCTCCATCCCGCCCCTCACTGAGTCAAACCTCCAACCCGCCCCTCACTGAGTCAAACCTCCAACCCTCACCTCACTGAGTCAAACCTCCAACCCGCCCCTCACTGAGTCAAACCTCCAACCCGCCCCTCACTGAGTCAAACCTCCAACCCGCCCCTCACTGAGTCAAACCTCCAACCCGCCCCTCACTGAGCCTCACCTCCATCCCGCCCCTCACTGAGTCAAACCTCCATCCCGCCCCTCACTGAGTCAAACCTCCAACCCGCCCCTCACTGAGTCAAACCTCCAACCCGCCCCTCACTGAGTCAAACCTCCATCCCGCCCCTCACTGAGTCAAACCTCCAACCCGCCCCTCACTGAGTCAAACCTCCAACCCGCCCCTCACTGAGTCAAACCTCCAACCCGCCCCTCACTGAGTCAAACCTCCATCCCGCCCCTCACTGAGTCAAACCTCCATCCCGCCCCTCACTGAGTCAAACCTCCAACCCGCCCCTCACTGACTCAAACCTCCAACCCGCCCCTCACTGAGTCAAACCTCCAACCCGCCCCTCACTGAGTCAAACCTCCATCCCGCCCCTCACTGAGTCAAACCTCCATCCCGCCCCTCACTGAGTCAAACCTCCAACCCGCCCCTCACTGAGTCAAACCTCCATCCCGCCCCTCACTGAGTCAAACCTCCATCCCGCCCCTCACTGAGTCAAACCTCCATCCCGCCCCTCACTGAGTCAAACCTCCATCCCGCCCCTCACTGAGTCAAACCTCCAACCCGCCCCTCACTGAGTCAAACCTCCAACCCGCCCCTCAATGAGTCAAACCTCCATCCCGCCCCTCACTGAGTCAAACCTCCATCCCGACCCTCACTGAGTCAAACCTCCAACCCGCCCCTCACTGAGTCAAACCTCCAACCCGCCCCTCACTGAGTCAAACCTCCAACCCGCCCCTCACTGAGTCAAACCTCCAACCCGCCCCTCACTGAGTCAAACCTCCATCCCGCCCCTCACTGAGTCAAACCTCCATCCCGCCCCTCACTGAGTCAAACCTCCAACCCGCCCCTCACTGAGTCAAACCTCCAACCCGCCCCTCACTGAGTCAAACCTCCAACCCGCCCCTCACTGAGTCAAACCTCCAACCCGCCCCTCACTGAGTCAAACCTCCAACCCGCCCCTCACTGAGTCAAACCTCCATCCCGCCCCTCACTGAGTCAAACCTCCATCCCGCCCCTCACTGAGTCAAACCTCCAACCCGCCCCTCACTGAGTCAAACCTCCAACCCGCCCCTCACTGAGTCAAACCTCCAACCCGCCCCTCACTGAGTCAAACCTCCAACCCGCCCCTCACTGAGTCAAACCTCCATCCCGCCCCTCACTGAGTCAAACCTCCATCCCGCCCCTCACTGAGTCAAACCTCCATCCCGCCCCTCACTGAGTCAAACCTCCAACCCGCCCCTCACTGAGTCAAACCTCCAACCGGCCCCTCACTGAGTCAAATATCCAAGCCGCCCCTCACTGAGCCTCACCTCCAACCCGCCCCTCACTGACTCAAACCTCCATCCCGCCCCTCACTGAGTCAAATCTCCAAGCCGCCCCTCACTGAGCCTCACCTCCAACCCGCCCCTCACTGAGTCAAACCTCCAACCCGCCCCTCACTGAGTCAAACCTCCAATCCGCCCCTCACTGAGTCAAACCTCCAACCCGCCCCTCACTGAGTCAAACCTCCATCCCGCCCCTCACTGAGTCAAACCTCCAACCCGCCCCTCACTGAGTCAAACCTCCATCCCGACCCTCACTGAGTCAAACCTCCAACCCGCCCCTCACTGAGTCAAACCTCCATCCCGCCCCTCACTGAGTCAAACCTCCATCCCGCCCCTCACTGAGTCAAACCACCAACCCGCCCCTCACTGAGTCAAACCTCCAACCCGCCCCTCACTGAGTCAAACCTCCATCCCGCCCCTCACTGAGTCAAACCTCCATCCCGCCCCTCACTGAGTCAAACTTCCATCCCGCCCCTCACTGAGTTAAACCTCCAACCCGCCCCTCACTGAGTCAAACCTCCATCCCGCCCCTCACTGAGTCAAACCTCCATCCCGCCCCTCACTGAGTCAAACCTCCATCCCGCCCCTCACTGAGTCAAACCTCCAACCCGCCCCTCACTGAGTCAAACCTCCATCCCGCCCCTCACTGAGTCAAACCTCCAACCCGACCCTCACTGAGTCAAACCTCCAACCCGCCCCTCACTGAGTCAAACCTGCAACCCGACCCTCACTGAGTCAAACCTCCATCCCGCCCCTCACTGAGTCAAACCTCCAACCCGCCCCTCACTGAGCCTCACCTCCATCCCGCCCCTCACTGAGTCAAACCTCCAACCCGACCCTCACTGAGTCAAACCTCCATCCCGACCCTCACTGAGTCAAACCTCCATCCCGACCCTCACTGAGTCAAACCTCCATCCCGACCCTCACTGAGTCAAACCTCCAACCCGCCCCTCACTGAGTCAAACCTCCATCCCGCCCCTCACTGAGTCAAACCTCCATCCCGCCCCTCACTGAGTCAAACCTCCAACCCGCCCCTCACTGAGTCAAACCTCCAACCCGCCCCTCACTGAGTCAAACCTCCAACCCGCCCCTCACTGAGTCAAACCTCCAACCCGCCCCTCACTGAGTCAAACCTCCATCCCGCCCCTCACTGAGTCAAACCTCCAACCCGCCCCTCAATGACTCAAACCTCCATCCCGCCCCTCACTGAGTCAAACCTCCAACCCGCCCCTCACTGAGTCAAACCTCCAACCCGCCCCTCACTGAGTCAAACCTCCATCCCGCCCCTCACTGAGTCAAACCTCCATCCCGCCCCTCACTGAGTCAAACCTCCATCCCGTCCCTCACTGAGTCAAACCTCCAACCCGCCCCTCACTGAGTCAAACCTCCATCCCGCCCCTCACTGAGTCAAACCTCCAACCCGCCCCTCACTGAGCCTCACCTCCAACCCGCCCCTCACTGAGTCCAACCTCCATCCCGCCCCTCACTGAGTCAAACCTCCAAACCGCCCCTCACTGAGTCAAACCTCCAACACGCCCCTCACTGAGTCAAACCTCCATCCCGACCCTCACTGAGTCAAACCTCCAACCCGCCCCTCACTGAGTCAAACCTCCAACCCGCCCCTCACTGAGTCAAACCTCCAACCCGCCCCTCACTGAGTCAAACCTCCATCCCACCCCTCACTGAGTCAAACCTCCAAACCGCCCCTCACTGAGTCAAACCTCCAACACGCCCCTCACTGAGTCAAACCTCCATCCCGACCCTCACTGAGTCAAACCTCAAACCCGCCCCTCACTGAGTCAAACCTCCAACCCGCCCCTCACTGAGTCAAACCTCCATCCCGCCCCTCACTGAGTCAAACCTCCATCCCACCCCTCACTGAGTCAAACCTCCAACCCGCCCCTCACTGAGTCAAACCTCCAACCCGCCCCTCACTGAGTCAAACCTCCATCCCGCCCCTCACTGAGACAAACCTCCAACCCGCCCCTCACTGAGTCAAACCTCCAACCCGCCCCTCACTGAGTGAAACCTCCATCCCGCCCCTCACTGAGTCAAACCTCCAACCCGCCCCTCACTGTGTCAAACCTCCAACCCGCCCCTCACTGAGTCAAACCTCCAACACGCCCCTCACTGAGAGAAACCTCCAACCCGCCCCTCACTGAGTCAAACCTCCAACCCGCCCCTCACTGAGTGAAACCTCCATCCCGCCCCTCACTGAGTCAAACCTCCAACCCGCCCCTCACTGTGTCAAACCTCCTACCCGCCCCTCACTGTGTCAAACCTCCAACCCGCCCCTCACTGAGTCAAACCTCCAACACGCCCCTCACTGAGTCAAACCTCCATCCCGACCCTCACTGAGTCAAACCTCCAACCCGCCCCTCACTGAGTCAAACCTCCATCCCGCCCCTCACTGAGTGAAACCTCCAACCCGCCCCTCACTGAGTCAAACCTCCATCCCGCCCCTCACTGAGACAAACCTCCAACCCGCCCCTCACTGAGTCAAACCTCCAACCCGCCCCTCACTGAGTGAAACCTCCATCCCGCCCCTCACTGAGTCAAACCTCCATCCCGCCCCTCACTGAGTCAAACCTCCATCCCGCCCCTCACTGAGTCAAACCTCCAACCCGCCCCTCACTGAGTCAAACCTCCATCCCGCCCCTCACTGAGTCAAACCTCCATCCCGCCCCTCACTGAGTGAAACCTCCAACCCGCCCCTCACTGAGTCAAACCTCCATCCCGCCCCTCACTGAGTGAAACCTCCATCCCGCCCCTCACTGAGTCAAACCTCCAACCCGCCCCTCACTGAGTCAAACCTCCAACCCGCCCCTCACTGAGTCAAACCTCCATCCCGCCCCTCACTGAGTCAAACCTCCAACCCGCCCCTCACTGAGTCAAACCTCCATCCGGCCCCTCACTGAGTCAAACCTCCATCCCGCCCCTCACTGAGTCAAACCTCCATCCCGCCCCTCACTGAGCATCACCTCCAACCCGCCCCTCACTGAGTCAAACCTCCATCCCGACCCTCACTGAGTCAAACCTCCAACCCGCCCCTCACTGAGTCAAACCTCCAACCCGACCCTCACTGAGTCAAACCTCCAACCAGCCCCTCACTGAGTCAAACCTCCATCCCGCCCCTCACTGAGTCAAACCTCCATCCCGCCCCTCACTGAGTCAAACCTCCAACCCGCCCCTCACTGAGTCAATCCTCCATCCCGCCCCTCACTGAGCCTCACCTCCAACCCGCCCCTCACTGAGTCAAACCTCCAACCCGCCCCTCACTGAGTCAAACCTCCAACCCGCCCCTCACTGAGTCAAACCTCCAACCCGCCCCTCACTGAGTCAAACCTCCATCCCGACCCTCACTGAGTCAAACCTCCAACCCGCCCCTCACTGAGTCAAACCTCCATCCCTCCCCTCACTGAGTCAAACCTCCATCCCGCCCCTCACTGAGTCAAACCTCCAACCCGCCCCTCACTGAGTCAAACCTCCAACCCGCCCCTCACTGAGTCAAACCTCCATCCGGCCCCTCACTGAGTCAAACCTCCAACCCGCCCCTCACTGAGCCTCACCTCCATCCCGCCCCTCACTGAGTCAAACCTCCATCCCGCCCCTCACTGAGTCAAACCTCCAACCCGCCCCTCACTGAGCCTCACCTCCATCCCGCCCCTCACTGAGTTAAACCTCCAACCCGCCCCTCACTGAGTCAAACCTCCATCCCGCCCCTCACTGAGTCAAACCTCCAACCCGCCCCTCACTGAGTCAAACCTCCAACCCGCCCCTCACTGAGTCAAACCTCCATCCCGCCGCTCACTGAGTCAAACCTCCAACCCGCCCCTCACTGAGTCAAACCTCCATCCCGCCCCTCACTGAGCATCACCTCCAACCCGCCCCTCACTGAGACTCAACTCCAACCCGCCCCTCACTGAGTCAAACCTCCAACCCGCCCCTCACTGAGTCAAACCTCCAACCCGCCCCTCACTGAGTCAAACCTCCAACCCGCCCCTCACTGAGTCAAACCTCCAACCCTTCCCCTCACTGAGTCAAACCTCCAACCCGCCCCTCACTGAGTCAAACCTCCATCCCGCCCCTCACTGAGTCAAACCTCCAACCCGCCCCTCACTGAGTCAAACCTCCAACCCGCCCCTCACTGAGCCTCACCTCCAACCCGACCCTCACTGAGTGAAACCTCCAACCCGCCCCTCACTGAGTCAAACCTCCATCCCGCCCCTCACTGAGTGAAACCTCCATCCCGCCCCTCACTGAGTCAAACCTCCAACCCGCCCCTCACTGAGTCAAACCTCCATCCCGCCCCTCACTGAGTGAAACCTCCAACCCGCCCCTCACTGAGCCTCACCTCCAACCCGCCCCTCACTGAGTCAAACCTCCATCCCGCCCCTCACTGAGTCAAACCTCCAACCCGCCCCTCACTGAGTCAAACCTCCATCCCGCCCCTCACTGAGTCAAACCTCCAACCCGACCCTCACTGAGTCAAACCTCCATCCCGCCCCTCACTGAGCCTCACCTCCAACCCGCCCCTCACTGAGTCAAACCTCCATCCCGCCCCTCACTGAGTCAAACCTCCATCCCGCCCCTCACTGAGTCAAACCTCCAACCCGCCCCTCACTGAGTCAAACCTCCAACCCGCCCCTCACTGAGTGAATCCTCCAACCCGCCCCTCACTGAGTCAAACCTCCAACCCGCCCCTCACTGAGTGAAACCTCCAACCCGCCCCTCACTGAGTGAAACCTCCAACCCGCCCCTCACTGAGCCTCACCTCCAACCCGCCCCTCACTGAGTCAAACCTCCAACCCGCCCCTCACTGAGTCAAACCTCCATCCCGCCCCTCACTGAGTCAAACCTCCATCCCGCCCCTCACTGAGTCAAACCTCCAACCCGCCCCTCACTGAGTCAAACCTCCAACCCGCCCCTCACTGAGTCAAACCTCCATCCCGCCCCTCACTGAGTCAAACCTCCAACCCGCCCCTCACTGAGTGAAACCTCCAACCCGCCCCTCACTGAGTGAAACCTCCAACCCGCCCCTCACTGAGTCAAACCTCCAACCCGCCCCTCACTGAGTCAAACCTCCAACCCGCCCCTCACTGAGCCTCACCTCCATCCCGCCCCTCACTGAGTCAAACCTCCAACCCGCCCCTCACTGAGTCAAACCTCCATCCCGCCCCTCACTGAGTCAAACCTCCAACCCGCCCCTCACTGAGTCAAACCTCCATCCCGCCCCTCACTGAGTCAAACCTCCAACCCGACCCTCACTGAGTCAAACCTCCAACCCGCCCCTCACTGAGTCAAACCTCCAACCCGCCCCTCACTGAGTCAATCCTCCATCCCGCCCCTCACTGAGTGAAACCTCCAACCCGCCCCTCACTGAGTCAAACCTCCATCCCGCCCCTCACTGAGTCAAACCTCCATCCCGCCCCTCACTGAGTCAAACCTCCAACCCGACCCTCACTGAGTCAAACCTCCAACCCGCCCCTCACTGAGTCAAACCTCCAACCCGCCCCTCACTGAGTCAAACCTCCAACCCTTCCCCTCACTGAGTCAAACCTCCAACCCGCCACTCACTGAGTCAAACCTCCATCCCGCCCCTCACTGAGTCAAACCTCCAACCCGCCCCTCACTGAGTCAAACCTCCAACCCTTCCCCTCACTGAGTCAAACCTCCAACCCGCCCCTCACTGAGTCAAACCTCCAACCCGCCCCTCACTGAGTCAAACCTCAAACCCGCCCCTCACTGAGCCTCACCTCCAACCCGCCCCTCACTGAGTCAAACCTCCATCCCGCCCCTCACTGAGTCAAACCTCCATCCCGCCCCTCACTGAGTCAAACCTCCAACCCGACCCTCACTGAGTCAAACCTCCAACCCGACCCTCACTGAGTCAAACCTCCATCCCGCCCCTCACTGAGTCAAACCTCCATCCCGCCCCTCACTGAGTCAAACCTCCAACCCGACCCTCACTGAGTCAAACCTCCATCCCGCCCCTCACTGAGTCAAACCTCCATCCCGCCCCTCACTGAGTCAAACCTCCATCCCGCCCCTCACTGAGTCAAACCTCCAATCCGCCCCTCACTGAGTCAAACCTCCATCCCGCCCCTCACTGAGTCAAACCTCCAACCCGCCCCTCACTGAGTCAAACCTCCATCCCGACCCTCACTGAGTCAAACCTCCATCCCGCCCCTCACTAAGTCAAACCTCCAACCCGCCCCTCACTGAGTCAAACCTCCATCCCGACCCTCACTGAGTCAAACCTCCATCCCGCCCCTCACTGAGTCAAACCTCCAACCCGCCCCTCACTGAGTCAAACCTCCATCCCGCCCCTCACTGAGTCAAACCTCCATCCGGCCCCTCACTGAGTCAAACCTCCAACCCGCCCCTCACTGAGTCATACCTCCATCCCGACCCTCACTGAGTCAAACCTCCAACCCGCCCCTCACTGAGTCAAACCTCCATCCCGACCCTCACTGAGTCAAACCTCCAACCCGCCCCTCACTGAGTCAAACCTCCAACCCGCCCCTCACTGAGTCAAACCTCCATCCCGCCCCTCACTGAGTCAAACCTCCAACCCGCCCCTCACTGAGTCAAACCTCCATCCCGCCCCTCACTGAGTCAAACCTCATCCCGCCCCTCACTGAGTCAAACCTCCATCCCGCCCCTCACTGAGTCTAACCTCCATCCCGCCCCTCACTGAGTCAAACCTCCATCCCGCCCCTCACTGAGTCAAACCTCCAACCAGCCCCTCACTGAGCCTCACCTCCAACCCGCCCCTCACTGAGTCAAACCTCCAACCCGCCCCTCAATGAGTCAAACCTCCATCCGGCCCCTCACTGAGTCAAACCTCCAACCCGCCCCTCACTGAGTCAAACCTCCAACCCGCCCCTCACTTAGTCAAACCTCCAACCCGCCCCTCACTGAGCATCACCTCCAACCCGCCCCTCACTGAGTGAAACCTCCAACCCACCCCTCACTGAGCCTCACCTCCAACCCGCCCCTCACTGAGTCTAACCTCCATCCCGCCCCTCACTGAGCCTCACCTCCAACCCGCCCCTCACTGAGTCAAACCTCCAACCCGCCCCTCACTGAGTCAAACCTCCATCCGGCCCCTCACTGAGTCAAACCTCCAACCCGCCCCTCACTGAGTCAAACCTCCAACCCGCCCCTCACTGAGTCAAACCTCCAACCCGCCCCTCACTGAGCATCACCTCCAACCCACCCCTCACTGAGTGAAACCTCCAACCCGCCCCTCACTGAGCATCACCTCCATCCCGCCCCTCTCTGAGTGAAACCTCCAACCCGCCCCTCACTGAGCCTCACCTCCAACCCGCCCCTCACTGAGTCAAACCTCCATCCCGCCCCTCACTGAGTCAAACCTCCATCCCGCCCCTCACTGAGTCAAACCTCCAACCCGCCCCTCACTGAGTCAAACCTCCAACCCGCCCCTCACTGAGTGAATCCTCCAACCCGACCCTCACTGAGTCAAACCTCCAACCCGCCCCTCACTGAGTGAAACCTCCAACCCGCCCCTCACTGAGCCTCACCTCCAACCCGCCCCTCATTGAGTCAAACCTCCAACCCGCCCCTCACTGAGTCAAACCTCCAACCCGCCCCTCACTGAGTCAAACCTCCAACCCGCCCCTCACTGAGTCAAACCTCCATCCTGCCCCTCACTGAGTCAAACCTCCATCCCGCCCCTCACTGAGTCAAACCTCCAACCCGCCCCTCACTGAGTCAAACCTCCAACCCGCCCCTCACTGAGTCAAACCTCCAACCCGCCCCTCACTGAGTCAAACCTCCAACCCGCCCCTCACTGAGTCAAACCTCCAACCCGCCACTCACTGAGTCAAACCTCCAACCCGCCCCTCACTGAGTCAAACCTCCAACCCGCCCCTCACTGAGTCAAACCTCCAACCCTCACCTCACTGAGTGAAACCTCCAACCTGCCCCTCACTGAGTCAAACCTCCAACCTGCCCCTCACTGAGTCAAACCTCCAACCCGCCCCTCACTGAGTGAAACCTCCAACCCGCCCCTCACTGAGCCTCACCTCCAACCCGCCCCTCACTGAGTCAAACCTCCAACCCGCCCCTCACTGAGTCAAACCTCCAACCCGCCCCTCACTGAGTCAAACCTCCATCCCGCCCCTCACTGAGTTAAACCTCCAACCCGCCCCTCACTGAGCCTCACCTCCAACCCGCCCCTCACTGAGTCAAACCTCCAACCCGCCCCTCACTGAGTCAAACCTCCAACCCGCCCCTCACTGAGTCAAACCTCCATCCCGCCTCTCACTGAGTCAAACCTCCAACCCGCCCCTCACTGAGTCAAACCTCCAACCCGACCCTCACTGAGTCAAACCTCCAACCCGACCCTCACTGAGTCAAACCTCCAACCCGCCCCTCACTGAGTCAAACCTCCATCCCGCCCCTCACTGAGTCAAACCTCCAACCCGCCCCTCACTGAGTCAAACCTCCATCCCGCCCCTCACTGAGTGAAACCTCCAACCCGCCCCTCACTGAGTCAAACCTCCAACCTGCCCCTCACTGAGTCAAACCTCCAACCCGCCCCTCACTGAGTGAAACCTCCATCCCGCCCCTCACTGAGTCAAACCTCCAACCCGCCCCTCACTGAGTCAAACCTCCAACCCGCCCCTCACTGAGTCAAACCTCTATCCCGCCCCTCACTGAGTCAAACCTCCAAACGGCCCCTCACTGAGTCAAACCTCCAACCCGACCCCTCACTGAGTCAAACCTCCAACCCGCCCCTCACTGAGTCAAACCTCCAACCCGCCCCTCACTGAGTCAAACCTCCAACCCGCCCCTCACTGAGTCAAACCTCCAACCCGCCCCTCACTGAGTCAAACCTCCAACCCGCCCCTCACTGAGTCAAACCTCCAACCCGCCCCTCACTGAGTCAAACCTCCATCCCGCCCCTCACTGAGTCAATCCTCCATCCCACCCCTCACTGAGTCAAACCTCCAACCCGCCCCTCACTGAGTCAAACCTCCAACCCGACCCTCACTGAGTCAAACCTCCAACCCGCCCCTCACTGAGTCAAACCTCCAACCCGACCCTCACTGAGTGAAACCTCCATCCCGCCCCTCACTGAGTCAAACCTCCAACCCGCCCCTCACTGAGTCAAACCTCCAACCCGCCCCTCACTGAGTCAAACCTCCAACCCGCCCCTCACTGAGTCAATCCTCCAACCCGCCCCTCACTGAGTCAAACCTCCATCCCGCCCCTCACTGAGTCAAACCTCCAACCCGCCCCTCACTGAGTCAAACCTCCAACTCGCCCCTCACTGAGTCAAACCTCCATCCCGCCCCTCACTGAGTGAAACCTCCATCCCACCCCTCACTGAGTCAAACCTCCAACCCGCCCCTCACTGAGTCAAACTTCCATCCCCCCCTCAATGAGTCAAACCTCCAACCCGCCCCTCACTGAGTCAAACCTCCATCCCGCCCCTCACTGAGTCAAACCTCCATCCCGCCCCTCACTGAGTCAAACCTCCATCCCGCCCCTCACTGAGTCAAACCTCCAACCCGCCCCTCACTGAGTCAAACCTCCAACCCGCCCCTCACTGAGTCAAACCGCCATCCCACCCCTCACTGAGTCAAACCTCCATCCCGCCCCTCACTGAGTCAAACCTCCATCCCGACCCTCACTGAGTCAAACCTCCATCCCGCCCCTCACTGAGTCAAACCTCCAACCCGCCCCTCACTGAGTCAAACCTCCAACCCGCCCCTCACTGAGTCAAACCTCCAACCCGCCCCTCACTGAGTCAAACCTCCATCCCGCCCCTCACTGAGTCAAACCTCCAACCCGCCCCTCACTGAGTCAAACCTCCAACCCGCCCCTCACTGAGTCAAACCTCCAACCCGCCCCTCACTGAGTCAATCCTCCAACCCTCACCTCACTGAGTCAAACCTCCAACCCGCCACTCACTGAGTCGAACCTCCAACCCGCCCCTCACTGAGT
Organism: Scyliorhinus torazame; assembly: GCF_047496885.1. Taxonomy (NCBI): domain Eukaryota; kingdom Metazoa; phylum Chordata; class Chondrichthyes; order Carcharhiniformes; family Scyliorhinidae; genus Scyliorhinus; species Scyliorhinus torazame. The sequence continues at coordinate 6,263,275 of NC_092712.1, forward strand.
CAAACCTCCTTCCCGCCCCTCACTGAGTCAAACCTCCATCCCGCCCCTCACTGAGTCAAACCTCCAACCCGCCCCTCACTGAGTCAAACCTCCAACCCGCCCCTCACTGAGTCAAACCTCCATCCCGCCCCTCACTGAGTCAAACCTCCAACCCGCCCCTCACTGAGTCAAACCTCCAACCCGCCCCTCACTGAGTCAAACCTCCATCCCGCCCCTCACTGAGTCAAACCTCCAACCCGCCCCTCACTGAGTCAAACCTCCATCCCGACCCTCACTGAGTCAAACCTCCATCCCGACCCCTCACTGAGTGAAACCTCCAACCCGCCCCTCACTGAGTCAAACCTCCATCCCGCCCCTCACTGAGTCAAACCTCCAACCCGCCCCTCAATGAGTCAAACCTCCAACCCGCCCCTCACTGAGTCAAACCTCCAACCCTCCCCTCACTGAGCCTCACCTCCAACCCGCCCCTCACTGAGTCAAACCTCCAACCCGCCCCTCACTGAGTCAAACCTCCATCCCGCCCCTCACTGAGTCAAACCTCCAACCCGCCCCTCACTGACTCAAACCTCCAACCCGCCCCTCACTGAGTCAAACCTCCATCCCGACCCTCACTGAGTCAAACCTCCAACACGCCCCTCACTGAGTCAAACCTCCATCCCGCCCCTCACTGAGTCAAACCTCCAACCCGCCCCTCACTGAGTCAAACCTCCATCCCGCCCCTCACTGAGTCAAACCTCCAACCCGCCCATCACTGAGTCAAACCTCCAACCCGCCCCTCACTGAGTCAAACCTCCAACCCGCCCCTCACTGAGTCAAACCTCCATCCCGCCCCTCACTGAGTCAAACCTCCAACCCGCCCCTCACTGAGTCAAACCTCCAACCCCCCCCTCACTGAGTCAAACCTCCAACCCACCCCTCACTGAGTCAAACCTCCATCCCGCCCCTCACTGAGTCAAACCTCCATCCCGCCCCTCACTGAGTCAAACCTCCAACCCGCCCCTCACTGAGTCAAACCTCCAACCCGCCCCTCACTGAGTCAAACCTCCATCCCGCCCCTCACTGAGTCAAACCTCCAACCCGCCCCTCACTGAGTCAAACCTCCAACCCGCCCCTCACTGAGTCAAACCTCCAACCCGCCCCTCACTGAGTCAAACCTCCAACCCGCCCCTCACTGAGTCAAACCTCCATCCCGACCCCTCACTGAGTCAAACCTCCAACCCGCCCCTCACTGAGTCAAACCTCCATCCCGCCCCTCACTGAGCCAAACCTCCATCCCGCCCCTCACTGAGTCAAACCTCCATCCCGCCCCTCACTGAGTCAAATCTCCAACCCGCCCCTCACTGAGTCAAACCTCCAACCCGACCCTCACTGATTCAAACCTCCATCCCGCCCCTCACTGAGTCAAACCTCCAACCCGCCCCTCACTGAGTCAAACCTCCAACCCGCCCCTCACTGAGTCAAACCTCCATCCCGCCCCTCACTGAGTCAAATCTCCAACCCGCCCCTCACTGAGTCAAACCTCCAACCCGACCCTCACTGATTCAAACCTCCATCCCGCCCCTCACTGAGTCAAACCTCCAACCCGACCCTCACTGATTCAAACCTCCAACCCGCCCCTCACTGAGTCAAATCTCCAACCCGCCCCTCACTGAGTCAAACCTCCAACCCGCCCCTCACTGAGTCAAACCTCCATCCCGCCCCTCACTGAGTCAAACCTCCAACCCGCCCCTCACTGAGTCAAACCTCCATCCCGCCCCTCACTGAGTCAAACCTCCAACCCGACCATCACTGAGTCAAACCTCCATCCCGCCCCTCACTGAGTCAAACCTCCAACCCGCCCCTCAATGAGTCAAACCTCCAACCCGCCCCTCACTGAGTCAAACCTCCATCCCGCCCCTCACTGAGTCAAACCTCCATCCGGCCCCTCACTGAGTCAAACCTCCAACCCGACCCTCACTGAGTCAAACCTCCATCCCGCCCCTCACTGAGTCAAACCTCCAACCCGCCCCTCACTGAGTCAAACCTCCAACCCGCCCCTCACTGAGTCAAACCTCCAACTCGCCCCTCACTGAGTCAAACCTCCAACCCGCCCCTCACTGAGTCAAACCTCCAACCCGCCCCTCACTGAGTCAAACCTCCAACCCGCCCCTCACTGAGTCAAACCTCCATCCCGCCCCTCACTGAGTCAAACCTCCAACCCGCACCTCACTGAGTCAAACCTCCAACCCGCCCCTCACTGAGTCAAACCTCCATCCCGCCCCTCACTGAGTCAAACCTCCAACCCGCACCTCACTGAGTCAAACCTCCAACCCGCCCCTCACTGAGTCAAACCTCCATCCCGCCCCTCACTGAGCCTCAACTCCATCCCGCCCCTCAATGAGTCAAACCTCCATCCCGCCCCTCACTGAGTCAAACCTCCATCCCGACCCTCACTGAGTCAAACCTCCATCCCGACCCTCACTGAGTCAAACCTCCATCCCGCCCCTCACTGAGCCTCAACTCCATCCCGCCCCTCAATGAGTCAAACCTCCATCCCGCCCCTCACTGAGTCAAACCTCCATCCCGACCCTCACTGAGTCAAACCTCCATCCAGACCCTCACTGAGTCAAACCTCCATCCCGCCCCTCACTGAGTCAAACCTCCATCCCGCCCCTCACTGAGTGAAACCTCCATCCCGCCCCTCACTGAGTCAAACCTCCAACCCGCCCCACACTGATTCAAACCTCCAACCCGCCCCTCACTGAGTCAAACCTCCAACCCGACCCTCACTGAGTCAAACCTCCATCCCGACCCTCACTGAGTCAAACCTCCATCCCGCCCCTCACTGAGTCAAACCTCCAACCCGCCCCTCACTGAGTCAAACCTCCAACCCGCCCCTCACTGAGTCAAACCTCCAACCCGCCCCTCACTGAGCATCACCTCCAACCCGCCCCTCACTGAGTCAAACCTCCAACCCGCCCCTCACTGAGTCAAACCTCCAACCCGCCCCTCACTGAGTCAAACCTCCAACCCGCCCCTCACTGAGTCAAACCTCCAACCCGCACCTCACTGAGTCAAACCTCCATCCCGCCCCTCACTGAGTCAAACCTCCAACCCGCCCCTCACTGAGTCAAACCTCCATCCCACCCCTCACTGAGTCAAACCTCCAACCCGCCCCTCACTGAGTCAAACCTCCATCCCGCCCCTCACTGACTCAAACCTCCATCCCGCCCCTCACTGAGTCAAACCTCCATCCCGCCCCTCACTGAGTCAAACCTCCAACCCGCCCCTCAATGACTCAAACCTCCATCCCGCCCCTCACTGAGTCAAACCTCCAACCCGCCCCTCAATGACTCAAACCTCCATCCCGCCCCTCACTGAGTCAAACCTCCAACCCGCCCCTCACTGAGTCAAACCTCCAACCCGCCCCTCAATGAGTCAAACCTCCAACCCGCCCCTCAATGAGTCAAACCTCCATCCCGCCCATCACTGAGCCTCAACTCCATCCCGCCCCTCAATGAGTCAAACCTCCAACCCGCCCCAAACTGAGTCAAACCTCCAACCCGACCCCTCACTGAGTCAAACCTCCAACCCGCCCCTCACTGAGTCAAACCTCCAACCCACCCCTCACTGAGTCAAACCTCCATCCCGCCCCTCACTGAGTCAAACCTCCATCCCGCCCCAAACTGAGTCAAACCTCCAACCCGACCCCTCACTGAGTCAAACCTCCAACCCGCCCCTCACTGAGTCAAACCTCCAACCCGCCCCTCACTGAGTCAAACCTCCAACCCGACCCCTCACTGAGTCAAACCTCCAACCCGCCCCTCACTGAGTCAAACCTCCAACCCGCCCCTCACTGAGTGAAACCTCCAACCCGCCCCTCACTGAGTCAAACCTCCAACCCGACCCTCACTGAGTCAAACCTCCAACCCGCCCCTCACTGAGTCAAACCTCCAACCCGCCCCTCACTGAGTCAAACCTCCAACCCGCCCCTCACTGAGTCAAACCTCCAACCCGCCCCTCACTGAGTCAAACCTCCATCCCGCCCCTCAATGAGTCAAACCTCCAACCCGCCCCTCACTGAGTCAAACCTCCAACCCGCCCCTCACTGAGTCAAACCTCCAACCCGCCCCTCACTGAGTCAAACCTCCAACCCGACCCCTCACTGAGTGAAACCTCCAACCCGCCCCTCACTGAGTCAAACCTCCATCCCGCCCCTCACTGAGTCAAACCTCCATCCCGCCCCTCACTGAGTCAAACCTCCAACACGCCCCTCACTGACTCAAACCTCCAACCCGCCCCTCACTGAGTCAAACCTCCAACCCGCCCCTCACTGAGTCAAACGTCCATCCCGCCCCTCACTGAGTCAAACCTCCAACCCGCCCCTCACTGAGTCAAACCTCCATCCCGCCCCTCACTGAGTCAAACCTCCATCCCGCCCCTCACTGAGTCAAACCTCCATCCCGCCCCTCACTGAGTCAAACCTCCATCCCGCCCCTCACTGAGTCAAACCTCCAACCCGCCCCTCACTGAGTCAAACCTCCAACCCGCCCCTCACTGAGTCAAACCTCCATCCCGCCCCTCACTGAGCCTCACCTCCATCCCGCCCCTCACTGAGTCAAACCTCCAACCCGCCCCTCACTGAGTCAAACCTCCAACCCGCCCCTCACTGAGTCAAACCTCCATCCCGCCCCTCACTGAGTCAAACCTCCATCCCGCCCCTCACTGAGTCAAACCTCCAACCCGCCCCTCACTGAGTCAAACCTACATCCCGCCCCTCACTGAGTCAAACCTCCATCCCGCCCCTCAATGAGTCAAACCTCCATCCCGCCCCTCACTGAGTCAAACCTCCAACCCGCCCCTCACTGAGTCAAACCTCCAACCCGCCCCTCACTGAGTCAAACCTCCATCCCGCCCCTCACTGAGTCAAACCTCCATCCCGCCCCTCACTGAGCATCACCTCCAACCCGCCCCTCACTGAGTCAAACCTCCATCCCGACCCTCACTGAGTCAAACCTCCAACCCGCCCCTCACTGAGTCAAACCTCCAACCCGCCCCTCACTGAGTCAAACCTCCAACCCGCCCCTCACTGAGTCAAACCTCCAACCCGCCCCTCACTGAGTCAAACCTCCATCCCGCCCCTCACTGAGTCAAACCTCCATCCCGCCCCTCACTGAGTCAAACCTCCAACCCGCCCCTCACTGAGTCAAACCTCCAACCCGCCCCTCACTGAGTCAAACCTCCAACCCGCCCCTCACTGAGTCAAACCTCCAACCCGCCCCTCACTGAGTCAAACCTCCAACCCGCCCCTCACTGAGTCAAACCTCCAACCCGCCCCTCACTGAGTCAAACCTCCATCCCGCCCCTCACTGAGTCAAACCTCCATCCCGCCCCTCACTGAGTCAAACCTCCAACCCGCCCCTCACTGAGTCAAACCTCCAACCCGCCCCTCACTGAGTCAAACCTCCAACCCGCCCCTCACTGAGTCAAACCTCCAACCCGCCCCTCACTGAGTCAAACCTCCATCCCGCCCCTCACTGAGTCAAACCTCCATCCCGCCCCTCACTGAGTCAAACCTCCATCCCGCCCCTCACTGAGTCAAACCTCCAAGCCGCCCCTCACTGAGTCAAACCTCCAACCGGCCCCTCACTGAGTCAAATCTCCAAGCCGCCCCTCACTGAGCCTCACCTCCAACCCGCCCCTCACTGACTCAAACCTCCATCCCGCCCCTCACTGAGTCAAATCTCCAAGCCGCCCCTCACTGAGCCTCACCTCCAACCCGCCCCTCACTGAGTCAAACCTCCAACCCGCCCCTCACTGAGTCAAACCTCCAATCCGCCCCTCACTGAGTCAAACCTCCAACCCGCCCCTCACTGAGTCAAACCTCCATCCCGCCCCTCACTGAGTCAAACCTCCAACCCGCCCCTCACTGAGTCAAACCTCCATCCCGACCCTCACTGAGTCAAACCTCCAACCCGCCCCTCACTGAGTCAAACCTCCATCCCGCCCCTCACTGAGTCAAACCTCCATCCCGCCCCTCACTGAGTCAAACCTCCATCCCGCCCCTCACTGAGTCAAACCACCAACCCGCCCCTCACTGAGTCAAACCTCCAACCCGCCCCTCACTGAGTCAAACCTCCATCCCGCCCCTCACTGAGTCAAACCTCCATCCCGCCCCTCACTGAGTCAAACCTCCATCCCGCCCCTCACTGAGTCAAACCTCCATCCCGCCCCTCACTGAGTCAAACCTCCATCCCGCCCCTCACTGAGTCAAACCACCAACCCGCCCCTCACTGAGTCAAACCTCCAACCCGCCCCTCACTGAGTCAAACCTCCATCCCGCCCCTCACTGAGTCAAACCTCCATCCCGCCCCTCACTGAGTCAAACCTCCATCCCGCCCCTCACTGAGTTAAACCTCCAACCCGCCCCTCACTGAGTCAAACCTCCATCCCGCCCCTCACTGAGTCAAACCTCCATCCCGCCCCTCACTGAGTCAAACCTCCATCCCGCCCCTCACTGAGTCAAACCTCCAACCCGCCCCTCACTGAGTCAAACCTCCAACCCGACCCTCACTGAGTCAAACCTCCATCCCGCCCCTCACTGAGTCAAACCTCCAACCCACCCCTCACTGAGTCAAACCTCCAACCCGCCCCTCACTGAGTCAAACCTCCAACCCGCGCCTCACTGAGTCAAACCTCCAACCCGCCCCTCACTGAGTCAAACCTCCAACCCCCCCTCACTGAGTCAAACCTCCATCCTGCCCCTCACTGAGTCAAACCTCCATCCTGCCCCTCACTGAGTCAAACCTCCAACCCGACCCTCACTGAGTCAAACCTCCAACCCGCCCCTCACTGAGTCAAACCTCCAACCCGCCCCTCACTGAGTCAAACCTCCAACCCACCCCTCACTGAGTCAAACCTCCATCCTGCCCCTCACTGAGTCAAACCTCCATCCTGCCCCTCACTGAGTCAAACCTCCAACCCGACCCTCACTGAGTCAAACCTCCATCCCGCCCCTCACTGAGTCAAATCTCCAACCCGCCCCTCACTGAGTCAAATCTCCAACCCGCCCCTCACTGAGTCAAACCTCCATCCCGCCCCTCACTGAGTCAAACCTCCAACCCGACCCCTCACTGAGTCAAACCTCCATCCCGCCCCTCACTGAGTCAAACCTCCAACCCGACCCTCACTGATTCAAACCTCCATCCCGCCCCTCACTGAGTCAAACCTCCATCCCGCCCCTCACTGAGTCAAACCTCCAACCCGACCCTCACTGAGTCAAACCTCCATCCCGCCCCTCACTGAGTCAAACCTCCAACCCGACCCTCACTGAGTCAAACCTCCAACCCGCCCCTCACTGAGTCAAACCTCCATCCCGCCCCTCACTGAGTCAAACCTCCAACCCGACCCTCACTGAGTCAAACCTCCATCCCGCCCCTCACTGAGTCAAACCTGCAACCCGACCCTCACTGAGTCAAACCTCCATCCCGCCCCTCACTGAGTCAAACCTCCAACCCGCCCCTCACTGAGCCTCACCTCCATCCCGCCCCTCACTGAGTCAAACCCCCATCCCGACCCTCACTGAGTTAAACCTCCATCCCGCCCCTCACTGAGTCAAACCTCCATCCCGCCCCTCACTGAGTCAAACCTCCATCCCGCCCCTCACTGAGTCAAACCTCCATCCCGACCCTCACTGAGTCAAACCTCCATCCCGACCCTCACTGAGTCAAACCTCCATCCCGACCCTCACTGAGTCAAACCTCCAACCCGCCCCTCACTGAGTCAAACCTCCATCCCGCCCCTCACTGAGTCAAACCTCCATCCCGCCCCTCACTGAGTCAAACCTCCAACCCGCCCCTCACTGAGTCAAACCTCCAACCCGCCCCTCACTGAGTCAAACCTCCAACCCGCCCCTCACTGAGTCAAACCTCCAACCCGCCCCTCACTGAGTCAAACCTCCAACCCGCCCCTCACTGAGTCAAACCTCCATCCCGCCCCTCACTGAGTCAAACCTCCAACCCGCCCCTCAATGACTCAAACCTCCATCCCGCCCCTCACTGAGTCAAACCTCCATCCCGCCCCTCACTGAGTCAAACCTCCATCCCGCCCCTCACTGAGTCAAACCTCCAACCCGCCCCTCACTGAGTCAAACCTCCAACCCGCCCCTCACTGAGTCAAACCTCCAACCCGCCCCTCACTGAGTCAAACCTCCAACCCGCCCCTCACTGAGTCAAACCTCCATCCCGCCCCTCACTGAGTCAAACCTCCATCCCGCCCCTCACTGAGTCAAACCTCCATCCCGCCCCTCACTGAGTCAAACCTCCAACCCGCCCCTCACTGAGTCAAACCTCCATCCCGCCCCTCACTGAGTCAAACCTCCAACCCGCCCCTCACTGAGCCTCACCTCCAACCCGCCCCTCACTGAGTCAAACCTCCATCCCGCCCCTCACTGAGTTAAACCTCCAAACCGCCCCTCACTGAGTCAAACCTCCAACACGCCCCTCACTGAGTCAAACCTCCATCCCGACCCTCACTGAGTCAAACCTCCAACCCGCCCCTCACTGAGTCAAACCTCCAACCCGCCCCTCACTGAGTCAAACCTCCATCCCGCCCCTCACTGAGACAAACCTCCAACCCGCCCCTCACTGAGTCAAACCTCCAACCCGCCCCTCACTGAGTCAAACCTCCAACCCGCCCCTCACTGAGTCAAACCTCCATCCCGCCCCTCACTGAGTCAAACCTCCAACCCGCCCCTCACTGAGTCAAACCTCCATCCCGCCCCTCACTGATTCAAACCTCCAAACCGCCCCTCACTGAGTCAAACCTCCAACACGCCCCTCACTGAGTCAAACCTCCATCCCGACCCTCACTGAGTGAAACCTCCAACCCGCCCCTCACTGAGTCAAACCTCCAACCCGCCCCTCACTGAGTCAAACCTCCATCCCGCCCCTCACTGAGTCAAACCTCCATCCCACCCCTCACTGAGTCAAACCTCCAACCCGCCCCTCACTGAGTCAAACCTCCAACCCGCCCCTCACTGAGTCAAACCTCCATCCCGCCCCTCACTGAGACAAACCTCCAACCCGCCCCTCACTGAGTCAAACCTCAAACCCGCCCCTCACTGAGTGAAACCTCCATCCCGCCCCTCACTGAGTCAAACCTCCAACCCGCCCCTCACTGTGTCAAACCTCCAACCCGCCCCTCACTGAGTCAAACCTCCAACACGCCCCTCACTGAGTCAAACCTCCAACACGCCCCTCACTGAGTCAAACCTCCATCCCGCCCCTCACTGAGACAAACCTCCAACCCGCCCCTCACTGAGTCAAACCTCCAACCCGCCCCTCACTGAGTGAAACCTCCATCCCGCCCCTCACTGAGTCAAACCTCCAACCCGCCCCTCACTGTGTCAAACCTCCAACCCGCCCCTCACTGTGTCAAACCTCCAACCCGCCCCTCACTGAGTCAAACCTCCAACACGCCCCTCACTGAGTCAAACCTCCATCCCGACCCTCACTGAGTCAAACCTCCAACCCGCCCCTCACTGAGTCAAACCTCCATCCCGCCCCTCACTGAGTGAAACCTCCAACCCGCCCCTCACTGAGTCAAACCTCCCTCCCGCCCCTCACTGAGACAAACCTCCAACCCGCCCCTCACTGAGTCAAACCTCCAACCCGCCCCTCACTGAGTGAAACCTCCATCCCGCCCCTCACTGAGTCAAACCTCCATCCCGCCCCTCACTGAGTCAAACCTCCATCCCGCCCCTCACTGAGTCAAACCTCCAACCCGCCCCTCACTGAGTCAAACCTCCATCCCGCCCCTCACTGAGTCAAACCTCCATCCCGCCCCTCACTGAGTGAAACCTCCAACCCGCCCCTCACTGAGTCAAACCTCCATCCCGCCCCTCACTGAGTGAAACCTCCATCCCGCCCCTCACTGAGTCAAACCTCCAACCCGCCCCTCACTGAGTCAAACCTCCATCCCGCCCCTCACTGAGTCAAACCTCCAACCCGCCCCTCACTGAGTCAAACCTCCATCCGGCCCTCACTGAGTCAAAACTCCAACCCGCCCCTCACTGAGTCAAACCTCCATCCGGCCCTCACTGAGTCAAACCTCCATCCCGCCCCTCACTGAGTCAAACCTCCATCCCGCCCCTCACTGAGTCAAACCTCCATCCCGCCCCTCACTGAGCATCACCTCCAACCCGCCCCTCACTGAGTCAAACCTCCATCCCGACCCTCACTGAGTCAAACCTCCAACACGCCCCTCACTGAGTCAAACCTCCATCCCTCCCCTCACTGAGTCAAACCTCCATCCCGACCCTCACTGAGTCAAACCTCCAACACGCCCCTCACTGAGTCAAACCTCCATCCCGACCCTCACTGAGTCAAACCTCCAACACGCCCCTCACTGAGTCAAACCTCCATCCCGCCCCTCACTGAGTCAAACCTCCATCCCGCCCCTCACTGAGCATCACCTCCAACCCGCCCCTCACTGAGTCAAACCTCCATCCCGCCCCTCACTGAGTCAAACCTCCAACCCGCCCCTCACTGAGTCAAACCTCCAACCCGACCCTCACTGAGTCAAACCTCCAACCAGCCCCTCACTGAGTCAAACCTCCATCCCGCCCCTCACTGAGTCAAACCTCCATCCCGCCCCTCACTGAGTCAAACCTCCAACCCGCCCCTCACTGAGTCAATCCTCCATCCCGCCCCTCACTGAGCCTCACCTCCAAACCGCCCCTCACTGAGTCAAACCTCCAACCCGCCCCTCACTGAGTCAAACCTCCAACCCGCCCCTCACTGAGTCAAACCTCCAACCCGCCCCTCACTGAGTCAAACCTCCATCCCGACCCTCACTGAGTCAAACCTCCAACCCGCCCCTCACTGAGTCAAACCTCCATCCCTCCCCTCACTGAGTCAAACCTCCATCCCGCCCCTCACTGAGTCAAACCTCCAACCCGCCCCTCACTGAGTCAAACCTCCAACCCGCCCCTCACTGAGTCAAACCTCCATCCGGCCCCTCACTGAGTCAAACCTCCAACCCGCCCCTCACTGAGCCTCACCTCCATCCCGCCCCTCACTGAGTCAAACCTCCATCCCGCCCCTCACTGAGTCAAACCTCCAACCCGCCCCTCACTGAGCCTCACCTCCATCCCGCCCCTCACTGAGTTAAACCTCCAACCCGCCCCTCACTGAGTCAAACCTCCATCCCGCCCCTCACTGAGTCAAACCTCCAACCCGCCCCTCACTGAGTCAAACCTCCAACCCGCCCCTCACTGAGTCAAACCTCCATCCCGCCCCTCACTGAGTCAAACCTCCAACCCGCCCCTCACTGAGTCAAACCTCCATCCCGCCCCTCACTGAGCATCACCTCCAACCCGCCCCTCACTGAGGCTAAACTCCAACCCGCCCCTCACTGAGTCAAACCTCCAACCCGCCCCTCACTGAGTCAAACCTCCAACCCGCCCCTCACTGAGTCAAACCTCCAACCCGCCCCTCACTGAGTCAAACCTCCAACCCGCCCCTCACTGAGTCAAACCTCCAACCCGCCCCTCACTGAGTCAAACCTCCATCCCGCCCCTCACTGAGTCAAACCTCCAACCCGCCCCTCACTGAGTCAAACCTCCAACCCGCCCCTCACTGAGCCTCACCTCCAACCCGACCCTCACTGAGTGAAACCTCCAACCCGCCCCTCACTGAGTCAAACCTCCATCCCGCCCCTCACTGAGTGAAACCTCCAACCCGCCCCTCACTGAGTCAAACCTCCAACCCGCCCCTCACTGAGTCAAACCTCCATCCCGCCCCTCACTGAGTGAAACCTCCAACCCGCCCCTCACTGAGCCTCACCTCCAACCCGCCCCTCACTGAGTCAAACCTCCATCCCGCCCCTCACTGAGTCAAACCTCCAACCCGCCCCTCACTGAGTCAAACCTCCATCCCGCCCCTCACTGAGTCAAACCTCCAACCCGACCCTCACTGAGTCAAACCTCCATCCCGCCCCTCACTGAGCCTCACCTCCAACCCGCCCCTCACTGAGTCAAACCTCCATCCCGCCCCTCACTGAGTCAAACCTCCATCCCGCCCCTCACTGAGTCAAACCTCCAACCCGCCCCTCACTGAGTCAAACCTCCAACCCGCCCCTCACTGAGTGAATCCTCCAACCCGCCACTCACTGAGTCAAACCTCCAACCCGCCCCTCACTGAGTGAAACCTCCAACCCGCCCCTCACTGAGTGAAACCTCCAACCCGCCCCTCACTGAGCCTCACCTCCAACCCGCCCCTCACTGAGTCAAACCTCCAACCCGCCCCTCACTGAGTCAAACCTCCATCCCGCCCCTCACTGAGTCAAACCTCCATCCCGCCCCTCACTGAGTCAAACCTCCAACCCGCCCCTCACTGAGTCAAACCTCCAACCCGCCCCTCACTGAGTCAAACCTCCATCCCGCCCCTCACTGAGTCAAACCTCCAACCCGCCCCTCACTGAGTGAAACCTCCAACCCGCCCCTCACTGAGTGAAACCTCCAACCCGCCCCTCACTGAGTCAAACCTCCAACCCGCCCCTCACTGAGTCAAACCTCCAACCCGCCCCTCACTGAGCCTCACCTCCATCCCGCCCCTCACTGAGTCAAACCTCCAACCCGCCCCTCACTGAGTCAAACCTCCATCCCGCCCCTCACTGAGTCAAACCTCCAACCCGCCCCTCACTGAGTCAAACCTCCATCCCGCCCCTCACTGAGTCAAACCTCCAACCCGACCCTCACTGAGTCAAACCTCCAACCCGCCCCTCACTGAGTCAAACCTCCAACCCGCCCCTCACTGAGTCAAACCTCCAACCCGCCCCTCACTGAGTCAAACCTCCAACCCGCCCCTCACTGAGTCAAACCTCCAACCCGCCCCTCACTGAGTCAAACCTCCATCCCGCCCCTCACTGAGTCAAACCTCCAACCCGCCCCTCACTGAGTCAAACCTCCAACCCGCCCCTCACTGAGCCTCACCTCCAACCCGACCCTCACTGAGTGAAACCTCCAACCCGCCCCTCACTGAGTCAAACCTCCATCCCGCCCCTCACTGAGTGAAACCTCCAACCCGCCCCTCACTGAGTCAAACCTCCAACCCGCCCCTCACTGAGTCAAACCTCCATCCCGCACCTCACTGAGTGAAACCTCCAACCCGCCCCTCACTGAGCCTCACCTCCAACCCGCCCCTCACTGAGTCAAACCTCCATCCCGCCCCTCACTGAGTCAAACCTCCAACCCGCCCCTCACTGAGTCAAACCTCCATCCCGCCCCTCACTGAGTCAAACCTCCAACCCGACCCTCACTGAGTCAAACCTCCATCCCGCCCCTCACTGAGCCTCACCTCCAACCCGCCCCTCACTGAGTCAAACCTCCATCCCGCCCCTCACTGAGTCAAACCTCCAACCCGCCCCTCACTGAGTCAAACCTCCAACCCGCCCCTCACTGAGTCAAACCTCCAACCCGACCCTCACTGAGTCAAACCTCCATCCCGCCCCTCACTGAGCCTCACCTCCAACCCGCCCCTCACTGAGTCAAACCTCCATCCCGCCCCTCACTGAGTCAAACCTCCATCCCGCCCCTCACTGAGTCAAACCTCCAACCCGCCCCTCACTGAGTCAAACCTCCAACCCGCCCCTCACTGAGTGAATCCTCCAACCCGCCCCTCACTGAGTCAAACCTCCAACCCGCCCCTCACTGAGTGAAACCTCCAACCCGCCCCTCACTGAGTGAAACCTCCAACCCGCCCCTCACTGAGCCTCACCTCCAACCCGCCCCTCACTGAGTCAAACCTCCAACCCGCCCCTCACTGAGTCAAACCTCCAACCCGCCCCTCACTGAGTCAAACCTCCATCCCGCCCCTCAATGAGTCAAACCTCCAACCCGCCCCTCACTGAGTCAAACCTCCAACCCGCCCCTCACTGAGTCAAACCTCCAACCCGCCCCTCACTGAGTCAAACCTCCAACCCGACCCCTCACTGAGTGAAACCTCCAACCCGCCCCTCACTGAGTCAAACCTCCATCCCGCCCCTCACTGAGTCAAACCTCCATCCCGCCCCTCACTGAGTCAAACCTCCAACACGCCCCTCACTGACTCAAACCTCCAACCCGCCCCTCACTGAGTCAAACCTCCAACCCGCCCCTCACTGAGTCAAACGTCCATCCCGCCCCTCACTGAGTCAAACCTCCAACCCGCCCCTCACTGAGTCAAACCTCCATCCCGCCCCTCACTGAGTCAAACCTCCATCCCGCCCCTCACTGAGTCAAACCTCCATCCCGCCCCTCACTGAGTCAAACCTCCATCCCGCCCCTCACTGAGTCAAACCTCCAACCCGCCCCTCACTGAGTCAAACCTCCAACCCGCCCCTCACTGAGTCAAACCTCCATCCCGCCCCTCACTGAGCCTCACCTCCATCCCGCCCCTCACTGAGTCAAACCTCCAACCCGCCCCTCACTGAGTCAAACCTCCAACCCGCCCCTCACTGAGTCAAACCTCCATCCCGCCCCTCACTGAGTCAAACCTCCATCCCGCCCCTCACTGAGTCAAACCTCCAACCCGCCCCTCACTGAGTCAAACCTACATCCCGCCCCTCACTGAGTCAAACCTCCATCCCGCCCCTCAATGAGTCAAACCTCCATCCCGCCCCTCACTGAGTCAAACCTCCAACCCGCCCCTCACTGAGTCAAACCTCCAACCCGCCCCTCACTGAGTCAAACCTCCATCCCGCCCCTCACTGAGTCAAACCTCCATCCCGCCCCTCACTGAGCATCACCTCCAACCCGCCCCTCACTGAGTCAAACCTCCATCCCGACCCTCACTGAGTCAAACCTCCAACCCGCCCCTCACTGAGTCAAACCTCCAACCCGCCCCTCACTGAGTCAAACCTCCAACCCGCCCCTCACTGAGTCAAACCTCCAACCCGCCCCTCACTGAGTCAAACCTCCATCCCGCCCCTCACTGAGTCAAACCTCCATCCCGCCCCTCACTGAGTCAAACCTCCAACCCGCCCCTCACTGAGTCAAACCTCCAACCCGCCCCTCACTGAGTCAAACCTCCAACCCGCCCCTCACTGAGTCAAACCTCCAACCCGCCCCTCACTGAGTCAAACCTCCAACCCGCCCCTCACTGAGTCAAACCTCCAACCCGCCCCTCACTGAGTCAAACCTCCATCCCGCCCCTCACTGAGTCAAACCTCCATCCCGCCCCTCACTGAGTCAAACCTCCAACCCGCCCCTCACTGAGTCAAACCTCCAACCCGCCCCTCACTGAGTCAAACCTCCAACCCGCCCCTCACTGAGTCAAACCTCCAACCCGCCCCTCACTGAGTCAAACCTCCATCCCGCCCCTCACTGAGTCAAACCTCCATCCCGCCCCTCACTGAGTCAAACCTCCATCCCGCCCCTCACTGAGTCAAACCTCCAAGCCGCCCCTCACTGAGTCAAACCTCCAACCGGCCCCTCACTGAGTCAAATCTCCAAGCCGCCCCTCACTGAGCCTCACCTCCAACCCGCCCCTCACTGACTCAAACCTCCATCCCGCCCCTCACTGAGTCAAATCTCCAAGCCGCCCCTCACTGAGCCTCACCTCCAACCCGCCCCTCACTGAGTCAAACCTCCAACCCGCCCCTCACTGAGTCAAACCTCCAATCCGCCCCTCACTGAGTCAAACCTCCAACCCGCCCCTCACTGAGTCAAACCTCCATCCCGCCCCTCACTGAGTCAAACCTCCAACCCGCCCCTCACTGAGTCAAACCTCCATCCCGACCCTCACTGAGTCAAACCTCCAACCCGCCCCTCACTGAGTCAAACCTCCATCCCGCCCCTCACTGAGTCAAACCTCCATCCCGCCCCTCACTGAGTCAAACCTCCATCCCGCCCCTCACTGAGTCAAACCACCAACCCGCCCCTCACTGAGTCAAACCTCCAACCCGCCCCTCACTGAGTCAAACCTCCATCCCGCCCCTCACTGAGTCAAACCTCCATCCCGCCCCTCACTGAGTCAAACCTCCATCCCGCCCCTCACTGAGTCAAACCTCCATCCCGCCCCTCACTGAGTCAAACCTCCATCCCGCCCCTCACTGAGTCAAACCACCAACCCGCCCCTCACTGAGTCAAACCTCCAACCCGCCCCTCACTGAGTCAAACCTCCATCCCGCCCCTCACTGAGTCAAACCTCCATCCCGCCCCTCACTGAGTCAAACCTCCATCCCGCCCCTCACTGAGTTAAACCTCCAACCCGCCCCTCACTGAGTCAAACCTCCATCCCGCCCCTCACTGAGTCAAACCTCCATCCCGCCCCTCACTGAGTCAAACCTCCATCCCGCCCCTCACTGAGTCAAACCTCCAACCCGCCCCTCACTGAGTCAAACCTCCAACCCGACCCTCACTGAGTCAAACCTCCATCCCGCCCCTCACTGAGTCAAACCTCCAACCCACCCCTCACTGAGTCAAACCTCCAACCCGCCCCTCACTGAGTCAAACCTCCAACCCGCGCCTCACTGAGTCAAACCTCCAACCCGCCCCTCACTGAGTCAAACCTCCAACCCCCCCTCACTGAGTCAAACCTCCATCCTGCCCCTCACTGAGTCAAACCTCCATCCTGCCCCTCACTGAGTCAAACCTCCAACCCGACCCTCACTGAGTCAAACCTCCAACCCGCCCCTCACTGAGTCAAACCTCCAACCCGCCCCTCACTGAGTCAAACCTCCAACCCACCCCTCACTGAGTCAAACCTCCATCCTGCCCCTCACTGAGTCAAACCTCCATCCTGCCCCTCACTGAGTCAAACCTCCAACCCGACCCTCACTGAGTCAAACCTCCATCCCGCCCCTCACTGAGTCAAATCTCCAACCCGCCCCTCACTGAGTCAAATCTCCAACCCGCCCCTCACTGAGTCAAACCTCCATCCCGCCCCTCACTGAGTCAAACCTCCAACCCGACCCCTCACTGAGTCAAACCTCCATCCCGCCCCTCACTGAGTCAAACCTCCAACCCGACCCTCACTGATTCAAACCTCCATCCCGCCCCTCACTGAGTCAAACCTCCATCCCGCCCCTCACTGAGTCAAACCTCCAACCCGACCCTCACTGAGTCAAACCTCCATCCCGCCCCTCACTGAGTCAAACCTCCAACCCGACCCTCACTGAGTCAAACCTCCAACCCGCCCCTCACTGAGTCAAACCTCCATCCCGCCCCTCACTGAGTCAAACCTCCAACCCGACCCTCACTGAGTCAAACCTCCATCCCGCCCCTCACTGAGTCAAACCTGCAACCCGACCCTCACTGAGTCAAACCTCCATCCCGCCCCTCACTGAGTCAAACCTCCAACCCGCCCCTCACTGAGCCTCACCTCCATCCCGCCCCTCACTGAGTCAAACCCCCATCCCGACCCTCACTGAGTTAAACCTCCATCCCGCCCCTCACTGAGTCAAACCTCCATCCCGCCCCTCACTGAGTCAAACCTCCATCCCGCCCCTCACTGAGTCAAACCTCCATCCCGACCCTCACTGAGTCAAACCTCCATCCCGACCCTCACTGAGTCAAACCTCCATCCCGACCCTCACTGAGTCAAACCTCCAACCCGCCCCTCACTGAGTCAAACCTCCATCCCGCCCCTC
Organism: Scyliorhinus torazame; assembly: GCF_047496885.1. Classification (NCBI taxonomy): domain Eukaryota; kingdom Metazoa; phylum Chordata; class Chondrichthyes; order Carcharhiniformes; family Scyliorhinidae; genus Scyliorhinus; species Scyliorhinus torazame. The sequence goes on from NC_092712.1 coordinate 6,280,885, forward strand.
ACTGAGTCAAACCTCCATCCCGCCCCTCACTGAGTCAAACCTCCAACCCGCCCCTCACTGAGTCAAACCTCCAACCCGCCCCTCACTGAGTCAAACCTCCAACCCGCCCCTCACTGAGTCAAACCTCCAACCCGCCCCTCACTGAGTCAAACCTCCAACCCGCCCCTCACTGAGTCAAACCTCCATCCCGCCCCTCACTGAGTCAAACCTCCAACCCGCCCCTCAATGACTCAAACCTCCATCCCGCCCCTCACTGAGTCAAACCTCCATCCCGCCCCTCACTGAGTCAAACCTCCATCCCGCCCCTCACTGAGTCAAACCTCCAACCCGCCCCTCACTGAGTCAAACCTCCAACCCGCCCCTCACTGAGTCAAACCTCCAACCCGCCCCTCACTGAGTCAAACCTCCAACCCGCCCCTCACTGAGTCAAACCTCCATCCCGCCCCTCACTGAGTCAAACCTCCATCCCGCCCCTCACTGAGTCAAACCTCCATCCCGCCCCTCACTGAGTCAAACCTCCAACCCGCCCCTCACTGAGTCAAACCTCCATCCCGCCCCTCACTGAGTCAAACCTCCAACCCGCCCCTCACTGAGCCTCACCTCCAACCCGCCCCTCACTGAGTCAAACCTCCATCCCGCCCCTCACTGAGTCAAACCTCCAAACCGCCCCTCACTGAGTCAAACCTCCAACACGCCCCTCACTGAGTCAAACCTCCATCCCGACCCTCACTGAGTCAAACCTCCAACCCGCCCCTCACTGAGTCAAACCTCCAACCCGCCCCTCACTGAGTCAAACCTCCATCCCGCCCCTCACTGAGACAAACCTCCAACCCGCCCCTCACTGAGTCAAACCTCCAACCCGCCCCTCACTGAGTCAAACCTCCAACCCGCCCCTCACTGAGTCAAACCTCCATCCCGCCCCTCACTGAGTCAAACCTCCAACCCGCCCCTCACTGAGTCAAACCTCCATCCCGCCCCTCACTGATTCAAACCTCCAAACCGCCCCTCACTGAGTCAAACCTCCAACACGCCCCTCACTGAGTCAAACCTCCATCCCGACCCTCACTGAGTGAAACCTCCAACCCGCCCCTCACTGAGTCAAACCTCCAACCCGCCCCTCACTGAGTCAAACCTCCATCCCGCCCCTCACTGAGTCAAACCTCCATCCCACCCCTCACTGAGTCAAACCTCCAACCCGCCCCTCACTGAGTCAAACCTCCAACCCGCCCCTCACTGAGTCAAACCTCCATCCCGCCCCTCACTGAGACAAACCTCCAACCCGCCCCTCACTGAGTCAAACCTCAAACCCGCCCCTCACTGAGTGAAACCTCCATCCCGCCCCTCACTGAGTCAAACCTCCAACCCGCCCCTCACTGTGTCAAACCTCCAACCCGCCCCTCACTGAGTCAAACCTCCAACACGCCCCTCACTGAGTCAAACCTCCAACACGCCCCTCACTGAGTCAAACCTCCATCCCGCCCCTCACTGAGACAAACCTCCAACCCGCCCCTCACTGAGTCAAACCTCCAACCCGCCCCTCACTGAGTGAAACCTCCATCCCGCCCCTCACTGAGTCAAACCTCCAACCCGCCCCTCACTGTGTCAAACCTCCAACCCGCCCCTCACTGTGTCAAACCTCCAACCCGCCCCTCACTGAGTCAAACCTCCAACACGCCCCTCACTGAGTCAAACCTCCATCCCGACCCTCACTGAGTCAAACCTCCAACCCGCCCCTCACTGAGTCAAACCTCCATCCCGCCCCTCACTGAGTGAAACCTCCAACCCGCCCCTCACTGAGTCAAACCTCCCTCCCGCCCCTCACTGAGACAAACCTCCAACCCGCCCCTCACTGAGTCAAACCTCCAACCCGCCCCTCACTGAGTGAAACCTCCATCCCGCCCCTCACTGAGTCAAACCTCCATCCCGCCCCTCACTGAGTCAAACCTCCATCCCGCCCCTCACTGAGTCAAACCTCCAACCCGCCCCTCACTGAGTCAAACCTCCATCCCGCCCCTCACTGAGTCAAACCTCCATCCCGCCCCTCACTGAGTGAAACCTCCAACCCGCCCCTCACTGAGTCAAACCTCCATCCCGCCCCTCACTGAGTGAAACCTCCATCCCGCCCCTCACTGAGTCAAACCTCCAACCCGCCCCTCACTGAGTCAAACCTCCATCCCGCCCCTCACTGAGTCAAACCTCCAACCCGCCCCTCACTGAGTCAAACCTCCATCCGGCCCTCACTGAGTCAAAACTCCAACCCGCCCCTCACTGAGTCAAACCTCCATCCGGCCCTCACTGAGTCAAACCTCCATCCCGCCCCTCACTGAGTCAAACCTCCATCCCGCCCCTCACTGAGTCAAACCTCCATCCCGCCCCTCACTGAGCATCACCTCCAACCCGCCCCTCACTGAGTCAAACCTCCATCCCGACCCTCACTGAGTCAAACCTCCAACACGCCCCTCACTGAGTCAAACCTCCATCCCTCCCCTCACTGAGTCAAACCTCCATCCCGACCCTCACTGAGTCAAACCTCCAACACGCCCCTCACTGAGTCAAACCTCCATCCCGACCCTCACTGAGTCAAACCTCCAACACGCCCCTCACTGAGTCAAACCTCCATCCCGCCCCTCACTGAGTCAAACCTCCATCCCGCCCCTCACTGAGCATCACCTCCAACCCGCCCCTCACTGAGTCAAACCTCCATCCCGCCCCTCACTGAGTCAAACCTCCAACCCGCCCCTCACTGAGTCAAACCTCCAACCCGACCCTCACTGAGTCAAACCTCCAACCAGCCCCTCACTGAGTCAAACCTCCATCCCGCCCCTCACTGAGTCAAACCTCCATCCCGCCCCTCACTGAGTCAAACCTCCAACCCGCCCCTCACTGAGTCAATCCTCCATCCCGCCCCTCACTGAGCCTCACCTCCAAACCGCCCCTCACTGAGTCAAACCTCCAACCCGCCCCTCACTGAGTCAAACCTCCAACCCGCCCCTCACTGAGTCAAACCTCCAACCCGCCCCTCACTGAGTCAAACCTCCATCCCGACCCTCACTGAGTCAAACCTCCAACCCGCCCCTCACTGAGTCAAACCTCCATCCCTCCCCTCACTGAGTCAAACCTCCATCCCGCCCCTCACTGAGTCAAACCTCCAACCCGCCCCTCACTGAGTCAAACCTCCAACCCGCCCCTCACTGAGTCAAACCTCCATCCGGCCCCTCACTGAGTCAAACCTCCAACCCGCCCCTCACTGAGCCTCACCTCCATCCCGCCCCTCACTGAGTCAAACCTCCATCCCGCCCCTCACTGAGTCAAACCTCCAACCCGCCCCTCACTGAGCCTCACCTCCATCCCGCCCCTCACTGAGTTAAACCTCCAACCCGCCCCTCACTGAGTCAAACCTCCATCCCGCCCCTCACTGAGTCAAACCTCCAACCCGCCCCTCACTGAGTCAAACCTCCAACCCGCCCCTCACTGAGTCAAACCTCCATCCCGCCCCTCACTGAGTCAAACCTCCAACCCGCCCCTCACTGAGTCAAACCTCCATCCCGCCCCTCACTGAGCATCACCTCCAACCCGCCCCTCACTGAGGCTAAACTCCAACCCGCCCCTCACTGAGTCAAACCTCCAACCCGCCCCTCACTGAGTCAAACCTCCAACCCGCCCCTCACTGAGTCAAACCTCCAACCCGCCCCTCACTGAGTCAAACCTCCAACCCGCCCCTCACTGAGTCAAACCTCCAACCCGCCCCTCACTGAGTCAAACCTCCATCCCGCCCCTCACTGAGTCAAACCTCCAACCCGCCCCTCACTGAGTCAAACCTCCAACCCGCCCCTCACTGAGCCTCACCTCCAACCCGACCCTCACTGAGTGAAACCTCCAACCCGCCCCTCACTGAGTCAAACCTCCATCCCGCCCCTCACTGAGTGAAACCTCCAACCCGCCCCTCACTGAGTCAAACCTCCAACCCGCCCCTCACTGAGTCAAACCTCCATCCCGCCCCTCACTGAGTGAAACCTCCAACCCGCCCCTCACTGAGCCTCACCTCCAACCCGCCCCTCACTGAGTCAAACCTCCATCCCGCCCCTCACTGAGTCAAACCTCCAACCCGCCCCTCACTGAGTCAAACCTCCATCCCGCCCCTCACTGAGTCAAACCTCCAACCCGACCCTCACTGAGTCAAACCTCCATCCCGCCCCTCACTGAGCCTCACCTCCAACCCGCCCCTCACTGAGTCAAACCTCCATCCCGCCCCTCACTGAGTCAAACCTCCATCCCGCCCCTCACTGAGTCAAACCTCCAACCCGCCCCTCACTGAGTCAAACCTCCAACCCGCCCCTCACTGAGTGAATCCTCCAACCCGCCACTCACTGAGTCAAACCTCCAACCCGCCCCTCACTGAGTGAAACCTCCAACCCGCCCCTCACTGAGTGAAACCTCCAACCCGCCCCTCACTGAGCCTCACCTCCAACCCGCCCCTCACTGAGTCAAACCTCCAACCCGCCCCTCACTGAGTCAAACCTCCATCCCGCCCCTCACTGAGTCAAACCTCCATCCCGCCCCTCACTGAGTCAAACCTCCAACCCGCCCCTCACTGAGTCAAACCTCCAACCCGCCCCTCACTGAGTCAAACCTCCATCCCGCCCCTCACTGAGTCAAACCTCCAACCCGCCCCTCACTGAGTGAAACCTCCAACCCGCCCCTCACTGAGTGAAACCTCCAACCCGCCCCTCACTGAGTCAAACCTCCAACCCGCCCCTCACTGAGTCAAACCTCCAACCCGCCCCTCACTGAGCCTCACCTCCATCCCGCCCCTCACTGAGTCAAACCTCCAACCCGCCCCTCACTGAGTCAAACCTCCATCCCGCCCCTCACTGAGTCAAACCTCCAACCCGCCCCTCACTGAGTCAAACCTCCATCCCGCCCCTCACTGAGTCAAACCTCCAACCCGACCCTCACTGAGTCAAACCTCCAACCCGCCCCTCACTGAGTCAAACCTCCAACCCGCCCCTCACTGAGTCAAACCTCCAACCCGCCCCTCACTGAGTCAAACCTCCAACCCGCCCCTCACTGAGTCAAACCTCCAACCCGCCCCTCACTGAGTCAAACCTCCATCCCGCCCCTCACTGAGTCAAACCTCCAACCCGCCCCTCACTGAGTCAAACCTCCAACCCGCCCCTCACTGAGCCTCACCTCCAACCCGACCCTCACTGAGTGAAACCTCCAACCCGCCCCTCACTGAGTCAAACCTCCATCCCGCCCCTCACTGAGTGAAACCTCCAACCCGCCCCTCACTGAGTCAAACCTCCAACCCGCCCCTCACTGAGTCAAACCTCCATCCCGCACCTCACTGAGTGAAACCTCCAACCCGCCCCTCACTGAGCCTCACCTCCAACCCGCCCCTCACTGAGTCAAACCTCCATCCCGCCCCTCACTGAGTCAAACCTCCAACCCGCCCCTCACTGAGTCAAACCTCCATCCCGCCCCTCACTGAGTCAAACCTCCAACCCGACCCTCACTGAGTCAAACCTCCATCCCGCCCCTCACTGAGCCTCACCTCCAACCCGCCCCTCACTGAGTCAAACCTCCATCCCGCCCCTCACTGAGTCAAACCTCCAACCCGCCCCTCACTGAGTCAAACCTCCAACCCGCCCCTCACTGAGTCAAACCTCCAACCCGACCCTCACTGAGTCAAACCTCCATCCCGCCCCTCACTGAGCCTCACCTCCAACCCGCCCCTCACTGAGTCAAACCTCCATCCCGCCCCTCACTGAGTCAAACCTCCATCCCGCCCCTCACTGAGTCAAACCTCCAACCCGCCCCTCACTGAGTCAAACCTCCAACCCGCCCCTCACTGAGTGAATCCTCCAACCCGCCCCTCACTGAGTCAAACCTCCAACCCGCCCCTCACTGAGTGAAACCTCCAACCCGCCCCTCACTGAGTGAAACCTCCAACCCGCCCCTCACTGAGCCTCACCTCCAACCCGCCCCTCACTGAGTCAAACCTCCAACCCGCCCCTCACTGAGTCAAACCTCCATCCCGCCCCTCACTGAGTCAAACCTCCATCCCGCCGCTCACTGAGTCAAACCTCCAACCCGCCCCTCACTGAGTCAAACCTCCAACCCGCCCCTCACTGAGTCAAACCTCCATCCCGCCCCTCACTGAGTCAAACCTCCAACCCGCCCCTCACTGAGTGAAACCTCCAACCCGCCCCTCACTGAGTGAAACCTCCAACCCGCCCCTCACTGAGTCAAACCTCCAACCCGCCCCTCACTGAGTCAAACCTCCAACCCGCCCCTCACTGAGCCTCACCTCCATCCCGCCCCTCACTGAGTCAAACCTCCAACCCGCCCCTCACTGAGTCAAACCTCCATCCCGCCCCTCACTGAGTCAAACCTCCAACCCGCCCCTCACTGAGTCAAACCTCCATCCCGCCCCTCACTGAGTCAAACCTCCAACCCGACCCTCACTGAGTCAAACCTCCAACCCGCCCCTCACTGAGTCAAACCTCCAACCCGCCCCTCACTGAGTCAATCCTCCATCCCGCCCCTCACTGAGTGAAACCTCCAACCCGCCCCTCACTGAGTCAAACCTCCATCCCGCCCCTCACTGAGTCAAACCTCCATCCCGCCCCTCACTGAGTCAAACCTCCAACCCGACCCTCACTGAGTCAAACTTCCAACCCGCCCCTCACTGAGTCAAACCTCCAACCCGCCCCTCACTGAGTCAAACCTCCAACCCTTCCCCTCACTGAGTCAAACCTCCAACCCGCCCCTCACTGAGTCAAACCTCCATCCCGCCCCTCACTGAGTCAAACCTCCAACCCGCCCCTCACTGAGTCAAACCTCCAACCCTTCCCCTCACTGAGTCAAACCTCCAACCCGCCCCTCACTGAGTCAAACCTCCAACCCGCCCCTCACTGAGTCAAACCTCAAACCCGCCCCTCACTGAGCCTCACCTCCAACCCGCCCCTCACTGAGTCAAACCTCCATCCCGCCCCTCACTGAGTCAAACCTCCATCCCGCCCCTCACTGAGTCACACCTCCAACCAGACCCTCACTGAGTCAAACCTCCAACCCGACCCTCACTGAGTCAAACCTCCATCCCGCCCCTCACTGAGTCAAACCTCCATCCCGCCCCTCACTGAGTCAAACCTCCAACCCGACCCTCACTGAGTCAAACCTCCATCCCGCCCCTCACTGAGTCAAACCTCCATCCCGCCCCTCACTGAGTCAAACCTCCATCCCTCCCCTCACTGAGTCAAACCTCCAACCCGCCCCTCACTGAGTCAAACTTCCATCCCGCCCCTCACTGAGTCAAACCTCCAACCCGCCCCTCACTGAGTCAAACCTCCATCCCGACCCTCACTGAGTCAAACCTCCATCCCGCCCCTCACTGAGTCAAACCTCCAACCCGCCCCTCACTGAGTCAAACCTCCATCCCGACCCTCACTGAGTCAAACCTCCATCCCGCCCCTCACTGAGTCAAACCTCCAACCCGCCCCTCACTGAGTCAAACCTCCATCCCGCCCCTCACTGAGTCAAACCTCCATCCGGCCCCTCACTGAGTCAAACCTCCAACCCGCCCTTCACTGAGTCAAACCTCCATCCCGACCCTCACTGAGTCAAACCTCCAACCCGCCCCTCACTGAGTCAAACCTCCATCCCGACCCTCACTGAGTCAAACCTCCAACCCGACCCTCACTGAGTCAAACCTCCAACCCGCCCCTCACTGAGTCAAACCTCCATCCCGCCCCTCACTGAGTCAAACCTCCAACCCGCCCCTCACTGAGTCAAACCTCCATCCCGCCCCTCACTGAGTCAAACCTCATCCCGCCCCTCACTGAGTCAAACCTCCATCCCGCCCCTCACTGAGTCTAACCTCCATCCCGCCCCTCACTGAGTCAAACCTCCATCCCGCCCCTCACTGAGTCAAACCTCCAACCCGCCCCTCACTGAGCCTCACCTCCAACCCGCCCCTCACTGAGTCAAACCTCCAACCCGCCCCTCACTGAGTCAAACCTCCATCCGGCCCCTCACTGAGTCAAACCTCCAACCCGCCCCTCACTGAGTCAAACCTCCAACCCGCCCCTCACTGAGTCAAACCTCCAACCCGCCCCTCACTGAGCATCACCTCCAACCCGCCCCTCACTGAGTGAAACCTCCAACCCACCCCTCACTGAGCCTCACCTCCAACCCGCCCCTCACTGAGTCTAACCTCCATCCCGCCCCTCACTGAGCCTCACCTCCAACCCGCCCCTCACTGAGTCAAACCTCCAACCCGCCCCTCACTGAGTCAAACCTCCATCCGGCCCCTCACTGACTCAAACCTCCAACCCGCCCCTCACTGAGTCAAACCTCCAACCCGCCCCTCACTGAGTCAAACCTCCAACCCGCCCCTCACTGAGCATCACCTCCAACCCGCCCCTCACTGAGTGAAACCTCCAACCCGCCCCTCACTGAGCATCACCTCCATCCCGCCCCTCTCTGAGTGAAACCTCCAACCCGCCCCTCACTGAGCCTCACCTCCAACCCGCCCCTCACTGAGTCAAACCTCCATCCCGCCCCTCACTGAGTCAAACCTCCATCCCGCCCCTCACTGAGTCAAACCTCCAACCCGCCCCTCACTGAGTCAAACCTCCAACCCGCCCCTCACTGAGTGAATCCTCCAACCCGACCCTCACTGAGTCAAACCTCCAACCCGCCCCTCACTGAGTGAAACCTCCAACCCGCCCCTCACTGAGCCTCACCTCCAACCCGCCCCTCATTGAGTCAAACCTCCAACCCGCCCCTCACTGAGTCAAACCTCCAACCCGCCCCTCACTGAGTCAAACCTCCAACCCGCCCCTCACTGAGTCAAACCTCCATCCTGCCCCTCACTGAGTCAAACCTCCATCCCGCCCCTCACTGAGTCAAACCTCCAACCCGCCCCTCACTGAGTCAAACCTCCAACCCGCCCCTCACTGAGTCAAACCTCCAACCCGCCCCTCACTGAGTCAAACCTCCAACCCGCCCCTCACTGAGTCAAACCTCCAACCCGCCCCTCACTGAGTCAAACCTCCAACCCTCACCTCACTGAGTGAAACCTCCAACCTGCCCCTCAATGAGTCAAACCTCCAACCTGCCCCTCACTGAGTCAAACCTCCAACCCGCCCCTCACTGAGTGAAACCTCCAACCCGCCCCTCACTGAGCCTCACCTCCAACCCGCCCCTCACTGAGTCAAACCTCCAACCCGCCCCTCACTGAGTCAAACCTCCAACCCGCCCCTCACTGAGTCAAACCTCCATCCCGCCCCTCACTGAGTTAAACCTCCAACCCGCCCCTCACTGAGCCTCACCTCCAACCCGCCCCTCACTGAGTCAAACCTCCAACCCGCCCCTCACTGAGTCAAACCTCCAACCCGCCCCTCACTGAGTCAAACCTCCATCCCGCCTCTCACTGAGTCAAACCTCCAACCCGCCCCTCACTGAGTCAAACCTCCAACCCGACCCTCACTGAGTCAAACCTCCAACCCGACCCTCACTGAGTCAAACCTCCAACCCGCCCCTCACTGAGTCAAACCTCCATCCCGCCCCTCACTGAGTGAAACCTCCAACCCGCCCCTCACTGAGTCAAACCTCCAACCTGCCCCTCACTGAGTCAAACCTCCAACCCGCCCCTCACTGAGTGAAACCTCCATCCCGCCCCTCACTGAGTCAAACCTCCAACCCGCCCCTCACTGAGTCAAACGTCCAACCCGCCCCTCACTGAGTCAAACCTCCATCCCGCCCCTCACTGAGTCAAACCTCCAAACGGCCCCTCACTGAGTCAAACCTCCAACCCGACCCCTCACTGAGTCAAACCTCCAACCCGCCCCTCACTGAGTCAAACCTCCAACCCGCCCCTCACTGAGTCAAACCTCCAACCCGCCCCTCACTGAGTCAAACCTCCAACCCGCCCCTCACTGAGTCAAACCTCCAACCCGCCCCTCACTGAGTCAAACCTCCAACCCGCCCCTCACTGAGTCAAACCTCCATCCCGCCCCTCACTGAGTCAATCCTCCATCCCACCCCTCACTGAGTCAAACCTCCAACCCGCCCCTCACTGAGTCAAACCTCCAACCCGACCCTCACTGAGTCAAACCTCCAACCCGCCCCTCACTGAGTCAAACCTCCATCCCGCCCCTCACTGAGTCAAACCTCCATCCCGCCCCTCACTGAGTCAAACCTCCAACCCGCCCCTCACTGAGTCAAACCTCCATCCCGCCCCTCACTGAGTCAAACCTCCAACCCGCCCCTCACTGAGTCAAACCTCCATCCCGCCCCTCACTGAGTCAAACCTCCATCCCGCCCCTCACTGAGTCAAACCTCCAACTCGCCCCTCACTGAGTCAAACCTCCATCCCGCCCCTCACTGAGTGAAACCTCCATCCCACCCCTCACTGAGTCAAACCTCCAACCCGCCCCTCACTGAGTCAAACCTCCATCCCCCCCTCACTGAGTCAAACCCCCATCCCGCCCCTCACTGAGTCAAACCTCCAACCCGCCCCTCACTGAGTCAAACCTCCAACCCGCCCCTCACTGAGTCAAACCTCCATCCCCCCCTCACTGAGTCAAACCTCCAACCCGCCCCTCACTGAGTCAAACCTCCAACCCGCCCCTCACTGAGTCAAACCTCCAACCCGCCCCTCACTGAGTCAAACCTCCAACCCGCCCCTCACTGAGTCAAACCTCCATCCCCCCCTCACTGAGTCAAACCTCCAACCCGCCCCTCACTGAGTCAAACCTCCAACCCGCCCCTCACTGAGTCAAACCTCCAACCCGCCCCTCACTGAGTCAAACCTCCAACCCGCCCCTCACTGAGTCAAACCTCCAACCCGCCCCTCACTGAGTCAAACCTCCAACCCGCCCCTCACTGAGTCAAACCTCCATCCCGCCCCTCACTGAGTCAAACCTCCAACCCGCCCCTCACTGAGTCAAACCTCCAACCCGCCCCTCACTGACTCAAACCTCCAACCCGCCCCTCACTGAGTCAAACCTCCAACCCGCCCCTCACTGAGTCAAACCGCCATCCCACCCCTCACTGAGTCAAACCTCCATCCCGCCCCTCACTGAGTCAAACCTCCATCCCGACCCTCACTGAGTCAAACCTCCATCCCGCCCCTCACTGAGTCAAACCTCCAACCCGCCCCTCACTGAGTCAAACCTCCAACCCGCCCCTCACTGAGTCAAACCTCCAACCCGCCCCTCACTGAGTCAAACCTCCATCCCGCCCCTCACTGAGTCAAACCTCCAACCCGCCCCTCACTGAGTCAAACCTCCAACCCGCCCCTCACTGAGTCAAACCTCCAACCCGCCCCTCACTGAGTCAAACCTCCAACCCGACCCTCACTGAGTGAAACCTCCAACCCGCCCCTCACTGAGTCAAACCTCCAACCCGCCCCTCACTGAGTAAAACCTCCATCCCGCCCCTCACTGAGTCAAACCTCCAACCCGCCCCTCACTGAGTCAAACCTCCATCCCGCCCCTCACTGAGTCAAACCTCCAACCCGCCCCTCACTGAGTCAAACCTCCAACCCGCCCCTCACTGAGTCAAACCTCCAACCCGCCCCTCACTGAGTCAAACCTCCATCCCGACCCTCACTGAGTCAAACCTCCAACCCGCCCCTCACTGAGTCAAACCTCCAACCCGCCCCTCACTGAGTCAATCCTCCAACCCTCACCTCACTGAGTCAAACCTCCAACCCGCCCCTCACTGAGTCAAACCTCCAACCCGCCCCTCACTGAGTCAACCCTCCAACCCGCCCCTCACTGAGTCAAACCTCCAACCCGCCCCTCACTGAGTCAATCCTCCAACCCTCACCTCACTGAGTCAAACCTCCAACCCGCCACTCACTGAGTCGAACCTCCAACCCGCCCCTCACTGAGTCAAACCTCCTTCCCGCCCCTCACTGAGTCAAACCTCCATCCCGCCCCTCACTGAGTCAAACCTCCAACCCGCCCCTCACTGAGTCAAACCTCCAACCCGCCCCTCACTGAGTCAAACCTCCATCCCGCCCCTCACTGAGTCAAACCTCCAACCCGCCCCTCACTGAGTCAAACCTCCAACCCGCCCCTCAATGAGTCAAACCTCCATCCCGCCCCTCACTGAGTCAAACCTCCAACCCGCCCCTCACTGAGTCAAACCTCCATCCCGACCCTCACTGAGTCAAACCTCCATCCCGACCCCTCACTGAGTGAAACCTCCAACCCGCCCCTCACTGAGTCAAACCTCCATCCCGCCCCTCACTGAGTCAAACCTCCAACCCGCCCCTCAATGAGTCAAACCTCCAACCCGCCCCTCACTGAGTCAAACCTCCATCCCGCCCCTCACTGAGTCAAACCTCCATCCCGCCCCTCACTGAGTCAAACCTCCAACCCGACCCTCACTGAGTCAAACCTCCAACCCGCCCCTCACTGAGTCAAACCTCCAACCCGCCCCTCACTGAGTCAAACCTCCAACCCTTCCCCTCACTGAGTCAAACCTCCAACCCGCCCCTCACTGAGTCAAACCTCCATCCCGCCCCTCACTGAGTCAAACCTCCAACCCGCCCCTCAATGAGTCAAACCTCCAACCCGCCCCTCACTGAGTCAAACCTCCATCCCGCCCCTCACTGAGTCAAACCTCCATCCCGCCCCTCACTGAGTCAAACCTCCAACCCGACCCTCACTGAGTCAAACCTCCAACCCGCCCCTCACTGAGTCAAACCTCCAACCCGCCCCTCACTGAGTCAAACCTCCAACCCTTCCCCTCACTGAGTCAAACCTCCAACCCGCCCCTCACTGAGTCAAACCTCCATCCCGCCCCTCACTGAGTCAAACCTCCAACCCGCCCCTCACTGAGTCAAACCTCCAACCCTTCCCCTCACTGAGTCAAACCTCCAACCCGCCCCTCACTGAGTCAAACCTCCAACCCGCCCCTCACTGAGTCAAACCTCAAACCCGCCCCTCACTGAGCCTCACCTCCAACCCGCCCCTCACTGAGTCAAACCTCCATCCCGCCCCTCACTGAGTCAAACCTCCATCCCGCCCCTCACTGAGTCAAACCTCCAACCCGACCCTCACTGAGTCAAACCTCCATCCCGCCCCTCACTGAGTCAAACCTCCATCCCGCCCCTCACTGAGTCAAACCTCCAACCCGACCCTCACTGAGTCAAACCTCCATCCCGCCCCTCACTGAGTCAAACCTCCATCCCGCCCCTCACTGAGTCAAACCTCCATCCCGCCCCTCACTGAGTCAAACCTCCAACCCGCCCCTCACTGAGTCAAACCTCCATCCCGCCCCTCACTGAGTCAAACCTCCAACCCGCCCCTCACTGAGTCAAACCTCCATCCCGACCCTCACTGAGTCAAACCTCCATCCCGCCCCTCACTGAGTCAAACCTCCAACCCGCCCCTCACTGAGTCAAACCTCCATCCCGACCCTCACTGAGTCAAACCTCCATCCCGCCCCTCACTGAGTCAAACCTCCAACCCGCCCCTCACTGAGTCAAACCTCCATCCCGCCCCTCACTGAGTCAAACCTCCATCCGGCCCCTCACTGAGTCAAACCTCCAACCCGCCCTTCACTGAGTCAAACCTCCATCCCGACCCTCACTGAGTCAAACCTCCAACCCGCCCCTCACTGAGTCAAACCTCCATCCCGACCCTCACTGAGTCAAACCTCCAACCCGACCCTCACTGAGTCAAACCTCCAACCCGCCCCTCACTGAGTCAAACCTCCATCCCGCCCCTCACTGAGTCAAACCTCCAACCCGCCCCTCACTGAGTCAAACCTCCATCCCGCCCCTCACTGAGTCAAACCTCATCCCGCCCCTCACTGAGTCAAACCTCCATCCCGCCCCTCACTGAGTCTAACCTCCATCCCGCCCCTCACTGAGTCAAACCTCCATCCCGCCCCTCACTGAGTCAAACCTCCAACCCGCCCCTCACTGAGCCTCACCTCCAACCCGCCCCTCACTGAGTCAAACCTCCAACCCGCCCCTCACTGAGTCAAACCTCCATCCGGCCCCTCACTGAGTCAAACCTCCAACCCGCCCCTCACTGAGTCAAACCTCCAACCCGCCCCTCACTGAGTCAAACCTCCAACCCGCCCCTCACTGAGCATCACCTCCAACCCGCCCCTCACTGAGTGAAACCTCCAACCCACCCCTCACTGAGCCTCACCTCCAACCCGCCCCTCACTGAGTCTAACCTCCATCCCGCCCCTCACTGAGCCTCACCTCCAACCCGCCCCTCACTGAGTCAAACCTCCAACCCGCCCCTCACTGAGTCAAACCTCCATCCGGCCCCTCACTGAGTCAAACCTCCAACCCGCCCCTCACTGAGTCAAACCTCCAACCCGCCCCTCACTGAGTCAAACCTCCAACCCGCCCCTCACTGAGCATCACCTCCAACCCGCCCCTCACTGAGTGAAACCTCCAACCCGCCCCTCACTGAGCATCACCTCCATCCCGCCCCTCTCTGAGTGAAACCTCCAACCCGCCCCTCACTGAGCCTCACCTCCAACCCGCCCCTCACTGAGTCAAACCTCCATCCCGCCCCTCACTGAGTCAAACCTCCATCCCGCCCCTCACTGAGTCAAACCTCCAACCCGCCCCTCACTGAGTCAAACCTCCAACCCGCCCCTCACTGAGTGAATCCTCCAACCCGACCCTCACTGAGTCAAACCTCCAACCCGCCCCTCACTGAGTGAAACCTCCAACCCGCCCCTCACTGAGCCTCACCTCCAACCCGCCCCTCATTGAGTCAAACCTCCAACCCGCCCCTCACTGAGTCAAACCTCCAACCCGCCCCTCACTGAGTCAAACCTCCAACCCGCCCCTCACTGAGTCAAACCTCCATCCTGCCCCTCACTGAGTCAAACCTCCATCCCGCCCCTCACTGAGTCAAACCTCCAACCCGCCCCTCACTGAGTCAAACCTCCAACCCGCCCCTCACTGAGTCAAACCTCCAACCCGCCCCTCACTGAGTCAAACCTCCAACCCGCCCCTCACTGAGTCAAACCTCCAACCCGCCCCTCACTGAGTCAAACCTCCAACCCTCACCTCACTGAGTGAAACCTCCAACCTGCCCCTCAATGAGTCAAACCTCCAACCTGCCCCTCACTGAGTCAAACCTCCAACCCGCCCCTCACTGAGTGAAACCTCCAACCCGCCCCTCACTGAGCCTCACCTCCAACCCGCCCCTCACTGAGTCAAACCTCCAACCCGCCCCTCACTGAGTCAAACCTCCAACCCGCCCCTCACTGAGTCAAACCTCCATCCCGCCCCTCACTGAGTTAAACCTCCAACCCGCCCCTCACTGAGCCTCACCTCCAACCCGCCCCTCACTGAGTCAAACCTCCAACCCGCCCCTCACTGAGTCAAACCTCCAACCCGCCCCTCACTGAGTCAAACCTCCATCCCGCCTCTCACTGAGTCAAACCTCCAACCCGCCCCTCACTGAGTCAAACCTCCAACCCGACCCTCACTGAGTCAAACCTCCAACCCGACCCTCACTGAGTCAAACCTCCAACCCGCCCCTCACTGAGTCAAACCTCCATCCCGCCCCTCACTGAGTCAAACCTCCAACCCGCCCCTCACTGAGTCAAACCTCCATCCCGCCCCTCACTGAGTGAAACCTCCAACCCGCCCCTCACTGAGTCAAACCTCCAACCTGCCCCTCACTGAGTCAAACCTCCAACCCGCCCCTCACTGAGTGAAACCTCCATCCCGCCCCTCACTGAGTCAAACCTCCAACCCGCCCCTCACTGAGTCAAACGTCCAACCCGCCCCTCACTGAGTCAAACCTCCATCCCGCCCCTCACTGAGTCAAACCTCCAAACGGCCCCTCACTGAGTCAAACCTCCAACCCGACCCCTCACTGAGTCAAACCTCCAACCCGCCCCTCACTGAGTCAAACCTCCAACCCGCCCCTCACTGAGTCAAACCTCCAACCCGCCCCTCACTGAGTCAAACCTCCAACCCGCCCCTCACTGAGTCAAACCTCCAACCCGCCCCTCACTGAGTCAAACCTCCAACCCGCCCCTCACTGAGTCAAACCTCCATCCCGCCCCTCACTGAGTCAATCCTCCATCCCACCCCTCACTGAGTCAAACCTCCAACCCGCCCCTCACTGAGTCAAACCTCCAACCCGACCCTCACTGAGTCAAACCTCCAACCCGCCCCTCACTGAGTCAAACCTCCATCCCGCCCCTCACTGAGTCAAACCTCCATCCCGCCCCTCACTGAGTCAAACCTCCAACCCGCCCCTCACTGAGTCAAACCTCCATCCCGCCCCTCACTGAGTCAAACCTCCAACCCGCCCCTCACTGAGTCAAACCTCCATCCCGCCCCTCACTGAGTCAAACCTCCATCCCGCCCCTCACTGAGTCAAACCTCCAACTCGCCCCTCACTGAGTCAAACCTCCATCCCGCCCCTCACTGAGTGAAACCTCCATCCCACCCCTCACTGAGTCAAACCTCCAACCCGCCCCTCACTGAGTCAAACCTCCATCCCCCCCTCACTGAGTCAAACCCCCATCCCGCCCCTCACTGAGTCAAACCTCCAACCCGCCCCTCACTGAGTCAAACCTCCAACCCGCCCCTCACTGAGTCAAACCTCCATCCCCCCCTCACTGAGTCAAACCTCCAACCCGCCCCTCACTGAGTCAAACCTCCAACCCGCCCCTCACTGAGTCAAACCTCCAACCCGCCCCTCACTGAGTCAAACCTCCAACCCGCCCCTCACTGAGTCAAACCTCCATCCCCCCCTCACTGAGTCAAACCTCCAACCCGCCCCTCACTGAGTCAAACCTCCAACCCGCCCCTCACTGAGTCAAACCTCCAACCCGCCCCTCACTGAGTCAAACCTCCAACCCGCCCCTCACTGAGTCAAACCTCCAACCCGCCCCTCACTGAGTCAAACCTCCAACCCGCCCCTCACTGAGTCAAACCTCCATCCCGCCCCTCACTGAGTCAAACCTCCAACCCGCCCCTCAATGAGTCAAACCTCCAACCCGCCCCTCACTGAGTCAAACCTCCATCCCGCCCCTCACTGAGTCAAACCTCCATCCCGCCCCTCACTGAGTCAAACCTCCATCCCGCCCCTCACTGAGTCAAACCTCCAACCCGCCCCTCACTGAGTCAAACCTCCAACCCGCCCCTCACTGAGTCAAACCGCCATCCCACCCCTCACTGAGTCAAACCTCCATCCCGCCCCTCACTGAGTCAAACCTCCATCCCGACCCTCACTGAGTCAAACCTCCATCCCGCCCCTCACTGAGTCAAACCTCCAACCCGCCCCTCACTGAGTCAAACCTCCAACCCGCCCCTCACTGAGTCAAACCTCCAACCCGACCCTCACTGAGTGAAACCTCCAACCCGCCCCTCACTGAGTCAAACCTCCAACCCGCCCCTCACTGAGTCAAACCTCCATCCCGCCCCTCACTGAGTCAAACCTCCAACCCGCCCCTCACTGAGTCAAACCTCCATCCCGCCCCTCACTGAGTCAAACCTCCAACCCGCCCCTCACTGAGTCAAACCTCCAACCCGCCCCTCACTGAGTCAAACCTCCAACCCGCCCCTCACTGAGTCAAACCTCCATCCCGACCCTCACTGAGTCAAACCTCCAACCCGCCCCTCACTGAGTCAAACCTCCAACCCGCCCCTCACTGAGTCAATCCTCCAACCCTCACCTCACTGAGTCAAACCTCCAACCCGCCCCTCACTGAGTCAAACCTCCAACCCGCCCCTCACTGAGTCAACCCTCCAACCCGCCCCTCACTGAGTCAAACCTCCAACCCGCCCCTCACTGAGTCAATCCTCCAACCCTCACCTCACTGAGTCAAACCTCCAACCCGCCACTCACTGAGTCGAACCTCCAACCCGCCCCTCACTGAGTCAAACCTCCTTCCCGCCCCTCACTGAGTCAAACCTCCATCCCGCCCCTCACTGAGTCAAACCTCCAACCCGCCCCTCACTGAGTCAAACCTCCAACCCGCCCCTCACTGAGTCAAACCTCCATCCCGCCCCTCACTGAGTCAAACCTCCAACCCGCCCCTCACTGAGTCAAACCTCCAACCCGCCCCTCAATGAGTCAAACCTCCATCCCGCCCCTCACTGAGTCAAACCTCCAACCCGCCCCTCACTGAGTCAAACCTCCATCCCGACCCTCACTGAGTCAAACCTCCATCCCGACCCCTCACTGAGTGAAACCTCCAACCCGCCCCTCACTGAGTCAAACCTCCATCCCGCCCCTCACTGAGTCAAACCTCCAACCCGCCCCTCAATGAGTCAAACCTCCAACCCGCCCCTCACTGAGTCAAACCTCCAACCCGCCCCTCACTGAGTCAAACCTCCAACCCGCCCCTCACTGAGTCAAACCTCCATCCCGACCCTCACTGATGTCATGATATTCAAACACACACATCATGATGGACACACTAACAGGCAAATCAGAGTACACAACACCACAACCAATCACAGACAAGAACACCAACCACATAAAAAGCACGAGCACGACACCGGGAGGTCAGGAGGTCTGGGGAGAAGGGAACAGAAAGAGCTGATGAAACACCACAAGCAGGGAACCCCCCACGTGCAGAGTGCAAAGACCAAGTTGTAAATAGTGAGTTTAAATAAAGAAGCGTTGTACCATATGCAACTGTGTTGGCTCATCTGTGTGTCAGAACACCCAACACCACATGGTACAGGAGTGGATCGATACCTGCCTACTAACCTGCCATTCTGGACATGGACCACACCGGCAAACCGCAGCCGATGCAAGTCACGGGGAACCTAGGCACCAACTGGAAGCTCTACAGGCAGCGATTTGACCTGTACATCCGTGCCACCGAAAAACAGAATGCCTCGGATGATTCGAAGATTGCAATGCTCCTCTTCTACGCAGGCCCGCACGCAACCGATGTCTTTAACTCACTGGTGTTCGAAGAAGGCGAAAACCAAGCCAAATATGACACGGTCATCCTCAAACTGGACCAGCACTTTCAAGTTGAAGTAAATGAAAGTTTTGAAAGATACATCTTTCAGCAACGCCTGCAAGGTAAGGAGGAGCTTTTTCAACCCTTTTTGACGCACCTCCGGATTCTAGCGCAGTCCTGCGGTTACGGCACCACTACAGAGTCCATGATCAGGGACCAGATTGTTTTTGGCGTTGCCTCTAGTGGCCTACGCCAGCAGCTTCTTAAAATAAAGAGCCTCACCTTAGCGTCTGCTGTGGAAGCCTGTGTCCTCCATGAAAATGCTACCTGCCGTTTTGCCCGATTTCAGGCGTCCGAGTTGGCACGGAGGGGGTCCCCAGCCGTCGAATCGGCAAGCCAGGCCGCCCACGACGTTGAACGCATCCAGGCCGTCGATTTCTTCCCGCCCCACGGCCCGGACGACAGCGGCCGCTTCCCGCGCTTTTCGCGGCCTCCCGCGCAGGTGCGCGCCAAAAATAACGGCCACAACGAGGGACGCACTGCGCAGGCGCGCCCACCGCAAGATCGCACTGCGCATGCGCAGTGGCGCAACGAACGCCGTGACGTCATGACGTGCAGAAATTGTGGAGGTCTACACTTAAAAGGGCAATGTCCTGCAAAATACCGACAGTGCAACAGATGTGCCATGATAGGCCACTACGCAGCCCGCTGTCGTGCGGCTCAACCCATGGATCCGGCGCATCCTCGACAACCTCGCACACGAGTCAGGACCGTCCAGCCCACGCATCAAGACTTCCAATTAAGTGATGCAGATGACCAGGATGACTTCCGAGTTGCCGTCATTGATGTCAACAAGGTCAATGCCATCAATCCAGACGATGAGTGGTGTGCCACCCTGACGGTCAACCGATCGCGCGTCGCCTTCCGTCTGGACACCGGCGCATCCGCCAACCTGATTGCTTACTCTGCAGTCCAGGCCATGAAGGTCAAACCACCCATCACACCATCCCGGCTTAAGATGGTTGACTATAACGGGAACGTTATCCCGTCCATAGGATCTTGCCAGCTACAGGTGACTCACAAGAGGTACACGGCCACACTCCCCTTCGAAGTTGTGGGCTCATCAAAGGACTCGTTACTGGGCGCACAAGCGTGTAAGGTCCTTCACCTGGTACAGCGCATCATGTCTCTCTCTCCAGATGAGATATCCGACTTCCCGGATGCTGAGTTCCACGCGAATCTCCATTCCCTCCTCGCTCACAACCAGGAGGTTTTTGAAGGCATGGGGACATTGCCACACACGTACAAGATTCGACTCAGACCGGACGCCATCCCTGTCGTTCACGCACCTCGCAGGGTTCCTGCGCCTCTCAAAGACCGCCTCAAGGCACAACTGCAGATTCTTCAGGACCAAGGGGTCCTATCCAAGGTCACGGAGCCCACGCCATGGGTCAGCTCCATGGTCTGTGTAAAGAAGCCCTCTGGCGAGCTCCGTATATGTATAGATCCAAAAGATCTGAACAACAACATCATGCGGGAACACTATCCCATCCCGAAACGAGAAGACCTCACCAGCGAGATGGCGCGAGCCAACATATTCACTAAATTGGATGCGTCCAAAGGATTCTGGCAGATCAAACTGGACCCGGCCAGCCGAAGACTATGCACATTCAACACCCCTTTTGGCAGATTCTGCTACAACCGGATGCCATTCGGCATCATTTCGGCATCTGAAGTATTCCACCGCATTATGGAACAGATGATGGAAGGCATCGAAGGGGTACGTGTATATGTGGACGATATCATCATTTGGTCCACCACTCCGCAGGAACACATGCATCGTCTTCGACGTGTCTTCACCCGCATACGGCAAAATGGCCTGCGTCTCAACCGTGCGAAGTGTGCTTTCGGCCAGACGGAGCTGAAATTCCTCGGGGACCACATCTCAAGGTCCGGGGTCCGTCCCGATGCAGACAAGGTTAGCGCCATCACAGCCATGCCACGACCGGCTGACAAGAAGGCTGTCTTAAGATTCCTCGGCATGGTCAACTTCCTTGGGAAGTTCATTCCCAACCTGGCTTCTCATACAACAAACATGCGCCATCTCGTAAAAAAATCGACGGAATTCAACTGGCACCAGTCGCATCAGCGGGAATGGGAGGAGCTCAAGCACAAACTGGTCACGGCACCAGTGCTGGCCTTCTTTGACACGACTCGCCCTACAAAGATCTCAACAGACGCCAGCCAATCTGGTATTGGAGCGGTACTCCTCCAAAAAGACAGCACGTCATCATGGGCCCCGGTTGCGTATGCCTCACGAGCCATGACCCCTACCGAACAGCGCTACGCGCAAATCGAAAAAGAATGCCTGGGCTTGTTAACTGGACTGGACAAGTTCCACGACTATGTGTATGGCCTGCCACGATTCACGGTCGAAACTGACCACCGCCCCCTGGTCAACATCATTAACAAAGACCTGAACGACATGACTCCTCGCCTCCAGCGCATCTTACTCAAACTCAGGAGGTACGATTTTGAACTGATCTACACTCCGGGGAAGGAACTCATCGTGGCGGACACTCTTTCCCGAGCAGTGAGCACACCACCAGATGCAGAGGGGTTCGTGCGTCAAATTGAGGCACACGTGACTCTGACAGCAGCAAATATGCCAGCTGATGATCCTAGTCTGGCCCACATACGCGCAGAGACGGCGACTGACCCTCTGCTGCAGCGAGTGATGCGCCACATGACGGAAGGGTGGCTAAAAGGGCAGTGCCCCCAGTTTTATAATGTGCGAGATGATCTCACCAATATAGACGGGGTCCTTATGAAATCGCATAGGATCGTCATTCCACACAGTGTGCGCCAGATGATTCTTCGTCAACTACACGAAGGCCACTTGGGCGTCGAAAAATGCAGACGAAGGGCCCGGGAGGCGGTATATTGGCCGGGTATTAATGAAGACATAGCCAACATGGTGCTCAACTGCACAACCTGTCAGAGGTTTCAGCCAGCGCAACCTCCGGAAACACTTCTACCACACGAGATGGTGACGTCCCCCTGGGCGAAGGTGGGTGTTGACCTATTTCACGCGCTCGGCAGAGATTACATTGTTATTATAGACTACTTCTCAAACTACCCGGAAGTCATGCCTCTCCATGATCTGACGTCGTCCGCAGTCATTGGGGCCTGCAAGGAAACGTTTGCTCGCCATGGCATTCCAAGGACTGTCATGTCAGACAATGGACCTTGTTTCGCCAGCCGTGAATGGTCGTCCTTTGCCGCAGCATATGGTTTCACTCATGTGACATCCAGCCCTCTGCATCCACAATCGAACGGGAAGGCTGAAAAGGGTGTCCACATCGCAAAGCGGCTCCTGTGCAAGGCGGCTGATGCCGGATCGGACTTTAACCTTGCCTTGCTGGCCTATCGATCGGCCCCGTTATCCACGGGCCTCTCGCCAGCGCAGCTACTAATGGGTCGCTCCCTCAGGACGACGGTACCTTCCGTCCTGGCACCGACAACAGACCATGAGGCGGTTCTTCGGAACATGCAACTGCAGCGTGATCGCCAGAAAGGTCGGTACGACACACGAGCGACGGACCTGCCCCCCCTGTCCTCCGGAGACAAAGTACGCGTCCATCAACCGTATGGTGGCTGGTCAGCACCGGCCGAAGTCCTCCGACAAGTGGCTCCCCGCTCGTTCCTGGTTCGCATGCCGGATGGTTCCGTGCGTCGCCGCAATCGGCGCGCCCTTCGCCGACTTCCACGCTCACAGCCACACAACACGCCAGATCCTCAACAGGCTTCCGAGGATGACTTTGTGGAGCTGCCGCACATCACGCCCTTTCCATCGCCACCCATGGCCATGCCTGCACAGCAGCCGGTGGTTCTTGATCCACCCTTAAGGCGGTCAACCCGAATTCGTCGCAAACCCATTAGAATGGACTTATAATACAGTTCATATGTTTAATAAGTTGGACAATTTTACATGATAACCTGTTGTTGTTTATCGTTCCAGATGTCGTCTGACTGGACAACTGATCAAATTTTTTTTCTTCTTCTCTCGTTCGCATTTCTGTTATGTTATGGTACAACTTGGTTCATGTGACGCACTCGACATCGCCCCATGTACATAGTTCCGTCATAGACACATGCTGCACACGACACACACACACTCTTAGATGCACTCACGTCACGATCATATTTATTACCACGTAGGCACATATCTTTGTAAAAAGGGGGGATGTCATGATATTCAAACACACACATCATGATGGACACACTAACAGGCAAATCAGAGTACACAACACCACAACCAATCACAGACAAGAACACCAACCACATAAAAAGCACGAGCACGACACCGGGAGGTCAGGAGGTCTGGGGAGAAGGGAACAGAAAGAGCTGATGAAACACCACAAGCAGGGAGCCCCCCACGTGCAGAGTGCAAAGACCAAGTTGTAAATAGTGAGTTTAAATAAAGAAGTGTTGTACCATATGCAACTGTGTTGGCTCATCTGTGTGTCAGAACACCCAACACCACAACTGAGTCAAACCTCCAACCCGCCCCTCACTGAGTCAAACCTCCATCCCGACCCTCACTGAGTCAAACCTCCAACCCGCCCCTCACTGAGTCAAACCTCCATCCCGACCCTCACTGAGTCAAACCTCCAACCCGCCCCTCACTGAGTCAAACCTCCAACCCGCCCCTCACTGAGTCAAACCTCCAACCCGCCCCTCACTGAGTCAAACCTCCATCCCGACCCTCACTGAGTCAAACCTCCATCCCGCCCCTCACTGAGTCAAACCTCCAACCCGCCCCTCACTGAGTCAAACCTCCATCCCGCCCCTCACTGAGTCAAACCTCCAACCCGCCCCTCACTGAGTCAAACCTCCAACCCGCCCCTCACTGAGTCAAACCTCCATCCCGCCCCTCACTGAGTCAAACCTCCATCCCGCCCCTCACTGAGTCAAACCTCCAACCCGCCCCTCACTGAGTCAAACCTCCAACCCGCCCCTCACTGAGTCAAACCTCCAACCCGCCCGTCACTGAGTCAAACCTCCATCCCGACCCTCACTGAGTCAAACCTCCAACCCGCCCCTCACTGAGTCAAACCTCCAACCCGCCTCTCACTGAGTCAAACCTCCAACCCGCCCCTCACTGAGTCAAACCTCCAACCCGCCCCTCACTGAGTCAAACCTCCATCCCGCCCCTCACTGAGTCAAACCTCCAACCCGCCCCTCACTGAGTCAAACCTCCAACCCGCCCCTCACTGAGTCAAACCTCCAACCCGACCCTCACTGAGTGAAACCTCCAACCCGCCCCTCACTGAGTCAAACCTCCAACCCGCCCCTCACTGAGTCAAACCTCCATCCCGCCCCTCACTGAGTCAAACCTCCAACCCGCCCCTCACTGAGTCAAACCTCCATCCCGCCCCTCACTGAGTCAAACCTCCAACCCGCCCCTCACTGAGTCAAACCTCCAACCCGCCCCTCACTGAGTCAAACCTCCAACCCGCCTCTCACTGAGTCAAACCTCCATCCCGACCCTCACTGAGTCAAACCTCCAACCCGCCCCTCACTGAGTCAAACCTCCAACCCGCCCCTCACTGAGTCAATCCTCCAACCCTCACCTCACTGAGTCAACCCTCCAACCCGCCCCTCACTGAGTCAAACCTCCAACCCGCCCCTCACTGAGTCAACCCTCCAACCCGCCCCTCACTGAGTCAAACCTCCAACCCGACCCTCACTGATTCAATCCTCCAACCCTCACCTCACTGAGTCAAACCTCCAACCCGCCCCTCACTGAGTCAATCCTCCAACCCTCACCTCACTGAGTCAAACCTCCAACCCGCCCCTCACTGAGTCGAACCTCCAACCCGCCCCTCACTGAGTCAAACCTCCAACCCGCACCTCACTGAGTCAAACCTCCATCCCGCCCCTCACTGAGTCAAACCTCCTTCCCGCCCCTCACTGAGTCGAACCTCCAACCCGCCCCTCACTGAGTCGAACCTCCATCCCGCCCCTCACTGAGTCAAACCTCCATCCCGCCCCTCACTGAGTCAAACCTCCAACCCGCCACTCACTGAGTCGAACCTCCAACCCGCCCCTCACTGAGTCAAACCTCCAACCCGCCCCTCACTGAGTCAAACCTCCATCCCGCCCCTCACTGAGTCAAACCTCCATCCCACCCCTCACTGAGTCAAACCTCCAACCCGCCCCTCACTGAGTCAAACCTCCATTCCGCCCCTCACTGAGTCAAACCTCCATCCCGCCCCTCACTGAGTCAAACCTCCATCCCGCCCCTCACTGAGTCAAACCTCCAACCCGCCCCTCACTGAGTCAAACCTCCATCCCGCCCCTCACTGAGTCAAACCTCCATCCCGCCCCTCACTGAGTCAAACCTCCATCCCGCCCCTCACTGAGTCAAACCTCCAACCCGCCCCTCACTGAGTCAAACCTCCAACCCGCCCCTCACTGAGTCAAACCTCCATCCCGCCCCTCACTGAGTCAATCCTCCAACCCTCACCTCACTGAGTCAAACCTCCAACCCGCCCCTCACTGTGTCAAACCTCCATCCCGCCCCTCACTGAGTCAAACCTCCAACCCGCCCCTCACTGAGTCAAACCTCCATCCCGACCCTCACTGAGTCAAACCTCCATCCCGCCCCTCACTGAGTCAAACCTCCATCCCGCCCCTCACTGAGTCAAACCTCCATCCCACCCCTCACTGAGTCAAACCTCCAACCCGCCCCTCACTGAGTCAAACCTCCAACCCGCCCCTCACTGAGTCAAACCTCCAACCCGCCCCTCACTGAGTCAAACCTCCAACCCGCCCCTCACTGAGTCAAACCTCCATCCCGACCCTCACTGAGTCAAACCTCCAACCCGCCCCTCACTGAGTCAAACCTCCAACCCGCCCCTCACTGAGTCAATCCTCCAACCCTCACCTCACTGAGTCAAACCTCCAACCCGCCCCTCACTGAGTCAAACCTCCAACCCGCCCCTCACTGAGTCAACCCTCCAACCCGCCCCTCACTGAGTCAAACCTCCAACCCGACCCTCACTGATTCAATCCTCCAACCCTCACCTCAATGAGTCAAACCTCCAACCCGCCCCTCACTGAGTCGAACCTCCAACCCGCCCCTCACTGAGTCAAACCTCCAACCCGCCCCTCACTGAGTCAAACCTCCAACCCGCCCCTCACTGAGTCAAACCTCCAACCCGCCCCTCACTGAGTCAATCCTCCAACCCTCACCTCACTGAGTCAAACCTCCAACCCGCCCCTCACTGAGTCAAACCTCCAACCCGCCCCTCACTGAGTCAACCCTCCAACCCGCCCCTCACTGAGTCAAACCTCCAACCCGACCCTCACTGATTCAATCCTCCAACCCTCACCTCACTGAGTCAAACCTCCAACCCGCCCCTCACTGAGTCGAACCTCCAACCCGCCCCTCACTGAGTCAAACCTCCAACCCGCCCCTCACTGAGTCAAACCTCCATCCCGCCCCTCACTGAGTCAAACCTCCATCCCGCCCCTCACTGAGTCAAACCTCCAACCCGCCACTCACTGAGTCGAACCTCCAACCCGCCCCTCACTGAGTCAAACCTCCAACCCGCCCCTCACTGAGTCAAACCTCCATCCCGCCCCTCACTGAGTCAAACCTCCAACCCGCCCCTCACTGAGTCAAACCTCCATCCCGACCCTCACTGAGTCAAACCTCCAACCCGCCCCTCACTGAGTCAAACCTCCAACCCGCCCCTCACTGAGTCAAACCTCCAACCCGCCCCTCACTGAGTCAAACCTCCATCCGGCCCCTCACTGAGTCAAACCTCCAACCCGCCCCTCACTGAGTCAAACCTCCAACCCGCCCCTCACTGAGTCAAACCTCCAACCCGCCCCTCACTGAGTCAAACCTCCATCCCGCCCCTCACTGAGTCAAACCTCCAACCCGCCCCTCACTGAGTCAAACCTCCATCCGGCCCCTCACTGAGTCAAACCTCCAACCCGCCCCTCACTGAGTCAAACCTCCAACCCACCCCTCACTGAGTCAATCCTCCATCCCGCCCCTCACTGAGTCTAACCTCCAACCCGCCCCTCACTGAGTCAAACCTCCAACCCGCCCCTCACTGAATCAAACCTCCAACCCGCCCCTCACTGAGTCAAACCTCCAACCCGCCCCCCACTGAGTCAAACCTCCAACCCGCCCCTCACTGAGTCAAACCTCCAACCCGCCCCTCACTGAGTCAAACCTCCAACCCGCCCCTCACTGAGTCAAACCTCCATCCCGCCCCTCACTGAGTCAAACCTCCAACCCGCCCCTCACTGAGTCGAACCTCCAACCCGCCCCTCACTGAGTCAAACCTCCAACCCGCCCCTCACTGAGTCAAACCTCCATCCCGCCCCTCACTGAGTCGAACCTCCAACCCGCCACTCACTGAGTCGAACCTCCATCCCGCCCCTCACTGAGTCAAACCTCCAACCCGCCCCTCACTGAGTCAAACCTCCAACCCGCCCCTCACTGAGTCAAACCTCCAACCCGCCCTTTTCCTAAACTGCCACCTTTCAGAGAATAATCTGCCCTCCTGTTTTTGCCAGCAAAGTGGATAACCTCACATTTGCCCACATTATGTTGCATTTGCGAAGTATTTGCCCACTCAGCCGGCCTGACCCGTCACCCTGCAGCCTCTGTGCATCCTCCCCACCGCACACACCGCCATCGGTCGCTTTGGTCAGGTGTTCCTCCGCCTCCCCCGCCTCCTGTCTGCTTCTCCTTCCACTTGCCACATGGTCAGCTGCAGAGGTGTTGCTGCCACCTCAGCGGCCCTCGGCAAGTTCCCTTGCATTTATCTTCTCTCTTCCCAGAGTTCGTCCATTAATCGCTCCATCTGACCTTTTCCCGCAGGCGCGACCCTTCTCCTTCCGACCCCATTTTGTTGATCGTTGCCATGCCGTGAGTTCCCTCCACTATTTGGGCCGTGTTTTTCAGCGATTTCTGCCGGGTCTGTTCAGTTACCGCCATAACTGTCCCAGGGGTACTCTGTCTTCAACTTTTCCACCTTTGTTTTTCCTCTGGAGATGTCCCGTTGCGGGGTTTGAAGCTTCCGAGTCGGAGACGCCC
Source organism: Scyliorhinus torazame (assembly GCF_047496885.1). NCBI lineage: Eukaryota > Metazoa > Chordata > Chondrichthyes > Carcharhiniformes > Scyliorhinidae > Scyliorhinus > Scyliorhinus torazame. The sequence goes on from NC_092712.1 coordinate 6,308,945, forward strand.
TGTGTGCGACCACTTACCCCATGGCCGCCAGAGGGCCTGCCTGCCTCACATCCGTTAAAAAGTACCTCGGCAGTAGTTAGCACTGCTGCCTCACTGCGCCAAGGACCCGGGTTCGATCACGGCCACTGTCCGTGTGGAGTTAGCACATTCTCCCCGTGTCTGCGTGGGATTCGTCCCCACAACCCAAAGATGTGCAGGTTGGGTGGATTGGCCACGCTAAATTGTCCCTTGATTGGAAAAAAACAGAATTGGGTACTGTTATAACCTGCCTGCTTACCATTGGCTGGGGACTAATGACAATCCCACAATCCTGTGGGAGTATGAGCTTCCCCAATGAGGGGGGCGGAGAAACCATTAATAAACTCCAAGTATAAATAAAGCTGGCCAGTTTGGAACCAGCAGGAAGGAGTGAGCAGCAAGGGAAGTTGCTGCTGCTGTTATATATATATTTTATTGTAAATAAATGTTATTACTTTGTATCCTTAAAACTCGTGCTGGATTCTTCGTGGCCCTCACAAAAGGTACTCGAAATGTATTGTTTCTAAAGTACATCAGTAAACACTTGGCATGTCGGAACATTCGAGTCTCTGGGCCAGGAGCAGTCAAGTGGGATGAGTCAGGCCGGGTGTTTCCCGTGTGTCAGTGCAGCCTCTGCATTGAGCCAGTCTCATTTTTAGCTGTTTGACATCCCGCAGGGTCCAGCCCCAATGGGGGGGCTGTGAGAGTGAGTACTGAACGGTGTTGAATTGTAGAGTTTAGGTGGAAGTGTCAGTGGGCCTCACAGCACTTTCCATTCTCAGGACAGCGCGGTAGCACGGTGGTTAGCACAATTGCTTCACAGCTCCAGGGTCCCAGGTTCGATTCCGGCTTGGGTCACTGTCTGTGCGGAGTCTGCACATCCTCCCCGTGTCTGCGTGGGTTTCCTCCGGGTGCTCCGGTTTCCTCCCACAGTCCAAAGATGTGCAGGTTAGGTGGATTGGCCAATGATAAATTGCCCTTAGTGTCCAAAATTGCCCTTAGTGTTGGGTGGGGTTACTGGGTTATGGGGATAGGGTGGAGGTGTTGACCTTGGGTAGGGTGCTCTTTCCAAGAGCCGGTGCAGACTCGATGGGCCGAATGGCCTCCTTCTGCACTGTAAATTCTATGAATCTATGAGACTGTGGCTTTGCTTCAAGGAATTGCAATCACAGCCCCTCCCTAATCCCTCGCAGGGCACGGTGAAACAGCACTGGAGCTCCTGCAGGGAAACAAGGACAGGTCCAGCTCCCTCAACCAGTTTGGGCTCTTGCAGGCTGGCACTTTTCCACTTGCTGAATCTGAAATGAACTCGATTGCTCAATACAGTTCCCAACTTGCTCATCCTGCCAAATCCTGGGTCGGAGTACATTTATCACACAATAAAAATATTCAATGTGAATATTACAGACCTATCAGAATCAATAATGCAGACTTACATTCTGTCATAAAAGCTCACCTGAGAAAGCTTTGTGTTTAGCTCCCACTCAATTCCAGCATCTTCTTTCATCGAGCAGCTCAGTGTAGTACTGAGGGAGTGCTGCACTGTCAGAGAGTCAGTACTGAGGGAGTGCTGCACTGTCAGAGGGTCAGTACTGAGGGAGTGGCGCACTGTCAGAGAGTCAGTACTGAGGGAGAGCTGCACTGTCAGAGGGTCAGTACTGAGGGAGTGCCGCACTGTCAGAGGGTCAGTACTGAGGGAGAGCTGCACTGTCAGAGGGTCAGTACTGAGGGAGTGCCGCACTGTCAGAGAGTCAGTACTGAGGGAGTGATGCACTGTCAGAGGGTCAGTACTGAGGGAGTGATGCACTGTCAGAGGGTCAGTACTGAGGGAGTGCTGCACTGTCAGAGGGTCGGTACTGAGGGAGTGCCGCACTGTCAGAGGGTCAGTACTGAGGGAGTGCTGCACTGTCAGAGGGTCAGTACTGAGGGAGTGATGCACTGTCAGAGGGTCAGTACTGAGGGAGTGATGCACTGTCAGAGGGTCAGTACTGAGGGAGTGATGCACTGTCAGAGGGTCAGTACTGAGGGAGTGCTGCACTGTCAGAGGGTCGGTACTGAGGGAGTGCCGCACTGTCAGAGGGTCAGTACTGAGGGAGTGCTGCACTGTCAGAGGGTCAGTACTGAGGGAGTGATGCACTGTCAGAGGGTCAGTACTGAGGGAGTGATGCACTGTCAGAGGGTCAGTACTGAGGGAGTGATGCACTGTCAGAGGGTCAGTACTGAGGGAGTGCCGCACTGTCAGAGGGTCAGTACTGAGGGAGTGCTGCACTGTCAGAGGGTCAGTACTGAGGGAGTGCTGCACTGTCAGAAAGTCAGTACTGAGGGAGTGCTGCACTGTCAGAAAGTCAGTACTGAGGGAGTGCTGCACTGTCAGAGGGTCAGTACTGAGGGAGTGCTGCACTGTCAGAGGGTCAGTGCTGAGGGAGTGCTGCACTGTCAGAGGGTCAGTACTGAGGGAGTGCAGCACTATCAGAGGGTCAGTACTGAGGGAGCGCTGCACTGTCAGAGGGTCAGTACTGAGGGAGTGCTGCACTGTCAGAGGGTCAGTACTGAGGGAATGCTGCACTGTCAGAGGGTCAGTACTGAGGGAGTGCTGCACTGTCAGAGGGTCAGTACTGAGGGAGTGCTGCACTGTCAGAGGGTCAGTACTGAGGGAGTGCTGCACTGTCAGAGGGTCAGTACTGAGGGAGTGCTGCACTGTCAGAGGGTCAGTACTGAGGGAGTGCTGCACTGTCAGAGGGTCAGTGCTGAGGGAGTGCTGCACTGTCAGAGGGTCAGTACTGAGTGAGTGCCGCACTGTCAGAGGGTCAGTACTGAGGGAGTGCCGCACTGTCAGAAAGTCAGTACTGAGGGAGTGCTGCACTGTCAGAGGGTCAGTACTGAGGGTGAGCTGCACTGTCAGAGGGTCAGTACTGAGGGAGTGCTGCACTGTCAGAAAGTCAGTACTGAGGGAGTGCTGCACTGTCAGAGGGTCAGTACTGAGGGAGTGCCGCACTGTCAGAAAGTCAGTACTGAGGGAGTGCTGCACTGTCAGAGGGTCAGTACTGAGGGAGTGCCGCACTGTCAGAGAGTCAGTACTGAGCGAGTGCCGCACTGTCAGAGGGTCAGTACTGAGGGAGTGCCGCACTGTCAGAAAGTCAGTACTGAGGGAGTGCTGCACTGTCAGAGGGTCAGTACTGAGGGTGAGCTGCACTGTCAGAGGGTCAGTACTGAGGGAGTGCTGCACTGTCAGAAAGTCAGTACTGAGGGAGTGCTGCACTGTCAGAAAGTCAGTACTGAGGGAGTGCTGCACTGTCAGAGGGTCAGTACTGAGGGAGTGCCGCACTGTCAGAGGGTCAGTACTGAGGGAGTGCTGCACTGTCAGAAAGTCAGTACTGAGGGAGCGCTGCACTGTCAGAAAGTCAGTACTGAGGGAGTGCTGCACTGTCAGAAAGTCAGTACTGAGGGAGTGCTGCACTGTCAGAGGGTCAGTACTGAGGGAGTGCCGCACTGTCAGAGGGTCAGCACTGAGGGAGTGCTGCACTGGCAGAGGGTCAGTACTGAGGGAATGCTGCACTGTCAGAGGGTCAGTACTGAGGGAGTGCCGCACTGTCAGAGGGTCAGTTCTGAGGGAGTGCCGCACTGTCAGAGAGTCAGTACTGAGGGAGTGTTGCACTGAGAGGGTCAGTACTGAGGGAGTGTTGCACTGAGAGGGTCAGTACTGAGGGAGTGCCGCACTGTCAGAGGGTCAGTTCTGAGGGAGTGCCGCACTGTCAGAGGGTCAGTTCTGAGGGAGTGCCGCACTGTCAGAGAGTCAGTACTGAGGGAGTGCTGCACTGTCAGAGGGTCAGCACTGAGGGAGTGCTGCACTGTCAGAGAGTCAGTACTGAGGGAGTGCTGCACTGTCAGAGGGTCAGCACTGAGGGAACGCCGCACTGTCAGAGGGTCAGTACTGAGGGAGTGCTGCACTGTCAGAGTCAGTACTGAGGGAGTGCAGCACTGTCAGAGGGTCAGTACTGAGGGAGTGATGCACTGTCAGAGGGTCAGTACTGAGGGAGTGTTTACTTGTTGAGAGTCAGTACTGAGGGAGTGCTGCACTGTCAGAGAGTCAGTACTGAGGGAGTGCTGTACTGTCAGAGGGTCAGTACTGAGGGAATGCTGCACTGTCAGAGAGTCAGTACTGAGGGAGTGCCGCACTGTCAGAGGGTCAGTACTGAGGGAGTGCTGCACTGTCAGAGGGTCAGTACTGAGGGAGTGCTGCACTGTCAGAGGGTCAGTGCTGAGGGAGTGCCGCACTGTCAGAGGGTCAGTACTGAGGGAGTGCTGCGCTGTCAGAGGGTCAGTACTGAGGGTGAGCCGCACTGTCACAGGGTCAGTAATGAGGGTGAGCCGCACTGTCACAGGGTCAGTACCGAGGGAGTGCCGCACTGTCAGGTGGTCTGTACTGAGGGAGTGCTGCACTGTCAGAGGGTCAGTATTGAGGGAGTGCTGCACTGTCAGAGGGTCAGTACTGAGGGAGTGCCGCACTGTCAGAGGGTCAGTACTGAGGGAGTGCTGCACTGTCAGAGGGTCAGTACTGAGGGTGAGCCGCACTCTCAGAGGGTCAGTACTGAGGGAGTGCCGCACTGTCAGAGGGTCAGTACTGAGGGAGTGCTGCACTGTCAGAGGGTCAGTACTGAGTGAGTGCCGCACTGTCAGAGGGTCAGTACTGAGGGAGTGCTGCACTGTCAGAGGGTCAGTACTGAGGGAGTGCCGCACTGTCAGAGGGTCAGTACTGAGGGAGTGCCGCACTGTCAGAGGGTCAGTACTGAGGGAGTGCTGCACTGTCAGAGGGTCAGTACTGAGGGAGTGCCGCACTGTCAGAGGGTCAGTACTGAGGGAGTGCTGCACTGTCACAGGGTCAGTACTGAGGGAGTGCCGCACTGTCAGAGGGTCTTTACTGAGGGAGAGCTGCACTGTCAGAGGGTCAGTACTGAGGGAGTGCTGCACTGTCAGAGGGTCAGTACTGAGGGAGTACTGCAATGTCAGAGGGTCAGTACTGAGGGAGTGTTGCACTGAGAGGGTCAGTACTGAGTGAGTGCCGCACTGTCAGAGGGTCAGTTCTGAGGGAGTGCCGCACTGTCAGAGGGTCAGTACTGAGGGAGCGCCGCACTGTCAGAGGGTCAGTACTGAGGGAGTGCTGCACTGGCAGATTGTCAGTACTGAGGGGGTGCTGCACTGTCAGAGGGTCAGTACTGAGGGAGTGCCGCACTGTCCGAGGGTCAGTACTGAGGGAGTGCTGCACTGTCCGAGGGTCAGTACTGAGGGAGTGCCGCACTGTCTGAGGGTCAGTACTGAGGGAGTGCCGCACTGTCAGTGGATCAGTACTGAGGGAGTGCTGCACTGTCAGAGGTTCAGTACTGAGGGAATGCCGCACTGTCAGAGGGTCAGTACTGAGGGAGTGCCGCACTGTCAGAGGGTCAGTACTGAGGGAGTGCCGCACTGTCAGAGGGTCAGTACTGAGGGAGTGCCGCACTGTCAGAGGGTCAGTACTGAGGGAGTGCTGCACTGTCAGAGAGTCAGTACTGAGGGAGTGCTGCACTGTCAGAGGGTCAGCACTGAGGGAGTGCTGCACTGTCAGAGAGTCAGTACTGAGGGAGTGCTGCACTGTCAGAGGGTCAGCACTGAGGGAGTGCTGCACTGTCAGAGAGTCAGTACTGAGGGAGTGCAGCACTGTCAAAGGGTCAGTACTGAGGGAGTGCTGCACTGTCAGAGGGTCAGTACTGAGGGAGTGTTTACTTGTTGAGAGTCAGTACTGAGGGAGTGCTGCACTGTCAGAGAGTCAGTACTAAGGGAGTGCTGTACTGTCAGAGGGTCAGTACTGAGGGAATGCTGCACTGTCAGAGAGTCAGTACTGAGGGAGTGCCGCACTGTCAGAGGGTCAGTACTGAGGGAGTGCCGCACTGTAAGAGGGTCAATACTGAGGGAGTGCTGCACTGTCAGAGGGTCAGTTCTGAGGGAGTGCCGCACTGTCAGAGGGTCAGTGCTGAGGGAGTGCCGCACTGTCAGAGGGTCAGTACTGAGGGAGTGCTGCGCTGTCAGAGGGTCAGTACTGAGGGTGAGCCGCACTGTCACAGGGTCAGTACTGAGGGTGAGCCGCACTGTCACGGGGTCAGTACCGAGGGAGTGCCGCACTGTCAGGTGGTCTGTACTGAGGGAGTGCTGCACTGTCAGAGGGTCAGTATTGAGGGAGTGCTGCACTGTCAGAGGGTCAGTATTGAGGGAGTGCTGCACTGTCAGAGGGTCAGTACTGAGGGAGTGTTGCACTGTGATAGGGTCAGTACTGAGGGAGTGCTGCACTGTCAGAGGGTCAGTTCTGAGGGAGTGCCGCACTGTCAGAGGGTCAGTACTGAGGGAGCGCCGCACTGTCAGAAGGTCAGTACTGAGGGAGTGTTGCACTGTGAGAGGGTCAGTACTGAGGGAGTGCCGCAGTGTCAGAGGGTCAGTACTGAGGGAGCGCCGCACTGTCAGAGGGTCAGTACTGAGGGAGTGCCGCACTGTCAGACGGTCAGTACTGAGGGAGTGCTGCACTGTCACAGGGTCAGTATTGAGGGAGTGCCGCACTGTCAGAGTGTCTTTACTGAGGGAGTGCCGCACTGTCGGAGGGTCAGTACTGAGGGAGTGCTGCACTGTCAGAGGGTCAGTATTGAGGGAGTGCTGCACTGTCAGAGGGTCAGTACTCAGGGTGTGCTGCACTGTCAGAGGGTCAGTACTGAGGGAGTGCTGCACTGTCAGAGGGTCAGTACAGAGGGAGTGCTGCACTGTCAGAGGGTCAGTACTGAGGGAGTGCTGCACTGTCAGAGGGTCAGTACTGAGGGAGTGCTGCACTGTCAGAGGGTCAGTACTGAGGGAGTGCCGCACTGTCAGAGGGTCTTTACTGAGGGAGTGCTGCACTGTCAGAGGGTCAGTACTGAGGGAGTGCTGCACTATCAGAGGGTCAGTACTGAGGGAGTGCCGCACTGTCAGAGGGTCAGTACTGAGGGAGTGCTGCACTGTCAGAGGGTCAGTACTGAGGGAGTGCTGCACTGTCAGAGGGTCAGTACTGAGGGAGTGCTGCACTGTCAGAGGGTCAGTACTGAGGGAGTGCTGCACTGTCAGAGGGTCAGTACTGAGGGAGTGCTGCACTGTCAGAGGGTCAGTCCTGTTGCTAACTTTTGGTTGGTTCACTTGGCTCTGTTTTATAACCTTTGCTCTCGAGTCGCCAGGTATCTTTATGATACCACCACGAGGTTCAAGTCCGAGCACTGATCAATAACTCAACACACCAATAATAAGATTCAAATCAAAGCACATTTATTATACACAGTAAATCGCTGCTCATGCATAAACTCTACTTTCTAGGCTATTTCTATAACTAACAGGCCTATACTTAACTTCGGACTGTCCCACCAGGTCAGGGGAACAAATGGCCTTTCGTTCGGGTTCTGAGCCTGCGGGATTCGAAGTTGGTACGGATTGGTAGCTGGGAGCGCCTATCTCGTAGCGAGCGTTGACTTGAGACTTACTTTCTTAGAGGCCGCTGGACAGTTCACTCTCAGGGGTTGCTTCGCGTTGCTGAGTGACCCTGTCAAGAAGGACGGTTTGAACTCGGGGCTTTACTTTATAGTCCCCAGGGGCTTCCCGCCTTTCGGGGCGGACCCTGTACCTGGTTCTCGGTGATTGGACTTCGTTCCAATCGCTTGGTTCGATTTCTCCAATACTGGAGCGGTTCCCCGATCGATGGGCGGTCTTCAGGTGTCCGTTAACCTCTTTTGTGTTGGCTCCTGCTGGCGCCGGGGAGTCTGGCTTGGCCTTGTTTACCTTAATTTTTTGATTGTTCCCGGGGATCGCTCATTATTATGCAGATGGCTGCTACATTACTATGCAGGTGGCTGCTGGTATCGATGCTGTCTGGGTTTCTGCAGAGTCTAACACACAGCAAACTTTCACCTGTTAGTTTTTGCCTGTGTTGGCTGAATTTCCCTTCAGCCTTTGCGGTTCTCCATTTTAAGTCGGAAAGTGGCCAACTAAGGTGACAACAGTACTGAGGGAGTGCTGCACTGTCAGAGGGTCAGTACTGAGGGAGTGCTGCACTGTCAGAGGGTCAGTACTGAGGGAGTGCCGCACTGTCAGAGGGTCAGTACTGAGGGAGTGCTGCACTATCAGAGGGTCAGTGCTGAGGGAGAGCTGCACTGTCAGAGGGTCAGTACAGAGGGAGTGCTGCACTGTCAGAGGGTCAGTACTGAGGGAGTGCCGCACTGTCAGAGGGTCAGTGCTGAGGGAGAGCTGCACTGTCGGAGGGTCAGTACTGAGGGAGTGCTGCACTGTCAGAGGGTCAGTGCTGAGGGAGAGCTGCACTGTCAGAGGGTCAGTACAGAGGGAGTGCTGCACTGTCAGAGGGTCAGTACAGAGGGAGTGCTGCACTGTCAGAGGGTCAGTACTGAGGCAGTGCTGCACTGTCAGAGGGTCAGTACTGAGGGAGTGCTGCACTATCAGAGGGTCAGTGCTGAGGGAGAGCTGCACTGTCAGAGGGTCAGTACAGAGGGAGTGCTGCACTGTCAGAGGGTCAGTACTGAGGGAGTGCTGCACTGTCAGAGGGTCAGTACTGAGGGAGAGCTGCACTGTCAGAGGGTCAGTACTGAGGGAGAGCTGCACTGTCAGAGGGTCAGTACTGAGGGAGTGCTGCACTGTCAGAGGGTCAGTACTGAGGGAGTGCTGCACTGTCAGAGGGTCAGTACTGAGGGAGAGCTGCACTGTCAGAGGGTCAGTACTGAGGGAGTGCTGCACTGTCAGAGGGTCAGTACTGAGGGAGTGCTGCACTGTCAGAGGGTCAGTACTGAGGGAGTGCCGCACTGTCAGAGGGTCAGTACGAGTGCTGCACTGTCAGAGGGTCAGTACTGAGGGAGTGCTGCACTGTCAGAGGGTCAGTACTGAGGGAGTGCTGCACTGTCAGAGGGTCAGTATTGAGGGAGTGCTGCACTGTCAGAGAGTCAGTACTGAGGGAGTGCTGCATTGTCAGAGGGTCAGTACTGAGGGAGTGCTGCACTGTCAGAGGGTCAGTACTGAGGGAGTGCCGCACTGTCAGAGGGTCAGTACTGAGGGAGCGCCGCACTGTCAGAAGGACAGTACTGAGGGAGTGCTGCACTGTCAGAGGGTCAGTACTGAAGGAGTGCTGCACTGTCAGAGGGTCACTACTGAGGGAGTGCCGCACTGTCAGAGGATCAGTACGAGTGCTGCACTGTCAGAGGGTCAGTACTGAGGGAGTGCTGCACTGTCAGAGGATCAGTACTGAAGGAGTGCTGCACTGTCAGAGAGTCAGTACTGAGGGTGTGCCGCACTGTCAGAGGGTCAGTACTGAGGGAGTGCTGCACTGTCAGAGGATCAGTACTGAAGGAGTGCTGCACTGTCAGAGGGTCAGTACTGAGGGAGTGCCGCACTGCCAGAGGGTCAGTACTGAGGGAGTGTTGCACTGTCAGAGGATCAGTACTGAAGGAGTGCCGCACTGTCAGAGGGTCAGTACTGAGGGAGTGCCGCACTGTCAGAGGGTCAGTACTGAGGGAGTGCTGCACTGTCAGAGGGTCAGTACTGAGGGAGTGCTGCACTGTCAGAGGGTCAGTATTGAGGGAGTGCTGCACTGTCAGAGAGTCAGTACTGAGGGAGTGCTGCATTGTCAGAGGGTCAGTACTGAGGGAGTGCTGCACTGTCAGAGGGTCAGTACTGAGGGAGTGCCGCACTGTCAGAGGGTCAGTACTGAGGGAGCGCCGCACTGTCAGAAGGACAGTACTGAGGGAGTGCTGCACTGTCAGAGGGTCAGTACTGAAGGAGTGCTGCACTGTCAGAGGGTCACTACTGAGGGAGTGCCGCACTGTCAGAGGATCAGTACGAGTGCTGCACTGTCAGAGGGTCAGTACTGAGGGAGTGCTGCACTGTCAGAGGATCAGTACTGAAGGAGTGCTGCACTGTCAGAGAGTCAGTACTGAGGGTGTGCCGCACTGTCAGAGGGTCAGTACTGAGGGAGTGCTGCACTGTCAGAGGATCAGTACTGAAGGAGTGCTGCACTGTCAGAGGGTCAGTACTGAGGGAGTGCCGCACTGCCAGAGGGTCAGTACTGAGGGAGTGTTGCACTGTCAGAGGATCAGTACTGAAGGAGTGCCGCACTGTCAGAGGGTCAGTACTGAGGGAGTGCTGCACTGTCAGAGGGTCAGTACTGAGGGAGTGCCGCACTGTCAGAGGGTCAGTACGAGGGCTGCACTGTCAGAGGGTCAGTACTGAGGGAGTGCCGCACTGTCAGAGAGTCAGTACTGAGGGAGCGCCGCACTGTCAGAAGGACAGTACTGAGGGAGTGCTGCACTGCCAGAGGGTCAGTACTGAGGGAGTGCTGCACTGTCAGAGGATCAGTACTGAAGGAGTGCTGCACTGTCAGAGGGTCAGTACTGAGGGAGTGCCGCACTGTCAGAGGGTCAGTACTGAGGGTGTGCTGCACTGTCAGAGGGTCAAGAAAGAACCAAGAACAAAGAAATGTACAGCACAGGAACAGGCCCTTCGGCCCTCCAAGCCCGTGCCGACCATGCTGCCCGACTAAACTACAATCTTCTACACTTCCTGGGTCCGTATCCTTCTATTCCCATCCTATTCATATATTTGTCAAGATGCCCCTTAAATGTCCCTATCGTCCCTGCCTCCACTACCTCCTCCGGTAGTGAGTTCCAGGCACCCACTACCCTCTGCGTAAAAAATTTGCCTCGTACATCTACTCTAAACCTTGCCCCTCTCACCTTAAACCTATGCCCCCTAGTAATTGACCCCTCTACCCTGGGGAAAAGCCTCTGACTATCCACTCTGTCTATGCCCCTCATAATTTTGTAGACCTCTATCAGGTCGCCCCTCAACCTCCTTCGTTCCAGTGAGAACAAACCGAGTTTATTCAACCGCTCCTCATAGCTAATGCCCTCCATACCAGGCAACATTCTGGTAAATCTCTTCTGCACCCTCTCTAAAGCCTCCACATCCTTCTGGTAGTGTGGCGACCAGAATTGAACACTATACTCCAAGTGTGGCCTAACTAAGGTTCTATACAGCTGCAACATGACTTGCCAATTCTTATACTCAATGCCCCGGCCAATGAAGGCAAGCATGCCGTATGCCTTCTTGACTACCTTCTCCACCTGTGTTGCCCCTTTCAATGACCTGTGTACCTGTACTCCTAGATCTCTTTGACTTTCAATACTCTTGAGGGTTCTACCATTCACTGTATATTCCCTGCCTGCATTAGACCTTCCAAAATGCATTACCTCACATTTGTCCGGATTAAACTCCATCTGCCATCTCTCTGCCCAAGTCTCCAAACAGTCTAAATCCTGCTGTATCCTCCGACAGTCCTCATCGCTATCCGCAATTCCACCAACCTTTGTGTCGTCTGCAAACTTACTAATCAGACCAGTTACATTTTCCTCCAAATCATTTATATATACTACAAAGAGCAAAGGTCCCAGCACTGATCCCTGTGGAACACCACTGGTCACAGCCCTCCAATTAGAAAAGCATCCTTCCATTGCTACTCTCTGCCTTCTATGGCCTAGCCAGTTCTGTATCCACCTTGCCAGCTCACCCCTGATCCTGTGTGACTTCACCTTTTGTACTAGTCTACCATGAGGGACCTTGTCAAAGGCCTTACTGAAGTCCATATAGACAACATCCACTGCCCTACCTGCATCAATCATCTTAGTGACCTCCTCGGAAAACTCTATCAAGTTAGTGAGACACGACCTCCCCTTCACAAAACCGTGCTGCCTCTCACTAATACGTCCATTTGCTTCCAAATGGGAGTAGATCCTGTCTCGAAGAATTCTCTCCAGTAGTTTCCCTACCACTGAAGTAAGGCTCACCGGCCTGTAGTTCCCGGGATTATCCTTGCTACCCTTCTTAAACAGAGGAACAACATTGGCTATTCTCCAGCCCTCCGGGACATCCCCTGAAGACAGCGAGGATCCAAAGATTTCTGTCAAGGCCTCAGCAATTTCCTCTCCAGCCTCCTTCAGTATTCTGGGGTAGATTCCATCAGGCCCTGGGGACTTATCTACCTTAATATTTTTTAAGACACCCAACACCTCGTCTTTTTGGATCTCAATGTGACCCAGGCTATCTACACACCCTTCTCCAGACTCAACATCTACCAATTTCTTCTCTTTGGTGAATACTGATGCAAAGTATTCATTTAGTACCTCGCCCATTTCCTCTGGCTCCACACATAGATTCCCTTGCCTATCCTTCAGTGGGCCAACCCTTTCCCTGGCTACCCTCTTGCTTTTTATGTACGTGTAAAAAGCCTTGGGATTTTCCTTAACCCTATTTGCCAATGACTTTTCGTGACCCCTTCTAGCCCTCCTGACTCCTTGCTTAAGTTTCTTCCTACTTTCCTTATATTCCACGCAGGCTTCGTCTGTTCCCAGCCTTTTAGCCCTGACAAATGCCTCCTTTTTCTTTTTGACGAGGCCTACAATATTTCTCGTCATCCATGGTTCCCGAAAATTGCCGTATTTATCCTTCTTCCTCACAGGAACATGCCGGTCCTGAATTCCTTTCAACTGCCACTTGAAAGCCTCCCACATGTCAGATGTTGATTTGCCCTCAAACATCCGCCCCCAATCTATGTTCTTCAGTTCCCGCCTAATATTGTTATAATTAGCCTTCCCCCAATTTAGCACATTCATCCTAGGACCACTCTTATCCTTGTCCACCAGTGCTTTAAAACTTACTGAATTGTGGTCACTGTTACCGAAATGCTCCCCTACTGAAACATCCACCACCTGGCCAGGCTCATTCCCCAATACCAGGTCCAGTACCGGCCCTTCCCTAGTTGGACTGTCTACATATTGTTTTAAGAAGCCCTCCTGGATGCTCCTTACAAACTCCGCCCCGTCTAAGCCCCTGGCACTAAGCGAGTCCCAGTCAATATTGGGGAAGTTGAAGTCTCCCATCACAAAAAGCCTGTTGTTTTTACTCTTTTCCAAAATCTGTCTACCTATCTGCTCCTCTATCTCCCGCTGGCTGTTGGGAGGCCTGTAGTAAACCCCCAACATTGTGACTGCACCCTTCTTATTCCTGATCTCTACCCATATAGCCTCACTGCCCTCTGAGGTGTCCTCTCGCAGTACAGCTGTGATGTTCTCCCGAACCAGTAGCGCAACTCCGCCTCCCCTTTTACATCCCCCTCTATTCCGCCTGAAACATCTAAATCCTGGAACGTTTAGCTGCCAATCCTGCCCTTCCCTCAACCAGGTCTCTGTAATGGCAACAACATCATAGTTCCAAGTACTAATCCAAGATCTAAGTTCATCTGCCTTACCCGTAATGCTCCTTGCATTAAAACATATGCACTTCAGGCCACCAGACCCGCTGTGTTCAGCAACTTCTCCCTGTCTGCTCTGCCTCAGAGCCACACTGTCCCTATTCCCTAGTTCTCCCTCAATGCCCTCACCTTCTGACCTATTGCTCCCGTGCCCACCCCCCTGCCATACTAGTTTAAGTACTGAGGTAGTGCTGCACTGTCAGAGGGTCAGTACTGAGGGAGTGCCGCACTGTCAGAGGGTCAGTACTGAGGGAGTGCCGCACTGTCAGAGGGTCAGTACTGAGGGAATGCTGCACTGTCAGAAGGTCAGGACTTAGGGAGTGCTGCACTGTCAGAGGGCCAGTACTGAGGGAGTGCTGCACTGTCAGAGGGTCAGTACTGAGGGAGTGCTGCACTGTCAGAGGGTCTGTACTGAGCGAGTGTTGCACTGTCAAAGGGTCAGTAGAATCATAGAATCATAGAAGTTTACAGCATGGAAACAGGCCCTTCGGCCCAACCAGTCCATGCCGCCCAGTTTTTACCATTAAGCTAGTCCCAGTTGCCCGCACTTGGCCCATAACCCTCTATACCCATCTTACCCATGTAACTATCTAAATGCTTTTTAAAAGACACAATTGTACCCGCCTCTACTACTACCTCTGGCAGCCCATTCCAGGCACTCACTACCCTCTGAGTGAAGAAATTGCCCCTCTGGGCCCTTCTGAATCTCTCCCCTCTCACCTTAAACCTATGCCCTCTAGTTTTAGACTCCCCTACCTTTTGGAAAAGATGTTGACTATCTACCTTATCTATGCCCCTCATTATTTTATAGACCTCTATAAGATCACCCCTAAGCCTCCTACGCTCCAGGGAAAAAAGTCCCAGTCTATCCAGCCTCTCCTTATAACTCAAACCATCACGTCCCGGCAACATCCTAGTAAATCTTTTCTGCAGTCTTTCTAGTTTAATAATAAGCTTTCTATAATAGGGTGACCAGAACTGCACACAGTATTCCAAGTGTGGCCGTACCAATGTCTTGTACAACTTCAACAAGACGTCCCAACTCCTGTATTCAATGTTCTGACCAATGAAACCAAGCATGCCGAATGCCTTCTTCACCACCCTGTCCACCTGCGACTCCACCTTCAAGGAGCTATGAACCTGTACTCCTAGATCTCTTTGTTCTATAACTCTCCCCAACGCCATACCATTAACTGAGTAGGTCCTGGCCTGATTCGATCTGCCAAAATGCATCACCTCACATTTATCTAAATTAAACTCCATCTGCCATTCGTCGGCCCACTGGCCTAATTGATCAAGATCCCGTTGCAATCCTAGATAACCTTCTTCACTATCCACTGTGCCACCAATCTTGGTGTCATCTGCAAACTTACTAACCATGCCTCCTAAATTCTCATCCAAATCATTAATATAAATCACAAATAACAGTGGACCCAGCACCGATCCCTGAGGCACACCACTGGTCACAGGCCTCCAGCTTGAAAAACAACCCTCTACAACCACCCTCTGCCTTCTGTCGTCCAGCCAATTTTGAATCCAATTGGCAACCTCACCCTGGATCCCGTGAGCTTTAACCTTCTGCAACAACCTACCATGCGGTACCTTGTCAAAGGCTTTGCTAAAGTCCATGTAGACAACGTCTACTGCACTGCCCTCATCTACCTTCTTGGTCACCCCCTCAAAAAACTCAATCAAATTTGTGAGACATGATTTTCCACGCACAAAACCATGCTGACTGCCCCGAATCAGTCCTTGCCTCTCTAAATGCTTGTAGATCCTGTCTCTCAGAATACCTTCTAGCAACTTACCTACTACAGACGTTAGGCTCACCGGTCTGTAGTTCCCAGGCTTTTCCCTGCTGCCCGTCTTAAACAAGGCACAACATTCGCCACTCTCCAATCTTCAGGCACCTCACCTGTGGCTGCCGATGATTCAAATATTTCTGTTAGGGGACCCGCAATTTCCTCCCTAGCCTCCCACAACACCCTGGGATACATTTCATCAGGTCCCGGGGATTTATCTACCTTGATGCGCTTTAAGACTTCCAGCACCTCCTCCTCTGTAATATGCACACTTCTCAAGACATCACTATTTATTTCCCTTAGTTTCCTAACATCCATGCCTTTCTCCACCGTGAATACCGATGAGAAATATTCATTCAGGATCTCACCCAACTCTTGTGGCTCTGCACATAGATGTCCTTGTTGATCCTTAAGAGGCCCGACTCTGTCCCTAGTTACTCTTTTCCCCTTTATGTATCTGTAGAATCTCTTTGGATTCTCCTTTGCATTATTTGCCAAAGCAACTTCATGTCCCCTTTTTGCCCTCCTGATTTCCCTCTTAACTCTATTTCGACAATCTCTATACTCTTCAAGGGATCCACTTGATCCCAGTTGTTTATGTACGTCATATGCCTCCTTCTTCTTTTTGACCAGAGTCTCAACATCTCGAGTCATCCAGGGTTCCCTACTTCTACCAGCCTTGCCCTTCACTCTAAAGGGAATGTGCTTACCCTGCATCCTGGTTAACACATTTTTAAAAGCCTCCCATTGACCAGTCGTCCCTTTGCCTGCCAACAGTCTCCCCCAATCTACCTCTGAAAGTTCCTGTCTGATACCATCAAAATTGGCCTTGCCCCAATTAAGAATTTTAACTCTTGGACCAGACCTATCATTCTCCATAGCTATCTTAAAACTAATGGAGTTATGATCACTTGTCCCAAAGTGATCCCTCACTAACACTTCTGTCACTTGCCCTTCCTTATTTCCCAAGACGAGGTCAAGTTTTGCCCCCTCTCTAGTCGGTCCATCCACATACTGAATGAGAAATTCCTCCTGAATACACTCAACAAATTTCCTTCCATCCAAGCCCCTAATGCTATGACTGTCCCAGTCAATGTTGGGAAAGTTAAAGTCCCCTACTACTACCACCCTATTTTTCTTGCAGCTATCTGTAATCTCCTTACATATTTGCTCCTCAATTTCCCGCTGACTATTTGGGGGCCTGTAGTACAGTCCTATCAAGGTGATCTCTCCCTTCTTATTTTTCAGTTCCACCCATATAGACTCAGTGGGCGAACCCTTGGATATATCCCCTCTAAGTACTGCCGTAATGTTCTCCCTAATCAAAAACGCCACTCCCTCTCCTCTCTTACCTCCTGTTCTATCCTTTCTATAGCATCTGTACCCCGGAACATTGAGCTGCCAGTCCTGCCCCTCCCTTAGCCATGTTTCAGTCATAGCTATAATATCCCAGTCCCATGTGCCCGTCCATGCCCTGAGTTCATCCGCTTTGCCCGTCAGGCCCCTTGCATTGAAATAAATGCAGTTTAATGTAGACCTTCCTTGCTCTTTGCCCTGCTTTCTCTGGTCATGTTTTACACCAGGATGTTGCCTGGTCTCAAGGGTGTTGGTTATGAGGAGAGGCTGAGTAAACTAGGATTGTTTTCACTGGAAAGACGGAGGCTGAGGAGAGACCTGATTGAGGTCTACAAAATTATGAGAGGCATCGACAGGGTGGATAGTCAGAGGCTTTTTCCAAGAGTGGAAGTGTCAATTAAACAGGGCACAGGTTCAGGGTGAGAGGGGGGAGTTTAAGGGAGATGTAGGGGGTACGTTTCTCACACAGAGAGTGGTGGGTGCCTGGAACGCGCTGCCAGAGGATGTGGTGAAGCAGCACATTAACAACATTGAAGAGGCATCTGGATGTGTCGATGAATAGGGAGGAAATAGAGGGATACGGACCGAGTAAGGGCAGAAGGTATTGGTTAGGGCATCGTGATCGGCACAGGATTGGAGGGCCGAAGGGCCTGTTCCTGAGCTGACCTCACCCAGGCCTTGCTAATCCACCAGTCTAAAGAGGATCAACTGATCCAGCTGAACTGCATCACAGTCCCCAAAGTTGCTGTGGATAGGAGACATCTGGGCAATGTGCGACATTTTCAGGTTGATGTCAGTGATGTACTGGAAGAGCTTGAAAAGGCTCCTTAACTCCAGGCTAAACTGTTGCCTCTATTGATATGGCAACAAGTCAACACTGCCTGAAATCCTTTGGCATTTAGACCAACAACTGTCAGATTTGTGCATCCGCAGCCAATTTCACAGTTCCCACTCAGCACTTTACCACTTGTGAAATTGTGTGAGAACAAGGTCCCTTCCTCGAGGCTGCCTTGGGAGAAGGATTGTCTGTCAGACATGTCAGGGCAGCAATGAGGCACTTTGTGCAATGGTTCTGACCACATCCAACAACCAATTGACTCTGCCAGTCACAGCTTGCTCAGATTTAAAAATGGGAAGAGAAGGACCTTGGAAGATCAGTAATCGCTTAATAATAATAACAATAATAATAATAATCTTTACTGTCACAAGTAGGCTTACATTAACACTGCAATGAAGTTACTGTGAAAATCCCCTAGTCGCCACATTCCGGCGCCTGTTCGGGTACACAGAGGGAGAATTCAGAATGTGCAAATTATCTAACAGCACGTCTTTCGGGACTTGTGGGAGGAAACCGGAGCACCCGGAGGAAACCCAAGCACACACGGGGAGAACGTGCAGACTCCGCACAGACAGTGACCCAGCGGGGAGTCGAACCTGGGACCCTGGCGCTGTGAAGCAATGGTGCTAACCACTGTGTCACTGTGCTGCCCTTGTCCATGTCTGAGCACAGGCCCTCAACCAGGAGGCACTGGCCCTCAACCAGGGGGCACTGGCCCTCAACCAGGGGGCACTGGCCCTCAACCCGGGGGCACTGGCCCTCAACCAGGGGGCACTGGCCCTCAACCAGGGGGCACTGGCCCTCAACCAGGAGGCACAGGCCCTCAACTAGGAGGCACAGGCCCTCAACCAGGGGGCACTGGCCCTCAACCAGGAGGTACTGGCCCTCAACCAGGGGGCACTGGCCCTCAACCAGGGGGCACTGGACCTCAACCCGGGGGCACTGGCCCTCAACCAGGGGGCACTGGCCCTCAACCAGGGGGCACTGGCCCTCAACCAGGAGGCACAGGCCCTCAACTAGGAGGCACAGGCCCTCAACAAGGGGGCACTGGCCCTCAACCAGGAGGCACTGGCCCTCAACCAGGGGGCACTGGCCCTCAACCAGGGGGCACTGGCCCTCAACCAGGGGGCACTGGCCCTCAACCCGGGGGCACTGACCCTCAACCAGGGGGCACAGGCCCTCAACCAGGGGGCACTGGCCCTCAACCAGGAGGCACAGGCCCTCAACTAGGAGGCACAGACCCTCAACCAGGGGGCACTGGCCCTCAATCCGGGGGCACTGGCCCTCAACCAGGGGGCACTGGCCCTCAACAAGGGGGCACTGGCCCTCAACCAGGAGGCACAGGCCCTCAACCAGGGGGCACTGGCCCTCAACCAGGGGGAACTGGCCCTCAACCAGGGGGCACTGGCCCTCAACCCGGGGGCACTGGCCCTCAACCAGGGGGCACTGGCCCTCAACCAGGGGGCACTGGCCCTCAACCAGGAGGCACAGGCCCTCAACTAGGAGGCACAGGCCCTCAACCAGGGGGCATTGGCCCTCAACCAGGGGGCACTGGCCCTCAACCCGGGGGCACTGGCCCTCAACCAGGGGGCACTGGCCCTCAACCAGGGGGCACTGGCCCTCAACCAGGAGGCACAGTCCCTCAACTAGGAGGCACAGGCCCTCAACCAGGGGGCACTGGCCCTCAACCAGGAGGCACTGGCCTCAACCAGGGGGCACAGGCCCTCAACCAGGAGGCACAGGCCCTCAACCAGGAGGCACTGGCCCTCAACCAGGGGGCACTGGCCCCCAACCAGGGGGCACTGGCCCTCAACCAGGGGGCACTGGCCCTCAATCCGGGGGCACTGGCCCTCAACCAGGGGGCACTGGCCCTCAACCAGGGGGCACTGGCCCTCAACCAGGAGGCACAGGACCTCAACTAGGAGGCACAGGCCCTCAACCAGGGGGCACTGGCCCTCAACCAGGAGGCACTGGCCTCAACCAGGGGGCACAGGCCCTCAACCAGGAGGCACAGGCCCTCAACCAGGTGGCACAGGCCCTCAACCAGGAGGAACAGGCCCTCAACCAGGGGGCACAGGCCCTCAACCAGGGAGCACAGGCCCTCAACCAGGGGGCACTGGCCCTCAACCAGGGGGCACAGGCCCTGTGAGATACACAAGGCAGATTCACCAGAACAATATCAGGGTGAACAGATAAGAACAAACAGATGCTCCCAGACACTGCTCCCCGGACGCTGCTCCCCAGACACTGCTCCCAGACACTGCCCCCAGACACTGTCCCCAGACACTGTCCCCCAGACACTGTCCCCAGACACTGTCCCTCAGACACTGTCCCCAGACACTGTCCCCCAGACACTGTCCCCAGACACTGTCCCCAGTCCCCAGACACTGTCCCCAGACACTGTCCCCAGACACTGTCCCCAGTCCCCAGTCCCCAGTCCCCTGACACTGTCCCCCAGACACTGTCCCCAGACACTGTCCCCAGACACTGTCCCCAGTCCCCAGACACTGTCCCCAGACACTGTCCCCCAGACACTGTCCCCCAGACACTGTCCCCTGACAGTGTCCCCAGACACTGTCCCCCAGACACTGTCCCCCAGACACTGTCCCCAGACACTGTCCCCCAGACACTGTCCCCAGTCCCCAGACACTGTCCCCCAGACACTGTCCCCCAGACACTGTCCCCCAGACACTGTCCCCAGACACTGTCCCCCAGACACTGTCCCCAGACACTGTCCCCAGACACTGTCCCCAGACACTGTCCCCCAGACACTGTCCCCAGACACTGTCCCCAGTCCCCAGACACTGTCCCCAGACACTGTCCCCAGTCCCCAGACACTGTCCCCCAGACACTGTCCCCAGACACTGTCCCCAGACACTGTCCCCAGACACTGTCCCCAGACACTGTCCCCAGACACTGTCCCCAGACACTGTCCCCAGTCCCCAGACACTGTCCCCCAGACACTGTCCCCAGACACTGTCCCCAGTCCCCAGACACTGTCCCCAGACACTGTCCCCAGACACTGTCCCCAGACACTGTCCCCAGACACTGTCCCCAGACACTGTCCCCCAGACACTGTCCCCAGACACTGTCCCCAGACACTGTCCCCAGACACTGTCCCCAGACACTGTCCCCAGACACTGTCCCCAGACACTGTCCCCCAGACACTGTCCCCAGACACTGTCCCCAGACACTGTCCCCCAGACACTGTCCCCAGACACTGTCCCCAGACACTGTCCCCAGACACTGTCCCCAGACACTGTCCCCAGACACTGTCCCCAGACACTGTCCCCAGACACTGTCCCCCAGACACTGTCCCCAGACACTGTCCCCAGACACTGTCCCCAGACACTGTCCCCAGACACTGTCCCCCAGACACTGTCCCCCAGACACTGTCCCCAGACACTGTCCCCCAGACACTGTCCCCAGACACTGTCCCCAGACACTGTCCCCCAGACACTGTCCCCAGACACTGTCCCCCAGACACTGTCCCCCAGACACTGTCCCCAGACACTGTCCCCCAGACACTGTCCCCAGACACTGTCCCCCAGACACTGTCCCCAGACACTGTCCCCCAGACACTGTCCCCAGACACTGTCCCCAGACACTGTCCCCCAGACACTGTCCCCAGACACTGTCCCCAGACACTGTCCCCAGACACTGTCCCCAGACACTGTCCCCAGACACTGTCCCCAGACACTGTCCCCAGACACTGTCCCCAGACACTGTCCCCAGACACTGTCCCCAGACACTGACCCCAGACACTGTCCCCAGACACTGTCCCCCAGACACTGTCCCCCAGACACTGTCCCCCAGACACTGTCCCCAGACACTGTCCCCAGACACTGTCCCCAGACACTGTCCCCAGACACTGTCCCCCAGACACTGTCCCCAGACACTGTCCCCAGTCCCCAGACACTGTCCCCAGACACTGTCCCCAGACACTGTCCCCAGACACTGTCCCCAGACACTGTCCCCAGTCCCCAGACACTGTCCCCAGACACTGTCCCCCAGACACTGTCCCCAGTCCCCAGACACTGTCCCCAGACACTGTCCCCAGACACTGTCCCCAGACACTGTCCCCAGACACTGTCCCCAGTCCCCAGACACTGTCCCCAGACACTGTCCCCAGACACTGTCCCCAGTCCCCAGACACTGTCCCCAGACACTGTCCCCAGACACTGTCCCCAGACACTGTCCCCAGACACTGTCCCCAGACACTGTCCCCAGACACTGTCCCCAGACACTGTCCCCAGACACTGTCCCCAGACACTGTCCCCCAGACACTGTCCCCCAGACACTGTCCCCAGTCCCCAGACACTGTCCCCAGACACTGTCCCCAGTCCCCAGACACTGCCCCCAGACACTGTCCCCCAGACACTGTCCCCCAGACACTGTCCCCCAGACACTGTCCCCCAGACACTGTCCCCAGTCCCCAGACACTGCCCCCAGACACTGTCCCCCAGACACTGTCCCCCAGACACTGTCCCCCAGACACTGTCCCCCAGACACTGTCCCCAGACACTGTCCCCCAGACACTGTCCCCAGACACTGTCCCCCAGACACTGTCCCCAGACACTGTCCCCAGACACTGTCCCCCAGACACTGTCCCCAGACACTGTCCCCAGACACTGTCCCCAGACACTGTCCCCAGACACTGTCCCCAGACACTGTCCCCCAGACACTGTCCCCAGACACTGTCCCCCAGACACTGTCCCCCAGACACTGTCCCCAGACACTGTCCCCAGACACTGTCCCCAGACACTGTCCCCAGACACTGTCCCCAGACACTGTCCCCAGACACTGTCCCCAGACACTGTCCCCCAGACACTGTCCCCAGACACTGTCCCCAGACACTGTCCCCCAGACACTGTCCCCCAGACACTGTCCCCAGACACTGTCCCCCAGACACTGTCCCCAGACACTGTCCCCCAGACACTGTCCCCAGACACTGTCCCCAGACACTGTCCCCCAGACACTGTCCCCAGACACTGTCCCCAGACACTGTCCCCCAGACACTGTCCCCCAGACACTGTCCCCAGACACTGTCCCCCAGACACTGTCCCCAGACACTGTCCCCCAGACACTGTCCCCAGTCCCCAGACACTGTCCCCAGACACTGTCCCCCAGACACTGTCCCCAGACACTGTCCCCAGACACTGTCCCCAGACACTGTCCCCCAGACACTGTCCCCAGACACTGTCCCACAGACACTGTCCCCAGACACTGTCCCCAGACACTGTCCCCCAGACACTGTCCCCAGACACTGTCCCCCAGACACTGTCCCCAGTCACTGTCCCCAGTCACTGTCCCCAGTCCCCAGACACTGTCCCCAGACACTGTCCCCAGACACTGTCCCCAGACACTGTCCCCAGTCCCCAGACACTGTCCCCAGACACTGTCCCCCAGACACTGTCCCCAGACACTGTCCCCAGACACTGTCCCCAGACACTGTCCCCCAGACACTGTCCCCAGACACTGTCCCCAGACACTGTCCCCCAGACACTGTCCCCAGACACTGTCCCCCAGACACTGTCCCCAGACACTGTCCCCAGACACTGTCCCCAGACACTGTCCCCAGACACTGTCCCCAGACACTGTCCCCAGACACTGTCCCCAGACACTGTCCCCAGTCACTGTCCCCCAGACACTGTCCCCCAGACACTGTCCCCAGACACTGTCCCCAGACACTGTCCCCAGTCCCCAGACACTGTCCCCAGACACTGTCCCCAGTCACTGTCCCCAGTCCCCAGACACTGTCCCCAGACACTGTCCCCAGACACTGTCCCCCAGACACTGTCCCCAGACACTGTCCCCAGACACTGTCCCCAGACACTGTCCCCAGACACTGTCCCCAGACACTGTCCCCCAGACACTGTCCCCAGACACTGTCCCCAGACACTGTCCCCAGACACTGTCCCCAGACACTGTCCCCAGACACTGTCCCCCAGACACTGTCCCCAGTCCCCAGACACTGTCCCCCAGACACTGTCCCCAGTCCCCAGACACTGTCCCCCAGACACTGTCCCCAGACACTGTCCCCCAGACACTGTCCCCAGTCCCCAGACACTGTCCCCCAGACACTGTCCCCAGTCCCCAGACACTGTCCCCCAGACACTGTCCCCAGTCCCCAGACACTGTCCCCAGACACTGTCCCCCAGACACTGTCCCCAGACACTGTCCCCCAGACACTGTCCCCAGACACTGTCCCCCAGACACTGTCCCCAGACACTGTCCCCAGTCCCCAGACACTGTCCCCCAGACACTGTCCCCAGACACTGTCCCCCAGACACTGTCCCCAGACACTGTCCCCAGACACTGTCCCCAGACACTGTCCCCAGACACTGTCCCCCAGACACTGTCCCCAGACACTGTCCCCCAGACACTGTCCCCCAGACACTGTCCCCAGACACTGTCCCCCAGACACTGTCCCCCAGACACTGTCCCCCAGACACTGTCCCCAGACACTGTCCCCAGACACTGTCCCCAGACACTGTCCCCCAGACACTGTCCCCAGACACTGTCCCCAGACACTGTCCCCAGACACTGTCCCCAGACACTGTCCCCCAGACACTGTCCCCAGACACTGTCCCCAGTCCCCAGACACTGTCCCCAGACACTGTCCCCAGACACTGTCCCCCAGACACTGTCCCCAGACACTGTCCCCAGACACTGTCCCCAGACACTGTCCCCAGACACTGTCCCCCAGACACTGTCCCCAGTCCCCAGACACTGTCCCCAGACACTGTCCCCAGACACTGTCCCCCAGACACTGTCCCCAGACACTGTCCCCAGACACTGTCCCCCAGACACTGTCCCCAGACACTGTCCCCAGACACTGTCCCCAGACACTGTCCCCAGACACTGTCCCCAGACACTGTCCCCCAGACACTGTCCCCAGACACTGTCCCCAGTCACTGTCCCCAGTCCCCAGACACTGTCCCCAGACACTGTCCCCAGACACTGTCCCCAGTCCCCAGACACTGTCCCCAGACACTGTCCCCCAGACACTGTCCCCCAGACACTGTCCCCCAGACACTGTCCCCAGTCCCCAGACACTGTCCCCAGACACTGTCCCCCAGACACTGTCCCCCAGACACTGTCCCCCAGACACTGTCCCCCAGACACTGTCCCCAGACACTGTCCCCAGACACTGTCCCCAGACACTGTCCCCAGACACTGTCCCCAGTCCCCAGACACTGTCCCCAGACACTGTCCCCCAGACACTGTCCCCAGTCCCCAGACACTGTCCCCAGACACTGTCCCCCAGACACTGTCCCCCAGACACTGTCCCCAGACACTGTCCCCAGACACTGTCCCCAGACACTGTCCCCCAGACACTGTCCCCCAGACACTGTCCCCAGACACTGTCCCCAGACACTGTCCCCAGACACTGTCCCCAGACACTGTCCCCAGACACTGTCCCCCAGACACTGTCCCCAGACACTGTCCCCAGACACTGTCCCCAGACACTGTCCCCCAGACACTGTCCCCAGACACTGTCCCCAGACACTGTCCCCAGTCCCCAGACACTGTCCCCCAGACACTGTCCCCAGACACTGTCCCCAGACACTGTCCCCAGACACTGTCCCCAGACACTGTCCCCCAGACACTGTCCCCAGTCCCCAGACACTGTCCCCAGACACTGTCCCCAGACACTGTCCCCAGACACTGTCCCCAGACACTGTCCCCCAGACACTGTCCCCAGACACTGTCCCCCAGACACTGTCCCCAGACACTGTCCCCCAGACACTGTCCCCAGACACTGTCCCCAGACACTGTCCCCAGACACTGTCCCCAGACACTGACCCCCAGACACTGTCCCCAGACACTGTCCCCAGACACTGTCCCCAGACACTGTCCCCCAGACACTGTCCCCCAGACACTGTCCCCAGACACTGTCCCCAGACACTGTCCCCAGACACTGTCCCCAGACACTGTCCCCAGACACTGTCCCCAGACACTGTCCCCCAGACACTGTCCCCCAGACACTGTCCCCCAGACACTGTCCCCAGACACTGTCCCCCAGACACTGTCCCCAGACACTGACCCCCAGACACTGTCCCCAGACACTGTCCCCAGACACTGTCCCCAGACACTGTCCCCCAGACACTGTCCCCCAGACACTGTCCCCAGACACTGTCCCCCAGACACTGTCCCCAGACACTGTCCCCCAGACACTGTCCCCCAGACACTGTCCCCAGACACTGTCCCCCAGACACTGTCCCCAGACACTGTCCCCCAGACACTGTCCCCAGACACTGTCCCCCAGACACTGTCCCCAGACACTGTCCCCAGACACTGTCCCCCAGACACTGTCCCCCAGACACTGTCCCCCAGACACTGTCCCCAGACACTGTCCCCCAGACACTGTCCCCAGACACTGTCCCCCAGACACTGTCCCCAGACACTGTCCCCCAGACACTGTCCCCCAGACACTGTCCCCAGTCCCCAGACACTGTCCCCCAGACACTGTCCCCAGTCACTGTCCCCAGACACTGTCCCCCAGACACTGTCCCCAGACACTGTCCCCAGTCCCCAGACACTGTCCCCAGACACTGTCCCCAGACACTGTCCCCAGACACTGTCCCCCAGACACTGTCCCCAGACACTGTCCCCCAGACACTGTCCCCAGACACTGTCCCCCAGACACTGTCCCCAGTCCCCAGACACTGTCCCCCAGACACTGTCCCCGAGACACTGTCCCCAGACACTGTCCCCCAGACACTGTCCCCCAGACACTGTCCCCCAGACACTGTCCCCAGTCCCCCAGACACTGTCCCCAGACACTGTCCCCAGACACTGTCCCCCAGACACTGTCCCCCAGACACTGTCCCCCAGACACTGTCCCCCAGACACTGTCCCCAGACACTGTCCCCCAGACACTGTCCCCAGACACTGTCCCCCAGACACTGTCCCCCAGACACTGTCCCCAGACACTGTCCCCCAGACACTGTCCCCAGACACTGTCCCCCAGACACTGTCCCCAGACACTGTCCCCAGACACTGTCCCCAGTCCCCAGACACTGTCCCCCAGACACTGTCCCCCAGACACTGTCCCCAGACACTGTCCCCAGACACTGTCCCCAGTCCCCAGACACTGTCCCCAGACACTGTCCCCCAGACACTGTCCCCAGACACTGTCCCCAGACACTGTCCCCCAGACACTGTCCCCCAGACACTGTCCCCCAGACACTGTCCCCCAGACACTGTCCCCCAGACACTGTCCCCAGACACTGTCCCCAGACACTGTCCCCCAGACTCTGTCCCCAGACACTGTCCCCCAGACACTGTCCCCAGACACTGTCCCCCAGACACTGTCCCCAGACACTGTCCCCCAGACACTGTCCCCCAGACACTGTCCCCAGACACTGTCCCCCAGACACTGTCCCCAGACACTGTCCCCCAGACACTGTCCCCAGACACTGTCCCCAGACACTGTCCCCAGACACTGTCCCCAGACACTGTCCCCAGACACTGTCCCCCAGACACTGTCCCCCAGACACTGTCCCCAGACACTGTCCCCAGACACTGTCCCCCAGACACTGTCCCCCAGACACTGTCCCCCAGACACTGTCCCCAGACACTGTCCCCCAGACACTGTCCCCAGACACTGTCCCCAGACACTGTCCCCCAGACACTGTCCCCAGACACTGTCCCCAGACACTGTCCCCAGACACTGTCCCCAGACACTGTCCCCAGACACTGTCCCCAGACACTGTCCCCCAGACACTGTCCCCCAGACACTGTCCCCCAGACACTGTCCCCAGACACTGTCCCCCAGACACTGTCCCCAGACACTGTCCCCAGACACTGTCCCCCAGACACTGTCCCCCAGACACTGTCCCCCAGACACTGTCCCCCAGACACTGTCCCCAGACACTGTCCCCAGACACTGTCCCCAGACACTGTCCCCAGACACTGTCCCCAGACACTGTCCCCCAGACACTGTCCCCCAGACACTGTCCCCAGACACTGTCCCCAGACACTGTCCCCAGGCACTGTCCCCCAGACACTGTCCCCCAGACACTGTCCCCCAGACACTGTCCCCAGACACTGTCCCCAGACACTGTCCCCAGACACTGTCCCCAGTCCCCAGACACTGTCCCCAGACACTGTCCCCAGACACTGTCCCCCAGACACTGTCCCCCAGACACTGTCCCCAGACACTGTCCCCAGGCACTGTCCCCCAGACACTGTCCCCCAGACACTGTCCCCAGACACTGTCCCCAGACACTGTCCCCAGACACTGTCCCCAGACACTGTCCCCCAGACACTGTCCCCAGACACTGTCCCCCAGACACTGTCCCCAGACACTGTCCCCAGACACTGTCCCCCAGACACTGTCCCCAGACACTGTCCCCAGACACTGTCCCCAGTCCCCAGACACTGTCCCCAGACACTGTCCCCCAGACACTGTCCCCAGACACTGTCCCCAGACACTGTCCCCCAGACACTGCCCCCAGACACTGTCCCCAGACACTGTCCCCAGACACTGTCCCCAGACACTGCCCCCAGACACTGTCCCCCAGACACTGTCCCCCAGACACTGTCCCCAGACACTGTCCCCAGACACTGTCCCCAGTCCCCAGACACTGTCCCCAGACACTGTCCCCCAGACACTGTCCCCAGACACTGTCCCCCAGACACTGTCCCCAGACACTGTCCCCAGACACTGTCCCCCAGACACTGTCCCCAGACACTGTCCCCAGACACTGTCCCCCAGACACTGTCCCCAGACACTGTCCCCAGACACTGTCCCCCAGACACTGCCCCCAGACACTGTCCCCAGACACTGTCCCCAGACACTGTCCCCCAGACACTGTCCCCAGACACTGTCCCCCAGACACTGTCCCCAGACACTGTCCCCAGACACTGTCCCCAGACACTGTCCCCAGACACTGTCCCCAGACACTGTCCCCAGACACTGTCCCCCAGACACTGTCCCCCAGACACTGTCCCCAGACACTGTCCCCAGACACTGTCCCCCAGACACTGTCCCCAGACACTGTCCCCAGACACTGTCCCCCAGACACTGTCCCCAGACACTGTCCCCAGACACTGTCCCCAGACACTGTCCCCAGACACTGTCCCCCAGACACTGTCCCCAGACACTGTCCCCAGACACTGTCCCCAGACACTGTCCCCCAGACACTGTCCCCAGACACTGTCCCCCAGACACTGTCCCCAGACACTGTCCCCAGACACTGTCCCCCAGACACTGTCCCCAGTCCCCAGACACTGTCCCCAGACACTGTCCCCCAGACACTGTCCCCCAGACACTGTCCCCAGACACTGTCCCCCAGACACTGTCCCCCAGACACTGTCCCCCAGACACTGTCCCCCAGACACTGTCCCCCAGACACTGTCCCCAGACACTGTCCCCCAGACACTGTCCCCCAGACACTGTCCCCCAGACACTGTCCCCAGACACTGTCCCCAGACACTGTCCCCAGTCCCCAGACCCAGTCCCCAGACACTGTCCCCCAGACACTGTCCCCCAGACACTGTCCCCCAGACACTGTCCCCCAGACACTGTCCCCAGACACTGTCCCCAGACACTGTCCCCAGTCCCCAGACACTGTCCCCAGACACTGTCCCCAGACACTGTCCCCCAGACACTGTCCCCAGACACTGTCCCCAGACACTGTCCCCAGTCCCCAGACACTGTCCCCCAGACACTGTCCCCCAGACACTGTCCCCCAGACACTGTCCCCAGACACTGTCCCCCAGACACTGTCCCCCAGACACTGTCCCCAGACACTGTCCCCCAGACACTGTCCCCAGACACTGTCCCCCAGACACTGTCCCCAGACACTGTCCCCCAGACACTGTCCCCCAGACACTGTCCCCAGACACTGTCCCCCAGACACTGTCCCCAGACACTGTCCCCCAGACACTGTCCCCAGACACTGTCCCCCAGACACTGTCCCCAGACACTGTCCCCCAGACACTGTCCCCCAGACACTGTCCCCAGACACTGTCCCCCAGACACTGTCCCCAGACACTGTCCCCCAGACACTGTCCCCCAGACACTGTCCCCCAGACACTGTCCCCCAGACACTGTCCCCAGACACTGTCCCCAGACACTGTCCCCAGTCCCCAGACACTGTCCCCCAGACACTGTCCCCCAGACACTGTCCCCCAGACACTGTCCCCCAGACACTGTCCCCCAGACACTGTCCCCAGACACTGTCCCCAGACACTGTCCCCCAGACACTGTCCCCAGACACTGTCCCCAGTCCCCAGACACTGTCCCCAGACACTGTCCCCAGTCCCCAGACACTGTCCCCAGTCCCCAGACACTGTCCCCCAGACACTGTCCCCAGACACTGTCCCCCAGACACTGTCCCCAGACACTGTCCCCCAGACACTGTCCCCCAGACACTGTCCCCAGACACTGTCCCCCAGACACTGTCCCCAGACACTGTCCCCCAGACACTGTCCCCAGACACTGTCCCCAGACACTGTCCCCAGACACTGTCCCCCAGACACTGTCCCCAGACACTGTCCCCCAGACACTGTCCCCAGACACTGTCCCCCAGACACTGTCCCCAGACACTGTCCCCAGACACTGTCCCCCAGACACTGTCCCCCAGACACTGTCCCCCAGACACTGTCCCCCAGACACTGTCCCCAGACACTGTCCCCCAGACACTGTCCCCAGACACTGTCCCCCAGACACTGTCCCCCAGACACTGTCCCCCAGACACTGTCCCCAGACACTGTCCCCCAGACACTGTCCCCAGACACTGTCCCCCAGACACTGTCCCCCAGACACTGTCCCCCAGACACTGTCCACAGTCCCCAGACACTGTCCCCCAGACACTGTCCCCCAGACACTGTCCCCAGACACTGTCCCCAGACACTGTCCCCCAGACACTGTCCCCAGACACTGTCCCCCAGACACTGTCCCCCAGACACTGTCCCCCAGACACTGTCCCCCAGACACTGTCCCCCAGACACTGTCCCCAGACACTGTCCCCAGACACTGTCCCCCAGACACTGTCCCCAGACACTGTCCCCAGACACTGTCCCCCAGACACTGTCCCCCAGACACTGTCCCCCAGACACTGTCCCCCAGACACTGTCCCCCAGACACTGTCCCCAGACACTGTCCCCCAGACACTGTCCCCAGACACTGTCCCCCAGACACTGTCCCCAGACACTGTCCCCCAGACACTGTCCCCCAGACACTGTCCCCCAGACACTGTCCCCCAGACACTGTCCCCCAGACACTGTCCCCAGACACTGTCCCCCAGACACTGTCCCCCAGACACTGTCCCCCAGACACTGTCCCCCAGACACTGTCCCCCAGACACTGTCCCCAGACACTGTCCCCCAGACACTGTCCCCCAGACACTGTCCCCCAGACACTGTCCCCCAGACACTGTCCCCCAGACACTGTCCCCAGACACTGTCCCCCAGACACTGTCCCCCAGACACTGTCCCCCAGACACTGTCCCCAGACACTGTCCCCCAGACACTGTCCCCAGACACTGTCCCCCAGACACTGTCCCCCAGACACTGTCCCCAGACACTGTCCCCCAGACACTGTCCCCAGACACTGTCCACAGACACTGTCCCCCAGACACTGTCCCCAGACACTGTCCCCCAGACACTGTCCCCCAGACACTGTCCCCCAGACACTGTCCCCAGACACTGTCCCCCAGACACTGTCCCCAGACACTGTCCCCCAGACACTGTCCCCCAGACACTGTCCCCCAGACACTGTCCCCAGTCCCCAGACACTGTCCCCCAGACACTGTCCCCAGACCACTGTCCCCAGACACTGTCCCCAGACACTGTCCCCCAGACACTGTCCCCCAGACACTGTCCCCCAGACACTGTCCCCAGACACTGTCCCCCAGACACTGTCCCCCAGACACTGTCCCCAGGTCCCCAGACACTGTCCCCAGACACTGTCCCCCAGACACTGTCCCCAGTCCCCAGACACTGTCCCCAGTCCCCAGACACTGTCCCCCAGACACTGTCCCCCAGACACTGTCCCCCAGACACTGTCCCCCAGACACTGTCCCCCAGACACTGTCCCCCAGACACTGTCCCCCAGACACTGTCCCCCAGACACTGTCCCCCAGACACTGTCCCCAGACACTGTCCCCCAGACACTGTCCCCCAGACACTGTCCCCAGACACTGTCCCCCAGACACTGTCCCCAGACACTGTCCCCAGACACTGTCCCCCAGACACTGTCCCCAGACACTGTCCCCCAGACACTGTCCCCAGACACTGTCCCCAGACACTGTCCCCCAGACACTGTCCCCAGACACTGTCCCCCAGACACTGTCCCCCAGACACTGTCCCCCAGACACTGTCCCCAGACACTGTCCCCCAGACACTGTCCCCAGACACTGTCCCCCAGACACTGTCCCCAGACACTGTCCCCAGTCCCCAGACACTGTCCCCAGTCCCAGACACTGTCCCCAGACACTGTCCCCAGTCCCCAGACACTGTCCCCAGACACTGTCCCCAGACACTGTCCCCAGTCCCCCAGACACTGTCCCCCAGACACTGTCCCCCAGACACTGTCCCCAGACACTGTCCCCAGACACTGTCCCCAGTCCCCAGACACTGTCCCCCAGACACTGTCCCCCAGACACTGTCCCCCAGACACTGTCCCCCAGACACTGTCCCCCAGACACTGTCCCCCAGACACTGTCCCCAGACACTGTCCCCCAGACACTGTCCCCAGTCCCCAGACACTGTCCCCCCAGACACTGTCCCCAGTCCCCAGACACTGTCCCCAGACACTGTCCCCCAGACACTGTCCCCAGACACTGTCCCCAGACACTGTCCCCAGTCCCCAGACACTGTCCCCAGACACTGTCCCCCAGACACTGTCCCCCAGACACTGTCCCCCCAGACACTGTCCCCAGACACTGTCCCCAGACACTGTCCCCAGACACTGTCCCCCAGACACTGTCCCCAGTCCCCAGACACTGTCCCCCAGACACTGTCCCCAGACACTGTCCCCAGACACTGTCCCCAGTCCCCAGACACTGTCCCCCAGACACTGTCCCCAGACACTGTCCCCAGACACTGTCCCCAGACACTGTCCCCAGTCCCCAGACACTGTCCCCAGTCCCCCAGTCACTGTCCCCAGACACTGTCCCCCAGACACTGTCCCCCAGACACTGTCCCCAGACACTGTCCCCCAGACACTGTCCCCCAGACACTGTCCCCAGACACTGTCCCCCAGACACTGTCCCCCAGACACTGTCCCCCAGACACTGTCCCCCAGACACTGTCCCCAGACACTGTCCCCCAGACACTGTCCCCCAGACACTGTCCCCAGACACTGTCCCCAGACACTGTCCCCCAGACACTGTCCCCCAGACACTGTCCCCAGACACTGTCCCCCAGACACTGTCCCCAGACACTGTCCCCCAGACACTGTCCCCCAGACACTGTCCCCCAGACACTGTCCCCAGACACTGTCCCCCAGACACTGTCCCCAGACACTGTCCCCCAGACACTGTCCCCAGACACTGTCCCCCAGACACTGTCCCCAGACACTGTCCCCCCAGACACTGTCCCCAGACACTGTCCCCAGACACTGTCCCCAGACACTGTCCCCAGACACTGTCCCCAGACACTGTCCCCAGACACTGTCCCCAGACACTGTCCCCAGACACTGTCCCCCAGACACTGTCCCCAGACACTGTCCCCCAGACACTGTCCCCCAGACACTGTCCCCCAGACACTGTCCCCCAGACACTGTCCCCAGACACTGTCCCCCAGACACTGTCCCCAGACACTGTCCCCCAGACACTGTCCCCAGACACTGTCCCCCAGACACTGTCCCCAGACACTGTCCCCAGACACTGTCCCCAGACACTGTCCCCAGACACTGTCCCCAGACACTGTCCCCAGACACTGTCCCCCAGACACTGTCCCCCAGACACTGTCCCCCAGACACTGTCCCCCAGACACTGTCCCCAGACACTGTCCCCCAGACACTGTCCCCCAGACACTGTCCCCAGACACTGTCCCCAGACACTGTCCCCCAGACACTGTCCCCAGACACTGTCCCCCAGACACTGTCCCCCAGACACTGTCCCCAGACACTGTCCCCCAGACACTGTCCCCAGACACTGTCCCCAGACACTGTCCCCAGACACTGTCCCCCAGACACTGTCCCCAGACACTGTCCCCAGGACACTGTCCCCAGACACTGTCCCCAGACACTGTCCCCAGACACTGTCCCCAGACACTGTCCCCCAGACACTGTCCCCAGACACTGTCCCCCAGACACTGTCCCCCAGACACTGTCCCCCAGACACTGTCCCCAGACACTGTCCCCCAGACACTGTCCCCAGACACTGTCCCCAGTCACTGTCCCCAGACACTGTCCCCAGACACTGTCCCCAGACACTGTCCCCAGACACTGTCCCCCAGACACTGTCCCCCAGACACTGTCCCCCAGACACTGTCCCCAGACACTGTCCCCAGTCCCCAGACACTGTCCCCCAGACACTGTCCCCCAGACACTGTCCCCCAGACACTGTCCCCAGACACTGTCCCCAGACACTGTCCCCAGACACTGTCCCCAGACACTGTCCCCAGACACTGTCCCCAGACACTGTCCCCAGACACTGTCCCCAGACACTGTCCCCAGACACTGTCCCCCAGACACTGTCCCCCAGACACTGTCCCCAGACACTGTCCCCAGACACTGTCCCCCAGACACTGTCCCCAGACACTGTCCCCCAGACACTGTCCCCCAGACACTGTCCCCAGACACTGTCCCCAGACACTGTCCCCAGACACTGTCCCCAGTCCCCAGACACTGTCCCCCAGACACTGTCCCCAGACACT
Source organism: Scyliorhinus torazame (assembly GCF_047496885.1). Lineage (NCBI taxonomy): Eukaryota > Metazoa > Chordata > Chondrichthyes > Carcharhiniformes > Scyliorhinidae > Scyliorhinus > Scyliorhinus torazame. Next base: position 6,343,143 of record NC_092712.1, read on the forward strand.
GTCCCCAGTCCCCCAGACACTGTCCCCCAGACACTGTCCCCCAGACACTGTCCCCAGACACTGTCCCCAGACACTGTCCCAGTCCCCAGACACTGTCCCCCAGACACTGTCCCCCAGACACTGTCCCCAGACACTGTCCCCAGTCCCCAGACACTGTCCCCCAGACACTGTCCCCCAGACACTGTCCCCAGACACTGTCCCCCAGACACTGTCCCTCCCAGACACTGTCCCCCAGACACTGTCCCAGACACTGTCCCCAGACACTGTCCCCAGTCCCCAGACACTGTCCCCAGACACTGTCCCCAGACACTGTCCCCCAGACACTGTCCCCCAGACACTGTCCCCAGACACTGTCCCGCCCAGACACTGTCCCCAGACACTGTCCCCCAGACACTGTCCCCAGTCCCCAGACACTGTCCCCCAGACACTGTCCCCCAGACACTGTCCCCCAGACACTGTCCCCAGTCCCCAGACACTGTCCCCCAGACACTGTCCCCCAGACACTGTCCCCCAGACACTGTCCCCCAGACACTGTCCCCAGACACTGTCCCCAGACACTGTCCCCAGACACTGTCCCCAGACACTGTCCCCAGACACTGTCCCCAGACACTGTCCCCCAGACACTGTCCCCAGACACTGTCCCCCAGACACTGTCCCCCAGACACTGTCCCCAGACACTGTCCCCAGACACTGTCCCCCAGACACTGTCCCCAGACACTGTCCCCCAGACACTGTCCCCAGACACTGTCCCCAGACACTGTCCCCCAGACACTGTCCCCAGACACTGTCCCCCAGACACTGTCCCCCAGACACTGTCCCCCAGACACTGTCCCCCAGACACTGTCCCCCAGACACTGTCCCCAGACACTGTCCCCCAGACACTGTCCCCCAGACACTGTCCCCAGACACTGTCCCCCAGACACTGTCCCCCCAGACACTGTCCCCAGACACTGTCCCCCAGACACTGTCCCCCAGACACTGTCCCCAGACACTGTCCCCAGACACTGTCCCCCAGACACTGTCCCCCAGACACTGTCCCCCAGACACTGTCCCCAGACACTGTCCCCCAGACACTGTCCCCCAGACACTGTCCCCAGACACTGTCCCCCAGACACTGTCCCCAGACACTGTCCCCCAGACACTGTCCCCAGACACTGTCCCCAGACACTGTCCCCCAGACACTGTCCCCCAGACACTGTCCCCCAGACACTGTCCCCAGTCCCCAGACACTGTCCCCCAGACACTGTCCCCCAGACACTGTCCCCAGACACTGTCCCCCAGACACTGTCCCCCAGACACTGTCCCCAGACACTGTCCCCAGACACTGTCCCCCAGACACTGTCCCAGTCCCCAGACACTGTCCCCAGACACTGTCCCCCAGACACTGTCCCCCAGACACTGTCCCCCAGACACTGTCCCCCAGACACTGTCCCCAGACACTGTCCCCCAGACACTGTCCCCCAGACACTGTCCCCCAGACACTGTCCCCCAGACACTGTCCCCCAGACACTGTCCCCAGACACTGTCCCCAGACACTGTCCCCCAGACACTGTCCCCAGACACTGTCCCCAGACACTGTCCCCCAGACACTGTCCCCAGACACTGTCCCCAGACACTGTCCCCCAGACACTGTCCCCCAGACACTGTCCCCAGACACTGTCCCCCAGACACTGTCCCCCAGACACTGTCCCCCAGACACTGTCCCCCCCAGACACTGTCCCCCAGACACTGTCCCCCAGACACTGTCCCCAGACACTGTCCCCAGACACTGTCCCCAGACACTGTCCCCCAGACACTGTCCCCAGACACTGTCCCCAGACACTGTCCCCCAGACACTGTCCCCCAGACACTGTCCCCAGACACTGTCCCCCAGACACTGTCCCCCAGACACTGTCCCCAGACACTGTCCCCCAGACACTGTCCCCCAGACACTGTCCCCCAGACACTGTCCCCCAGACACTGTCCCCAGACACTGTCCCCCAGACACTGTCCCCCAGACACTGTCCCCAGACACTGTCCC